>NC_060120.1:271705733-272341176 GCF_021461395.2 Schistocerca americana | reverse complement strand
AACAGTATGCTATTAAATTAAGGCACTTTGAGATCTGTTACTATAGATCGATATGGTGCGCTAAGCTCCAAGACTTGGTTACATTTCGAGAAATGTAGTGCACTTAGAGGGGTTAGGACTAGGAAAGGTCTATTCAGTCAAGAGAGGTTGAGTGTAGCTGTATTCGTCTGCTCGGTTGAGGAATAATTGGGTAGGGATGTTGCGGGGTAGGTTGGTCAATGCCGAGGTGAGGATGGTCTTTTAACATAAGAGGGCGAGATAGCTCTGTGACCGCCATACGCAGAGAGATTGATCGAGTACTATGCGCGAGGTCTTAGAAATATGTATAGCGTTGTCCGGTATTCTGTGATCGTTTTTATGTGTTCGAGAATTAAGTGTGAATGGACGTGCTGAGCAGTCATCTATGAATGTTCGCAATGATACTTGCAAAGTAGAGGACGTATGGTTTAGCTATGATACTGAAATTAGGAAAAGCTGTCACATGATTGGCTAGTGTTGGACTTACTGTAAAATTTTTCGCGATGTCAGCTGTGATGTATAATAAAACAGTAGATCGGTGGTGTCTTACCCATCGCTTCTATGCATTGGGTAGGACATAATGATTGACTGACAATGCTTGATTGAGTTGGGGGACAAATTTTGCTTGATGGACCACAACTTCCGGGGTTGCTAGCACCGAAAACGGTGATCCCATACTTTGTGCAAAAATTACCAATCACTAGAAATGGAACGCTGAGTTATAAACTATTCGCTCACTGCGATACATGAGTTTAAATGTAGAGGTGGTCAATCACTATCGAGGGAAACCACCACAACGCCACCAGGCTCTTCTAGTTTCCTTGTGTTGTGGTTGTCCTTTATTTAAAATCATTCACTGTAATCCTATCGACTGTAAGAATATGATTTACAAGGTGCAAGGTATAGTTTCCTATGAGAGGCCATGCATCAGTCCGTGTTAATGTCTGTTTAGAATCAAACACTGACTTCGAAGTCGTGGCAGAAAGACGAAATGTTCGTCAGTGTCCAAAAGCATGTTAGAAAACACTGTTCGAACAAGGGTCAGAGGCTGCTTCTCATTCGCTTAGAGTATGGGTGATCAAAGTTTGAAGTGGTCTGTGCAGCGTATGTATATTTAATATGATCTTGTTCATATAGGCAGCTGCAGTTTGAGGTGACTGACTTGGTGAGCTGTTAGGAATTCTTGGATGGTTGCACTCTGAGTTATTCAGGGAGAGTATTGTGAATTCGGTTTGTCCTCGCTGGAGGGGGATCGCATTGGTGCCTTTGTGACTTGTAAATATGATGAGCTTTTGTAGTTGGTAATTTTTTTCATTGTTTGATGGTCGAGGATAAAGATGATTGGGTGTTGACGATCTGTTGCACTTGTATCTAGTCTGGGACGCACTACATTGCGCTCATTTCCGGCGAATGGTCAAAACAAGATCCTGTTGCAGTAACTGAAGTCGTCCTGTTTCTTTATAGGCTGCAGAAGGTAATAGATATGTCTTTCTCCGACTTAAATTGCAGAGATCAGATGGGTGAAGCTAAATGCATACTCATCTATGCTTAGAAAGGGAGAATGCTTTTTTATTATTAAGTGAGTTTTGGCAGGAGTGAATATGATTTTATATATGTGAGTGTTTAAGAGTTGTGAGTGGAAATTGTCAGTGAAGGGTGAATGACGTCGGGTTCTCTGACTGGGGGAGACACTGTTTACATGTCCTGATGGGGATGCAAGGAAGGGGGGAGAGGGGGGATAGAGATCTGCGCTATTCAGGAGTCCATTTGTGCACTGTATGTCGTTAGACAATAGCTGGAGAGTAGGTATAGAGAGAGCCCACTTCAGCATGCTGGTCCTGGAGCTGAGTGGATGGCTGTTTAGATGGACAGATATGTCGCTTTGACATGCCGCCACTGGCGCTCGGACGCTCGCTTTGTATGGCGCTGTGGAATTAGTTTGAGCATTTAGTACTTGGTTTGGTGGTTATTGGATTAAGAACTGTAATATTAAAGGTCATGTCCTCAGCGGGACCTCTGTGTAATTGAGTAAGAGTGTTTACGTATTTGAAGATATGTTTCGCGATAGGTGACATTAAGTTGATGGCGCAATTTAGCTACCACTGTAAAAAATAGCTGTCTGCTGCTGAAAGAAAGAAAGAAAGGGGTGACCTTGCCCCCAGACCTGATGAATGAGTTATTAGATAAGAGCAAGTGATAGTTGTTGACTGATGCTATGTTCAAATGGCTCTGAGCAGTATGGGACTTAACATCTATGGTCGTCAGTCCCCTAGAACTTAGAACTACTTAAACCTAAGTAACCTAAGGACATCACGCAACACCCAGTAATCACGATTCAGAGAACTGATGCCATGTGTTCTGATATAGGAGTCTCTAAACGGCTGGGCGAGATTTTTTTATGTGGAAATTTATGCAATCTATAGATAGTGATATACGACCACTAGTGACAACAGTTAAGGGCGGAAAAATAGGTCCAAATCGAGCGCTGGCAGAACGTTGAGGCAATGGTAATAATATTTAATTAAAGGTGGAGGTGGTAAATATGGACCAGGCTTTGAATATTGGTGTGAGTGTAGTATGTGCTTGAAGCTCTGTATAAATTGATTGATGGACATGGTTTGTGGGGTGATATATGAGCATCAAGATAGGGTTGAGGAAGTTTGTGTATATTGATGGTGGGACGGGTGTGAGGTTAGGTGCAGTGGGAGGAGCAAATTAGATCTTATTTTTTTAAAAAATGTTGTCAAGTAAGAATAATATTAAGAAGGTTTTAGATGGCTGGTCATGCGACGAAGCCAGAGCAGGGATGTGTTTAGTTAAAGGGCCGTGTTATGTCGTGTCAGGAGCAATGCGCAGTGTGTCATAGGAGGTAAAGACATGTGCTGCTGCTATGATGTGTCTAGCGTATGGAGGCTGCGCTTTGGAATTATGCTACGTCGATATAAAGTTGACTTTCACCCGTGTTCGGTGGTCACGGCTTGGGGTTGTGGCGGATCGCGGTCCTGGACGGACGTATGTGTGTGCTTTGACAGCTGACGAGCGCATTGACCGCGCCAACTCACGCTTGTGGAAGCCGAGCAGGGGCTGTGTGAGATCTGAAATCAGACGAATGGGTGACTTCATGATCCTGTGGGCAGAATGTGGAGAGGGGGGGGGGGGTACCTGCGCACGTCTGTTGAGTTATTTTGCGAGCGGATCTGCAGGCTCTGCTATGCGTTATTAGGATAGTTTACGAGTACTGAGCTTATCTACACATCTGTGTGAAGAATTATTTAGTAGCAGGTTGCTATAGTGTGTACTGACATTATGATTGGGTGCGTGTCTGTGGACTGTGCAACATGACCCAGGGCACATCTGGGTGGGTGTTTTGTGATAGCGTGATAGATATACTGTATGGTTAAATAAGTTGTTCGAAAAAATAAATAGAGTGTTCTCAATGATTGCACGCGCTTGCAGCGCAGATCAGAGTGATTGGTTTTCCATCACCATATTGGTTGCATGCGAGTAGTAAATGTTTTCCCGGCCACGTTAATCATGTGTGTCTACATCTACATCTACGTTTATACTCCGCAAGCCACCCAACGGTGTGTGACGGAGGGCACTTTAAGTGCCACTGTTATTACCTCCCTTTCCTGTTCCAGTCGCGTATGGTTCACGGGAAGAATTACTGCCGGAAAGCCTCCATGCGCGCTCGAATCTCTCTAATTTTACATTCATGATCTCCTCGGGAGGTATAAGTAGGGGGAAGCAATATATTCGATACCTCATCCAGAAACGCACCCTCTCGAAACCTGGACAGCAAGCTACACTGCGATGCAGAGCGCCTCTCTTGCAGAGTCTGCCACTTGAGTTTGCTAAACATCTCCTGTCACGCTCACCAAGTAACCCTGCGCCGCTCTTTTTGGATCATTCCTATCCCCTCCATCAACCCGATCTGGTACGGATCCCACACTGATGAGCAATACTCAAGTATAGGTCGAACGAGTGTTTTGTAAGCCACCTCCTTTGTTGATGGACTACATTTTCTAAGGACTCTCCCAATGAATCTCAACCTGGTACCTGCCTTACCAACAATTAATTTTATATGATTATTCCACTTCAAATCGTTCCGCACGTATACTCCCAGATATTTTACAGAAGTACAGTGTCAACGAGCTATGGGCTATTCTGACAATAGACGTGAAGGAAGGTCCAGACCTGAGATGCCAGCGTTATACATGAGAAGAACAATGCAGCTTTGACATGTGTCAGAGGAGAGTGCCCTTTCTTGTCGGCTGTCACGGGCGCTCGGAAGCTGAACTTGGGTGGAGGCTCTGGAACCCCCTCTCCCACCGACCGCACGCGCGCGCGGCCTGCCTTGGAGCGTAATCTAAGGCGCATAGGCGATATCAGTTTCTCCGGTGTTAGGCGCGAATGCGACTGTGTTGAGGTCATGTTTGGGGCAGGCCGAGCAGAGACTTTTGGTCAGTTTGGCAGCTGGGGGTGTTTGGGCGCGTCTGTTGCACTATTTAGCAAGCGTGTCTGTGCACTGTGCTGTGCTTTATTTGGAGACTTTAAGAGTACAGAGCTTGTCTGCTGATATTGTGTACTGCATTATTTAAGAGCTGTTTGCTATTGTGTGGTGAAATTAGGAGTTGTTTACGTGTTTGTGGCCTGTGTCAGATGACCACAGTCGGATCAGTGTGGGTGTTTTGTGACAAATGTACTCCACAACTAAATAAAAGGGCTCCAAATAAATAGAGTGCAGTCCTTCCTTACTTCCCCAAGCAGCACAGCGCAGTCTGAGTGGTTTTTGCGCAAAAACTGCAATCTGGTCAGACTGTGAGTGAGTCAACAAATAACTGGACAAATTTATCTGTAGAGGAGTTAGAGGTGTGGATTGGAATGAATATCTTGATGGGTGTGGTTGTGTTGCCATGTGTAGTGCACTACTGGAGTTCAGAACCTGCCTTATGTCAGCCTTACATATCGAAACCTATGAGATGAAAAAGTTTTAGAAAGATATGTCCCAAATAAATAAAGTACACTCTTTCCACCTTCCATCAGCCTATGGACTGAAATTATTTCCGAAAATTAGTTGTTGTTTGACTATTTGGACGTAAATGTTTTACATTATTTACGAGCGTTTCGCATGTCTGTAGGCTGTGCTATGAGTTATTTCTAACTGTTAACAATTAGCAAGCGTGTGTCTAGAGCATTATAAATGAGTTATGTAGGAGTGTTTTCCAGGTCTGTATGGTGTGGAACATGTCGGTGTGATACATATACTTCATTCCTAAATAAAGTAAATTGGTTCCTCCATCAATGGGCCTAGTGCAGGGTGAGTCCTTTTACCCGAAAAGTATAGGAAGTGGTTGAGTGCTGGTGGCTTTGTTTAGTGGTAATGAGCTTCGTTTGCAACAATTTTCTTAGTTTGGTGGCGGAAGTGCAAGTGAGCTTTGTTTACTGGCAGATTTCAAACTTGGCGCTGGTTCCTAGGAGGAAGTGGCGGTCGGCTAGCTGAGGTTAGTACAAGTACCCTTTCTTTGAAGCAATTTTGTTAGGTTGGTAGAGAAAGCGGAAGTGACCTTTCTTTACTGCCAGAATTTAAATTTGGTGCTGGTTCCTAGGAAGAGATGGCTATCTGGTCCTCGAAAAGTAGTTGAAATTAGTTAGTTGAACACCTTTTCACACATATATGAAATTGTAAATTGAATTATTTAATATGATTAAAACCAAAATGGAATTAAGTACTTAGGTAATTGATAGGTTAGATGAGCGATGTGGGAGTTAGCATATTTACAGAAGACTATGTCCGTCGCGTGTGCGGAGGGTGTGAGACACAAGCGGGGCGGAAGCACAGCAATTGTACAGTTATAATGCGCGCGCGCGAGAGAGTCAATTAGCGAGCGTTCTAGTGCCGACCAAACATGCTGTTATACAGTCATGGCAGTTACCACTGTCGAGCAAACTCTGCCGCCAAAAGTGTAGCACTGCGTTCTCGCTCGCACAAGGGCACGTGGTGGACAGTGAGCGGTCGGCATCGATAGGTTTGAACGTGCCCAGGAAAACAACTTTGGCGCCAAAAGTGTGGCAGGGAACGGCCGACCGTTGTCATTCAGCTCCGAGGCAAACAATTTTGGCGGGAAACGTGCGGAGGTGACGAATACACGTGGTGAGAGGACAAGGGACCACTGTGACATCAAACTCGGCAAGTTCCAGCATGTCCAGCGAAAACATGTTTACGACGTGGGAACGATCGTTGGGCTCGCCCCCAGCGTACCGGTAGTCCAGCGCGAGCGGCCGTCTCACGTGACAGACGTCGGCAGTGGATCCGCGCGCTGGCCAGGGGGTGCCGAGGACTTGAACTAATTCAGTTGGAGCGCGGATGTCGTGGCGACTGCACTGCGATATCAAAGATGTGTGCTGATAGTGCTGGAGAACAAGTGATAACCGTACTGCTTGAAATAAAGTCTTCAGTCCCTTCCCCCCTGCAAAATCAAAGGATGTGACCTAGGTTACTATAAGTGCAGTTTATTATTTGATACGATTTTGATAGGTTACCGGTGAAAAAAGATAAGTGATGGAAAAAGTTCGTACGTGTGATCGATTATGGTGTTTAGATTTGAACTTGTGATAGATTCTTCTTATGGATGTAAGGAAAATGGCTTTCTCACTGAGAAAATCGGACAACTTGAATAAATAATAAATGATAATAATAAATAGGATTACAGTTTTCGAGACATTATCGCGCTGGAATTTGAATTTGGCGCAATTGTCTAGTGGAGGTAGGCCTATAATAATAAATAATAATAATAATAAATAATAATAATAATAATAATAATAATAATAAATGATAATAAATGAGAATAAATGACAATGAATGATAATGAATGATAATAAAGACAAGTACGATTTTGCATGCATTATCCTGTTGGAATTCAAACTTCCCGCCATTTTTTCTTCTGGTGGCTTAGGTTAGTGGACGTAGCCCAATTGGTCTATTTTCCCGCCAAAATTCAAACTCCCGCCATTTCTTCTCGAGGGTTAGGTTAGTGGACTTAGCACAATTGGCCTATTTTCCCGCCAAAAGCCGCCATCTTGGATGACGTCATGCGCTGTTGTCAAGTCTACATGCCGCCATCTTGGATGACGTCATTGCAGCCATCTTGAATAAATTTGGCAACAATGCAGAGTGAGCTGGCACGAAAGTTGCCCCACTACTCTTCACAGCAAACATAAACATAGCCAAAGGCTGGCAGGCAAACAAAAATTACATGAAGAGAAATGTAGTGTGAGGAGGGCTATGCGAGAGGCGTTCAATGAATTTGAAAGTAAAGTTCTATATACTGACTTGGCAGAAAAATCCTAAGAAATTTTGGTCTTATGTGAAAGCGGTAGGTGGATCAAAACGAAATGTCCAGACACTCTGTGATCAAAATGGTTCTGAAACAGAGGATGACAGACTAAAGGCCGAAATAGTAAATGTATTTTTCCAAAGCTGTTTCACAGAGGAGGACTGCACTGTAGTTCCTTCTCTAGATTGTCACTCAGATGACAAAATGGTAGATATCGAAATACACTCCTGGAAATTGAAATAAGAACACCGTGAATTCATTGTCCCAGGAAGGGGAAGCTTTATTGACACATTCCTGGGGTCAGATACATCACATGATCACACTGACAGAACCACAGGCACATAGACACAGGCAACAGAGCATGCACAATGTCGGCACTAGTACAGTGTATATCCACCTTTCGCAGCAATGCAGGCTGCTATTCTCCCATGGAGACGATCGTAGAGATGCTGGATGTAGTCCTGTGGAACGGCTTGCCATGCCATTTCCACCTGGCGCCTCAGTTGGACCAGCGTTCGTGCTGGACGTGCAGACCGCGTGAGACGACGCTTCATCCAGTCCCAAACATGCTCAATGGGGGACAGATCCGGAGATCTTGCTGGCCAGGGTAGTTGACTTACACCTTCTAGAGCACGTTGGGTGGCACGGGATACATGCGGACGTGCATTGTCCTGTTGGAACAGCAAGTTCCCTTACCGGTCTAGGAATGGTAGAACGATGGGTTCGATGACGGTTTGGATGTACTGTGCACTATTCAGTGTCCCCTCGACGATCACCAGTGGTGTACGGCCAGTGTAGGAGATCGCTCCCCACACCATGATGCCGGGTGTTGGCCCTGTGTGCCTCGGTCGTATGCAGTCCTGATTGTGGCGCTCACCTGCACGGCGCCAAACACGCATACGGCCATCATTGGCACCAAGGCAGAAGCAACTCTCATCGCTGAAGACGACACGTCTCCATTCGTCCCTCCATTCACGCCTGTCGCGACACCACAGAAGGCGGGCTGCACGATGTTGGGGCGTGAGCGGAAGACGGCCTAACGGTGTGCGGGACCGTAGCCCAGCTTCATGGAGACGGTTGCGAATGGTCCTCGCCGATACCCCAGTAGCAACAGTGTCCCTAATTTGCTGGGAAGTGGCGGTGCGGTCCCCTACGGCACTGCGTAGGATCCTACGGTCTTGGCGTGCATCCGTGCGTCGCTGCGGTCCGGTCCCAGGTCGACGGGCACGTGCACCTTCCGCCGACCACTGGCGACAACATCGATGTACTGTGGAGACCTCACGCCCCACGTGTTGAGCAATTCGGCGGTACGTCCACCCGGCCTCCCGCATGCCCACTATACGCCCTCGCTCAAAGTCCGTCAACTGCACATACGGTTCACGTCCACGCTGTCGCGGCATGCTACCAGTGTTAAAGACTGCGATGGAGCTCCGTATGCCACGGCAAACTGGCTGACACTGACGGCGGCGGTGCACAAATGCTGCGCAGCTAGCGCCATTCGACGGCCAACACCGCGGTTCCTGGTGTGTCCGCTGTGCCGTGCGTGTGATCATTGCTTGTACAGCCCTCTCGCAGTGTCCGGAGCAAGTATGGTGGGTCTGACACACCGGTGTCAATGTGTTCTTTTTTCCATTTCCAGGAGTGTAGATGACAGAAGGATAGAAAAACAATTAAAAGTGCCCAAAAGAGGAAAGGCCGCTGGACCTGATGGGATACCAGTTTGATTTTACGCAGAGTACGCAAAGGAACCCCCCCGCCCCCTTCTTGCAGCGGTGTACCGTAGGTCTCTAGAAGAGCGTAGCGTTCCAAAGGATTGGAAAAGGGCACAGGACATCCCCGTTTTCAGGAAGGGACGTCGAACAGATGTGCAGAACTATAGATCTATATCTCTAACGTCGATCAGTTATAGAATTTTGGAACACGTATTATGTTCGAATATAATGACGTTTTTGGAGATTAGAAATCTACTCTGTAGGAGTCAGCATGGATTTCCGAAAAAGACGATCGTGTGAAACCCAGCTAGCGCTATTTGTCCACGAAACTCAGAGGGCCATAGACACGGGTTCCCTGGTAGATGCCGTGTTTCTTGACTTCCGGAAGGCGTTTGGTACAGTTCCCCACAGTTGTTTAATGAACAAAGTAAGAGCATATGGACTATCAGACCAATTGTGTGATTGGATTGAAGAGTTCCTAGATAACAGAACGCAGCATGTCATTCTCAGTGGAGAGAAGTCTTGCGAAGTAAGAGTGATTTCAGGTGTGCCGCAGGGGAGTGTCGTAGGACCGTTGCTATTCACAATATACATAAATAACCTTGTGGATAACATCAGAAGTTCACTGAGGCTTTTTGCGGATGATGCTGTAGTACATGGAGAGGTTGTAACAATGGAAAATTGTACTGAAATGCAGGAGGATCTGCAACGAATTGACGCATGGTGTAGGGAATGGCAATTGAATCTCAATGTAGACAAGTGTAGTGTGCTGCCAATACATAGAAAGAAAGATACTTTATCAATTAGCCACAACATAGCAGGTCAGCAACTGGAAGCAGTTAATCCCATAAAATATCCGGGAGTAGGTATTAGGAGTGATTTAAAATGGAATGACCATATAAAGTTGAGCGCCGGTAAAGCAGATGCCAGACTGAGATTCATTAGAAGAATCCT
Organism: Schistocerca americana; assembly: GCF_021461395.2. Classification (NCBI taxonomy): domain Eukaryota; kingdom Metazoa; phylum Arthropoda; class Insecta; order Orthoptera; family Acrididae; genus Schistocerca; species Schistocerca americana. Next base: position 272,331,155 of record NC_060120.1, on the reverse strand, counting down.
AAGGAAATGCAATCCGAAAACAAAGGAAGTAGGTTATAGTACACTTGTTCGCCCACTGCCTGAATACTGCTCACCGGTGTGGGATCCGTACCAGATAGGGTTGATAGAAGTGATAGAGAAGATCCAACGGGATCATTTAGTAATTGCGAAAGCGTTACGGAGATGATAGATAAACTCCAGTGGAAGACCCTCCAAGAGGGACGCGCAGTAGCTCGGTACGGGCTTTTGTTGAAGTTTCGAGAACATACCTTCACCGAGGAGTCAAGCAGTATATTGCTCCCTCCTACGTATATCTCGCGAAGAGATCATGAGGATGAAATCAGAGCCCACACAGGAGGCATACCGACAATCTTTCATCCACGAACAATACGAGACTGGAATAGAAGGGAGAACCGATAGAGCTACTCAAAGTACCCTCCGCCACATACCATCAGGTGGCTTTCGGGGTATGGATGTAGATGTAGATGTAGTTGAAGTTTAAGTATCTCGGCGAATGGATTGAACCCAACGTATCAGAAAGAACGTCATTATCCATGAGCGCCAGCAAGTTGGAACTAGCCTATCGACAGATTATGAACACCTACAACAAACAATGACCGTCACGCAACCTGAAACTTAAGCACTACACGTCAGCCATACGACCAGAAGCCCTGTATGCCATGGAATGTTTTCCCATGAACCAGGGAGGTCTGATGGAGAAACTGGAAGTCAGAGAGAGGAGAATCTTCAGGAAGATCCTAGGCCCGGTAGAAGAAGATTTGGAATTCAGAAGGCGATATAACTCAGAGATCTTCGAACATATCTCGAGGCTCTCTGACTGTGGAAGGAAAAGAGGGGTAGCTTTCTATAGCCATGTTGCAAGATTGCCTGCAAACAGACTGACCAACCGTCTGTTCAGCTTCTGGGAAAACAGAAAGGTTCGCACCACTTGGCTGACAGAAACGGAAAAGGACATTAAAGAACTGGGAATAACTGATCTCCAGAACAGACAGTCTGTGAAACGTATCCTGAAGGAAGCTCAAGGATTGCAGGAAAAGCCCCGAAGGAAAAGTACCCCCTGGACAGAAGAAAGGAAGGAGTAACATCAAAGTTGAAATTTATGTGACAGACTAAGGTCTGTAGTCTCTTGGTGGTATAGTAAATGCAAGATTCCAAGTCAATGCAATCAAAAGATGCGATTATTTGTGTCGTGTATTTTGATGCTCGCTAACTCGCTCATCAAAATCAGTAGAGGTCCTCCCGTTGACTATAATCATGAACTTTCTCGAGAAGCAAGGATTCACAGGACAACTAAAGGAAAAAATTAGAAAATCGTTAATCTGTAATTACATCGCACCAAAATGTTTCTTTTGTCATTTATTATCCGACTTCAAATTTAATATTAAAATCTAATATAATTAAATTTCCCTGGAGAAATTTTAGTCTCAGATTTTTCTACGATAATGATGGAAGATGAAGAAATCAGTTAAAATTTCTGCGATGCTGGGACTCGAACCCAGCTATCATTACTTACTAGACAGGTATGCTAGCCATGACACCGCCACAGCGTTGTTACTAACGTGCATAGACTTGTCCGTTGCCCTCCATAACACAAATTTCAGTTCACATCTACAGCTTATTTTCCCTTTCTTAGATCGTCACTACTGCCGAGTCTCTCTGATATTGGCATAGCATTCCAGTGTTGGACGTAATTTAATTCTATCAAATCTGTAATCACCTACACTTGAGGTACGGGCAAGATTTTTCCATTACATCCAATGCTGGGGTGCTACTCCAGTATCGGACAGCATCGGCAATAGTGACGATCTAAGAAGGGGAAAATAAGTGAAGATGTGAATTGAAGTTTGTGTTACGGAGGGCACTGGACTAGAGAAGTCCATGCAGCTATGTCAGGTATAGTGCTGTGATGCTCTGATGGCTAGTGCACCTGCTTAGTAAGCAAGGAAATCTGGGTTGAAGTCCTGGCCAAGAAAAAAAATTTAATTCATTTCCTCAACTTCCATTGTAACATCTCGAGTCAATATGCAATAGCATTTATTGCACTACTTTGCAATACGGCTCGTAGCTTTGGAGCCGTTGGCGGTGACAGGAACAGCCGCTTGTATCTTAATGTAACTCATACGCAAATGTCGCCAGCCTAGCCGTGGGAAGCGGTACCTGTGTCAATTCGAGCGACAGAACATTCAACCCCTAAGAATCTAAATAAACTATATTAAATATTATTCAATTTAGTTAAAAGTCAATACACTGCCTTTTGTTATTAAAAAGAAGATAGTGTAAAATTTTCAGATTTCTATCCGTCATAGTTTCTGAGTTAGAGAAATTTACTTAAAAAATAAAAAAATCGGCAGTTATAAGATTAAAGTCAGTTGGGATTCATAACAGTTTGTCTTTTAGTATCATTTGGAATCATTACTGAAGTGCACAAAAGATTAGGTCAATTTGCTCGAATTTTCATAATTAGAAAAAAAAAAAAAATGGCTCTGAGCACTATGGGACTCAACTGCTGAGGTCATTAGTCCCCTAGAACTTAGAACTAGTTAAACCTAACTAACCTAAGGACATCACAAACATCCATGCCCGAGGCAGGATTCGAACCTGCGACCGTAGCGGTCTTGCGGTTCCAGACTGCAGCGCCTCTAACCGCACGGCCACTTCGGCCGGCTCATAATTAGAAACGTTAACTACTTTTCATTTTTCGTAACATAAAATTCAGAAAAGATTATTATTCAGTTAATATGCTGTTGTGTGGGTAAACGAGAGTGAGTGAGAGTGTGTATGTGGGACATAGGTAAAGATTCAATATTATAGGCCTATGATGCACAGCATTGCGTAACTGCGTCATGGGAAAGTGTTAGGCAAGCAAGTTGCAATGAAAAATGTAATTTCCTCACCGTGCTGATGACGTATGTCCAAGGATACTTGCTTTTGTAAGAAGGCAGCCAGAATAGCCGTTTGCAGAGTAATAGTTTTCTAAAGTAATTTCAAGATTCGTTTTCTTTTCGTTTGGTTTTGTTAAACATTTTATTAATATTTGCATGATGAAGTGACGTAAATGCGTCTGTGAACGTTGATTGGCAAGACAGTTATAGAGCGAGAAAGAACTCGAAGGATTGTTTTGATTGGCTGATCATTTTGAACAACCAATCAGAGTTAAGCATTTCCCGCGCATTGCAAGTATTTATAGGCCCTGGAAGGAGCGGCATGAGGCAGTCGTTGCTTGACTATCGGACGTGCAGGTCATGTTGGACGAGTTCGTATACATTATGAGTAAAATGAAGAAGTTGCTGGTTTCTCACGTCCACATTGTATTGCCGTAAAAGCAGTTGCATTTACGAACAGATTGTGAAAATTTGAGCTTCGTGGAGTGTTTTGTTGAAAAGAACCGCGTGTGAACTTTCGGCCTTAGAAAAAATTCCGAGTGGCATGTTTCATATTTGTTTATGGAATAGTTGGCGGGCAGTTTCTTTAATAGAAATTCACTGAAAAGGACCGAATGTGAAACTCATATATTGTAGCAGAGTAATGACAGTAAATTGCGTAACAATTCGGGTCGGACTTAAGTACATTTCTGGCTGCCTTGTGCGTGAGTACTGGGTTGTATGAACTGTGAGCTGAGAACAGTGATACTATCCATTAATTAAATTCGGACTGATGGCAAGTGTATTTTTAACCTAAAGAAATAAAAGAACTCGTTGCAGAATTTTGACATTTTTCTAAAGAGACGAAGCAAACGCCCTCCACCCGAAAATTGTTATAAGAGATTACAGGATAGATTGCTACCAGAGTTTAGTCGGACTTTGCAAACGTAAGTATTGACGGTGTTTTTCTTCAACGCTGCTTTTAACATCGTCTGAAAAGTACCTACGTATGCAGGGAAACGGGCTGGTGATCAGACGCCGTACTGAGGTAGGTGGAACTTTTGTAGTGCACAGTACGGAGAGAGACAGTGAACAAACATTTACGCCGCATCATCTTTCAAACACTGCCCCGCCGCACCATCATTATCAAAATTCTCAAGAGTCTCGGAAATCCCAGGGACGATATATTGCCATTATCAATGTCGATAAACAGGCAAGAATAGTCGAGATTATCTATTCCCAGGATGGATGAACTGACTGTATACACAAACACGTTTGTACGGAACCCTCAGAGCGCGAGTTGTATTCACACCTGGCTAATTTTTTTCCGTTAATTTCCCTTTAATTTGACTGCCGCACATAGTACCACAGCTAGGCCGTAATCTGAGGAACAGATTTGTTAGAATGTATGTCTAGAGCACAGCAATGTATGAGAGTGAAACATGATCTGTGGGAAAACCAGAAACGAAGAGAATCGAAGTGTTTGAGATGTAGTGCTATAGAAGGATGAAAAATAAATCTACGTACTCCACAAGCCATCGTATAGTCTACGTCATCTTGTATCCTCCTATAGTCACTCAACGACGACGTCTTCCCATATACCCCAACATCATCAGCATACAGCTGCAGACTGTGTCTGAGGGAGATGTATGCGACAAGCAAAGTTGACTAAATGAATGTGGGCCGAAGTCAGTGTCGTTGTAAATATTTGCGCAGCTCTCTTACATGAATCTGCTGACGTTCCAAAATGCCTTATGAAGCAAGAGCGTGGTAGCAATGTTTAACTAAACATTTCAGTACCTATGTGAATGAAAACAATGTGTCTGTACAGTGGCAACTGTTACTCCATTTTTTTGGTGAACAGGAGACTAGTAATTTTTGAGAACTGAGATAGGTGAAATGTGGCTCTTTATAGCTAATGAGCACAATCAGAAAGAATGTTTTCAATAGTGAGTGATGTAAACTCTCGGTGAGGTTGCAGTCGAAGGCACTGTCTCACAAACCAAGGGAATGACCTGCCGTTCGTTTAAGTTCACCAACACCCACCTGAAACTTCATAGTTCAGACGGCCTCTATTAAATTGTACGAGTACAATTTACATATAACGAGCATCTTAGATATTTTTATGAGCCTTTAATTGGTCAATTTTATTATAACTGATTTCTAAAAATTTTCGAATGTGTGGGAAAAATCGTCGTCTTGTGGGAAATTCTGTGCGTACTTGTGGGAAAATTGTGAGAGGGTGTCTGGCAACACTGCCAGAGAGACATCTTGTACACTTATGGTTCTTAACCAGCGTACATGTCATAACTATGTATACTGTAGTCGACAAAGCAGTTCCCAGTTATGTGACAGAATGGGAGAGCGGTCTCACTAGTTTATGAGTTCATCAGCAAAGTTTCGGTCAGTAGTAGTTCATAATCGTTCCTCCTTCCACCACTAGCAACTTTGCGATGTACAGAGATCGATACAAAGTTTTTACTTTTCGCTAGAACTCTACAGCATGAAAGCTTAGTTTCCGGTTCTGTACGAGATGCTTTTGAAGCACCGCCACTTTATCTTTTATTCTAATTGTTTCATATATTAGTGAAGGCATTGTCTGTAGTCTTACTTGCTTTTCAGGTCTTCATTTTTGTTTACCTTGAGTTGAACAAAAAAATACGGTACAATATTCAAATTTATTCTTTCCTCTGTAGCGGCTGGTAAATGTTACGTTAATTTATTTTATTAAGATTTTGTGTGTTCGCAGTGCTAAACCTTATTTCGGTATTCATTTTCTAGTTTGAAAATTTTATTCACTATCTTCTATTACTGTTTTTACAGCCATTTTCCACCTTCAGTTTCTTGGGAATGTCCATTTTTAGTGTATTTGAGATAAAATAAATCAGTATTGTTTGCAACCTAACCTTTGCATTTCTATTTGGTCATTAGTTTTCTATTTTAATTTCCTCTGTGGAAGAATAGCTTAAAAATCGATAAGTCGATTACTACTGGATTATTTAAATGAGTCCATTAGATGGTATCCCTACTTATTAAAACCAAACCGCATTTATTTGTACTGGAGGAAAATACGGGTTCCGCTCGAGTAAATACAAGGGAGGTTCTGTAAAACTGTTCAGTATTCCCCACTTTCTCATTTCAACACAATCTGTACGACACGACTATTCATTCATACGAAACCCGTTATTGTTATGAACCACAACTCATTCTGAACCGTTTTTTTTAAGTGATAGGTTACAATACAGCATCACCGGTCTGTTGCGGTCTAACTGTGTTGGCGAGGCAGCAAATTTATCCACAGGGCAGTGACGCTGCATCGCTGCAATACACTTTGGAGGTGTGGCAGTGGGACTTTGAGTCCCGTACCACCCTCCAACGGTGACAGTATTACGTCAGTCATGCAGAAAAATTTAGCCCGACATGGCCAGGTAGGGTGGGAAAGTATTGGAACTAGAATGGGGGCTAGTCCCGCCAAAGGATGCATCCGTGGTGGGTGTGCCAGGCCCATCGTTAGCCGTAGTCAGAATCCGATTCCTCTAGGATGGTTAGAGGAATTGGATGTCGATGCCAGCGGCGTGGAAATGTGGTTCCAACGTGGCGTAACCCACGGACTGTGTCCTACAGGGCATACACTTTCTCATAGAGGCGCCGCGCGTTGTTGCGTATGGACGTCTCTAGCGGGACGATAGCCGCTTCCTCGTGGAGAGACACAATTCTCGCGAGTGGCAGGGCGTGCAGGCTCCACCTGAGAACCTTGTTCTGCAGGCGCTGCAACGTCCACCTACTGGTGACACTAATCGTGGCCTATGCAGCAGATCCATACGTGAGGGCAGGCAGGATAACTGTTCGGTAGATGCGGAGCTTGGTATGCAGGTTAAGTTCCTTACTGCGGAAGAGTGGGTATAAAGCCCTGGTCAGCTTTTGTCCCTTTTTGGCGACATACTCCGCATGACAGTGGAAGAGCAACTGGACCCCGAGATAGGTGGTTGTCGGGGACCAGGGCACCTGCACGCCTGCAATCGAAATACTGCGGCGGAGGACTGGGCGCCGTTTGGTGAAATAGACTGCCGCAGAGCTATTTTGTTTGTTCGGCACCAGGTGATGGGACGTCCACCTGTCGCGGGAGGCGGGAGACGACAGCGTCAGTAATGCGGCCAGTGGTGGATAGTGCTGTGTCGTCAGGATATTGTGCTAGGTGGCACTCGGGGATGACTGGCATATCATTCACATGATACACTACTGGCCATTAAAATTGCTACACCACGAAGATGACGCGCTACAGACGCGAAATTTAACCGACTGGAAGAAGATGCTGTGATATGCAAATTATTATCTTTTCAGAGCATTCACACAAGGTTGGCGCCGGTGGCGACACCTACAACGTGCTGACATGAGCAACATTTCCAACCGATTTCCCATACACAAACAGCAGTTGACCGGCGTTGCCTGGTGAAACGTTGTTGTGATGCCTCGTGTAAGGAGGAGAAATGCGTACCATCACGTTTCCGCCGTTGATAAAGGTCGGATTGCAGCCTATCGTAATTGCGGTTTATCGTATCGCGACATGCTGCTCGCGTTGGTCGAGATCCAATGACTGTTAGCAGAATATGGAATCGCTGGGTTCAGGAGGGCAATACGGAACTCCGTACGGGATCCCAACGGCCTCGTATCACTAGCAGTCGAGATGACAGGCATCTTATCCACTTGGCTGTAATGGATCGTGCAGCCACGTCTCAATCCCTGAGTCAACAGATGGGGACATTTGCAAGACAACATCCATCTGCACGAACAGTTCGACGACGTTTGCAGCAGCATGGACTATCAGCTCGGAGACCATGGCTGCGGTTACCCTTGACGCTGCATCACAGACAGGAGCGCCTGCGATGGTGTACTCAACGACGAACCTGGGTGCACGACCGGCAAAATGTTATTTTTTCGGATGAATCCAGGTTCTGTTTACAGCATCACGATGGTCGCATCCCTGTTTGGCGACATCGCGGTGAACGCACATTGGAAGCGTGTATTCGTCAGCGCCATACCAGCGTATCACCCGGCGTGATGGTATGGGGTGCCATTGGTTACACGTCTCGGTCACCTCTTGTTCGCATTGACGGCACATTGAACAGTGGACGTTACATTTCAGATGTGTTACGACCCGTGGTTCTCCCCTTCATTCGATCCCTGTGAAACCCTATTTTCAGCAGAATAATGCTCGACCGCATGTTGCAAGTCCTGTACGGGCCTTCCTGGATACAGAAAATGTTCGACTGCTGTCCTGGCCAGCATATTCTCCAGATCTCTCACCAGTTGAAAACGTCTGGTGAATGATGGCCGAGCAACTGGCTCACCACAATACGCCAGTCACTACTCTTGATGAACAGTGGTATCGTGTTGAAGCTGCATGGGCAGTTGTACCTGTACACGCCATCCAAGCTCTGTTTGACTCAATGCCAAGGGGTATCAAGGCCGTTATTACGGCCAGAGGTGGTTATTGTGGGTATTGATTTTTCAAGATCTATGCACCCAATTTGCGTGAAAATGTAATCATATGTAAGTTCTAGTATAATATACACTCCTGGAAATGGAAAAAAGAACACATTGACACCGGTGTGTCAGACCCACCATACTTGCTCCGGACACTGCGAGAGGGCTGTACAAGCAATGATCACACGCACGGCACAGCGGACACACCAGGAACCGCGGTGTTGGCCGTCGAATGGCGCTAGCTGCGCAGCATTTGTGCACCGCCGCCGTCAGTGTCAGCCAGTTTGCCGTGGCATACGGAGCTCCATCGCAGTCTTTAACACTGGTAGCATGCCGCGACAGCGTGGACGTGAACCGTATGTGCAGTTGACGGACTTTGAGCGAGGGCGTATAGTGGGCATGCGGGAGGCCGGGTGGACGTACCGCCGAATTGCTCAACACGTGGGGCGTGAGGTCTCCACAGTACATCGATGTTGTCGCCAGTGGTCGGCGGAAGGTGCACGTGCCCGTCGACCTGGGACCGGATCGCAGCGACGCACGGATGCACGCCAAGACCGTAGGATCCTACGCAGTGCCGTAGGGGACCGCACCGCCACCTCCCAGCAAATTAGGGACACTGTTGCTCCTGGGGTATCGGCGAGGACCATTCGCAACCGTCTCCATGAAGCTGGGCTACGGTCCCGCACACCGTTAGGCCGTCTTCCGCTCACGCCCCAACATCGTGCAGCCCGCCTCCAGTGGTGTCGCGACAGGCGTGAATGGAGGGACGAATGGAGACGTGTCGTCTTCAGCGATGAGAGTCGCTTCTGCCTTGGTGCCAATGATGGTCGTATGCGTGTTTGGCGCCGTGCAGGCGAGCGCCACAATCAGGACTGCATACGACCGAGGCACACAGGGCCAACACCCGGCTTCATGGTGTGGGGAGCGATGTCCTACACTGGCCGTACACCACTGGTGATCGTCGAGGGGACACTGAATAGTGCACGGTACATCCAAACCGTCATCGAACCCATCGTTCTACCATTCCTAGACCGGCAAGGGAACTTGCTGTTCCAACAGGACAATGCACGTCCGCATGTATCCCGTGCCACCCAACGTGCTCTAGAAGGTGTAAGTCAACTACCCTGGCCAGCAAGATCCGGATCTGTCCCCCATTGAGCATGTTTGGGACTGGATGAAGCGTCGTCTCACGCGGTCTGCACGTCCAGCACGAACGCTGGTCCAACTGAGGCGCCAGGTGGAAATGGCATGGCAAGCCGTTCCACAGGACTACATCCAGCATCTCTACGATCGTCTCCATGGGAGAATAGCAGCCTGCATTGCTGCGAAAGGTGGATATACACTGTACTAGTGCCGACATTGTGCATGCTCTGTTGCCTGTGTCTATGTGCCTGTGGTTCTGTCAGTGTGATCATGTGATGTATCTGACTCCAGGAATGTGTCAATAAAGTTTCCCCTTCCTGGGACAATGAATTCACGGTGTTCTTATTTCAATTTCCAGGAGTGTATCTGTCCAATGAATACCCGTTTATCATCTGCATTTCTTCTTGGTGTAGCAATTTTCATGGCCAGTAGTGTATTAAAAGGATGGGAGATAACACCGATCCTTATGGAGAGTCTGCCGACAATTGGTGAATGCCGGAACGCATTCCCCGTCGAGCCACTAGGAAGATCCTCCCACGGAGGAAATCATCCACGCTCTATGCCAAGATTAGGGCCTTTTTGTCATATGTTCCAATGCAGCATCACCGGTCTTTGCGGTTTAACTGTGTTGGTGAGGCAGTAGATTTATCCACAGGGCAGTGACGCTGCCGTGCTCTTTGGAGATGTGGCGGTGGGGCCACTAGGAAGATCCTCCCACGGAGGAAATCATCCACGCTCTATGCCAAGATTAGGGCCTTTTTGTCATATGTTCCAATACAGCATCACCGGTCTTTGCGGTTTGACTGTGTTGGTGAGGCAGTAGATTTATCCACAGGGCAGTGACGCTGCCGTGCTCTTTGGGGATGTGGCGGTGGGACTTGTGGTCCCGTACCACCCTCCGACGGTGGCAGTACCACATCAGACAGGGAGAGGGATTTAGCCTGGCGTGGGCGAGTTGGGTGAGGGAGTGGAATGGGGGCTGATCCCACCAAGAGATGCATTCGTGGTGGGCGTGCCAGGTCTATATTCAGTCATGGTCGGTATCCGAATATTGGAGGATGGTTGACACCTTTCATTTGAAAATGAAATTTATTAAATACTGAATAGAATTCGCTTGCGAGAAAAGTGGTTGTGTTAGTCCTTACGATAAGGATTGTCTTTTGCAGATTTTATACTGATAAATACAGGTGTGGACAAAAACATGGGAACACCAAAAACGATGTGTTACCATGCCTAAAACTGCGTAGGAAAACCTATGGCTAAGGAAAGAACTTCCAGTCGTCTCGGAATGGATAAATAATGCCTTGTATGGTTTTCAAGTGAATCGTGTCCTCAGGGACGTACATAGCAATCAGTTGGATATAAAACTGTATTTTATCGCAGATCTAAGCAGATCTATGTATCTAGATTTCAGCTATACTATAACCATCATAACCCACTGACGATGGCTATACTGTAGCTGAAATCTAGCGAGATCTACAATAAAATACGGATTTGTATGCGACTGATTGCTGTGTTTATTCCTCATTATTACATTTTCACAGTCGCAGAGCACAACAATTGCAAATGGAATCCATTCTGAGGGTTCCTTCCTTAAATAAATGAGGTAATAACTGCTTTTCTAAGTAAGAGAATCAGTGTGGGGACGGCAATTCTCTGTACTTATTACCTTGAGGATTGGAGTGAGTGGCTCGAAGACTTCTTAAGTAATAGAACGTCGTACGTTGTCCTAGACGGAGAAGGCAGTGGTATCATCAGGAGTGCCCCACGGAAGTGTTATAGGACCACTCTTGTTAAATATAAACATGAATGATCTGAGAGATAACATGAGCAGCAGTCTCTGACTGTTTGCTGTTGGCACTGTCGTGTATGGTAAAGTGTAGTCGTTGAGCGACTGTAGAGGGATACAGATGATTTAAAATTTCTGTTTGGTGTAATGAATGGCAGCTCGCTATAAACGCAGAAAAATTTTAATTAATGCAGATGAGTGGGAAAAAGATTCCTGTAATATTCGGATATTCGGCGTTATTGCACATACAGGGGATGGACAAGAATAATGAAACATCAACATCGCATTACCATGCCTAATACGATGTAGGAAAACCGTTGACATACAAAACAGCTGCCGGTCTTCCCGGAATTGATAAATACAGGTCATCTGTGGTTTTCAAGAGAACCTTCCTACAAAATAGTGGCTAATTCAGCTAACGACGATGGAAGTGGATAGTGATCACGCATCTTTATCACCAAATAAATCTACATAGGCTCAATTATATAGAGACTTGGTAACTGTAGTGGCCAGGGCAGATGTGATAATTCATCCTTGTGCTCCTAGATGATGCGAGCTGTGGTAACAAGGGCTCTGTTGTCTCGGATCACAACCCCACCGTTGGGTAACAACTATTTTACCATGGCATGGAGCTGATCAGCTAATATGTTCACACAATCCTTGACAGTAATACGACCTTACGAGTAACTATGGGGCCCGTGGAATACCACGATATGACTGCAAAATCATCCAGAACACCCTCCGTGTTTCACTCTTGCCGTGCGGAGGGGCCGCGCGGTTAGAGGCACCATGTCATGGATTACGCGGTATCTCCCGCCGGAGGTTCGAGTACTCCCTCGGGCATGGTCGTATGTGTTGCTAGCATAAGTTAGATTAAGTTGATTTGAGTAGTGTGTAAGTCTAGGGACCGATGACCAGCAGTTCGGTCCCTTAGGAATTCACACACATATGAAAAATTTTTTGTATCACTCTTGAGACGTAAATTCGGCTAGAAGTTGGCAACAGTGCGAAACAAGACTCTTTCGACCAAATGACATCCTTCCATTGCTCCACAGTCCAGGTTTTTTATTAATTGATATAGAGAGATCCGCTTCGGTCGTACTAACATTTATTCAAACCACGACTCGTTTCGGTATTTTAAAATCCTATTTTCATGTGCGTGGCATTATAGCATTTGGTAACAGGTAACATGCGGATGAGCCAGTCAGTGCATGAGCTTCAATCAATGCACTGATTGTGCATCTGTTGGTCTCCCTCTACGATTTTTACCCTCCACGCTGCCCTCCAATACTAAATTGGTGATCCCTTGAAGCCTCAGAATATGCCCTACCAACCTATCCCGTCTTCTAGTCAAGTTGTGCCACAAATTTCTCTTCTCCCCAATTCTATTCAATACCTCCTCGTTAGTTATGTGACCTACCCATCTAATCTTCAGCATTCTTCTGTAGCTCCACATTTGGAAAGGCTCAAATGGCTCTGAGCACTATAGGACTTCCCCTTTCAGCATACCCCAGAAAAAGAAATCAAGGGGAGAAACGTCTGGCGAACGAGGGGACCACTCCGCAGGACCACTTCTCCCAATCCAGTGAGGAAAATTGTCATGCAGCCAGTCCCTAACAGCTGCAGCTTAATGAGCAGGCGCCACATCCTACTGAAACCAGCCAAATGCTCAATTTGAAGCATCAACTAGTCTCTCAGCATGTTCAGGTCTCACCCGTTACAGGTTCATCAAAGAAGAAAGGTTCTAGCAAAGGAGCTTTCCACAAACCACACCACATCATCACCTTTTGGCAGCCCTTCTGTTTGGATAGACTCATCCAGTACGGACTGCCTTGAGACCAGTATGAAATATTTTGTCTGTTCACTTCGTCATTGACATAAAACACAGCCTCGTCACTGAACAACACAACGTCTTTAGTAAAACTGATATTTTCATCCAGTTTATCTGTAAACCATTCTCACATCTGCTTGCGTCTATCAGGATAATCTTCATTTAAGTGATGCAATATTTGTAATCTGTACGGATGAAACCTCTCTACAAGGATTTTGCAGATGGTTGACCTTGAAACACCCAATTCCGCGGATGCCCGACGAAGCGATTTCCTTGGGCTGGCATAAATCCTGGCCAAGACAGCCTCTTTCGTTTCGTATGAAGTCTTTGGTCGTCCGGAACGGCTTTTGTCCAACACACTGCCTGTTTCTTTAAACTTGGTGATTAATTTCTCGACGGCACAAAAACAAATAGGGTGACGACGAGGCGTCTGAGGTTAACTTCTTCAGCACTTTTGCGATACGATCATCCTTCTCGTCCAGTTAATAGTACCAAGTCCACTCGTTCTTCTTTAGACATAGACGTCATTCAATCTGCGAATCACACAATTTATTAGGATTATTATAATTTATTATTTATTAATTAATATATATAGAGTATAGAATAGTTAATAAAATATACTAGAATTCCCTATCCAGCGCTCTTAAAAACAATAACCCGAAATACCCTGAGTCGCCAGTTGGAACTGAGACATTCTGGCATCCTCTCAATTTTGATTGCCTCTGCTCTCCTATCGGCCCCAGGTTCTCACCACACGTTTTTCCATTAGGTAGCGATTTTCTTTCTCTTTTTGCATACTAGTCCTTGCAGTTTATGATCGATTTGTCAGCCTCCCTCTGTACGTATTTGAACTACGTATGACTGGTATTAAGTTATGAGTATGGTTCAAATGGCTCAGAGCACTATGGGACTTAACATCTATGGTCATCAGTCCCCTAGAACTTAGAACTACTTAAACCTAACTAACCTAAGGACAGCACACAACACCCAGTCATCACGAGGCAGAGAAAATCCCTGACCCCGCCGGGAATCGAACCCGGGAACCCGGGCGTGGGAAGCGAGAACGCTACTGCACAACCATGAGCTGCGGACTACGAGTATGGAGAGGTTATTTGTCTCCATCTAATTATTCTCTTAACGGGTTTTTGTTCCAATTTGAACCATTTTGTCGATCATTCTGTAATTTAATATTATGATGTTATAATACAGGAAGCTGTGGTTCCCTTTCCTGGCCTGCCCACGTACGTATTTCTCCTCCTATTTTATGACTATGGAAGGGTCATGTGTCTCCTTTTAATATACACTCCTGGAAATTGAAATAAGAACACCGTGAATTCATTGTCCCAGGAAGGGGAAACTTTATTGACACATTCCTGGGGTCAGATACATCACATGATCACACTGACAGAACCACAGGCACATAGACACAGGCAACAGAGCATGCACAATGTCGGCACTAGTACAGTGTATATCCACCTTTCGCAGCAATGCAGGCTGCTATTCTCCCATGGAGACGATCGTAGGGGTGCTGGATGTAGTCCTGTGGAACGGCTTGCCATGCCATTTCCACCTGGCGCCTCAGTTGGACCAGCGTTCGTGCTGGACGTGCAGACCGCGTGAGACGACGCTTCATCCAGTCCCAAACATGCTCAATGGGGGACAGATCCGGAGATCTTGCTGGCCAGGGTAGTTGACTTACACCTTCTAGAGCACGTTGGGTGGCACAGGATACATGCGGACGTGCATTGTCCTGTTGGAACAGCAAGTTCCCTTGCCGGTCTAGAAATGGTAGAACGATGGGTTCGATGACGGTTTGGATGTACCGTGCACTATTCAGTGTCCCCTCGACGATCACCAGTGGTGTACGGCCAGTGTAGGAGATCGCTCCCCACACCATGATGCCGGGTGTTGGCCCTGTGTGCCTCAGTCGTATGCAGTCCTGATTGTGGCGCTCACCTGCACGGCGCCAAACACGCATACGACCATCATTGGCACCAAGGCAGAAGCGACTCTCATCGCTGAAGACGACACGTCTCCATTCGTCCCTCCATTCACGCCTGTCGCGACACCACTGGAGGCGGGCTGCACGATGTTGGGGCGTCAGCGGAAGACGGCCTAACGGTGTGCGGGACCGTAGCCCAGCTTCATGGAGACGGTTGCGAATGGTCCTCGCCGATACCCCAGGAGCAACAGTGTCCCTAATTTGCTGGGAAGTGGCGGCGCGGTCCCCTACGGCACTGCGTAGGATCCTACGGTCTTGGCGTGCATCCGTGCGTCGCTGCGGTCCGGTCCCAGGTCGACGGGCACGTGCACCTTCCGCCGACCACTGGCGACAACATCGATGTACTGTGGAGACCTCACGCCCCACGTGGTGAGCAATTCGGCGGTACGTCCACCCGGCCTCCCGCATGCCCACTATACGCCCTCGCTCAAAGTCCGTCAACTGCACATACGGTTCACGTCCACGCTGTCGCGGCATGCTACCAGTGTTAAAGACTGCGATGGAGCTCCGTATGCCACGGCAAACTGGCTGACACTGACGGTGGCGGTGCACAAATGCTGCGCAGCTAGCGCCATTCGACGGTCAACACCGCGGTTCCTGGTGTGTCCGCTGTGCCGTGCGTGTGATCATTGCTTGTACAGCCCTGTCGCAGTGTCCGGAGCAAGTATGGTGGGTCTGACACACCGGTGTCAATGTGTTCTTTTTTCCATTTCCAGGAGTGTATTCCCCTAGTAGGTCTTGTTGCAATTACAACCATTTTTATGGGTGACCCTGTATATATCTATATTGTTGTTGTTGTTGTGGTCTTCAGTCCTGAGACTGGTTTGATGCAGCTCTGCATGCTACTCTATCCTGTGCAAGCTTCTTCATCTCCCAGTACCTACTGCAATCTACATCCTTCTGAATCTGCTTAGTGTATTCATCTCCTGGTCTCCCTCTACGATTTTTACCCTCCACGCTGCCCTCCAATACTAAATTGGTGATCCCTTGATGCCTCAGAACATGTCCTACCAACCGATCCCTTCTTCTAGCCAAGTTGTGCCACAAACTCCTCTTCTCCCCAATCCTATTCATAACTCCTATTCATAACTCATTAGTTATGTGATCTACCCATCTAATCTTCAGTATTCTTCTGTAGCACCACATTGCGAAAGCTTCTATTCTCTTCTTGTCCAAACTATTTATCGTCCATGTTTCACTTCCGTACATGGCTACACTCCATACAAATACTTTCAGAAACGATTTCCTAACATTTAAATGTATACTCGATGTTAACAAATTTCTCTTCTTCAGAAACGCTTTCCTTGCCATTGCCAGTCTACATTTTATATCCTCTCTACTTCGACCATCATCAGTTATTTTGCTCCTCAAATATTAAAACTCATTTACTACTTTAAGTGTCTCATTTCCTGATATAATTCCCTCAGCATCACCCGACTTAATTCGACTGCATTCCATTATCCTCGTTTTGCTTTTGTTGATGTTGATATCCTCCTTTTAAGACGCTGTGCATTCCGTTCAACTGCTCTTCCAAGTCCTTTGCTGTCTCTGACAGAATTACGATGTCATCGGCGAACCTCAAAGTTTTTATTTCTTCTCCATGGATTTTAATACCTACTCCGAATTTTCCTTTTGTTTCCTTTACTGCTTGCTCAATACACAGATTGAATAACATCGGGGAGAGGCTACAACCCTGTCTCACTCCCTTCCCAACCACTGCTTCCTTTCATGTCCCTCGACTCTTATAACTGCCATCTGGTGTCTGTACAAATTCTAAATAGCCTTTCGCTCCCTGTATTTTACCCCTGCCACCTTGAGAATTTGAAAGAGAGTATTCCAGTCAACATTATCAAAATCTTTCTCTAAGTCGACAAATGCTAGAAAAGTAGTAGTGCCTTTCCTTAATCTATTTTCTAAGATAAGCCATAGGGTCAGTATGGCCTCCCGTGTTGCAATATTTCTACGGAATCCAAACTGATCTTCCCCGAGGTCGGCTTGTGGGGCGGCGGATGTTTAAGTTTGTAATAATAAATTATCTACTGTTGGATATATGCTTGCATATTGAATCAGTTTCTAGCTTTTAGAATGTTATTATTGCTGTCTTTTGCCGTTCTCAACACTGGCTCTCTATTTACTCCGTGACCCCAGAAAGTGATTTAATAAAACTTGGAGCCAGTAAATAGATATCCTAGTGCCCACTTTACCTGAGAATGTTCTTATAGCTGCAGCTTATAGCTCTGAGGAATTAGGAGATTGTCCGGGATTTCTAATCAAAAACGGTTTTCCAAAATAGTTGAGTATATTCTGAAATTCACTAATAAAAACCACAAGTATCCCTACAACCTAACTAACAGAGCAGTTCAGAGTCTAATGCGCTGATGCAACTATAAATGTCCGAATTAAATGTTAAAAAGAATGCTCGCCAAAATTTGATGAAAATATTTCATCAAACGCCACACTAAATTTTTGGTAGAATGTCTGTCCCGCGACGGCACGTGAAAATACGACAATACGCAAACTGAAGCTAGTTAATGAAAATCATTCCAGAATTAACACTTCACATGACATGTTCTCATGGTTCCGCGTATCTCTAGTAACTTAATACGGCACCCGAGGCTGTTTGTAGCAGATACACTGAAGCGACACGACTACCGACACAGATGGCGTGTCATTCAGCGTCTGGAGAGAACTGGGGCCTTGCTTCCTCGCGCAGTGTTCTTATATATAAAGCCGCGGTGCGGACGGCTGAGGGATCGCCTGATCAAATCCGCTCTCCCGACTAGCCGCTGGGCTAGTAACGCACCACTTCAAGATACATAATAATTTATAGCTTCTTTGACTGATGGCCGAAGAAGCTCTTAATTTAAACGTGCATTCAGCACGCAGGTAAGTATTAATAATAAAATTTTGACGTGGCTAAGTTAAATACTTTGAGCGAGAGAATTAATTAAATTACACTGCACGCAGCAGATGAGCTCTGAACTGCCCCTTTTGAGATCCGCTATCGCTATAATTTTATAGGTATTAAAAAGAAACTTTACACATCTTCATAATCATAGCGGACCTCCAACTTATTTAAATCTAAACATCCTAGCCTTATTTACTAGCCTACTTAATCTATCTTGCGTCCTTCAGTTTTGAGACGAAAACCAGAAAATCATGAATTTCCACTAAAGTCTTAATTTGTGAAATCCAAAGTACTGTTTTTATTAAATCATTATGAAAGATGAATCTAAATATAAATTTTGAAGTCTCTAGCTCTTTTCTGTTGCGCCAATGATTTTTCCAGAAAACGTCCAAATCTCGGAAATGGCTGAAGTTATCGAACTGATATTTAACACACATTAATTTAATATTATTTCTGACATGCTAGAAAAGTTTTAGTTCATTTGCTTGATTTTTAAGGTATTGCGCAACATTTATGACGTCAGAGCTAGTTACAGCAGACTGGCTGGCACACAACGGAAACTGATGTGAATTTATTACAGCGTGAGTAGGCTGCTTCCCTACATCACCCTCTACTTAAATTTTTTGTTTATGAATGTTAATGAATGAAAAAAAAATTTAATTACAAAAGGGAAGCAAGAGTACAGTTTAACTCCCTATGAAAAATCAAAATCGAAATATAAACCTGTAGAAACATTAAAGAAAACTGATTACCTACATTAATTATTTAAATTGTAGGCATGTTCACTGCCTTGTAAACAATGTCATTACTCAAAATTTTAAGCAAAGTCAACGAAATATTTTGGCATACATATTGCCTTAGACAAACAAACACATACAAATTGAAAAATTATGAAAATCTTAACTACATTAAATACATTTTTACATACACATATTCAAAGAAAATAACATGATACATAAACCGATGATTATCTCTTGGCAGTCTTTTCTAAACCTGAAAGAAAAGTTCACAAATAATTTTTACACACGTGGTTGTAGCCGCTTTGGCTGGCGTCCTACACTTCCATTCACAAGGGTAGAGGAGGGGAAGTTGCTATGGTGTGCGTCCTTCACGTTCTCTCTAAATTACATGGGGGAAAGGGGAGGGGTCACTGTGAGTTGTGTCCAAGTCACTCCACGCTTTCACGCAGCTACCAGGCTGCCATTATCTGGTTTGTCCTGTAGAACAAACAAAAAGAGTGCCTCAGACTCTGTTCACTTATTATCTAAGGGTGGGTCACAATGAAATGGGGATATATACATTTTATCCTTCAATATTTTGCTGGAACAAAGTTAACAGAACCTTTCTCAATTTTACTCTCACGGTTACTTAACTGTCATAAAATCGGTAAACAAATGGCTCAAAACGCCGTTAGTCACGTACTGGAGAAAATTTATGCTCCTAAGGCATACAATCATAAATCATATTTAATCTGAATTTATTATTTCTGGGCCGGAACACTGAACCAATGCTCGGTACATTCCTGACAAATATGCATCTTATTTACTTAACTGACTCATCTTTGATTACTTTATTCTTAGAGATAGTATGAGTATGATTAGTGGTTGTTTTCTCAGCTTCCATGTACATGTGAGTAACTTTTGGTAATAGTACAGTTTTGAGCGTTCAAAACACACTACGTTTAGTTGACTACAAAATCCACTTATTGGTCCTCTGCTGTTGCCAGTTCCACATCTGCAATTAGGTACTTACTTACTTTGAAGTGTATTTATGCGGAGCTAAAATAATGTTTTACGTCTGTCATTATGTACTTACTTACTTTGCTAGTGTATGAACTTAGGTAATACTCACTCCATTTAAATTTAAAGCATAGGAAAGCACATTTATTTAATATTCATAGTGTACTGCAGTTGATTAGTTTGCTCACGCGACAATCCATTTCCACTCGATCGGACGCTGAAACCTCAGGTAGTCTCTCTCGGACCTACCACTAAACAGCATCAAATAATTATGGACGAACGTAATGCTAAATTCCTTAAACCTATAGGACACCATGAGCTGCTCTGTCTCATCTAACATAAGGGTACCTATGGTCGCATTCACGCCTCCAACTCATAACCTCAATACGTGTAGGTGTATCCTGTCACACACTACACTAAAATAATGGCCAGCTCCAACCTTATAAATACTTCAGGGACGTGTCCTTTACGTCTCAACCACAAACACTGCTCAATTCTATTACACTGCCTTTCCTTGCTATACCAGGTGAGTTTAATCTTACAACTTATCTGCATATTTTTCATAACACTAAGCAATCTCTTTCTTACTATTTATTAGTTAGCTCTAATGCATACACTAGGTTTCACTACCACTTCAGATCTTGCTTGTACATGAATTCATATATCGTTTTAAATTACTGTTGGTGGACCATTCCAATAAAACAACACTTTGTACTTACTATATTACCAGCGTACTATACATACTTGTTACTCAAATACATTTTATATCTTAATTACGTCATACTTCTCTATTGTTTGTCACTATTAGGTTTGTCACATTAGGTATTTTCCTTCACTAATCGGTAGATAGAATGGTTACATAACTCATGGCTTAATAGCCATGGCAGAAAATTTTCATGTCTGGAAAGAAGAGGTCGAAATTTTTGTGGGCAGGAAAGAGGAAGAATGAGTGAGACCTGAAAGGGAAAGAAGATCTCACACAGCTGGGACTGCACAGCTGCCACACTGTGTAGAGGTTACAGAACAACCTCCTCCCTACAGCATTCATTAGCTTAATGCTGTATTGATAATTATACCGGAAAATTTAGTATTTGGAAAGAAAATGTCGAAATTTTTGAGGATAGGAAAGATGAAGAATGAGTGAGACCTGAAATGGGAAAGAAGATCTCACACAGCTGGGACTGCACAGCTGCCACACTGTGTGGAGGTTACAGTACAACCTCCTCCCTACAGCATTCAGTGGCTACCTATGAATCTGCCAGGTCGATCTGAAAATACTTTATGATGCCTTTTTAGAACCTGTCTCAGTTCTTCCTTCTGATTAGCTGAAATCTTATCGATTTCCTGCAATTTAGCTTCTATCTTGTCTAAAATAATTGCTTCTTCTTCTTCTTCTGTATTCAGCTTATTGTTATTAAGATTAACACCTTCGTCCCAATACCTCCTATTTTTGAGAACTCGTATAGGCAGCTCCCAAGTTTCATGATCAGTTACTATATGTTTATCACTAAAAGGTACTATAATTACTCCGGTTATTGGCAAGACCATTTTTAACTGGCTTCTTTCAAAATCAACAACACTCTGATATTTCGACAAGAAATCTATGCCAATTAAAACCTCAATACTGAGATTGTTTATAATTAAACATGGATGATCAATTAAATTACCATTAATGTTAAAGGGTAGTAAAGCTTCTTGCTTTACCGTTTTTGACACCTTGCCAGTAGCACCAATTATTCTTAGTCCTGATACCCTCATTACAGTAAGTTTGTCTTTACCAGGTAATGCATCAAAGAAGGATTGAGATATTGCACTCACCTCACTTCCACTGTCTAAGAGACAACGTACATTGATACCCAACATATTCACTATTATTATAGGGTGGCTTATTCTAGGTTGTACAGGTGGTTCCTCAGATTCATCTAGTAGTTCCTTTTGGATTTGTCTCCAACTAAAGTGATCGACATCTGTCTTCATTACATTTAGGTCACAGTGTGTAGGGGTTTCCTGAATTACATTTTCAGCTGCCTTTTCCAGTCGGTCTATTAATTTTAAATCGAAACACCGCACGACTTCATTACATTTAGTTTGCTGAACATGACCCAAATTACTGTAGTCTGAGCGATTCTGCGCCTCCAGACCGGGCATAACATTAGTTACAGCTAAACCACTTTCACCATTATCGTCGGTTTCCTTCTCAAGTGACAACTGGTCACAGCTACTGGGTTCATCGACCCCAAACTGCCTACCCTCTACATTCCCACTTATCTCCTGTTCTAAATCTATTAGTACATTATCAACATCCTGCACAGGCACTTTAGATAAGAGCACATCATCCTCATCGTAAATATAAGCATGAATTTCTTCTGCTTCTTCACCTGTCAATTCAGTATTTTGTAGCTCCTCCCTATCGTTACTCTGCTGAGCCTTCTCTTTCTCTTCCCACTTAGAAAGCGTCTCTAATACGGTATCTATCAAATACTGTGAGTGATCTAATATTTCTGTTGTATCCTTAGGTGCTACCGACTCTTCATCCACATGTTCAGTTTGAGTATTCTGATCTGTCTTACCAATTCTCTTAACTACTGGCATAGGAAAAGTAACCGCCTGGTGAGCGCCAGTGTCCTCATAGACGGGAACTAGTTTTCCTGCCTCGGCCTACTGCTGTTTCCTTTATTTTCATTATAGTTAACTGGCATAGCATTGCTTTCCGTACTGTTGTTTACATGCATATTTCTGTTTGGAACAAAATTATTATCCCTTGGACGCCATTGTTGGTTCTGATAATTATTTCCCCAATTCCTACCTCTCTTAGGATGGTGAACACCTACTGTTCTGATGTTTACATTGCCATTTTGCTCGTTCCTAAAATTACTATTATTATTATTAGCATTTCTATTATTACGTGCTTGCTCCTCATTGGCAGCAACACGTTCTACACGTTCCAAGTACTCAATGAAACGATCCAGATTGTCTCTAGGGGCTGATATAATTCTAGTTTGCCAGTACCATGGCAGTTTAGCTTCCAGACCTAGTATAATCATTTCTGGTTTTAGCTTTTCCGCCAAATGTGACAAACGTGAAATCCATGACCTAGCAAACTCTTTAATAGATTCCTTGCCTGCATTGAAGCGTTTCCCACTCCAAAATTCTCTCAACACTTCATTTTGCTTATTGCTAGACCAATACTCATTAATGAAAGCTGTTTTAAACTCCGCTAATGTTTTACACTTCAACATAACATCAGCTGACCAACGCATGGCGTCACCTGCTAAATGGCTTTTAATAAATGAGATTTTCTCTCGTTCAGACCAAGTTGGTGGAATCACATCTTCAAAATCGTTCCAGAAATCTAGCGGATGGATATTTTTATCTGGATCGAACCGCAAGAACTGCCGACACCCGATAAAAGCGGCGTTTGCAGCTACAACTTGTAGTACATTACCATTACCAGAAGTTACTGAAGCTACTTTACTCTCAATGTTAGCAATGTTAGTACTTATATTTTCTACTTTCATTTCAACATTATCTACTCTTTGCACAATATGAGTAGTGTCAGTTTTGATTGCTTCTACTTCTGCTTGACATATGTTTACTTTTATATTAACATCTTTAAATCTATCTGAGCACAGTTCAGATTCCACCTCGATCTTTTCTGTTAACTTGTGCTCCAGCTTCGCATCTTCCATTTGGAAGTCTTTGCGAACCTCAGCAACTTCGGATTTAACTGTTTTATACATTTCAGAAAACTGTTGAGCAACCTTTTTCTTAATATCCTCATGATTGCAATCAATTTTACAATTCAAACTATCTAGATCCTCTTTCAACTTATTGCAACCAGCCTTGAAGGTATCGTCCATTACCTCCAATCGTTTATTAAAATTAGTTTGACTGGCCACAATCCTGTTATTTACCTCAATTATATCCGATTTTAATTCAGCATTATTGGATTCTAATTTATTGTTCATTGCCTCAATTATATCAGATTTTAAATCAGCTGTCATTTTTGCATTACTGGCAGCTATAGCTTGTAATATAACATTTAAGTCAACAGCCCCAGCATCTTTGGGTTGCTCACTAGCTGGCTTTTTCTCATACTCAGGTGACGAAAAACTAGCTCCAACACCAGAATCATCAAAACTAAATAAAACTTCTGATTGATTAGTCATATCTAACTTCTCCTTCTTAAACTCTACCATCTCTGATGACTGTTTCATTTTTAATTCATCAGAGAAACTATCATCCCATAAATTTACAATTTCTACTTTCCGCTTTACTACAGGGGTCTCTATTATTGAATCATTGCCCCTTCCCACATTACTGTCAGGAGACAATACTTCATTTTTCACTTTAACATTACTACTTTCATGCATATTTACACTTGAACCGTTGTCTGGATTTACAGTTCCTTCAACAGACATGGGTTCTGATATAAGTTTAACCTCAGTTTCTTTTGGCGGTTCCATCGCCGACAATCTTTTAGTGCAGGTTAGTAAAATTTTTAACAGCTTTTCACTTAACTTAGTTCCTTCTGCACGACGTATGGCGTTGCCGGCGCGGCGTACCAGGATTCCTGATGCGACGTGGCACGTTGAACTGCAGACGGCTCTCCGATGGCTGTTGTGTGTTTGCGTGGCCCGCAATTGCAGGCTCTGCGCCGGCTGCTCCAGCGAACGACTGCGGTGCGGCGAGACTGGCTTCTCGCGATGCCGGCAGCACCGCTAGACTCAGTGCCAGCTCCGTCAATCCAGATGCGTTGTTAATCCAATTGCGTCGTCCATATGCACACGTAACACATTCACTGTTCTATACTCAGTTGCGTGTCGCATTTCACTCGCGGATCCGAAAAGTTAAAATCACTTTCACTTAGTTGATTTCCCGGCCGATGCACCATATGTGGGGCGGCGGATGTTTAAGTTTGTAATAATAAATTATCTACTGTTGGATATATGCTTGCATATTGAATCAGTTTCTAGCTTTTAGAATGTTATTATTGCTGTCTTTTGCCGTTCTCAACACTGGCTCTCTATTTACTCCGTGACCCCAGAAAGTGATTTAATAAAACTTGGAGCCAGTAAATAGATATCCTAGTGCCCACTTTACCTGAGAATGTTCTTATAGCTGCAGCTTATAGCTCTGAGGAATTAGGAGATTGTCCGGGATTTCTAATCAAAAACGGTTTTCCAAAATAGTTGAGTATATTCTGAAATTCACTAATAAAAACCACAAGTATCCCTACAACCTAACTAACAGAGCAGTTCAGAGTCTAATGCGCTGATGCAACTATAAATGTCCGAATTAAATGTTAAAAAGAATGCTCGCCAAAATTTGATGAAAATATTTCATCAAACGCCACGCAAAATTTTTGGTAGAATGTCTGTCCCGCGACGGCACGTGAAAATACGACAATACGCAAACTGAAGCTAGTTAATGAAAATCATTCCAGAATTAACACTTCACATGAAATGTTCTCATGGTTCCGCGTATCTCTAGTAACTTAATACGGCACCCGAGGCTGTTTGTAGCAGATACACTGAAGCGACGCGACTACCGACACAGATGGCGTGTCATTCAGCGTCTGGAGAGAACTGGGGCCTTGCTTCCTCGCGCAGTGTTCTTATATATAAAGCCGCGGTGCGGACGGCTGAGGGATCGCCTGATCAAATCCGCTCTCCCGACTAGCCGCTGGGCTAGTAACGCACCACTTCAAGATACATAATAATTTATAGCTTCTTTGGCTGATGGCCGAAGAAGCTCTTAATTTAAACGTGCATTCAGCACGCAGGTAAGTATTAATAATAAAATTTTGACGTGGCTAAGTTAAATACTTTGAGCGAGAGAATTAATTAAATTACACTGCACGCAGCAGATGAGCTCTGAACTGCCCCTTTTGAGATCCGCTATCGCTATAATTTTATAGGTATTAAAAAGAAACTTTACACATCTTCATAATCATAGCGGACCTCCAACCTATTTAAATCTAAACATCCTAGCCTTATTTACTAGCCTACTTAATCTATCTTGCTTCCTTCAGTTTTGAGACGAAAACCAGAAAATCATGAATTTCCACTAAAGTCTTAATTTGTGAAATCCAAAGTACTGTTTTTATTAAATCATTATGAAAGATGAATCTAAATATAAATTTTGAAGTCTCTAGCTCTTTTCTGTTGCGCCAATGATTTTTCCAGAAAACGTCCAAATCTCGGAAATGGCTGAAGTTATCGAACTGATATTTAACACACATTAATTTAATATTATTTCTGACATGCTAGAAAAGTTTTAGTTCATTTGCTTGATTTTAAGGTATTGCGCAACATTTATGACGTCAGAGCTAGTTACAGCAGACTGGCTGGCACACAACGGAAACTGATGTGAATTTATTACAGCGTGAGTAGGCTGCTTCCCTACAGGCTTCTACCAGTTTTTCCA
Organism: Schistocerca americana; assembly: GCF_021461395.2. NCBI lineage: Eukaryota > Metazoa > Arthropoda > Insecta > Orthoptera > Acrididae > Schistocerca > Schistocerca americana. The sequence continues at coordinate 272,304,969 of NC_060120.1, read as the reverse complement.
TTCGTCTGTAAAGAATTCGCCTTAATATTCTGCAGCCGTGACTTATTAAACTGATAGTTCGGTAATTTTCACATCTGCCCACACCTGCTTTCTTTGGGATTGGAATTATTATATTCTTCTTGAAGTCTGAGGGCATTCGCCTGTCTCATACATCTTGCTCACCAGATGGTAGAGTTTCGTCAGGACTGGCTCTTACAAGGCTGTCAGTAGTTCTAAAGGAATGTTGTCTACTCCCGGGGCCTTGTTTCGACTCAGGTCTTTCAGTGCTCTGTCAAACTCTTCACGCAGTATCATATCTCCCATATCATCTTCATCTACATCCTCTTCCATTTCCATAATATTGTCCTCAAGTACATCGCCCTTGTATAGACCCTCTTTCTCTTCTTTGCTTAGAACTGGGTTTCCATCAGAGCTCTTGATATTCATACAAGTGGATCTCTTTTCTCCAAATGTCTCTTTAATTTTTCTGTTGGCAGTATCTATCTTACCCTAGTGAGATAAGCCTCTACATCCTTACATTTGTCCTCTAGCCATCCCTGCTTAGCCATTTTGCACTTCCAGTCGAACTCATTTTTGAGACGTTTGTATTCCTTTTTGCCTGCTTCATTTACTGCATTTTTCTATTTTCTTCTTTCACCAATTTAATTCAATATTTCTTCTGTTACCGAAGGATTTCTGCCAGCCCTCGTCTTTTTACTTACTTGATCCTGGTAACTTTTCATGGCTGATAAATTTACTGGTGGGTAAGAACTTGTCTGTCAGTTTAATTTTGGGGTGCGATTTTAACCAGGCTATAAGTTTAATGTTGGATTATGGGGACAGAGTTGTTTAAGTTTCATCCTGTTAAGAGGTTTGCCTTATGTTCCTGTCATAGTTCTTTGGAAGTTTGTAGTGTGTGGTGACCCTCTGGATAATCTTGTCATTCACTTGAATCCAGAGGAGGCCGATTGATTATTACAGCTTCTTAGTCGTTTCCCACAGGTATTAACTGACAAGCTGGGCATCACGAATAAGATTCAGTAGTCCTCAATGATGAGGTGCCTGTTCGGCAAGCTCCATGCAGACTGTACCCTCCGGAAATGAAGAACTTACGTTCTTTCATTGGTGCCATGTTTTGTGATGGGGTAATCAGACCCTCTAAATCACCATATGCATCGCCCATGTTTCTAGTACCTAAGGCAAAGAGTGGGGAATTCCGTCCATTCGTTGACTATTGATTAGTTAAACAAAAGGCTGTTTTAGAATCTGTACCTTTGCCTGATTCATAAGTTCTTTGCGGTTCTTGATCTTATTCAGGCATATTATCAGGTCCCTTTATTCGGTTCAATGGAGTTCCTTTCAGCTTGTCCACTGGTGTGGTTGTTTTGTCGCAGCTTTTAGACTGTTTCTTGGGTGATCTGAAGTTTAAGTGTGTATATGACTATCCCGATGATGTGGTTTATAGCGTCACCTTCGTTGAGCAATTGAAACACCTGGTGGTGGTTCTGGGACGTCTTAGGGAGGGAGGGTTGACCGTCAAACCATCAAAAATTGCGTTGGCTCGCCGGCAGATATCGTTTTTGCGGCATTTATTTTCTGATGATGGTATTAGGGTCGATCAAGATCGCACTAGGGACTCGTGTAGCTTCCCTGTGCCTAAGAATAAGAAGGCTGTGGCTACATTTATTGGCTTGGCAAATTATTTTGCTAAGTTTGTTCCAATTTTTTCTCAATTAACTGGACGACTTAATGAGGCGAGAGTCATCAGGCATCCTTTGAGGCAACTACAGAAGCTAATGCTAACCCAGTTTTTGCTATTCCCGACTCTGAGTCCCCTTTTGTTGTCCATACGGATGCTCGTTGTTGTGGAATAGCGGCCATCCTTCTACATCTCATAGCTTTTTCTAGGAAGTTTTTAATCCCTGAAACTAAATGTTCAATTTACGAATGGGGAATATTGGCAGTCCTCTTTGCCCTCGAGCTCAAAGAGCTTTTTCTAGAAATCGATAACCACGCCCTGAGTTGGACTGTGGCATGTTCCTGGAAGACTGGACAAATAGTGCGCTGGGCGATTCGGATTTCCGCTTTTCGTTTTAAGGTCAGTCATATTAGGGGCCCTGGCAATCATGTGGCGGATGCCTTAATCCGCATGTTCGAAGGCGACGTGCAAGATCACCAGGAGCTGGAGGGTGAAGGGGGGGGGGGGGGGGGAAGAATGGAGGTCTTCTGAGGGCTTGGCAACAGGGGTGTTGACAGATGTCCCTAACTCCTTACTAATCTGAAGGGAAGGAAGATCTTGATCCTAGAATTGCCAGCATTAAACGAGGTTGTTGCAGGGGTACAGGTCTCTGGGTATAGCCTGCACGAGTCCTGCTTTGGTATAGTCTGCGTGGTGAGTGCGAACCTAAGATTTGTTTGCTCATGGAACTTTTCGGTCCTGTATTCCATTACTTTCACGATATTGTGGTGGATGGCCACTTGGATATTCATAAAGGAACATGTTACTTGGCCTACCCTTTATAAGGATATTCGGAGACTGGTAGGGAGTGTGGAAGCTGCAAGGCTGCTTAGCCCAATTCTAACTCAGGTAAGGGGCTTTGGCAGCCGACTAGGGAGAAACTTTTCATTGATTACATAGGACCCCTGCCTCATACTCGTGCTAGCAGTAGGTATCTCCTGGTGGTTGTTGATGGCGTTTCCCGTTTCTGCCGGCTGATTGCGAGCAGCGGGGTTACGCCCATTTGACCATTCTCCACCTTCTAAATACTTTTTACACCTCTGAACGAGCTAGGACTCTTTCACATCAAAAGTGTTCAAAAAGTTTTGTGTTTTGAATGCAGTTAACAATATAGTAACCTCTCTGTACTATTCACAGCCTTTGTGGAGCGAGTCAGTCGTAATCTGAAGGCAGCACAGATCATTTTTCATGGGAGTTCTCAAAGGAAATTGGATCTTTCCATACCCTGGCTCATGGTCCAGTATTGGTCTCATAAGGCATCCACGGCCTCATATTTGCTTATCAAGTGAATTCCCCTTTAGCTAACTTATAGTATGTCAACGGCCTTCTTCCAGAGCAGATCAATCCGGAAATTATTCAGAGGAATTGGAAGAGGGCGAGACGAAACATCCAGCGCGCCCATCAGAAGTTAGTGAGGTGTTACAATCGTGGTCGTAAGGAGTTTAAAGTAAAGTGAACGAGTTTTTGTTCACAACTCGAACATCACCTTAAATGAGAAGGCGGTTTACGCTTGTAAATTGGCTCCGCCGTTCCGCCGCCCCTGGAAGATCATGCAGAAATTAAATCCCGTTAGTCTTCTTTTGCACAATCTCCACACAGATTGTTGCGGGTTCACGAGCCAAGTCAAGGAGAATTAGGTAATTCTATCAGAAAAAGGGGGGAGCGGGCCCTCCTGCCTTTTTCTAGCTCGGTGGTTGAGCTGTGTCGACTACCTTTCCTTTTACAAGTTTCCCGCATCATCCACACGTGTTTGCGACAGCAGTATAGAGGGCGCTGTTCGTCTAGGGGCTGTGGTGGTGGTGTCATGATTGGCAAAGCGAGGTGTTGCCACGCGGGGTAGTGAGCTGGGACCGACGGTGCTGGGGCGGCGACGTCCTTATCTCGGTGTCAAGTGGGTTACGTTGTAAGGTTACTGGGGTTTGTTGTTTTTGCTTATTCTTATTCTTGAATGGAGAACATCTGTGTTTGGTGAAATGACAAGTTTAATGTCGCAATAATTCTCACCACGTTACAGCTTTTTTCACAGTTTTCAACTCGCCAACATTAAAACAGCGTAATGGATGATGCATCTTACCAACATCAAAAAGTGAACAAGTTTATGCACAACGATGTTAAATATTAACTCTCTGAAAGAACATTAATCTTAAGCACAATATTATGAAAGTTTAATTGGATATTTCTTTACATTAATCCTAAGGACAATGATATGAAAGTTTAATTGGACGTTTCTTTACAAAATTGCTCCTACACGTAAGTTATGATGTTGGTCAGTACTACGAAAATCGTCAGATTCCGGTTCAAAGTTCGGTACTATTTAGGATGAAAATCAAGTTATGGAGGATGGTTAGGCACGTGACAAATTTGAGCGCAAGATTACCCAATGCCACTCCAGTTTACAGTGGACGCAAGCTGGTGAACCAACAAAGTTTACGCCTCTGTACGCGGTACTTACCTTAAGCTGCGACATGCTGCTGTCTGCAAGGCCGCTCTCTCCCACTGAAATTCCTACAAAACTAATTTGGCATTTGCTGAACTTTCCAGCAGAAACTTTCCCTATGTTTCTCGTTATGCGACAAAACATGTACTTAGCCCTAGTCTTATTGTGTGGCGATATACACGTGCATGGTTGGAGTAGCGTGCATATTATAGTGCCCTCTCAATTCTCGCAAGAACAGTTAACTAATTTGCCTGGTTAGTTTCTCCACAGTTGGAGCTAAACGTTGCTACAGTTAATTTTTGCTGGAGTGCAGCCGCTGTGAACGCAGTATTCACACCAATTTCTTCTCTGCGTCGTACTGAGCGTTAAGCGCTCCGTTCTGCACTTGACGTCAGTTCAGAGAAGAGTCCCCCCTCTAAAATTTCTCTCTTGTCCTCTCATGGCAGAACTGCCTCCCTCCACTTGGATTCCTTTTTCTTGTCACGGCTTTTTCTGACCAATGGGAGTGTTCCTCTCATTTTGTAGAAACACCCTCTACCAATCGCAACGTCCCTTCTATCAAACTGCATCAAAACTTCAGTAGTTTTCTCCTTCCTAGTGAGTTTCCGCCAGTCGGACATTTTGTGCCCGTTCTAGATGCCTAAAGTAGATTGTCCTTTCCATGTGTCACACTCGGTGCACGAAAATGCATCACTTGCTTTTGTTCATATTACGTTGGAATTTCGAAACACAGTTTTCTAAAGCTTCTTCTCTGCCTTGTACCGATGCCCTCGCTACAGGAGGCCCTCCAGCTTGAATCACCTGGCCTGGGGTCGCTGTCCTCATTCCTGCCACCCCTTTAAGTGGTCGCCGGGGTAACTCCCGCAGAGAGGTTTCACTATGCCATTGTGGAGTTGGCTTTTCAAAACTAAAAGGACTCGACTTGCGTTCCCTGTTCTACCTTCTGCTAGAAAGACATGCATTGTATAGGAATGGTGTGTTAATTAGCGTCGATTGACAGTAATCCCTTTTTGCATTACATATTGACAGGCAAATGTTCTCATAACGATCGATTTGCGTTGGGTGGCATCTTCACCTTCTCACTGCGATTTGTAGAGGTCTCATGTAAGGTGTGAATCTGACCATTTATTCTGCCACTTGAAACACTGCGCTCGGGCGCACGATACTCTTTAAAGCCTGTACTATGGTAAGCTGACGGGCTTCACCTTCCGAGAAAGGATTTTTGTATAGATTTTGACCGCGTGTACCTGAATGGAGGCAAATCAGACGTACATCCACTAAGTAATAACAATGATGCGTCAAGCAATTCCGGAGTGCAGCCACACGTTAGGACGGACAAGAAACAACACAGCAGATGCTACCAAATTGTTAATAATACGGTCGCCAGCCTAATTAGGCATTAACGAGTTTCTTCCCTGTACACGTTGATGTACGTGCACGCAAAACAACATGTAATAATACTGCATAATATGGTAAATTTTAGAACCAGAAAATCTACTGAACTGATAATTTCACTTTCTGTACCAATATGGACAAGCCATAAATACACAACAATACACTATAATGTTTACTACAAACTTCGTACTGTCTATTGATCTGATTAAAATCGGGCGTAGGTTACCCTAGAAATAGCACTTTCGAAACACACATACAATGTCAATTTTGAAAAAGGTAAAACACTGATAAATTTTGGTTTTATATTGACTTTAACTTTGCTGGTCAAATCAGTTCAGTACACTTAAGAATTCAAATGAATAGAAAAGAAAAAGGGGGGGGGGGGATCCTGAAACTGTTATGATCACTGTATTGAAAATTTTGATTATTGAAATCATTAAGCAGTCAAGATTTCCAATATATGAGTTACTACTCTTTTTGTCTTACTTCCTACTCATTTAACTACCATTATTTTTGTCTCAAATTAATTAAACTTCATTACTAAACCAATTTCAACATTATCTTCCAACTTTGTCAGACCTTTGTTATTTACCGACATATTCATTAACAACAAAGTTCTTTAAACGTCATTCGAACATTGATAGGTCTGCAGGTAATTATTATTAACATAAACCTTAAATCTTCATTTCGGGATACTCGGATTGCACAACATGAGGTAATGGCCCTGTCTAGGTTAGTTGTGAGGATAATTAACTGATAGGACAGTTCTGGTAAAAGTTAAGTTGTTATTGAACAGTATGGAACAAAAGTAACACTGGTCCACACGATTACAGTACTAAAAGTTTCAACCTGTTCGTATCGCTGCGGCGGTCGGCAGGCGGCGAGATGGCGAGGCACAGAGCACACATACAATCACAGCAATGGCTCTTGATGTATCGGCACTTTGCTTCTTCTTAGCGTCGCAATACTTTTCCATTTAGTGCCTGTGGAATATTGCCATGCTGTATAGGCGTCGGAAACGGCACATCTGAGGCTCAACGAAATCACGTTTTCCAGGAGAGCCTCCTCGATCCAGAACGTGTTTCTCAGACCGAGGCCCAACTCCGACTACTACTACTGCTGAGCCCGTTATATCGTGCAGCGCCCGTGTGCATTTTCCCGCGCTCGCCTGTCATCCACCTTTTACTGCTCCCCTACAGACAGGTATTCACCCGAGGTTTTGCATTCTACTTATCCTAATACATTACCTACGTATGGACCAGGCGCACAATTACAACTTTAACACCTTACAATAGTTTCAACGTTTCTTACATTTCAATTCTGTTATAATATTGCTTGAAATTTGACATAAATATTAATATTCACATCGAAATTTGTTTACAGTTTCTTTAACACAATGACATAAAAAGAAAAGAAATGAAATCAGAACATCGATTACACTAATTTATCGAAAATCAGAAGAAAAATTATTATATGTACAATAGTACAGCGTTGTTGTTGTTACACATGTCCCTGTTTCCAGTAAATTTCACTAAGTGCAAATTTGATGGGAACACTAATTTTTATAGTTATACAGTGGTTCTGAATCTTTGTCTGAATGTCCCATCAAAAAAACTTTATACCACAAACTTCCTTTCACTCACATCATCTAGGTCTATACCTTTTGACATATCAAGAACATTTACCTATCGTTTGCTTAAGTGCCTTTGGCACAGTCCAACCTCCTTTCACAACATAAATTAAATAGCAAATTACTCATTTTTTATTAAATTTCTCAAAGAAATAATTTCAAAATCTGGAACACAAACACTTAACTACAAAAGCAAATGCAAATATCTATATACACTATAAGACAATTTGTTGCTGCTTGCATTGAATGGCAGTCCATTTCCTTACTTACTACAAAAAAACACACAATAATATTCAGAAAAATCACTACATATTTTTGCTGCCTATTATTCAGATTTGGGCAGTCCATTTCACATCATTTTATCACATCTCCTGTACCACACTTATAATTCTCCTTTGACTATTTATCACCCCTCTTTGATTTTTGGCAGTCCTTTATATTATGACTCATATACTGCCCACTTTGGTTTTCGGCAGTCCCATCTTTTATTTGTCTTGCAGCATTTGCTATTTCTTTTCAGCCCCTTTCTCCATACATCTTTACATTTACAGTACATTTGGTAATCTGAAACTCACATAAGTACATTAGCACATTGATATTGGTACACATATATTTACAAAGATTAGTTACGTTTGGAATAAATTAGTTTCAGCATAAGATACAGCACATTTACTGCAAATTGCTTTCTGAGTGTACTTAGGTCACTCACTTCTAGGAACATATAGTTTCAGGTCCACAACATTTCTTACACCTAAAGGTCTTTTGGATTTTGGGAGATCAGGTAGTAAGCATTATCGTGTGGAATATACTGTATTATATACGGTCCATTATAAATATATTTAAATTTGGAAATTTCATGGTTCAGTTCACTAGACTTTTTGTGGGTTTTTAAAAGAACATAATCCCCAATTTTAAATTTTGAAACTTTCAGGTTTTTATCATGTCTTTTAGATCTAGATTCAGCTTTTTGCTTTGCCCTTTTTCTTACTAATTCTTTCTTTTGACTCAACCCCAAGCTTGTACAAGGTGGAAACTCTAGTTTTTCCTCAATTAAACTTTTACTTCTGCTGCCTAACAAAATTTCTTCCGGTGGGAACCCAGTAGTTTCATGATGTACTGTGTTCATGACGTTCTCAAAGTCCAATATAAATCTGCCCCAGACTCTAAATCATGCCCCTTCCTGGTTTTTCCACAACGCACCTTGGTTGACTGTGACATCGTCCGAAGATACGTTCCTGACCTGTGAACCATTTATATCTGGCGGCTTTTTCGGTTTCTGGAGTTCAAAGTCTTTGCTTACTTGAACTCTTTGCAAAATAAACACTGAGTCGTCAGGTGGTTCTTTCTTTCTTTGTTCAGTCTCAACATCTGGATTTTGTTTTGAAACTTCGTCATCAATAGGTACAATATCGAATTAGCTGTATACCCGTTATTTCCACTATTACCGAAATATTCGTCATTTGAACTGTCGTCAGAATCCGACCATTCTGGATCGCTTTCAGGTTCTAACGTAAAAGCTTTTCTGAGACAGGCACTAAATTCTTCCTCTGCATTTTCGTCAGGCTTTAATTTTAATTCAATATCCTCTTTTGGCAAAACGGCCTCCTTATCAGCTTTACTCACATCCACTGTTACTTCATATTTAGTGTAATCCTCGTGGACTTCAATTACTTTTAGGTAATTTCCTGCCCCTTCCCCACGGTGCCTTTCGTTAGCAGCTTGTACTGTTGGCGGATCATTAACAGAAGTTACTTCCTCGTCAATGCTAAGGATTTCATCCTCCAATTCCTTCCTATCTTTAATCATTGTCCTATCGGCAGCACGCGTACTTTGCGCGGCGCTATTTACTCTCTCCTCTTTAAACTCGGGCCACGTCACCTTATCGACGCCCCTACTATCTCCTTTTTCACTAATTAACCTCCTTGCCTCATACTCCTTCTTAAAATCCTCCCACTCACATTGCTTAAGGCCTTTGTACAGATCGTCGATCTGCACACGCTAATCAGTTACTTCTGCTAATTCATTCTCGCCATTTACTTCATTGCTAACACTGCTAACCGCACCTCTCTGTGTATCCATTGTTTCATCTACTATTTCCTTCGCCATGGAATTATCACTCGTAATGTATTCACCAGTTCTTACGGCTATGTTCGTACCTAATGCTGCCGCATTGCTAGCGGCTTCTCTCTGAACAGCTGTTCTGCTAGGCTGGGCCGTTGCCCTCTGATGGTCCACTCGCCTGTTAACATGTAGCACTCTGCGCAGCGAAGATGAGACATCTGTGTGCGCACCTGACGCTTGTTCCGCAACGACACGTTGCGTCGTTCCACGCCTGTCTCTAACCTGTCTCATAATTTTACTGTCAGTCCAGTAACATTTCTTAAATCGGGGCCGGTATGTACTGTCCGCTTCCGTTTGGCCCGCAACGTTCGCGGAAATCAGTTTCCCGCGTCGTTATTATTTTTCGTGGCGTACCCTCTACCGCAACCTAGATAACTCCCTCTTCCTCTGCCTCTTCCTCTCTGTATCACGTTGACGCGAAACCCATCGCCGTCATTTCTCTCGTTATTATTACGATTATTCCTATTACTAAAATTTTGATAATTGGCACGACTTTCGCGCCAGTGGTCTTCGTCTTCGACCCTCTCGAGAAACGCTTGGAAGCTATGATGATTGCTTCCCACATACCTCTTTGACTCTTCTGGAAGCTTTTTATATAGCTCCCATATGATTTCTGAATCGGATCTTCTTCCTCTTAAATGTGTCAACTTTCGGTACCAATATTCGCAGAAATCTTTCAAAGAATTCCTGCCCCTGTTATCATGAAGCTTGGTCATGATAAACTCGCGCCACAAATGATCCTGTTTTTGTTCGGACCAGTATTCTTCCGTAAACTTTTGTTTAAATTCTTCGAACGTCGTTTGTTCGGTATTCAAATTAATTCCCCAGCGCTTAGCGTCACCTGCTAAGGAGCTAATTACTACGTTTATCTTTTCCTGACCAGTCAAGTGTTCAGGAAACATTCTCTCGCTACTTTTGATGAAATCTAACGGATGCCATCCGCTATGTTTCTTGGCGGGATCGAAGCGTTCCTCACCTTCCAACAGCTTCGTAGGTGGTGTGCCATTACAGACAACACCAGGCCTATCTTTGATTTTGTTCTCGAGATCGAAAATTTTGCCTTGAATTTTCGATGTATTTTGTTCACACTTTTGTACACATACGGTTACTTTTTCGTCTAATTCTCTTTCAGTGTCTGAAACTGCCTTTTTCGACTGTGAGATTCCGTGTTGACATTCGTTTACGATCTCAGTTTTAAGACCGAAAACTTTTTCGTCTACTTTTGTTTCAACCAGAGGCTCTACTTTCTCTTGGATGCTGAGAATTTCAACATCAAACCTACTGTTAATGTTGTCAATTTCCCCCCGCATAGTATCCATATTTTTTTTAATTGTGTCAATTTCAAATTTCGTAGTATTTACTACAGAGCTTAAACTACCCACTTTTTGTTCTACCTGTTCTATTTGTTTACTAATTTTAATTCCTTGTTCTTCTACCTGTGCTTTAAGCTGACCAACGTGTGTTTTAAACTGATCATTCTGTGTTTTGAGCTGATGGCTCTGTGTTTTAAGCTGCTCGTCAACATGTGTTTTAAGCTGACTAACCTGACTACTAACTTGTTTTTGAAGCTGATTATTCTGTGTTTTGAGCTGCTCACTCTGTCTTGCAATTTGTTTGGTTAATTGTTCAAATAAATCGTTCATGCTTAAAATTTTCACACTGTTTTGTTCTACGGAATCGGTGTGTTCCGAGCCTACTTCAAAAGTTTCTTTCGGTTCTTTCTTTATCTGTGGAGAATCAAACATGTCAGTGGATTCGTTCACGTACCCACTATCGTCTACAAAGTCATCCTCTACTTCCTGTTTCATTCCTTGCTGTGTTCGAGACGATCTCGACATTTCAATCTGTTCGTTAACGTGTTCGTGATATTGTATGTACGCCAATTGTCTTCCGCTAACGCCATCTGTTATCTGGCCGCGTACACTCCTGTCATTCCCAGCCGCATTTTCCATTACGCTCGGCACATCTACCGTGTCTACGTTCCTGTCCATACTGAATGCAAATTACACCACACCACTGTACTTGACATTCACTGCTATTTACTTTACTGAATTTTATTGCAATTCGTGCTACTGAACATCCACTGTTCGGTATTCACATTAATTTGTGACCGACAACAACTGGATGTCCTGTCACCGGGAGCCACTTGTAACACTGCGCTCGGGCGCACGATACTTTTTAAAGCCTGTACTATGGTAAGTTGACGGGCTTCACTTTGTAAGAAAGGATTTTGGTATATATGTTGACCGCGTGTACCTGAATGGAGGCAAAATCAGACTTTCACCCACTCATTAACAACAATGATACGTCAAGCAAGTCTGAAGTGCAACTACACGTTAGGACGGACAAGAAACAACACAGCAGATGCTACCAAATAGTTAATAACACGGTCGCCAGCCTAATTAGGCATTAACTGAGTTTCTTCCCAGTACAAGTTGATGCACGTTCATACAAAACAACACGTAATAATACTGCATAATATGGTAAATTTTAGAACCAGAAAATCTACTGAACTAATAATTTCACTTTCTGTACTAATATGGACATACACAACAATACACTATAATTTTTACTACAAACTTCGTACTGTCTATGGATCTGATTAAAATCGGGCATAGGTTACCCTAGAAATAGCACTTTCGAAACACACATACAATGTCAATTTTGAAAAAGGTAAAACGCTAATAAATTTTGGTTTTATATTGACTTTAACTTTGCTGGTCAAATCAGTTCAGTACACTTCAGAATTTAAATGAACAGAAAAAAAGGGGGGGGGGGACCCTGAAATTTTTGATTATCGAAATCATTAAGCACTCAATATTTCCAATATATGAGTTACTACTCTTTTTGTCTTATTTCTTGCTCATTTAACTACCATTATTTTTGTCTCAAATTAATTAGCCTTCATTACTAAACTAATTTCAACATTATCTTCCAACTTTGTCAGACCTATATTATTTACCCATATATTCATTAACAACAAAGTTCTTTAAACATCATTCTAACATAAATAGGTCTGCAGGTAATTATTATTAACATAAACTTTTAATCTTCATTTTGGGACACTCGGATTGCACAACATGTGGAGAGGATCCTGTCTAGGTTAGTGATGAGGATAATTAAATGATAGGACAGTTCTGGTAAAAGTTAAGTTGTTATTGAACAGTAAGGAACAAAAGTAACACTGGTCCACACGAATACAGTACTAAAAGTTTCAACCTGTTCGTATCGCTGCGGCGGCCGGCAGGCGGCGAGATGGCGAGGCACAGAGCACACATACAATCACAGCAATGGCTCTTGATGTATCGGCAATTTTCTTCTTCTTAGCGTCGCAATACTTTTCCGTTTAGTGCCTATGGAATATTGTCATGCTGTATAGGCGTCGGAAACGGCACATCCGAGGCTCAACGAAATCACGTTTTCCAGGAGAGCCTCCTCGATCCAGAACGTGTTTCTCAGACCGATGCCCAACTCCGACTACTACTACTGCTGAGCCCGTTATATCGTGCAGCGCCCGTGTGCATTTTCCCGCGCTCGCCTGCCATCCACCTTTTACCGCTCCCCTACAGACAGGTATTCACCCGAGGTTTTGCATTCTACTTATCCTAATACATTACCTACGTATGGACCAGGCGCTCAATTACAACTTTAACATCTTACAATAGTTTCAACGTTTCTTACATTTCAATTCTGTTATAATATTGCTTGAAATTTGACATAAATATTAATATTCACATCGAAATTTGTTTACAGTTTCTTTAACACAATGACATAAAAAGAAAAGAAATGAAATCAGAACATCGATTACACTAATTTATCGAAAATCAGAAGAAAAAATTATTATATGTACAATAGTACAGCGTTGTTGTTGTTACACACTTTACAACGTGACTCAAATTTGTGGCGAGGCATACTGATTTGGGCCATTCGAAAGTTTGTGTTGATCACAAAATATTGCTCCAGAAGTTGGACCATTACGGAATATGGGGAGTAGCTCACAATTGGTTTACCTCTTACTTCAGTGACAGACTGCAAAAGGTCATTATTCACAATGTTAAGAACGGCTGTGATGTGGGGTCTGAGTGGGTTACGGTCAAGTTGGGGTTGCCCCAGGGATCAGTGTGTATAAATGATATGCCCTCTACAATTACAGATAGCTAAAATATTTCTGTTTGCTGATGACACTAGCTTGGTAGTAAAGGATGTTGTGTGTAACATTGGCTCAGTTTCAAATTGTGCAGTTCACGACCTAAGATGAAGGCTTGTAGAAAATAAACTAACGCTAAATCTCAGTAAGACTCAGTTTTTACAATTTCTAACACACAATTCAACAAAGCCTGACGTTTTAATTTCATACAATGGGTGTATGATTAGTGCAACTGAACAGTTCCAATTGATAGGTGTTGAGATAGATAGTGAACTGTCATGGAAAGCCCACTTTCAGGATCGTGTTCAAAGAGTTAATGCTGCCATTTTTACTATTCGAACGGTATCTGAAATGAGTGATCGTTTGACACGAAAATTAGACTACTTTGCTTATTTTCATTGGCTTATGTAGTATGGTATTATATTTTTGGGTAACTCTGCCCATTCTAATAGGATATTTTTGACTAAGAAACGGCTGGTCCGGACAATAAGTGGTGTTAAGTTCACGAACCTCTTGTCGACCCCTGTTCACGAGTCTGAGTGTTTTGACATTGGCCTCTCAATACATATATTCCTTATTGTCATTTCTTGTTAGCAGTATTAGTTTATTCTCAAGAATAGGCAGCTTTCACTCAGATAATACACTGCAGAAATCAAACCTGCATTTGGATCGGACTTCCTTAACTCTTGTGCAGAAAGGTGTGCAGTATACTGCTGCATCCACTTTCAATAAGCTACCACTCGAATTCAAAAATCTTATCAGTAGTCCACGCGCTTTCAAATCGAAACTGAAGAGTTTCCTCATGGGTCACTTCTCTAGTCTCTTGAGGAGTTCCTTGAAAAATTAAGCTGATTCTTGTTGTATTGTTGATTGCGTTTACTTGAACTTGTGGCTCGACTTTTTCGGGTTCATAAACATTCTACTTTTATCTGTTATTACTTTTATGTTTTAATTTCATGTACTGACACGTTCCATGACCTTGGAGATTTGCTTCTCAATTTGGTCCTACGGAACTTGACGTGTAAATAAATAAATAAATACAATGGCTTTCTGGACTCAGGCCATTTCTTAGTGAAGATAGCTGATTCGTGGCAGTGGAATTAAGCCCCCTTGTTGCTTGTCTGTCCAGTGTGAATTTTGGCTCTGACAAAATTACTTCTTCTTTGAAAGCGTAGATCGAGCTTTCGCAAGCGAGCGTGTTGCTGATAACCTTTCTTAGCCCACGCTCGGCAGTATTTCTTCAATTATTTTTCTGTTCCACCATCTTGTTTTGTGATACCCACAGTTCATTTGCACTATAACACTTTTAAATACCTTTAGCTGACATTTTCCTAAAGCCTATAGGCCTAAGCGTTCAGTGGAGGTCGCCGTTCGCTAACTTACGTAATTGAAATCCAGTAACTCTTTCATATAACTACTGTTTTTCTAATTCTCAGGGCGTAAGCGGTCAGTTATATTTTATCAGTGTAATATGTTTTTATACTTAGGAGCTACTCCTGTTGTAAACTGCTCGTTCTTTTGATTTAGAGGTTTATTTAATATGGCAGTTCTCCCTCTTCCCCCCCCCCCCCCCCCCCCCCCATTTAATGTTGGGAGCTGTAATGGAAATGGCTTTGGACAACTCGCATTTGGTTTGGCCACTGCAGGCTGCATTTCGTAGACTCGGTGCCTAGACGCAAACAGATTGTTTTTAGTTATTCCTTATTTTGTCACTTCATCCCCTCTTTTGGGTTTTGTTTATTGTGTTTGGTGTTAGCAATCAAATCTCGAGAGAGGAAAAGCTTGAAATCTGCGTTGCGTGGTTTAAACCTTGCGCTTGAGGGATTTATTTCTGCCGAAAATTCTGGCCGAGTGTTGTTAACTGTCTTGTCCGTGATACTGAACGTTTCTTAAAACAAAAAAAGGGGGAAAAGGAAATATTAAACTTGTTTTCCAGTCATTGAACCCTAATGTTAGCTATTTTGCCAGAATTTGTTACGCGCTGAACATATGAAGATACAGCGGCAGCGTATTAGATGCCAGAATGATCTGATCCAGGTGGTAACGATATTTTACACACTGAGATGAAAAATGTCATGGGATAGCGATATGCACATAAACAGACGGTGCCAATATCGCGTACACAAGGTATTAAATGGCATTGTACTGGCGGAGCTGTCATTCGTATTCAGGTGATTCATGTGAAAAGGTTTCCGATGTGATTATGGCCGCATTCCGTGAATTAATAGGCTTTGAACACGGAATGGTAGTTGGACATATGGGACATTCCACTTCGGAAATCGTTAGGGAATTCAGTATTTAGAGATCCATAGTGCCAAGAGTGTGCCGAGAAAACCAAATTCGAGGAATTACTTCTCACCCTGGACAACGACATTTACATTTAACGACCGAGAGCAGCTATGTTTCCCTAAACTTGTCACTGCTAACAGACAAGCTAGACTCCGTCAAATAACCCCATAAATCAATGTCGTACGTGCGACGAACGTATCCGTTGGGACAATGCGGCGAAATTTGGCTTTAATGGACTATGTTAGCAGACGACTGACGCAAGTACGTTTACTAAAACCACGACATCGCCTGCAGCTCCTCTCCTGGGCTCGTGACCCCATCGGTTGGATCCTAGACGACTGGAAAACCGTAGGCTGCTCAGATGAGCCTCTATTTGAATTAGTAAGAGCTGATGGTAGGTTTCGAGTGTGGTGCAGACCAACCTAGCCATGGACCTAAGTTGTCAATAAGGCGTTGTGCAAGTTGTTGGTGGATCCATAATGGTATGGTCTGTGTTTACATGGAAGGGACTGGGTCCTGTGGTCAAACTGAACAGATCATTGACTGGAAACGGTTATTTTCGGATAACTGGAGACCATTTTCAGCCATTCATGGATTTCATGTTCCCAAACAACGATTCAATTTTTATGGATGACAATGCGCCATGTCACCTGGCTACAGTTGTTCAAGATTGGCTTGAAGAACATTCTGGACATTTCGAGAGAATAATTTGGCCATGCAGGTCTCCCATAGCGAATCCCATTGAATATTTATGAGACATAGTCGAGAGGACAGTTCGTGCACAAAATCCTGCGATAGCAATACTTTGGCAATTATGGACGGCTATAGAGGCAGCATAGCTCAGTATTTCTGCAGGGGACCTCCAGCGACTTATTGAGTCTACGCGACATCGAGCAGCTGCACTACGCCGGATAAAAGGAGGTTCGACGAGATATTAGGAGCCATCCCACATCTTTTGTCGCATCAGTGTATACAATGGATAATATGTTTTCACTGGAAAACACTGTGTGGCACGCTGGTTTGTTTCTTGTGGCTATTAACGTAAATATGATTATTTCACATAATATCTCGAAGGCCCAGTTAATGAACATCTTAGAAGAAATACAAATCTCCATGCTATGTTGAGAGATTCGAGAGCGCACGGAGGATTTCCGGCAGTCGTTCTTCCCGGCAGTCGTTCTTCCCGTGAACCATACGCGAGTGGAACACGAAACGGAGGTAATGTCAGTGGCACGTAAAGTGCCCCGCCGCCACACACTGTTGGGTGGCTTGCAGAGTATAAATGTACATGTAGTTGTAGATGTAAATGTTACATTCTTCTGCAACTCTTGGACAGTCAGTCTTCGACTGGGTTGCTCCAACACACCATTGGCATGAAATTAGGAATACTCCTGAATTTTTTTAACAGACGTCATACAAGCACTCACCAGTCATCTACGCGATACAGATACACACCTGACACTTCATAACAGGCAGGAGGAAGAGCAACGGCAAACCACCTCCACTAGGAGCTTGCCCGAATGCCGACGCAGGGTTCCTGCGTCTGCTCCCCTAAGCTCATTCCGCGAGTATGGGACTGGTTTGAATTTTTTTAAATGACTTATACTGCTGCATTCCTATCTTTTTATGAGCATTTTTGTACTTTCTTCTTTCGTTGATAAATGTCAGCAATTTTTTCTTTTACACAAACCTACTTCATAACTACCGTCCTTGTGTCAACATTTGTATGTTTAGTTACGGCACTCTATCACTCTCCGCCATTCACCGTGTGTACGCTTCCGGAGAACAGATATATAGGGGTTGGACAAATGTATGGAAAATCAAAAAACAGAACTTTTTTTTTCTTTCCTTCTTTTTTTTTGGGTCGCCAGTCTTCTAACTGGTTTGATGCTGCCCCCCCACGAATTCCTCTCTTATGCCATCCTCTTCATCTCAGAGTATCACTTGCAACCTACGTCCTCAATTATTAGCTGTATGTATTCCAATATCTGTCTTCCTCTACAGTTTTTCTCTCTTCATTTCCCTCTAGTACCATGGAAGTTATTCCCTCATGTATTAACAGATGTCCTATCATCCTGTCCCTTGTCCTCGTCAGCGTTTTCCACATATTCTTTCTCCCAGTGATTCTGCGCAGAACCTCCTCATTCCTTATCTTATCGCTCCACCCAATTTTCAACATTCTTCTGTAGCACTACATCTCAAACGCTGTGACTCTCTTCTGTTCCCGTTTTCCCACAGTCCATGTTTCACCATCATACAATACTGTGCTCCAAATGCAAATTCTCAGAAATTTGTTCCTCAAATTAAGGCCAGGGCTAGTCTGATGTCCTTCTTGCTCCGTCCGTCATTGGTTATTTTGCTTCCCAGGTAGCAGAATTCCTTAACTTCTACTTCGTGACCATTTCTGCTACTTCCCTTTCGTCTTTCACCGATTTACTCTCACTCCATATTCTGTAGTCATTAGATTGTTCATTCCATTCAACAGACCATGTAAATCTTCTTCAATTTCACACGGGATAGCAATGTCATCAGCGAATCTTTCACTTCGAATTTTAATTCCACTCCGTAAGCTTTGTTTTATTTCCATCATCTCTTCTTTAATATAGAAATTGAACAGTAGGGGCGAAAGACTACATCTTTGTCTTACATCCTTTTTAATCAGCACTTCGTTCTAGGGCGTCCACTCTTATTATTCCTTCTTAGCTCTTGTACATATTGTATATTACCCGTCTCTTCCAATATCTTACCCGTATTTTTCTCAGAATTTCGAACATCTTCCACCATTTTGCATTGTCGAACGCTTTTTCCAGATCGACAAATTCTGTGAACGTGTCTTAATTTTTCTTTAGTCTTGCTTCCATTATAAACCGCAACGCTAGAATTGCCTCTCTCGTGACTTTACCTTTCCTAAAGTCAAACTCATCGTCATCTAGCTTATCCTCAATTTTATTTTGCATTCTTCTGTATATTATTTTTGTTGGCAACTTGGATGCATGGGCTGTTAAGCGATAATTCTCGCACATATCAGCTCTTGCAGTTTTCGGAATTCCGTGGATGATATTTTTCCGAAAGTCGTATGATATATTCCCAGACTCATACATTCCACACACCAACGTGAATAGTCGTTTTGTTATCACTTCTCCAAATTATTTTAGAAGTTCTGATGGAATGTTAACTGTCCCTTCTGCCTTTTTGATCTTAAGTCTTCCAAAGCTCTCTTAAATTCTGATTCTAATACTGGACCCCTTATCTCTTCTAAAGCGACTCCGGATTCTTCTTCTGTCACATCAGACAAATCCCTCTCTCGTAGAGGTCGTCAATGTACTCTTTCCACCTATCCGCTATCTCCTCTGCATTTAACGGTGGAATTCCTGTTCCACTGTTAATATTACAACACCTGCTTTTTGTGTCACCGAAGGTTGTTTTAACTTTCCTATATGCTGAGTCAGTCCTTCCGAGAGTAATTTCTTTTTCGATTTCTTCACATTTTCCATGCAGCCATTTTGTCTTAGCTTCCCTGCACTTCCTATTTATTTTATTTTTTCAGCTACTTGTACTTCTGTATTTCCTGAATTCCTCTGAATATTTTTGTACTTCCTTCTTTCGTCAATTAACTGAAGTATTTCTTCTGTTATCTGTGATTTATTCCCAGTTACCGTCTTTGTATCTATATTTTTCTTTTCAACTTCTGATTGCTCTTTTTAGACATGTCCATTCCTCTGCAACTGTACTGCCTATTGAGCTATTCCTTACTGCTGTAGCTATAGCCTTAGAGAACTTAAAGCGTGTCTCGTCATCCCTTAGTACGTCTTTATCCCACTTCTTTGCGTATTGATTCTTTCTGACTAATCTTTCGAACTTCAGCCTACTCTTCATCACTACTACATTGTGGTCTATGTCTGCTCCTGGGTACGCTTTACAGTCCAGTACCTTATTTTGATATCTCTCTCGGGCCATGATGTTATCTAATTTAAATCTACCCGCATCACTCGCTCTTTTCCAAGTTTACCTTCCTCCTCTTGAACAGAGTATTCGCTATTACAAGCTCAAATTTATTACAGAACTCAATTAGTCTTTCTCCTCTGTCACTGCTTGTCCCAAGCCGATATTCTCCTGTAAACTTTACTTTTACTCCTTCCCCTACAACTGCATTCCAGTCCCCATGACTATTAGATTTTCATCTCCCTCTTTGTACTGTATTGTCTTTTCAGTATCCTTATATATTTTCTCTCTTTCTTGTTCTTCAGCTTGAGACGTCGGTATGTATCCCTGAACTATCGTTGTCGGTGTTGGTTTGCTGTCGATTCTGAGAACAACCCTATCACTGAACTGTTAACTGTAACACACTCTTTGCTCTACCTTCCTACTCATAACGAATCCTACTCTCGTTATACCGTTTTTTGCAGCCATTGATATTACTCTACACTCATCTGACCAGAAATTCTTGTTTTCTTTCCATTTGACTTCACTGACCCCCACTATATCTACATTGAGCCTTTGCATTTCCCTTTTCATATTTTCTTGCTTCCCTACTACATTAAACCTTGTGAGATTCCACTCCCCGATTCGTAGAACGTTATCCTTTCGTTGATTATTCAGTCTTTTTCTCATGGTCACTTCCCCCTTGGTAGTCCCCTCCCGGAGATCCGAATGGGGGACTATTCCGGAATCTTTTGCCAATGGAGGGATCATCATGACACTTCTTCAATTACGGGCCATATGTCCTGTGGATACATGTTACGTGTCTTTAATGCAGTGGTTTCCACTGCCTTCTGCTTCCTCATGCTGTTGATCATTGCGGATTCTTTCTCCTTCAGGGGCAGTTTCCAATCACAATACAAGAGAGTGCCCCGAACCTCTGTCCGCTCCTCCGCCCTCTTTGACAAGGCCGTTGGCCGAATGAGGCTGACTTCTTATGCCGGAAGTCTTCGGCCGCCAATGCTGATTATTAATAAAAGTTTACGAGGTGCCGGGTGGGACCGGGGTTTTGATTACCAGTGAAAGACGCTACCCCAAGACCACGGGTGAACCTTGAGAACACGTTACTATGCGTAATATGGTCTAGGAAAACCTTTGGCATCAAATCACCTTGCAATCATCTCGGAATGGATAAATACAGGCCCTGTATGGTTTTCAAGGGAATATTATACCATTCTTTATGCAAAATAGGGGCACGTTCACATAACGATGCGGAGGAGGACAGCGATCACATTCCCGATCACCGATCACATACCCGATCACATACCCTTCTCTCCATAGTAGACCGGAAAGGTTCAATAATACTGAAATCTGGTGGCTGGCAGCCACGTGAGGAGTGACAATTCATCCTCGTGCTCACAATCAGTCCTGTAAGATGTGAGCTGTAAACAGGAGCCCTGTCGTCTAGGAACACAGCACCACAATTGCGGAACAAACATTGTCCCGAAGGGTGGACCTGATCAGCCAAACTGGCCGCATAATCAAATGGCTCTGAGCACTATGGGACTTAACTTCTAAGGTCATCAGTTCCCTAGAACTTAGAACTACTTAAACCTAACTAACCTAAGGACATCACACACATCCATGCCCGAGGCACGATTCGAACCTGCGACCGTAGCGGTCGAGCGGTTCCAGACTGTAGCGCATAGAACCGCTCGGCCACGCCGGCCGGCGCCGCATAATCCTTGGCATTAATGCGACAATAGACAGTAACGATAGGACTCATGGTATACTACGTCTACCCAAATAATTACCCAACCACCACCATGATAGACTGCTGGGGTGTAAAGTCGGGCAGACATTCGAAACAGTATGAAACGAGACTCATTCGAACAAATAAAACTCTTCCATTGTTCCATAATCCAGGTTTTATGGCTTCGGGATCACGGTTTCTTGTTACAGCTATTTTCCTCACTGACGAGTGATTTTGGAATTCCAGCTCGCTGTGAAATTCCCAATTTATGGAGTTACCTTGTGTTGTTTGCTGCTGACGGGGTCTGACAGTGAGACATTCAGTCCTGTAGTGACTTGCAGCTGTCGTCCACATATTTTTCCACATAATCTCTTCAATGACTGTCCATCACGATCACTCAACGCTCACTTTCGTCTGATTTGTGACTTGGCGGTTGATATTTCTTCACTTTCCCTGTATGTGGTGTAAATCTTCGATTCGGTACCTTTTGAAATACCAAAGACGTCGGTTACATTGGTTACGAAAGCACACACCATACTGGCACCAACGGTTTGTCGACGTTCAAAATCATGTAATTCCTACATAATGCACTTGCAGGTACACAGAACACTATAATGAGGTGACAAGCGTCATGGGATACCTCCTAATATCGTGTCGGACCTCTTTTTTGATGGCGTAGTGCAGCAACTCGATGTGAGATGGACTCAACAAGTCGTTCGACGCCCTTTGCAGATTTAATGAGCTAAGCTGTCTCTATCGCCGTCCATAATCGGCGGTACAGGATTTTGTGCACCGACTGACCTCTCAATCAGGTCCCACAAATTTTCGATGGGATTCATGTAGCGCCATCTCGGTGGCAAAACCATTTGCTCGAATTGTCCAGAACGTTCTTCAAACCAGTCATGAACAACCCAGTGACATTTCGCATTGTCATCCATAAATATCCCATCGTTTCTCCAGGTAGCCAAAGATAACCGTTTCCAGTGAATGATCGCCTGAGTTGGACCAGAGGACCCAGTGCATTCCATGTAAACACAGCCCACACTACTATGGAGCCGCCACCAGCTTGCACAGTATCTTGTTGACAACTTGAGTCCGCAGCTTCGTGGGGTTTGCGCCACACTCGAACCCTACTATCAGCTCTTATCAACTGAAATCAGGGCTCATCTGACCAGACCACAGCTTTCCACTCGTCTTTGGTTCAACCGATATAATCACGAGTCCAGGAGAGGCGCAGCAGACGATGTCGTGAAGTTAACAAAGACACTGGCGTCGGTCGTCCATAGTCCATTAACGCCCAATTGCGCCGCACTGTCCTAACGGATACGTTCGTCGTAAGTCCCACACTGATGTCTGCGTTTATTTCACCCAGTGTTGCTTGTCTATCAGCACTGACAACTCTGTGCGAACGCCGCTGTCCTCACTTGTTAGGTGAAGGCCGTCGGCCACTGCGTTGTCCGTGGCGAGAGGTAATGCCTGAAATGTGGCATTCTCGGGACACCCTTCACACTGTGGATACTGTGGAATACTGAATTCCTTAACGATTTCCGAAATGGAATGTCCCATGCGTGTAGGTCCAGCTGCTATTTCGCGTTGGAAATCCTTTTCACATGAATTACTTGAGTACAAAGGACAGCTCCCCCAGTACTCTGCCTTTTTACACATTGTGTACGCGGTATTTCCGCCATCTGTACATGTGCATGTCGCTGTCCCATGACTTTTGTCACTCCAGTGTATTCTGAGCACGAATGACACTATTGTTTTGTAGGGCGGGCAACCACAACCAAATTCGACATTTTTCCGAAGAAAATTCCGCACTGGCTGTATGAATGATTTTTATTAAATCTGCGACCGATTTCGCACCAATATCGGTGCATCCTCCGGCAATCTGTACAAAAAATAATAGAGCTCATATAAACTATTCGATCCCCCAATTCTGAGGTGTAAATTAAAATTTTAAAAAGACAGTTTTTTGAATGTAACAAGAAAGTACTCACACACGCTATTTATAACATAGTAACGTTGAACATTGCCCTGTAGCCACTCCCCACCATTCACGTCCAATATACCGTCATATGGTGAAAGCGGTAGTTAAAATATAAAAATCTTACTTTAAAATTTTTTTAATGATGGGACCGGCAATGACCTAGAAAATAAAAATAAAATACAATGCTGATAAAACTCCCCTAACCACGAACGACGAAGAGCGGAACATTAGCATGAGGAAACAGCGGAATTAGGGCCATGTGAACATATCAGAACATACCGTGCAAGCTGAGAGGAGCCGCGCGGCAGCGGACACGGCCTGACTGCCTGGCCGAAACCTGGAAAGCACTCACGCAGTGGCGCGAGAATCCCGAGAGGCCGGATGACGTATACAAGGTGTGAAGACTGGGGGGTGCTGAACATTTGATAAAAAATTCCTTATGTATATATTTTTTTAAAAGTCTAATACCATACTAGGTGGCCAATATAAAAATGGGGAGTTTGTTAAAAATCATACGAATAATAAATGTGGTGGTTCTGAATGCGTAAGGCCCGGAATACGCATAAAAATATATTGGACAGAAGCTACTAACAGGTAAGCTATAGGGGCAAGGCTACCTGTTTAAGTAATCAAAATTTTCTAAAAGACCCTTGTGCCTCAGACCGGTCTGGGCATTAAGTGAGGAGCGAGGGGATATCTTCAGAACTCTGAAGGTTTCAACCCCTTCCAAAACATTAAGGGTGTTGCCCTTACATTCCAAGTGTAACATCCGCATGTTGTTTTGGATACCGGTGATATGGTGACCCGAACCACCGTATTTATTATTTTTATGGTTTTAACAAACTCCCCATTTTTTATATTGGCCACCTAGTACAGTATTGGACTTTTTAAAAAAATAGACATAAGGAATTGGTTATTAATTTTGTACAGATTGCCTGAGGATGAACCGATAAGTGGTGCGAAACCGGTCGCAGATTTAATAAAAATCATTCATAAAGCCAGTGCAGAATTTTGTTTGGAAAAGCGAATGACACTTGCAACGTATTGTGTCCACAGGTGCTGTTCATGGTGGCCGGCCGGAGTGGCCGCGCGGTTAAAGGCGCTTCAGTCTGGAACCGTACGACCGCTACGGTCGCAGGTTCGAATCCTGCCTCGGGCATGGATGTGTGTGATGTCCTTAGGTTAGTTAGGTTTAAGTAGTTCTAAGTTCTAGGGGATTTATGACCACAGCAGTTGAGTCCCATAGTGTTCAGAGCCGTTTGAACCATTTTTGCTGTCCATGGTGAAATACGGCAGCGCGACGTGCAGGCTGGGCTAGCATCTGCGTTTATGTTGAAACATGCGTTTCTCGCCGTGCTTCCTTATTTTTGCGCAACCACCGTAGGCTTAGCTGTGATGTTTATCGATCCACCCGGCGAACAGTGACAGAGGGCAGGAAAGCGAGACAGGGAGGAGAGGAAGAACAGGCAGTTGCCCCGCTGTGGCGACCGTGATGGCGAGCCCCGGACTACAGCCGGGCCGCTGCTATCTGAACAAAACAGGTCGCCGGCGACCCTCCAGCAGACACGGCTCAGCTTGGTAGGCCGGTCGGCCCCGTTGTGTCTGCAACAGCCTCCCTCTCTCTGTCCCTGCCCACAACTCCAGAACAAAGGCACGAGGCCAGATGGAACGCGACGTGGACACCGTCCGCCACTTAGGCCTCTGTTATCGACCAGATCTGCAGCAGCTGGTTGCTGAAGGAGGGGGAGGCGTTGACGGGGAGTGGGGTGGAGCAGGTGAGGGGGAAAGGAGGGAGGGGGCTGGGCAGTTCCGGCTTTGCTACACCCATTACAATAAGGCGAAAACGGTATATCCGAATCAACGAATGCGAAAATGGTTGGATGTTTGAAACGCAACCAGTAAACATTATGCGATAAATATTGCTTGAGTCCGGAATTTCATCGTCCATTGGAATCCATATCCTCAGCATTAGATGGCTGAATTAATGTTACTGTTAGGAGCTGCGCAAGTTTGAGATAACTAAAGAACCAAGAACAGCGTGTTCAGACTAAAAGCTGTGTAAGACAGGAATGAAGTCTTTCGGTCCTACCGTTCAAACTATACATAGAAGAGTCAGTGAAGGAAATAAGCGAAAGTTTCAAGAGTGGGATTAAAATTCAAGGTGAAACGATATCAGTGTTAAGCTTGCTGATGATATTGCTATTCTCGGTGAAAGCGAAGGAGAGCTGCAGGATATGTTGAGTGGAATGAACGGTCTAATGAATGCAGGATGTGAATTGAGACTAAATCGAAGAAATGAAAAAGTGATAAGAAGTAGAAGTAATGAGTACAACGAGAAGCTTAAAATCATAATAGGAGACCACGAAGTAGACAAAATTAAGGTATTCTGCTACCTAGGCAGCAAAATAACGGATAATGGACGGAGCAAGGAGGACATCAGAAGTAGATTAGCACTGGCAAAAAGGACATACCCGGGCAAAAGAATGATCAAAAATAGGCCTTAATGCGAGGAAGAAATTTCTGAGAAAGTACGTTTGGAGCATAGCACGGCATGGTAGTGAAACATGGACTGTGGGAAAATCGGAACAGAAGAGAATCGAAGCATTTGAGATGAGGTGGTACAGGTGAATGTTGAAAATTAGTTGGACTGATAAGATAAGGAATGAAGAGGTTCTCCGCAGAAAGGGCGAGCAAAGGTATATATAGAAAACAGTGACAAGAAGAGTTAAGACCTCAGGGAATGACTTCCATAGTACTAGAGGGAACTGTAGAGGGCAAAAATTGTAGAGGAAGACAGAGATTGGAATACATCCATCAAATAATTGCAACTGTTACTCTGGAATGAAGAAGTTGGCACAGGAGAGGAATTCACGGTGGGCCGCATCAAACAAATACGATTCGGGCAACGGAAACGGGTGCGCAGACAGCGTCGCGAAGTCTGTATTCTGTCATAAGCATGGTGCAATGTAGGAAACTATAGTTTACTTTACGGTGACTCTACGGAAACAAGAAAGGCAATGGCTAACTTGTAAGTAGGCTGTTTAGGTTTTTATGTTGGTAACGCCACGTAGCGCTCTATATGAAAATCACTGACTGTGCTGTGTGCAGCCTGTGGCTGGTTGGACTCGGGTTGTCGGAATATTCGCTTTGTGTAGTGTTGGGCAGTTGGATGCGAACAGCGCGTAGCGTTGTGCGGTTGGAGGTGAGCCGCCAGTAGTGGTGGATGCGGAAAGAGAGATGCCAGAGTTTGGAGAGGTCACTATAAGCGGACGACCTGGACGTATGTCCGCCAGAAAAAGGAAATTTGTGAAGATGGATGCCATGAATTGATATATATAAATATGATGACTTTTGAACATTATTAAGGCAAATACATTGTTTGTTCTCCATCAAAATCTTTCAAAATTTGCTAACTATGCCTATCAGAAATTAGTACTTCAGTAGTTAGTCTTTCATTTAGCTGGCAGTATTGGCGCTCGCGGTATTGCAGTAGTTTGAGTAGCGAAGATTTTTATGAGGTAAGTGATTCATGAAAGGTATAGGTTATTGTTATTCAGGGCCATTCTTTTGTAGGAATTATTGAAATTCAGATTGCGTTGCCCCAAAAGAAAATCTTGTCAGTTTAGTGATGATCAAAATAAGTAAAGAGAGAAATTTCTGAGTATGTTCACTTTTGCTCAGCTGTTTGAAAATCAAATAACGTAAGAGGTTTACCAGCACAGTAATTTATAATTTTTCTAAGAAGATGTTTCAAACTCAAGTGAAAATGTGACTACTGTGCGTCAGTGTTAACTATCTCGCCTTTATCGATGTAGATAATAAATTTCTGCCATCAGTTATCCAGTGGTACTGTGTAGGGTAGGATTCTACAAAATAGTTATTACGAATGTCTACACTCTAAGTAAAAATAAAACTCTCTATGAGATTTCATTCTGAATCTAGAATCTGAATGAAATCTCATAGGGAGTTTTATTATTCTTTAAAGTGTAGAGATTCAGAAAAGTTCATCAGATTAAATACTTCGGATCGCACTTCAGTAGTAAAAATATAGTAGCACTGGATATAAACGAAAGAATAGCCTCAGTGTCAAGATGTCTGTTCTCACTAAACAACCCACTCAAAAGTAAAGCTTTGTTAATCACCACAGAAATGAAGACATATAACACCATCACCTGACCAGTATTACTGTATGGTAAGGAAAACTGAATGTTTTCGAAAGAAAAATAATGAGAAAAGTCTGGGGACCTTATAACAATATTTGTTTATGGTTCATTTAAAATGTTAATTGTTTTTAGCTTTAAAAACTTTCTCAGATTGGTACTAAATTTTCTTTACATGTAAAATGTGTTATACTGGAGATTGAAGTTCTTTGCATTGTATGTAAGTAATGTATGTAAAATATAAATTGTTCATGTTAAAGTAAATTTGACAATTTAAGAAATGGTAGCGCTTAGCAACAACATAAGAAACAGGTGCTATGTAAAAGCCAATGTGCTTTTGTTTAAAACGAAAGTGGCTCTGGGGAGTGGGGAAGATCTCAAGGGCGAATTGGCCCACTACCTAGAGCAAGCGCGGGAAGTAAGTCACAGTCTGTAGGCAGCAGTGATTGAGGCAACACCTGTCTGGAGAAGGAGAAGCTTTGCCTGCATTCGCACAAAATGCCTCGCATAGAGACTGTAAACGGCTTACAGCATAGCTGCGAGTTGTTGAGCTACTGTATGTAGAACCGAACGACGCCAAGAAGAGAAACCGAGACCATACAGCAAGAGACTTGCAGGCCATACTGTGGGTAGCGTAGCAGCCATAATTGTTCGCCACACCCAAGTCTACAGCCACCAGATAAGACCTTTTTATAGAAAATTTACTTTTGTACAGCGTGAACCATTAATTTAAACTATGTTTTAATACTCATTCTTGAACTTTAAAGAAAGTGGTTCACCCTGTTATTCATCCTTATCATACACCTTTAGAGGGTTCCCTCTTCATGTTTCATGAATCAGAGTATCCTATTTTAAAAACTTATGAAGTGCCAAGTTAATATAAAGAGGCACCATTTAAACTGTTTTTTGTGTTTTCTTAACAGTTGGAAAGTGCTATAGTAGAAGTTTGCTTACGTAAAAATCAACGAGAGTGTAGCCAGGTTACTAGAATCTGGTAAATGACTATACAGAGTTAGTTGTAAGAATAATAGCTTTTGAAAGTAAATTCCAGTGAGAAAGCGTTTTTCTTGAAGTGAAGTGAAATGATCCGTATAAAAAGTGTGTGCTTTAGTATCCAAGTATTTTAGTATTTAAGTTGTTTATTATAGAAAATGCTTTATATAGATCCCCCCTGGCCAATTTTCTCTTTTAAAAACGTAATATATAAGGATGTACTAGTCAAAAAGATATTCCAGTGTCTGTACCAATGTTGTTTACGTGGATTCATATTTATTTCAAGAAGAAACTTAAACTGTAGCAAAAAAGTAAGCAAAATTCGTACTTCTGCTTTTCCAAATACTTCATTGTTTCATTGCCTGGATAGGCTGGCGACCTTTATTACATGTTTTGAACTACTAAATGAACTTGGAACTGAGTTGTCCTAGCTTCAGTATAATATTATTCATACTGAGTTTCTATCTAAGCGCTGGGTAAAATCTTAGGAAAAGAATTGAATAGTCTGATTTACTTATCCATGAAACACAACACACAGTCACATGTAAAAAGGGTGACTCTATTGATTAGCTTTTCGTATTAACAGGACTATTTTACCATAATGATGTTTATTTGGAAACTAAACTAAATTTAATAAGAAGATTATACGTGGCCTTTCCCATAACAGGACTATTTGTTCTATTGTGGTATAGTATACGTGACAACACAGAGACAGGTTTTTCTGTTATTTAGGTAAAAGCATACTAAATTACAAAAGTAGTAGTAGGGTTATAACCTAGGTTGGAGAATGACATCTGGAGAGTTCGAAAGAACACTGACATTTATCAGGTAAAGTAGCAACACAATATAGTCCAAAAAATAAAAAAGTAGGAGTCTGCAATGGGATGGACACGTGGCTAGAATGGAAGCCAACAGAATTCGTAAGAAGGCATTTGAGGGCAATCTCCAAGCAACAAGGCCATTGGGCCGACCTCTTACACAGTGGAAAGATGACACAGAGAAAGACGTCGCAGCATAAGGGATCCCCGCAGGGTGGAGAGAGACAGTCAGAGACAGAAGAAGATGGAAGCAGATCGTTAATGCAGCGCGTGGTCTACGGAGCCTGCGATCGTTCAAAAGAAGAAGAAGAATGAGATTTCATTAAATTACTCAATAGAAGCACTGGTAGAAAAGTCAAACAACTACCCAATGCTCACTTCACGAAAAAGTGCGAGTGGAGTAATACCTATTCATTATTGTAAGTAGGAACATCACTCGTTTTTGCTTCGATATGAAATCGAAGTCAGGATATGAGCTCTTTGCCTATGTAGCTAAGCACCGTCCCATCAGGGCCGCTCACGCTCTCCACTACGCCGACTTAATTGCGATGCGCGTGAGATCCCTCGCAGTCGTTTACTTCCGTGCACTCCAGGATTCTGAACGACAATAACGTCATTCAACACTCAGTAGCTATTCAAATTAAAACAATTAAAAAGTCAAGAATAATGAAGTGTTCCGAAAAGCCAGATAGCTGTATGAATGAGCTTTATTCGCAACTACCGCTTTCACGTCAGTATAGACGCATCTTCAGGATTATAACGGTTATATTTCCATAGTGTAGTTGGGCAATTACGGAGCTCCAGCTTTCGGGAAGTTGTTCACGTTAACAGTCAAGGCACAATGGAGGAGTCTCATAATGAAAATGAGTACATTCAAAGATGCTTGACACATGCCCAAAGCATGACTTGAATGAGCCAGGCCGGATAATACACCGTAAGATATATAAGATCCGGTGTCTACGAGTCTTATTATGTATCCTACGGGGCTCATTCAACAGTCATGCTTTGTGCATTTTGTCAAGCATCTTTAAATGTACTCAATTTCATTACGACGAGCCTACGTTGTGGCTTGACTCTTAACGCGGATAACTTCCCGAAAGCTCGGGCTCCGTAATTGTCCATCTATATTCTGGAAATATAGCCATTATAAACCTGAAGATGCGTCTATACTGACGTAAAACCGAAGTTAAGAATACAGGACTTTCATACAGCTATGCGGCTTTTGAAAGCACCTCATTATTCGTCACGTGGCACTTTTCAGTTAAAAGTGCACAGTGTGCACAGAAATATGAATGGAACACTGGTGTCTCGTGCAAAATGTGAACCGCCTGCAGAGGGGTTCCACGGATTTGATGCAGCCCACATAATGTAAATGTCAGGTGTTTCCTTCTTCGTGACAATTTTCTGCCGCAGACCCTACGTGTACAAAGACGCTTGTTCAGGGTTTTCGGTGGAATGTGTTTGATCACGCACCATACAGCCCTATGTGGCTCGCTCAGATTTTTCATCTCTTCACTCACATGAACAGCTGGATATCAGGACAGCATTTTGACGCAAGAAAGGAACTGCAGACCAGCGTAGGAAACTGGCGAGAAGCACTAGTGGCTGCCTTCTACGATGAGGCTGTTGGGAGGTTGATACCACGCTACGACAGATGTCTAAGTTGAAGTGGAGACTTGTAGAAAGTAGTTGGAGGGTTCCACACAAACCATTTTTGATTTTTTTGGTTTCCATTTCGCCACCAATCGGAGATTGAAAAAAAAATAGCCCTCGAATTATGTGTTTATGTTTCAATTAGTTCCCATTTTATTTAAAACAAATTGCCCGGTTCCCACTTGGTTAACAGACATTGTTAAAGTCGTTTACATGGCTTGAGACCTTGTTGGTAATTTATCAGTATTATTTGAGCTGCTTTTCTGTCATTTATTTGTTTCTCAGGGTCAATGTAAGTTCAATTTTACCTTCTGCTGTTCTCGATGAAACCATGTTGGCGCTGTTGTTTAAATTTTATTCATACATTCTTTTATAGAACTAGCCCGAGTTATTTGCATTCTGGTGAGGGAGTTCAGATATTATCTCTTGGATACGAATGATACAGACGAGTGAAAAATGATTCACAAAACTTGTAACAGAGAAAGCAATGCAAGAAGTAATGGCTACCCATGAAATAGAACATATTAGATCCCTCAGCATAGAGAAAGCAGTGACACTATTCATAACTCCCGCGAAATGTTGACATATAGTATAGGAATCATCGGACGACATCTCACAGTGAAAAACCTGAGGACCTTAGAAACAGTACAGGTGACCTCTATACGTGGGTGTCCAAAACAACGCGACCCAAAGTCGTACAGCTGCTGGCGAGGAAATACTTCCTCTTTGAAGTCCTACGAATAAACCTGATGCTACCCATCATCACCACTTCTAAAAAACACCAAAGGAAAAGAGAAAATCTCCGGAATTTTACAGCACAAGCATCATGATTAATCGAACATGGACAGAGGAAAACTTCGAGATAAGAAACATGATCACCAGAATGGCAGTCTGTGGTTTCCACCACCTTACTTACAAGAACACGACATATCACGAACCAAACGTAATGTGTGAGAGTAAACTGTGTCATCGATTATACAAACGTTACCTTATAAACCTAGTACCAAAAGGACACGGTCAGTAAGTGACTACGCAAACCACAGTATGTAAAACTTCTAATTTCGTGTATTATTATAATTGGACTTCGAGCTTTTATGGCTATTTGGCTGCTATCAATGTAATATTATCATTCCTCTGATTTCCTTAAAGACTGTTTTTTAAACTACTTTATAGTTGCTGATTATTCTCATCTGCTATGCCTGTAGGTGTTACCTGATATGTTATCCAAATATTTAATAACGCTTGACGTATTTCTTGGGTCGTGTGTTAACTGAAATGTTTCATATGTTTTAGCAGTGCCTGAAGTCATACTGTGTTTTATTGAAATTATTTTGAGTCAGGCGCTCCACGCAAGGTTGTGCTGTCAAACGCCAACTGAAAATTTATCGAATATAAAATATTAAATATTTACTACCAATTTTTTACACTCATTAGAGATTGCTGAATTTCAGAACCTTTTCTTTTTCTGGGTGAAGCGTCATGACTTTGTGGCATGGTATGTTCGCACTCCCAACTCCTCGCATGATTAAGTTCACGGGAGTTCCTCTGCTTCTTGTATTATTAGCGACAGATATTTTAGGGAAGAGCAGCATTAATTGAAAAGGTCGGGGTTCGTGATGGTCGACGGTAAGCTCTATCCTGTCGGGGGTAATGTGTGAGAACCACCTGCTTAGTGCAGTCTCCCTCCCTCTGTCTCCTAGTCACAGGCGGTTGTGGCGGACGTGTACGCATTGCTCAGATCCGCGACAGTGTAATTAAGTTACAGAGTACGCTGCGGGTGATTTTGAGGGCGGGATTCGCTCTCCTCACCACCTGTCACCGCTCGCTTACGTCACGATGGCCGGCGTGTCGGACACACACCGGGTATCAGCTGCATCTGGGCCACCGCTGAGCATTGATCCGTGCAGACTTTGCGGCGGGAATTTGTGTTAAAGCCGACGGCAGGCCGGGGTCGTGTTTTGCCGATAGGACGACTGTGGCGCGCGCGCGCTTGTGTGTGTGTGTGTGTGTGTGTGTGTGTGAATGTAGCATGACAGCGATACAATTCCTATCTAATTCCCTCTTGGGAAAATCGGGACAGACGACCCTACGCCTACATCTATGTGACTATTTCGCAATTCAAAGAGCCTGCAGAGGGTTCTTCGAACCACTTTTAGACTGTTTTGTACAGCTGTAATCGATTCCCTCATGGAAGAAACAAACATGCAAAGCTCTGACTCCTTGTATTGTATTACGGTGATCATTTCTTTCTATTTAATTGGGAGTTAACATACATTTTCGCATTCGCAGCTGAAAGCCCTTGATAGAAATTTCGTGAAAAGATCTCGCCACAATGAAAAACGTCTTTCTTTTACTTTTAATAACTTTTCTGCAGAATGAAATTTTCACTCTGCAGCGGAGTGTGCGCTGATATGAAACTTCGTGTGATTAAAACTGTCTGCTGGACCGAGACACGAACTCGGTACCTTTGCCTATCGCGAACAAGTGCTCTACCAACTGGTTTTTAATCTCATTTTTTTTCTACATTGTTCGTTGAGTTTCTTCAGGGTGGACGTCCCATGACACCCGTTCAGGTTCTTCGTTGATACGTTCAATCAGTTTTTTATTAGACTATAGCTAACCCTCTGGCCGAACACGCTGAGCAACCATCTGAGCTACTCAAGCACGACTCACAACCCGTCCTCACAGGTTTACTTCCGGTAGTACCGAGTAAGGTAGGAGACGAGATACTGCGGAAGTACAGCTGTGAGAAGGGGTCGTAAGTCGTGCTTCGATAACTCAGTTGATAGAGCACTTGCCTGCCAAAGGCAAAGGTCCCGAGTTCGAGTCACGATCCGGCACACAATTTTACTCTGCTAGCAAGCTTCAGCTTTTCTGCAATTTGCATGAAAACTGTGTAAGACGACGCTGCCATTTGGATGCACTTGAAAACTTTGCTTGTGTCTTGACCATACTTCTATTTTTCCAACACCTCACCCGTTTCGACTTTTCGTCATTTTCAAAAACTACAAAATACTACACAAACTGGTATCAGAAGATATAAGAATATGATGCATTTTACCATTGATAGGAGACATTCTATAACGTCTGCCAATGACTTCCCAGTTTACCAGTGTTATGTCAGTCATATAAAATTGTTCATTAGATACATTGTATCAAATTAACATTTTCAATCACGAGACAAGTGCACACTGCTACCAATGGAGAATTTTGGAAGCCAAGTGGACTAAGCAGCTAGGTGCTCATTGCGCGCTAACCTAACCCAGATGTGGAGCCATAACCTATGTGTAAAATGGACAAAACATGTAATATTTCAGGACACCCACTGAAGATGCCTTGTAAAAAAGGCGAAACGCGTCTGGGTGCATAAATAAAAATGAAAATTTCGATATGCAGCATGCAAAAAAGTCATTTTCTTTGAAACAACTGCAATTTATGTACAGCTACTGCGAAAATGGCCACTACACGAAACGTGTAACATTTTATCATTTGTCACCAATTTATCGCATCTACCAAGAAACTTTAAAATTAGCACTATCCTGTGCAGAAATCACCCATTTAACTTTCATTTAACTCAGCGGATAGCTAGACCATAAATTCAACAAGTTTTCACTCTTACTTGCGCTAAAATACGATTTATAACCAGACTTTATTCTAATAACCATATTACGAACTTGTCCCTGAAATTTTACATACAGATCTATTCAAAACGTTTCCAAAATAACGTACGTCATCGAATTAACCCACATAATATATTCCCAAAATCTTTGCTTATACTTTGCACGTAAATTCATTATAATTTTAATGATGTCTGATGGCCTCCACGCACCAAATTTTCTGTGAACATCAGTTACAAAGAAACTACATGTATGACACGAGAAACCCATCCAAAATTCTACAAGCAACACATTTAAAGAACGGCTTACAATTCCCGCCCCCTCCCCCCAAATATTATGAACAAACAATTCACATTCCTCTCTTTCGCTAAAAACTATGTTACTTTCTGCCGACTTCCGTGTACCAAGAGCGTGAATCCAATGCTGACACTGTCCTTGTACTAAGTTATGCCTCCATACATCTTAAATTCGCCAAATTTATCCGTGACACTAAACAGAAATGACCCCCAAAATCCTTGTAAACTACACATGAAAATACACGTATACATGGTGTTACAAAAAGGTACGGCCAAACTTTCCGGATACATTCCTCACACACAAATAAAGAAAATATGTTATGTGGACATGTGTCCGGAAACGCTTAATTTCCATGTTAAAGCTCATTTTAGTTTCGTCAGTATGTACTGTACTTCGTCGATTCACCGCCAGTTGGCCCAATTGAAGGAAGGTAATGTTGACTTCGGTGCTTTTGTTGACATGCAACTCATTGCTCTACAGTACTAGCATCAACAGGTTAGTGTTCATCACGAACATGGTTTTGCAGTCAGTGTAATGTTTACAAATGCGGAGTTGACAGATACCCATTTGATGTATGGATTAGCACGGGGTAATAGCCGTGGCGCGGTACGTTTGTATCGAGACAGATTTCCAGAACGAAGGTGTCCCGACTGGAAGACGTTCGATGCAATTGATCGGCGTTTTAGGGAGCACGGAACATTCTAGCCTATGACTCGCGACTGGGGAAGACCTAGAACGACGAGGACACCTGCAATGGACGAGGCAATTCTTCGTGTAGTTGACGATAACCCTAATGTCAGCGTCAGAGAAGTTGCTGTTGTACAAGGTACCGTTGACCACATCACTGTATGGAGAGTGCTTGGGAGAACCAGTTGTTTCCGTACCATGTACAGCGTGTGAAGGCACTATCAGCAGCTGATTGGCCTCCACGGGTACACTTCTGCGAATGGTTCATCCAACAATGTGTCAATCCTCATTTCAGTGCAAATGTTCTCATTACGGATGGGGCTTCATTCCAACGTGATAAAATTGTAAATTTTCACAACCAACATGTGTGGGCTGACGAGAATCCGCACGCAGTAGTGCAATAACGTCATCAACACAGATTTTCTGTGAACGTTTGGGCAGGCATTGTTGGTAATGTCTTGATTGGGCCCCATGTTCTTCCACCTAAGCTCAATGGAGCACGTTATCATGATTTCATACGGGATGCTCTACCTGTGCTGGTAGAACATGTGCCTTTACAAGTACGACACAACATGTGCTTCATGCACGATGGAGCTCCTGCACACTTCAGTCGAAGTGTTCGTACGCTTCTCAACAACAGATTCGGTGACCGATGGATTGGCAGAGGCGGACCAATTGCATGGCCTCCACGCTCTCCTGACCTCAACCCTCTTGACTTTCATTTATGGGGGCATTTGAAAGCTCTTGTCTACGCAACCCCGGTACCAAATGTAGAGACTCTTCGTGCTCGTATTGTGGACGGCTGTGATACAATACGCCATTTTCCAGGGCTGCATCAGCGCATCAGGGATTCCATGCGACGGAGGGTGGATGCATGTATCCTCGCTAACGGAGGACATTTTGATCATTTCCTGTAACAAAGTGTTTGAAGTCACGCTGGTACGTTCTGTTGCTGTGTGTTTCCATTCGATGATTAATGTGATTTGAAGAGAAGTAATAAAATGAGCTCTAACATGGAAAGTAAGCATTTCGGGACACATGTCCACATCACATATTTTCTTTCTTTGTGTGTGAGGAATGTTTCCTGAAAGTTTGGCCGTGCCTTTTTGTAACACCCTGTATACATACACATACGAACTCACCTACTACTTTATTTTTATGTGTAATAGTAGGTCTGTCACCTTTCGTAGCCCAGTAATTTCCCCGATACAGGATACTTGAGCTTGTACGCATTGAGGTGACAACGATGGCCCATGGTATAGTTCGAAGGTTTTCTTATTTCTCCATACACTTCACCAGATATTTCTTTTTATTGCCACCAAGAAGCGGTCTCCAATCTTCTACTTAACCGTCTTACAACGCCTATCATGTCGCGTTTTCCTTTCTTTGCCATTTTCTTCATACGAACCTTTACATCCCCCTCCTTTCGCCTACCGTTACTGGCTGATCTGGTGGAAAATCCACGACCTCAGTAAGTAAGAATTTCGGTTTCTTCTTGTCATTACTTCTAAGGGCGAGAACCGTGTAGTACTGCTCTTAAGATTATTTAATAGGTGTTCAAATGATTTGATTCACTCCGCTACGTAGAATGTTTGTTCCTTGCAAACGTTCTATATAGACGGCCAATTTTTCGCGTATAACGTTGACACGGGCTACTCGCCGGGTGGCATATGATACCTCTATGTGTTTGATGTCTTGATTGTTCATGAAATCGATCCACATTTTAGACGTAAATTGTGATCCGTTGACAGACAACAGTCTTTCTGGTTTTATTAATTTAGGAAAGAAATCCTTTCCCAGTTTGGCGATGAGAGTTTTGCTATTAGCTTTCCGTACCGGATACAATTTATAAGCTTTGAAAACACATCGAAAATCACAAATATGTACTCTATAGCAGCACAACAAGTCGAGAGTGGTCCGAAATTATCTACAACCAATAGCTCGACAACTCTGCTGGTGTGTCATTTCACAAGGGTGCGAGATAGTTCAATGTTTCAACCGCTGCCATTTTGTCACAAGTGAGCAACTGAGAGTGCACCTGGATGGCTAGATTGTTTACGTGCAGAAAATCCCCAGTGACTTCTACAGATCCTGTAAGGCCCGTAGCTTAAGTAGACATAGTCTACCAGCTGCTCAACATACTGTTCTGGAAGGAACACTCTCCACGGCTACGCTTTCTCGTCTTTCCTACGAAATACAACAACTTTACAAATTTTACAGTATAGGGGTATATTTTCCTAATATTCGCTGCCAAAATTTGTTTTTATATATATCAGTTAGGTTCTGTCATTTTCCGCTCGTCGCATGTCCTCGTAGACAGCACGTATCTCTCCCTTTCCTTCTACTTCGTTCATTTATAAGAATCAAAACTCTTCATTTATTTCTTCCTCGTCTCTGCCCTTTTTTCCAACCGGTAGCCGTGACAGTGCGTCAGCTATACAGTTTTCAGCTCCTTTTATATATCTTATGCTACAGTTGAATTTCTGCAAGGACATTGCCCAGCGAATAAGATGATCGTTTAGTAACTTACTATCCCGAAGAAACTAAGAGCTTTATGATCTGATAGAACGGTCACCTTGTGGCCTTCCAGATACAACCGGAACGTTTTGAACCTGTACACAACGGCAAATAACTCTTTTTCAGAAAAGCAATAGCTGTTCATTTAACATACGGCTGGAAAAAGTTATCCACCTACGTTCTACCTCTCCTCCTACCAAGTTTTCCTGGAACAGTTCACATCCAGTGTCATAATATAAACTGTCCGTAGACAGAACGGCAGTGACATTTTACTACTGCACAAGTTGTTCTTTATGACTGAAAATTAGCTCTCGCACTCGCCGCTCCATATCCATGTCCAGTTTCCATAGCTTTGGGGTATTCATCCCCAACTACCCAGAAATTTTGGGTAAAAAGCGCACAACCCCAGATATGATATTAGTTGTTTTCTGGTAGTTGGCCCGTCTCATTGCTTGTCAAAATATCTTTGGATAAAAGTTTATGACCTAAAAAGTGTATTTCCTGACAAAATAACACTTAGAGAGATTTTAAGTAATTCCTAAATTTCCTCCAACAAATCGCATTATTCGCGCCAAGATTCCATGCCAATCAAGGTATCGTCCACATAGACAGGTTTGCTCATTAAGCCATCTCCCAGTACGTGCCTTAGTGCTCTCACGAAAATCGCAACGGGTATTGTTAATCCCAGTGGCACCACTTTGAAGCGATAACTTCACCCTTCGAATGGGAAGCAGTGTAACGCCTACTCCCTTCAGCCAATAGAATTTTCCAAAAGCCAGAACTCAAATAGACACTAGTAACCAGTCTTATATTGCAAAAAATCTGTAAGAGTTATCCCATATCACCTGGCTGATCTAGTTCTCTCACTATAACCTTATTCAGTTTGTTAGCGTCTGAAACTATTCTCATCGAGTTTTCCTTCCTTTTAACAATTACTATCGGACAGCGGTAATGATACCTACATTGTTCCACATTACCCCTTTTAACAGCTGTTTTAATCTGGCCTGCACTGTGTCTATATCAGCAATACGAATCACTTACGTTTTTGATCGGATAGCTTCGCGTGGCCTCACCTTAATGGCATATTCGAAGTCTTTCACCCTATCAGGCTTGTCTGAGAAAACATCTTGATACCGACTCAGCAAATTACACATTTCCTCCTTTTTCACGTTCAAAATATCTTCAACCGCTTCTTTTATATGTTCATTCATAGAATTACAACTGCTCCAACCTTCTGTAATCACTGTATGAGCAATTCGTTGGCCTCCAGTTAACATATTTCTGAATTTTACTTTCATTCTCTTACCATCTACTTCCAATTCAAGGCGTTTCTCAATACAGTTCAAAGAAGTTCTATATGTACACAGGAAATCCGTACGCAGTACCATTCACTATAAAACATCTCATACTAAAACTGTAACTACTATACTGAAATTCTAAATGCATTTCATGTTTTGTAGGTTTAATTAGCACCCCAAATGCAGTCTTAATCTTAACATTGTTGATCAGAAAAATTAAAAATTTCTTATCCTTATTTATACTTGCAAATTGTTCTGATACAGCAGACACATTATCATCGGAATCTAAAAGTGCACTTATTTTTTCAGTATACACCTCGATTTCTAATAAGGGTTGTACAGTGATGATTTCTTCCTTTTCTAAACACCGCTCCCTCAAAAGACCATTTTCAATACCCTTTTCTTTCTCAAGCATATCTATTGTACACATTACGACATCAGACTAACCTTCAGTTTCATTATCAACATGAAGCAATTCATGAAACACTTCCTTTGCCCCGGTTTCGTCTTCCCTTCCTTCAAGATAGCCTGCTACTTTATATTTCACCGGTGCCCACCATTTCCACTCGTTTATGGCGTAGTCACTTTCTTGCTTGCTGTAGTATTATTCAGTGCTAACATCCTCTGATAAACCAATACTTTCCCCATTATCTGTTTCTATATTCTGCCAAGCTACCTTTAAATCATCTGTAGGCCCTCAAAATCCCTCGTTTCGTCATACTCGTAGATGTTCTCCTCCTCTGAAGTAACGATGTCAGTAGCTGTAGCATTCTGACAATTAATCACGAAACTTAAAACTTAGTCTCCCTTGCACAAAAATTCATGTACTTCCACCTAATCACTACAAACTTTATCACAATTAACATAGTTAACAACTGTCGATAACTCATTAGATTCGTTACTTAAAACATCCATTACATCCATCGATACATCATAGAACTCTCCACCCCTAACTTCGTCAACCTCCACCTACTACACAAATTACCGCTACTGCACCTCAACACGTCAGAATTCACAGTAGCCTCTAATTCCGCCAAATTCAGAACGACATCTGTCTCCGTAACATTTTCTCTCGTCTTGGATCTCTGTAGCACGTTGCATACTGTTCCACTACCTAATACATTACTTTCACATTCATCCTTCCACATCCACGCTTTCCTCAAAAGCCATTGGTTCACTTTCATTAACAGAAATGAATGCATAAATTTCTTCCTCCGAAAAATCAGTAGTTTCAAGCTTCGCAACTTCAGCACCTAAAACAGTACCTTTACCTCCCTTTAACAATAAATCGCCCACATCCGAAGATACACAATAAAATGAATCACCAGTTGATGAGACTGTGCTTAGCCGCCTTCATCAGTACTGTCACATACTTCCGTCGAGCCACAGTTCGTCTCCAGGTGACGAGACTACAGCTTTGCTGCCTTCGCAGATAGCTTCATCTACTCCCAATGATACAAAATCGTCTACATTACTCTCACCTACATTACTATACATTCATTAGAATTCGTCATACACTCCACTCGCACCAAGTTCAGATCCTCCGCTGCCTCTCCTTGGATCGCAGAATCTTTCAACAAACATACATTCATTCGATCATTCACTTCCCTTTCATAGAATAAATCCACATTATCGAATCTCTCAACACATTGTACCATATTTCTTGCGCCGTCTTTATAGTTGCACTGCTTAAAATTATTCCCCATTTTATTTTTATGTCTTATAACCTGTATCTCCAACATTTGTCGCTTCTTTGCCGAACTTTCGACACTCACAGATTTTTTAAAATAATGTGTCCTTTCCAACGTCAATTTATTTTCACCATCTGTGGACGTGAAACGTGGAGATATCCAATTTCCCGACCTCGAATTCTGACGTTGCATTTGGTGAGGCTCCCGCCTCACAAATCTTCGTTCCTGGTTTTGATTTCGCTTGTGAGAATTTCCTTTATCATTCTGCCTTTGAAAATTATTATTACATAGATAATTATTTCTGTTACGATTATTACAATTATTGTGAATATTATTATTGTTCCCGTTCTGGTACCCATTTTCCTGTCAACTGTTCCAGTTACCTCTGTTCAAATTTCTCAATAAAATCTAAAGACTCGTCGACAGAATTTGTCAGACTGTGGACAAGATCCCACGGTAAATGTTCCGCTAGTCGTCTCTTGAGCGTTGTAATCCCCGTCAACACCCTCAGCGGACGATTTACATGCGCCAACTCAGCCAGTTCACGCGCTAAAAACGCCGCACCGCCCACGTCCGTTTCTGAAACTTGGTCCGTTTAGGAGCTCATCCTGATGTCGTAATTGCTTCGCTTCACTGCAGAGTTTGTTCAGGAAACAACTATCAGACCCTTCATCGGTAGTGCACGAAGAACTCATTAAATTTGTTCATGATTATGCATTGCCCTCAAGAGGCATTTTCGTGAGGTTAATTTTTGCCTCTTCCGACATTCCTCCACAAAACCATCTCTACATACAGCAAGAGAATCAATTGGATGGTATTCTCTATCGTCTGTAAAACACTTTGATGAATTACACCATAAGTGGGGGGGGGGGGGGGAGCAAGGCCAGTATCACCTCACTCTCCATTGTTGCCAAATTTATTCAAGATGGCGGCATGTATACTTGGCAACAGTGCATGACGTCAACTCTCCAGAAAAATGGCGGGAAATTTGAATTTTGACGGGAAAACTAAAGCAATTGGGCTATGTCCACTAACCTAACCCTCCAGAAAAAAATTGAGCCAAATTCAAATTCCAACAGGATAATGGCTGCAAAACCGTACTTGTCTTTATTATTATTCATTATTATTCATCATCATTTATTATCATTCATTATCATTTATTATCATTCATTATCATTCATTATTATTATTTATACGATGCACGTGTGTTCGCTACGAGGTTCGGTGTCCAACTATGTTAGTTCATACCCCTGCCACCAGAGACCGCCGCCGTGACGTCATTCAAGATGGGGGATTCTGCCGGGAAGAAAGCCAATTGGGCTATTTCCACTAACCTAACCCCCGGAAAATTGGCGCAAAATTTGAATTTTGGTGGGAAAATAGGTCACTTGTGCTATGTCCACTAACCTAGCCCTCCAGAAAAAATTGCCACCAAATTCAAATTCCAACACGATAATGGCTGCAAAAACCGTAATTGTGTTTATTCTTCTTCTTCTTTCGATTTCGGCCATCTTTGGACCACGTTCAACAATTCACTTGCCCGGCTTTTTGATCTTTTTTTCTCTCTTCCCAATATTTCCTCATCATTTTCGAGTGGTTCCTCCTCCGCTCTTCCGACCATTTCCTGTTATTATTCTTTAGTTTCGTTTCTTCTGGAAAACACTTAATTTCGTTCACTATTTGTCTAAACTTTTCCCTGTCCCTGATTGACTCACGGGTGACATTAAAATAGGCCAAATCCTTTTTCACCATCTGTATCCATTTATTGTTGGTTTTTTCGTTCCTGTTACTATGTTCAAACACTTTTCTTGTTAGTCTGTTTCCATCCATCCTCGACAGGTGACCATAAAACGTTAGTCTGCGTTTACGCATTGCCTCACTCACTTTCTCAATAGTTTTGTATATTTCCTTATTATTCTTTAGCTTGTACTCTTCTCCAATCTTTCTCGGTCCTAATATTTTTCTCAAAATTTTCCTTTCTTTCTTTTCCATGTTTTCTATTTCCCCCTTTTTGTTAAGAGTTAGGCACTCCGATGCATACAGGCATTCTGGTCTAATGACAGTTTTATAATGTCTTAATTTAGCTTGAATCGAAATGTTTTTTTTGTTATATATGTCTTTGGTTTTTTGAAAAGCAAATTCCATTTTCCTTGCTCTCGCCTGGTTTGCACTCTTGTCTAAACCATTCACTTGAATTATTTCACCTCAATACTTAA
Source organism: Schistocerca americana (assembly GCF_021461395.2). Lineage (NCBI taxonomy): Eukaryota > Metazoa > Arthropoda > Insecta > Orthoptera > Acrididae > Schistocerca > Schistocerca americana. The sequence goes on along the minus strand of NC_060120.1, from coordinate 272,261,628 downwards.
ATTTTTCTACTCTCTTAATATTGCCGTATTTAGTAATAAGATTTTTCTTGTTATTTCTATGATTAGACATATACACGGTTTTTTTCAAATGAAATCTGCAGTCCAGCTCTGGCCGAAACTTCTTGTAGTTTCTCCAGGTAGTTCTGAGCTATTTCTTCGTTTTCTGTAACTATTGCCAGATCGTCTGCAAAAGCTAAACAGTCCACTTCTATTTTTTCTTTTTTTGTTCCAATTCTGATGTCATTCTTGGTGCCTTTGAGTTCTTCTTTCCATATTCTCAATATCTTTTCCAGTACGCAGTTGAAGAGGATTGGGGATAAACCATCACCTTGTCTAACACCTGTTTTAATTTCGAACTTCCTTGAAATTTCACCCATAAATTTAACTTTGGCCTTACTGTTTGTTAGCGTCTGTTTGATAATTTGAATTGTTTTCTTATCGACCCCAAATTCTTCCAATACTTTCAGTAATGTTTCTCTATCTACCGAGTCGTATGCTTTTTTGAAATCTACAAATACTATTGCAAATCTCTGGCCTCTTGAGAGTCTGTAACGAATTAGTGTTTTCAGGTTAAATATTTGTTCAACACAGGATCTACCTTGTCTAAAACCTGCTTGATATTCACCTATTTTTTTATCCAGAACTGGCTCCACGATTTGAAGTAATTTCCTTGACAAAATTTTGTATCCTACTGGTAGTAGCGAGATCCCTCTATAATTATTAACATTCATCTTATCCCCCTTTTTGTGTAGTAGGTGTATCAGGGCACACTGCCAGTCTTCAGGAATTCTTTCTTCGTCCCAGATCTTCTTAAACATATGTTCCAAAACTTGTGGGAGGTTGGTATCCATTATTTTTAGGATTTCTGGTACTATGGAGTCTTCACCTGGGGCTTTATTGTTTTTTAGACTGTGTATTATGTGTTTTATTTCTTCAGCGTCTGGAGGTTTTGACTCGGTATTAGTATTTCGGTGGTTTTCAAAACTCATTTTATCTTTGGGTGGTTCACAATTTAGTAGATTCTCGAAATATTTTGCTAATATTTCACAATTAGTCTTGTTTGTCAAACCTAGCTTGTTCTCTTCATCTTTAAAACATAAATTTGGGGATTGGTATTTGGTTAGCTGTTTTCTAAAAGTTTTGTAGAAATCTCTAGAATTATTTCTTTTAAAGTCTTCCTCAATCTGTTCTAGGTTATCCTGAAATTGTCTTCTTTTTTTATTACGGAAAAGCTTGGCTGTTTCTCTTCTCTGGATTTTAAAATTGTCAAGATCTTGAGGATCTTTTGTGGAGTTCCATTTCTGCCACAATTTCTGTCTCTTCTCCAGGTTCTCATCACATTCATTGTCCCACCATGGATGTCTTCTTACTCTTTTCACGAGACAATTTTCTTTTGCTATTTCAACTATTTCGTTTTTGATCTCCTCCCATCCTGCTTCCTTGTTTATTGTGGATATGCCATCGCTATCTTTGTGCAATGCTCTTTGAAACCGTTGTTTAATTTCTTCATTTTTTAAAGTTTCTGTGTTATATTTTGGAATTTTGTAAAAGGTTTTCTTCTCTTTTCGAAATGGGAGTGGTCTGAATTTAATCGTAGTCAAATAGTGGTCTGAATCAACATCAAGGCTTTTCAGCACTTTAGTGTTTTGAATTTCTTCTTGACAATGAAGTGAGATAGCCACATGGTCAATTTGGAATTCTCCGAGAAGTGGATTTGGTGATCTCCATGTTTTAGTTTTTCGGCTCAGCTTTTTGAAATGTGTTGTCATTATTTTCAAGTTGAAATGCCTACATACCTCTATAAGCCTTTCTCCATTTTTTGAAGTTCTTTTGTGACCTGGGAAGAGGCCTACTGTTCCATGGTATTTTTTCTCCCTTCCTATTTGTGCGTTAAAATCGCCTACTAACATTTTTATGTTCTTCTTTGAGCATCTATCCAGTTCCATTTCAAGTATCTCCCAAAATTCTTCAACTTTCTCCGGGTTATTTTTGTTGTCCTGGTTTATGGGTGCATGACAGTTGATTATAGAGTATCCTTTGTTTTTACATTTAATCTCAAGAATGGATAGTCTCTCAGAACTCGAGTAGAAGTTAGTAACTGAATCTAAAATTGAGTGATGTACCAGAAATGCTGTTCCCAGGTATGGCATTTGTTTCATTAAGATTTTACCTGGTTTTCCTTTAAATAAACGATAGTTTTCAAAATCTAAAGCAGTTTCATCTAAAAACCTTGTTTCTTGTAATGCACATATTAAAATTTCTTTCTGGTTCAGCTTTTCAATCAATAATTTCAATTTTCCTACTTTAATTAGAGAGTTTACATTTAGGGTTGCAAACATAGTTGCTTTCTTAAATTTCAGTGTTGAGGGCTGCATACATGTTGGTTGGGGTCCTCCAAAATCCTTTGACCCCTTTGCATTGTTTCTACAAACAACGGAGGATTTGCCATTCGGTCTACCTCTTGGAGTAGTGTCTATCTTTGACGACGTTCCCATCATGCTTTGCAGTAATTGTTGGATAATAAATTGGGGGATCGGGTTGCCCCGAATCCGAAATTAAAACCAAGGTAGTAAGCCCTGGAGTTAGCTCTTCCGCTCTCTCTGCCGTTGGGAAATTGTTCCTCTTCCGCCATTGAGACCGTTGGCTGGGTTTCACCTAGTAACCCTAGGCAGGGGCCCTATGACAGGGTGCTACCATCTGGAGCCGGACGGACCCTGGTTTTTTTACGAGGTTGTTACTCCTCCCCCTCCACACTTCCCCATCCTCTTGTTTTTAGATGGGCCCGGGCTTGGGACCGGCTTGCGGCGGTGTTAATTGTGTTTATTATTATTAATTATTATTCATTATCATTTATTATCACTCATTACCATTTATTATTATTATTGGCCTATCTCCACTAGAAAATTGCACCAAATTCAAATTCGAACACTATAATGTCTCGAAAACTGTATTTCTATTTATTATTATTATCAGTTATTATTTATTCAAGATGTCCGATTTCGGCAGGAAGAAAGCCATTTCCCTTACATCCATAACAAAAATCTGTCACAAGTTCAATTTCCAACACCATAGTTGATCACTCCTCTCAAATAGTGCATATCCTAGGAACTTTGACTGTCACTTATATTGTTTCACTGCTAACCTATAAAAAAAACGCGTCAAATAAGAAACTGCTCTTGCACTAACCTTTTTCACAATCAGTTATTTTGCAGGGGATTCAAATTCCAGCACGATAGTGCGCCACACCACGAAAAAGGCGGTAAAACAGACTAATTGTGCTATGTCCACTAACCCCTAGAAAATGGCGGCAAGTTCAAATTCCGACATGATAATGCATTACACCACTCTTATCTCTAATAAGCAAAGAAAATCGCACCAAAATAGCCCACTTGGCCTACCTCCACTAACCTGTCACCCGACCGCCACCATTTCCTACGAACTGGTACCAACTTTTAATTTTCTGCCATAAACAAAATTCAATTCCCATTTGTCTACTACGCTAACAAAATGGCGCGAAAGAAATGTCACTTTACTAACCTCAGTGGGAAAAGGACTTATACATTAGACTGTATTTAAACAATTCCATGCAGGTGGGTTCACCACAAAGTCAGGACCCCAACTGACTTAGTACATATCATCGCCACCAGAGCGTGCCACCGTGACGTCATCCAAGATGGCTGCATCCAGTGTATCCATGACGTGATGTAAATTTATACACCTGTCCAACCTCCACTAACCTAACTCCCTCCCCAAGAAAAATGGCGCGAAGTTCAATTTCCAGCACGATAATGACAGGAAAACTGGACTTCTCTTTCTCTTCTTCTTTCGTTTCACCCTCTTTGGGGTACGTTGGATCAATCATTTCTTTGTGCGTTGTTCTTTTCTTAGGGCCCAGTATTTCTTCATTCTTTCTAATCTTCTTCTCCTCTCTTCTTCCGAGATGAAGGATTTGGACTTTTGTGTGGATTTGTCTTGGAAACTTATGTTTTCATCTTTAGTAATTAATTTAGCAGTTCGATCAATAAGTGAATTTTCTGAAATATTTAATTCCACTAGGTCTTTCTCAGTTTCTTTAAACCAGTTGGGCTTCGTTTTTTGGTTACAGAAGAAGTCAAAGATTTGTTTAGTTAATCTGTTGGAATTCATTCTGAGAAGATGACCATAAAAATTTATTCTCCTTTTTCGCATAGAATCTGAAAGTTTTTCAATTTTCTTGTAGAGAGTTTCATTTTTAATGTATATAATCCTTTTGTCTTGAAATTTTGGCCCAATGATTTTTCTTAAAATTTTTCTTTCCTTTATCTCAAGTTTCTCCATTTGGCCTTTGAAATTCATGTTAAGTGTTTCTGCTGCATACAGTGCTTCTGGCTTAATCACTGTCTTGTAATGTGTAATTTTGGACCCCCATGAAAGGGATTTTTTGTTGTATGTATTTTTTGTTAGTTGGAAGGCCAATTCAAGTTTATTTTTTCTGGATTCCATTGCTTTGCTTTCCCCAGCATTCCAAGTAATCCATTCTCCGAGATATTTGAATTCTTTTACTATTTCAATCTTCTGTTCTTGAACTTTGAGGTATTTACATGAGTGCTTGATATTTGTCAATATCTTAGTTTTTTTCAGAGGAGATGTGAAGGCCAATTTTAGCTGCTTGTTTCTTTAGTTCAAGGATTTGCTCCCGTGCTTCTTCCATTGTTTCAGCAAACAGGGCCATATCATCTGCAAAAGCAATGCAATTTACTTTAAGGTTCTTCTTTTTGCAACCCAGTCTTATACCACTCTTAATATTTGTGTTCCATTCTCTGACTACTTTCTCAAGAGCACAATTGAACAGCAACGGTGAGAGCCCATCGTCGCACTCCCGTTTTTATTTCAAAGGGTTCCGATAGTTAGCCCATAAATTTAACTTTCGAAAATGTATTCGTAAGGGTCGCTTTTATAATATTAGTTGTTTTCTTATCCAAACCCATTTCTTCCAGGACTGATAACAGAGATTCTCTATCAATCGAATCATATGAAATGAATGAAGGAGATTACGTATGTCTTTGCCCTTGATTTTTGGTAAGCCATGATGTTTTTGAGGTTTAGTATTTGTTCCGAACATGATCTACCCTTTCTAAAACCTCCCTGGTATTCCCCGATTTGCGGATCCAATTGCGGCTCTGCCCTGTTCAAAAGGAATCTTGTACGTTATATCCAGCAGTGATATTCCTCTGTAATTGTTGGGGTCTGTCTTCAAACCTTTCTTGTGGATAGGGTGGATGAGAGCTGTTCTCCATTCTGCGGGGATCTCTTCTTCTTTCCAGATTTGATCGAAAACACACTTTAGGGATATAACTGTATTTTTGTCAGGCTTTTTCCACAGTTCGGCCACTATTTGATTTTCTCCGGACGCCTTGTTGTCTTTAAGATCTGAGTTGACCTTCTGTAGTTCTTCAGTCGTCGGTGGTTCTGAATCCGGCTTCTCACGGTTGTTTGGAATGGATTCAAATTTTTCAAGGATGGGTTCACAATTCAAGAGTTTCTTAAAGTAGCCTGCTAGTATTTTGCAGTTTTCCGTGTTGTTGTGAGCGATGGTCCCATTTACATCTCGAAATTGGAGGGTGGGTGCTTTGTATCTTGATAACCTTTGTTTGAAAGTTCTGTAAAAACTCCTTGTGTTGTTTTTAGCAAATTCTTCGTCAATTTGGAGGAGAGTTTTGTTTTCATGTGTCTTCTTAATCCTTTTTATACACTCCTGGAAATTGAAATAAGAACACCGTGAATTCATTGTCCCAGGAAGGGGAAACTTCATTGACACATTCCTGGGGTCAGATACATCACATGATCACACTGACAGAACCACAGGCACATAGACACAGGCAACAGAGCATGCACAATGTCGGCACTAGTACAGTGTATATCCACCTTTCGCAGCAATGCAGGCTGCTATTCTCCCATGGAGACGATCGTAGAGATGCTGGATGTAGTCCTGTGGAACGGCTTGCCATGCCATTTCCACCTGGCGCCTCAGTTGGACCAGCGTTCGTTCTGGACGTGCAGACCGCGTGAGACGACGCTTCATCCAGTCCCAAACATGCTCGATGGGGGACAGATCCGGAGATCTTGCTGGCCAGGGTAGTTGACTTACACCTTCTAGAGCACGTTGGGTGGCACGGGATACATGCGGACGTGCATTGTCCTGTTGGAACAGCAAGTTCCCTTGCCGGTCTAGGAATGGTAGAACGATGGGTTCGATGACGGTTTGGATGTACCGTGCACTATTCAGTGTCCCCTCGACGATCACCAGTGGTGTACGGCCAGTGTAGGAGATCGCTCCCCACACCATGATGCTGGGTGTTGGCCCTGTGTGCCTCGGTCGTATGCAGTCCTGATTGTGGCGCTCACCTGCACGGCGCCAAACACGCATACGACCATCATTGGCACCAAGGCAGAAGCGACTCTCATCGCTGAAGACGACACGTCTCCATTCGTCCCTCCATTCACGCCTGTCGCGACACCACTGGAGGCGGGCTGCATGATGTTGGGGCGTGAGCGGAAGACGGCCTAACGGTGTGCGGGACCGTAGCCCAGCTTCATGGAGACGGTTGCGAATGGTCCTCGCCGATACCCCAGGAGCAACAGCGTCCCTAATTTGCTGGGAAGTGGCGGTGCGGTCCCCTACGGCACTGCGTAGGATCCTACGGTCTTGGCGTGCATCCGTGCGTCGCTGCGGTCCGGTCCCAGGTCGACGGGCACGTGCACCTTCCGCCGACCACTGGCGACAACATCGATGTACTGTGGAGACCTCACGCCTCACGTGTTGAGCAATTCGGCGGTACGTCCACCCGACCTCCCGCATGCCCACTATACGCCCTCGCTCAAAGTCCGTCAACTGCACATATGGTTCACGTCCACGCTGTCGCGGCATGCTACCAGTGTGAAAGACTGCGATGGAGCTCCGTATGCCACGGCAAACTGGCAGACTCTGACGGCGGCGGTGCACAAATGCTGCGCAGCTAGCGCCATTCGACGGCCAACACCGCGGTTCCTGGTGTGTCCGCTGTGCCGTGCGTGTGATCATTGCTTGTACAGCCCTCTCGCAGTGTCCGGAGCAAGTATGGTGGGTCTGACACACCGGTGTCAATGTGTTCTTTTTTCCATTTCCAGGAGTGTATTTTTATCTATCAGTTTTCTAACTGTAATGAAATTCAGTCTACTTTCTTCTGTTTTCTGTGATTGCCAATTTTGCCATGCCTGTTTTCTCGTTTCAATGAGGGCATCACATTCCAGCGACCACCAGGCATGGTTTTTACTTTTTTTGTTAGGTGCTATCCGTTCAACTGTAGTAATGAGGTTTTCCTTGATATCCCCCCAGCTTTGTGTCTGAATGGTTTCTGTTGCTTTTGTGAATTCATCTGATTTTAATATCTTTTCTGTGCTGTACTTCCGACCCTTAATTTGTTTCATGCTGCGTTTCCTGTTTGGGATGACTTAGAACTTAATTTTAGAAAGGTAATGGTCTGAATCCAAGTTTGCACCCCTGAGTACCCTAACGTTCATGATTTCTTTGCTAGAAATCTTCTTAATTGCCACATGATCAAGTTGAAATTCCCCAAGGCTAGGATATGGGGATACCCATGTTTTTTGTCTTCGTGGTAGTTTTTTGAAAGCTGTGGATTTAATAATTAAATTTTGTGCTTGGCAAAGTTCTATTAGTCTCACACCATTTCTGTTTGTTCTCTTGTGTGCAGGATAGTTTCCAACTATTTTCTTGTATCTTTTTTCTTTGCCAATCTGTGCATTAAAATCTCCAAGAAGAATGATGATGTTTTTATCTGGAATTTTCTGAATAATGTCATCTAGATGATTCCAAAAGGCCTCCACTTTTTCTTTGTTTTTCCTGTTATCCTCGTTTATAGGGGCATGTGCATTGATAATTGTGTAGATTTTGTTTGTGCTTGTGAATGTAAGACTTGAGATTCTTTCTGATTGGGAATCAAAGCCAACTATTGAGTTCAAGATTTGTTTGTTGATTATAAAGGCTGTACCAAGATGTGGTACATTTTTCATTACTCTCGGTCCCACTTTCCCTTTGTATATCCTAAAACCTTCGGAATCGAAGGTATCTGTATCCATGTATCGTGTCTCTTGAATGGCTGTTATGAGTATGTTGTGGTTCTTTAGCGTATCTGTTAGATGTTTTAGTTTTCCGGTTTTCAACAATGAGTTTGCATTGAAAGTTGCTAGGTACGTTGATTGCCTATATTGAAATTTGGATGAGATTCCAAGACACTCCGACTTGTCTTTGTGCAATGTTGCAGACTCCCCAGAATCCAAATGTCTGCTGACGTACTGGCGTACGGTGGATCGTCCACCTGGGGTAAAATAGTTTACATCGCACACTTCCATGATTGATGAAAGTTATTTTGGGTGTGGCCCAAAAGCCACAAAATGTACAACCAAGATTGTGAGTCCTGGAGGTAGTTCTTCCGCTCTCTCCGCCGTTCGGAATCTGCACTTCCTCTTCCGCCTTTGAGACCGTTGACCAGGTTTCACCTAGTAACCCTAGGCGGGGGCCCTTACAGGATGCTACCATCCGGAGCCAGATGGACCCAGGTTTTTTTTAACGAGGTGTTACTCCTCCCCCTCCTCCTTCCTCATCACTTGCGAAATGAGGCCCCGGACTTGGGACTGGCAGTGGTGGAGTTTGGACTTCTCTTTATTATTATTATTATAAACAATATCATGCAGGTGTGTTCACCACCAGGTCAGGACTCCAGCTGGCTTAGTTCAAACCGTTGCCAGGAGAGGAAGCTACCCCCGGCGCTGCCGCCACCCTGCGAGCCCTAGATCGCCGCCTCCATACACGCGCCGGACATACTCTTCTGTAAATATGCTAACACCCACATCGTGCATCTAAGCTATCGATTGCCTAAGCACTTAATTTAATTTCATTGTTAATCATATTAAATAACTGAATTTACAGCTTCATACATGTATCCAAAACTTGTTCAACTACCTACTTTCAACTACTTTTCAAGGACCAGACCACCACCTCTTCCTAGGAACCGTCACCGAGCGTGATATCAGCCAGTAAACAAATCTCACTCACGTTTTCTCTACCAGCGTAAGAAAATTGTTGCAAACGAAGCTCACATCCTGTACTACTAACGTAAGTTGCCAGACCGCCACATCTTCCTATGGGCAGGCTGTAAAAGGTTCCAATCCGCATTAGGCTGAAATGGGGAGGGGGGGGGGGGGAAGGAGTGTCCTTCATTTATTTGCGAGCAATTTATTTTGGGGTGGAGTATATTTAGCACAGAACACACGCTCTGACACGTCCCACAGCATACAGACCTGCAAACCACTCCTACATAACTCAAACTCACCTATAACACTCTACACACACTCTTGCTAATTCTAAACCGTCAAAATAACGCACTGCACAGCATACATGCATGCGAACCACTCCTAAATAATGCAATACATCTACTTCCACAAAGCCAGACAACTCCTAAATTGTCAAAAATAATAATCCATGTATAAGACTCTGCTTGCTAACCGTCAACTGTCGAAATCATACGCCAGCCTTTATTTAATCAATTAGAGGCAGCACTACCCCCAAGTGTATTCGCCATTGAGTCCATAGCCCAACTGTCTTAGTTCATATCGACACTGCTGGACGCTGTAGTGACGCAAGTACCGTAATCTAAGATGGCTCCACCTAGTGTGTGTTCACCACGAGGTCTAGTACCCAGTACCAACAGCAGAGAATGCTATCGTCATTTTCGTGATGTAAACCGAAATGGTGAGGGAAAACGAATCACTCTGATCTGCGCTGCAGGGGGGTGTGATGATTGACAACACTATTTTTTCAAACAACTTCTTTAGTCATACAGTATATCCATCACACTATCATAAAATACCCACCCAAATGTGCCCCAGGCCATGTTGCACAGCCCACAGACATGCACCCAACTCATAATTTCAGTACACACAATAGCAAACTGCTCCTAAATAATTCTTCACACTGATGTGTAGATATGCTCAGTACTCGTAAACTATCCAAATACCGCATAGCAGAGCCTGCAGATCCGCTCGCAAAATAACGCAGCAGACGTGCGCAAGTAACCCCCACCGCACCCTGTCCACAGGATCGTGGAGTCACGTATCCGTCAGATGTCGGACCGTGCACAGCCCCTGCTTGGCTTCCGCAAGGGTGAGTTGGTGCAGTCGACGCGCTCGTCAGCTGTCAAAGCACACACAGACTTCCGTCCAGGACTGCGATCCATCTCAACCCCAAGCCACGGACACCGAATGCAGCTGAAAGTCAACGTTATACCAACGTTGCATAATTCCAAAGTGCAGCCTCCATACTCTAGACACATCATAGCAGCACATGTCTTTACTGCATACGACACAATAGCACACTGTGCAATGCTCCTGCCACGACATTACACTACCCTTTAACTAAACATAACTACACATCCCTGCTCTCGTCTCGTCGCGTGACCGGCCATCTAAAACCTTCTCAATATTATTCTTAGTTTACAATATTTTTTAAAAATAAGATGTAATTTACTCCTCCAACCGCACCTAACCTCACACCCATCCCACCATCAACATACGCAAACTTCCTCAACCTTATCTTGAGGCTCATATATCACCCCACAAACCATGTCCTTCAATCAATTTACCATTCTCATCCCCTCTTTTCGAATTACAAACGTCACCTCTATCTAAACACCAATCAAGTCATCTTTCTCACATTTTCAACATTAAAATTAATTTTACACACATCCCTAAATACCAAACGCAATTAAAGCCTCAAACTTTTATTCAGACCATCAAGCACGTACCACACTCACACCAATATTCAGAGCCTGGTCCATATTTACCACCTGCAACTTGAATTAAATATTATTACCATTGCCGCAACATTCTGTCAGCTCTTGATTTGGCCCTATTTTTCTGCTCTTAACTGTTGTCACTAGTGGTCGAACATCACTATCTGTAGATTGCATAAATTTCCACGTAAAAAAATCTCGTCCAATTATCTATGTCCTCAGGCTGCACCCCCCTCACGATAAAATACAAACTCATCTTCTCTAGCCATTATACAACATAAGGAAAACAACTTTTACCAGCCACACGCCTCAATCACAATCCCCAATAATGAATACCCAACCAGCCTGTGAAGACATCGCCGACTTGTGTACTGTAATCATCATCACATTTCATTGAACAACAAGGAAAACGCGAATTCGCTCGTCCTCGATGTTCTGATGTCTCACTCCTTCCATCTTGCATTACACTTCATCCATTCAACAGACACATTCATTCGCGCCACCGTTTAGAGACTTCTATATCCGAACACATATCATCATTCAAGAACTTTCACTTACTCTTATCTAATAACTCATCCATCAGGTCTTGGAGCAAGGTCACCCCTTTCTTTCTTTCTTTCAGCAGCAGACAGTTATTTTCTACATTGGTAACTACATTGCGCCATCAACCTAACATCACCAATCGCGAAACGTATCTTCAAATACGTAAACACTCTTACTCAAACAGCGTTCCTGCTGAGGACATGACCTTCAGTATTACAGTTCTTAATCCAATCACCGCCAAAACAACTACTAAATGCTCAGACTAACCCCATTGCACCTTACAAAGTGAGTGGCCGAGCGCCGCAGGTGGCTAGTCAAAGCCACATATCTGTCCATCTAAATAACCATCCACTAAGCCCCAGGACCATCATGCTGAAGTGGGCTCTCTCTATACCTGCTCTCCAGTTATTGTCTAACGACATACAGTGTACAAATGGATTCCTGAATAGCGCAGATCTCTTTCCTCCCCTGCATCTCCAACTGGACATGTAAACAGTGTCACCCCCAGCCAGCGAACCCAGCGTCATTCATGCTTCGCTGACAATTTCCACTCACAAATCTTACACACCCGCATAGATAAAACCGTATGCACTCCTGCCAAAACTCACTTAATAATAAAAAAGCATTCTCCCTGTCTAAGCATAGATGCGTATGAATTTAGTACAAATAGACCAACATAATTCCAAGTAAATGTCATACATATGATAAAAAAAGACCAATTTACACTATCCAACATTTTTGTAGATGTCCTAATGATACAGTCATAAATGAGTCGTGTCATCCACTCGCCCATTCCTTCAACACACGCTTTCACGGAACTTGTTCTACTTATAGGCCACCCACCCTGTTATAATAATTTTGTACAAGCATTTACGCCCCCACACACAACCCAGCTCAATAGACCATAATAATTCCTTTTTCCACAGATAGTCATATTCGGTGAACAATCAAATGTACCAAATTAAGCATACACATAGTCAAATAGGCAAATACTTTTACCCACATACACATCCCTCTCACTGAGGATAGGGCATTTAATATTATATACTTAAACACAGACCCATCATAACAATATTCTGACACACACCTTGTCCTTGGAGTAAAGATAGAATTCCTTTTCCTATGTGGTACAAAATGATAATTTTACATCAGAGCACTCTCAGATGACCCAAGTCGCTCTCAGAACAGTTCAGCTAATTCAAGACCTTTTCCCGTTGACAGAAACGCATCAGTCTTTCTGATCCAAGCCTGCTCTCTTTTACACAGACATCTCCAGACTCATGTATTAGAAGATCAAAAATATTTTATTATAATATTATAAAATTCCCCTCGTACTCGTCGATATTAAGCACATACCAATATAGCCCAGTCCTAGTACTTTAGTGTGCCATAGACCTCAGACAAACTAGAACTAAATATAACAAATTTATATATTCACTCCTCAATAACGATCTCTTCTTTGTACAACATTCTAAATTAATTTACTATTTTTTTACTAAAAGAACTAATTCCCTTCTCATCTATACAGAACGTACAAAGACAGAGAACGATCATTTTTTCTCTTTCAATTAAATAAAAATATTGTCGTTCATAGAAGGATCCAATTTAGATGAGACATAGTAAGGTCCGAGCGCAAACACACCAACCTGTTCATTCTTCTTCTTAAACCTCAACCCAATCACCAAAGCTAACCACCACATACTAAATATTACATTTAACCGTTTAAATCATATCACTCTTAAGTCATCTACACTCGCGTCAAACATTTAATTAAATGTAAACTTTAATCTCTCCTGCCACCTGCATAGTGCTCAAACATACAGACAATCATTGTACCAAATCAACCTCATATAACATTCAGCCTACAAGTAAATTTTACCATCCTGATCTCACGTGAACCACATTGGGCAATTAACTAAATCATTTGAAAACGAGCCCAAACTTACCTAAATATTATTCTTATTGAAGTCGTATGTACTGTACACAAGCTTTTCACACCACATCTCTTCCTTTATCTTCTACTAATGATATATTTCATTTCCAATAAAGGCATCAAATTCAGTTGCATAGAAGTGCATGATCACAAGGACAAGTTAATTATATTTTCTTATACACATGTATCCCCAAACTACCCCTATTATATTAAAATTGAAACATCATTCTAGACAAATATGTGATATAGAGAATTTAAATTTTATGATTTCTAAAAATTTAACTTTTTAAATACATCCGTTTTAAGTCAAAATTATTTACCCAAATTCTAACCTTACTTATCATTTAAGCTCTATCCTTTGCATCAGATGAGACCGGCTCATCATCGAGCTACCCTCATGCAGCACACATAAATAGAAACTAATATAAAATAATTAATCAATTTTTATTATTTCATAAAGAAATTATACATCATTTTGTTTATCATCATCATATTTGTCTTCTTGTTCTTCTTCCTTCTCCTCCAAGTACTCCCCAAGAAGGAGGTACCAACGGGGGCGATGTTCACGTGCATCTATTGAAATAAACATAAATAAAATAATAATATATAAACTACAATCAGCTCACTCCATTTCATGCAAACAGACACACACACACACACACACACACACACAACACACACACACACACACACACACACATACACACAACAGCATTTATAATAGCATTTTTTCTATTCATTATCTGGCCCTGCCTTGGATCACAGACCGCTTCAAGTGAGACAATATTACATTTTTTTTTATAAAAAAAGTATCCTACTATGTACATTACTAAATAATATTTTATTTATAAATTACATTTACTAATTATATTGCTTGATTTATATTATAGGAATACTAAAATCAATAAACTAGTCTAAGGACTTAATGAATCTCTTTGGTAAGCAGTCCAGTACAGAAGTTCAAAATAGCAAAACTATACATTACCCTTTAAATTAAAATTTAGATATTATTACACGATGAAGAACGATGCATATTTCTATATAAGTCTACCTCATATAAAGAATCATATTTACGAGCAATGTAAGCTATTGTTTGTTCACTTAGCATGCATGTATCATCACATTAAGAAAGGCAGGAGCATGCAGAACACACACACACACACACACACACACACACACACACACACACACACACAGAGAGAGAGAGAGAGAGAGAGAGAGAGAGAGAGAGAGAGAGAGAGAGAGAGAGAAAGAGAGACAGAGAGAGGGAGAGAGAGATCTAGTTCTATATACACATTGTATGGCTCACTGTCCTCAGAGATAAATTATTTTCCATTTGATAGCCACCTCACCACGTGGTGGGCCACAAAAAATCATCAAAGTAGACTAGGTGTAGTAGGCGTTAGATAAAATTTCTAGTTCCTGTAATGAATGGGCGCTACATTTAAAGAAAGTATAATTTGACTTGATCAGGGCGACTGGCGGGATCAGACAGTTTAACGTTAGGCTCCAGTACAGCTAGTGCCGTGTCTACTTCATATGTCTGCTACATTCATAGCAGATTGGATGGAGTAAAATTACTCATTTCATACTTTTAGGTAACTAGTAAGCGAATGTACCACATACTGCGAACAGTAGGTAAAAATGATCTATATTGTACAACTTTACACACACTCATTCTACAATTATTATACTAATTCTATATATTAAAATGATAATTGTATACTAAATGGTTAGTTACAGTTGTGATGAAGTCTATGAATGTAGGTGCGAGCTATACGCTTTGATGGATGGGGGGACATACAGCATGAACAATAGCAGGGGGAGGGCGAATAATAAGCACCCAGATGAATGACGTGTGCTATTTACCCCATATATAGAGGATAATGTGTTTGACTGCATGTAAATTTACGCTCAGTTAACCTATACTAGAACTAGATCGCACTCTGAAGTCTATGAATGGATGATTAGGCACGTAATATTAAATTAACGTAATCATTAATATATATAATGATCATATTATGAAAGATAAATGAACAATGATTGTACAGGGCAGATTAAGTTATCACTGATGGTCCTGCGTACATTAACTTATCTACTTCAACTAACATTAAAATAATCTTATCTACTTCAATTAAAATAAAAATAAAATTTAAGTTTATATTTAAAAGGAATATGTACTCACCATCATTCTCATTGTAGCCATTTGGTCATCATCAAATTCTTCGTCCGATATATCCATCTCGCCTGCAGATAAATAAAATATTTAAGTTATTAAAATGTATTTATGTATTTTTAATTACAAATTAATATATTAACTGCACATGAGGTATAGTATTTACAGGCATTAAACTCAACTGTGTTGAGATTGTCCCCCCAGCACCTCCCTCAAACTCATCATGGGCGTTCTCATACCACACGGTGATAATTGTATGGCTGTATGGTGGTATGGCCACCCCCGTGACTGGAATAAAATAATGTGTTTAAAAAATTAATGTATTTAATACTAATTATATAATTATAAAATAATTAATAAATTGATCTTATAAGAATTATTGAGAAATAGATACTCACGGGTAATTGCGATCTCCATCACAACACCGATTGACTCGTGGCGGACGTTGACAAGACCTGAGGTGAGAGGTGGAGAGGGGTCTCGGGTCCTTCCTATTGGAGGAGCTGTCTGTGAGTAACCCCCACTACAGTCATTAAGGGCGGAAATCCTAAATTTTCACCGTGGGTGGCCTGTAAGTAGAACAAGTTCTGTGAAAGCGTTTGTTGAAGGAATGGGTGCGTGGATGACATGACATCTATGACTGTATCATTAGGACATCTAAAAAATTTTGAATAACGTAAATTGAGGTCATTTTTTTTATCATATATATGACTTTTGCTTGGAATTATATTGGTCTATTTGTTCTAAATTCATACGCATCTATGCTTAGACAGGGAGAACGCTTTTTTATTATTAAGTGAGTTTTGTCAGGGGTGGGTAGGGTTTCATCTATGGGAGTGTTTAAGATTTGTGAGTGGAAATTTTCAGCAAAGCGTGAATGATGCTAGGTTCGCTGGATTGGGGAGACACTGTTTACATGTCCAGTTGGAGATGCAGGGGAGGAAAAAGATCTGCACTATCCTGGAACCCATTTATACTCTGCATGTCGATAGACAATAGCTGGAGAGCAGGTATAGAAAGAGCCCACTTCAGCATGATGATCCTGGGGCTGAGTGGATGGCTATTGAGATGGAGAGATATGTGGCTTTGACATACCGCCAGTGGCGCTCGGCCGCTCGCTTTGTAAGGTGCAATGGGATTTAGACACCATTCCTCACAAGCGTCTTCTGACCAAACTATGTGCTAGTGGAATACCACCTCAGTCGTGCAACTGGATACATGATTTCCTGTCAGAAAGTTCACAGTTCGCAGCAATAGATGGAAAGTCATCAAGTAAAACAAGTAATATCCGGCGTTGCCCAAGAATGTGTTATAGGCCCTCTATTGTTCCTAATCTATGTTAATGACATATGAGACAATCTGAGTAAGCCTCTTAGATTGTTTGCAGATGATGCTCTCATTTACCTTCTTTTAAAGTCGTCAGATGACCAGAATGAATTGCAAAATGATTTAGATAAGATATCTCTATGGTGCGAAAAGTAGCAATTGGCCCTGAATAAAGATAAGTGTGAAGTTATTCACATGAGTACTAAAGAAATCCACTAAATCTCGATTACACGATAAGTCACACAAATCTGAAGACTGTAAATTCAACTAAATACTTAGGGATTACAACTGTAAGTAACCTAAATTTGAACGATCACATAGATAATGTTGTGGGTAGAGCAAACCAAAGACTGCGATTCATTGGCAGAAAACTTAGAAGGTGCAACATGTCTACTAAAGAGCCTGCTTACACCATGCTTGACTGCCCTATTCTGGAGTATTACTGAGTGGTGTGGGATTCGCATCAGATGGGACTGATGGATGACATCGAAAAAGTACAAAGAAGGGCGGCTCGTTTTGTATTATCGCGAAACTGTGCCACAGACATGATACGTTAATTGGAGTGGCAATCATTAAAACAAAGACGTTTTTCGTTGCGACGGGATTTTCTCATGAAATTTTAATCATCAGTTTCCTCCTCCAATTGCGAATTCATTCTGTTGGCACCCACCTACATAGGGAGAAATGATCATCACGATAAAATAACAGAAATCAGGGCTCGCACAGAAAAATTTAAGTGCTCGCTTTTTCCAAACGCCATTCTAGAGTGGAACGGTAGAGAGACAACTTGTAGATATGTTTCGTAGGTTCTAGCTCACTTAACTTAATTCTACATTTTCTAAGTAACTCAACTGATTTTAAAAATTCAGTATATTTAATTAACTCAACCAATTTTAGAGCTTTAGCTAAATACCTAATTTTTTCTATAACTCAACCGATTTTAACTAATTACCTCATTAACCCCAATAACCAACTGATTTCTAAATTCATTATTTCATTTACAACATGATTGTAAGAAAATAAATTTAATGATTCATTTTTCCTATGTAATTGTAAGAAAATGAAATAAGTTAGTCAACAAAAGAATATTATATTAAAAATTATACATTGTGAGCATAAGAAAATAAATAAAATATATTAGTTAACAAAGGTAAATTATTATAAAAATTTTACATTGTGAGTTTAAGAAAATAAATTTAATCATTTACTTCCCTACATGATTGTAAGAAAATAAAATAAATTAGTTAATAAAAGTAAATTATATAAAAAATTTTACATTGTGAATATAAGAAAAAAATAAAATGAATTAGCTAACAAAGGCAAATTATATTAAAAATTTTACATTGTGAATGTAATAAAATAAATAAAATGAATTAACGAACAAAGGTAAATTGAAATAAAAGATACTCTTACAAAATAAGGAAAAATTGTTGTTGAATCTATGTAAATTCGTGTTCCTGTTGTTAAATATGAATCAAATTACAAACTTGAACAACGAGAAAATATTCTGAAAAAGCCTAAAATTCCTATTTCTTTTTATGAATTTTAAACTAAAGAAGCTGCTGTATTTTCTGGTAAGAAAAGTTTTGATCTAGATATGTCAAATTACTATAACTCTACAGAATTTCATATGCCATATTTTGTGTTTGTTGCATTTCAGACAAATTGTACAAATAATCAGTTAGTTGATTTGTCATTATTTGATCATACCTACATTTGAAAAATGGCAGAAACGAGGTTTTTCCACAGGAAATGTGGAATATTAATCCACCAAATAATTTTCTTAAAGGATATGATGAATTTCCTGATTTTAAACGAATTATTTTACTTAAATCAGATATTGATATTAGCTCATTTAGTTTCATAACGAATTATCCAACTTATGTAATCAATATGACTCTTAGAAAGAATGTTGTAGCTACACAGAAAACTACTATGAAATTTTGTGAAACTTTTAATGATAAAATTCCGAATGATACACTTGTTTGTGTATTTATGTATGCTAAGAAGAATCTTAAATATGATGCACACCATAGATTACTTACTGAAAATTTTTAATTACGTAAATGAATAAAAAATTAGAAAAAGTTATAGAATTGTTAACTTCTTGTTTACTTTGTATTTTCGAAAAGTAAAAACTTTTTAATTTAATTTATCTTTGTTAGCTAATTCATTTTATTTTCTTACAATCATGGAGGGTAATGAATCATTAAATTTACTTTCTTACATTCATAATATACACTTTTTAATATAATTTACCTTTGTTAGTTAATTCATTTTATTTTTTTCTTACATTCACAATGTAAAATTTTTAATATAATTTACCTTTGTTAGTTAATTCATTTTATTTATTTTCTTACATTCACAATGTAAAATTTTTATATACTTTACCCTTGTTTGTTAATTCATTTTATTTATTTTCTTATGTTCACAATGTAAAATTTTTAATATAATTTACTTTGTTATCTAATACATTTTATTTATTTTATTAATTTCACGATGTAAAATTTTTAATACAATTTACTATTGTTAACTAATTCATTTTATTTTCTTACAATCACATAGGAAAAATGAATCTTAAAATTTATTTCCTTACAATCATAGTGTAAATGAAATAATGAATTTAGAAATCAGTTGGTTATCGAGGACAATGAGGTAATCAGTTAAAATTGTTTGAGTTATTGAAAAAATTAGGTATTTAGCTAAAACTCTGAAATCAGTTGAGTTAATTAAATATACTGAATTTTAAAAAAAATAGTTGAGTTACTAAGAAAATGCAGAATTGAATTAAGTGAGCTAGAACCTACAAATCATATCTACTGTGGTTCACTGAATCTTCTGTCATGTACTTTATCATGAATTGCAGAGTAACCATGTAGGTGCAGATGTATGTGTAGATGTTATGCTGTGCGCCAACATATGCAACTGACCACTTCTAAATTAGTGCACTGTTTTAATAGCACTTGCACTCAACACTTGAATAAAGTTCCTGGCCAAATACTAAAGTGTTGATTGAATAGATACACATGTGGGACAAATATTTGAGGTATTGGCGCTGTATTCATTTGCTGTGCTACTGTGGCGAATACGATGTTTTGACAAACATTGTCGTAATAAAAATTCAGTCTGTAAGAAAAAATAGATACACATGAGTGGCTTACAGGGATGACAGCTATCGTGCAATGATATCATCTGAGGTATAGCTTGTAGAAATCGCACAAAGTGTTTCAATGTTGTCGATTCGGAAGATCATTTTAAAAATGTTTTGTCACTGTAAATTACTAACTTTCGTTGTTTTAAATATACTGAAATTATTCTTGTTCTTTGGATGTGCCTCTTTTGTTTTTTGATACCGCATATGTATTCAGATTTGCTTTAACGTTTCACTGAATGTTATCGAATTTCGAGGGCTGTGATAAGCCATCTTTCAGTTTTCTGACAGCAGGCCTTTGCTGGAGCACAACTGGCCCTCTTAAGCGATCGAAGCACTGTCGAAATTCCCAGCTTAGGGGTATCTCTCATTTTCCGCTAAGCCTTTTGTGCATGCGCACCTGCGCTCGCAACAACGGTAGTTGAAACAGCAGTATTTAGATTTGTGTGATTTTTGGTGTAACCGAAATTTAACGGATTCCTTTTAGTAGGTGTGTCTAGTACCTCACACTTCTTATTCTTTTCAGCCAATTGCCCGCATCTCGTGGTCGTGCGGTAGCGTTCTCGCTTCCCACGCCCGGGTTCCCGGGTTCGATTCCCGGCAGGGTCAGGGATTTTCTCTGCCTCGTGATGGCTGGGTGTTGTGTGATGTCATTAGGTTAGTTAGGTTTAAGTAGTTCTAAGTTCTAGGGGACTGATGACCATAGATGTTAAGTCCCATAGTGCTCTGAGCTATTTGAACCATTTTTTTTTCAGCCAATTACCACTTTTCGCAGTATACAAATGTTGTTGTAGTGGTCTTCAGTCCAAAGACGTATTTGATGCAGCTCTCCACGCTACTCTATCCTTCGCAAGCATCTTCATCTCCGAGTATCTATTGCAAAATACATCCTTCTGAATTTGCTTAGTGTATTCATCTCATGGCCTCCCTCTACGAGTTTTGCTCTCCACGCTTCCCTCCAATGCTAAATTCGAGATCCCTTTACATGGCAGAATGTGTGCTACCAACCGATCCCTTCTTTTAGTCAAGTGGTGCCACAAACTTCTCTTCTCCCCAATTCTGTTCAGTACCTCCTCAGCAGTTATTTGATCTACCCGTCTAATCTTCAGCATTCTTCTGCACCACCACATTTCGGAAGCTTCTATTGTCTTCTTATATAAACTACTTATCGTCCATGTTTCACTTCTTTACATGGTTACACTCCATTCAAATACTTTCAGAAAATACTTCCCGACGCTTATACCTATACTCGTTGTTAGCAAACTTCTCATCCTCAGTTACGCTTTCCTTGCCATCGCCAGTCTACATTTTATATCCTCTCTACTTCGATCATCATCAGTTATTTAGCTCCCCAAATAGCAAAACGCATCTACTGCTTTAAGTGCCTCATTTCCTAATCTAATTCCCTCAGCATCAACTGATTTAATTCGACTACGTTCTATTATCGTCGTTTTGCTTTTGTTGATGTTCATCTTATATCCTCCTTTCAAGACACTGTCCATTCCGTTCAACTGCTCTTCCAGGTCTTTTGCTGTCTCTGACAGAATTACAACGTCTTTGGCAAACCCCAAGGTTTCCATTTCTTCCCCATGGATTTTAATTCCAACTCCAAATTTTTCTTTTGTTTCCTTTACTTCTTGATCAATATACAGATTGACTAACATCAGGGATAATTTACAACTCAGTCTCACTCCCTTCCCAACCACTGCTTCCGTTTCATGCCCCTTGACTCTTATAACTGCCATCTGGTTTTTGCAAAAATTGTAAATAGCCTTTCGCTGCCTGTATTTTACTCCTGCCACATTTAGAATTTGAACGAGAGCATTCTAGTCAATATTGTGCAAAGCTTTCTCTTAGTCTACAAATGCTATAAACATAGGTTTGTCTTTTCTTAACCTATCTTGTATGAGAAGGCGTAGTGTCAATACTGCCTCGCGCGTTCCTGTACTTCTCCTGAATCCAAACTCATCTTCCCCGAGATCAGTTTCCACCAGTTTCTCCATTCTTCTGCAAAGAATTCATATTAGTGTTTTGAACCCTGACTTATTAAACTGATAGTTCGGTCGTTTTCACATCTGTCAGTACCTGCTTTATTTGGAATTGGACTGATTGTATTCTTCTTGAAGTCTGAGCGTATTTCTTGCTCATCAGATGGAAGAGTTTTGTCATGACTGGCTCTCCTGACGCTATCAGTAGCTCTAACGGAATGTTGTCTTCTCCCAGGGCCTTGTTTAGACCTAAGACTTTCAGTGATTTGCCATATTCTTCACGCAGTATCGTATCTCCCTTCTCATATTCATGTACGAGCTCTTCCATTTCTATAATACTGCCCTCAAGTACATCTCCCTTGTATAGACCCTCTGTACACTCCTTCAAGCTTTCTGCTTTCCTTTCTTTGATTATGATGTATATGATGTCTAAATCATACATATATCTTGTCTAAATCATTTTACAATTGCTTTTTGATCTTCTGGTGACCTTTCTAGTTGGTAAATGACGGCACCATCTACAAACAGTGACACACACGAAGTGCTGACTACTATTAACGAGGGATTTCGATTTGGTTCCGTATTCCCAGCATTCCAGAAGGATTTTGACACTGAACCACACAAGCGGCTTGTAGTGAAATTGCATACTTATGGAGTATCGTCTCAGTTATGTGACTGCATTCGTGATTTCCTGTCAGAGAGGTCATAGTTCGTAGTAACTCATGGAAAATCATCTAGTAAAACAGAAGTGACTTCTGTCTTTCCACGAGGTAGCGTTACAGGTCCTCTGGTATTTCCTAGCTGTATAAATGATTTAGTAGCTAGTCTGAGTAGCTGTCTTAGGTTGTTTACAGACGATACTATCGTTTTTATCGCGTAGAAAAGTCACCAGAAGATCCAAGCAAATTGCAAAACGATTTAGGAAAGATATATGAATGGTGCGAAAATTTACAACTGGCACTAAATAACGGGAAGTGTGAGGTCATTCACGTGAGTGCTAAAGGGAATCCGTTAAACTTCTGTTAATCGATAAATCAGACAATCTAAAGGCCGTAAAATCAACTAAACACCTAGGAATTACAGTTACGAACAACTTAAATTGGAAAGAACATACAGAAAATGTTGTGGGGAAGGCAAACCAAAGACTGCGTTATACTGGCAGAACTCTTAGAAAATGTGACAGATCTAGTAAGGAGACTGAATACACTACGCTTGTCCACCCTCTTTCGGAGTATTGCTGCGCCGTCTAAGATCCTTACCTGATAGGATTAATGGAGTACATCGAGAAAGTTAAAAAGAAGAGCAGCATGTTTTGTATGAGTCGATACAGGATTTGGGGAGGACATCAATAAAACAAAGGCATTTTTCGCTGCGAAGGAAATTTCGGTACCACCAAGCTCCTCCAAATACAAAAATATTTTGTTGACGCCGAACTACATAGGGAGAAACGATCATTATAAGATAAGGGAAATCAAATCACGCACTGGAAGATAGAGGTGTTAGTGTGCAATCTGTGGAGTATCCATGTAGATGCAGATGTAGACTGGAGCAAAAGAAGATCACTGGAGCCTGTTTCATAAACCTGACATCGAGCGAGGTGGCGCAGTGGCTGGCACATTTGACTCGCATTCGGGAAGACGACGGTGCAAACCCTCGTCTGGCCCTCATGATTTAGGTTTGCTGTGATTTCCCTAAATCGCTTTAGGCAAATGCTGGGATGGTTCCTTTGAAAGGGCACGGCCGACTTACTTCCGGATCCTTCCCTAATCCGATGGGACTGATGAACTCGCTGTTTGGTCCCCTCCCCCAAATCAATGTACCAACCATAGACCTGACTGCCGCATACGGTACCTTGAGCAGTCGAAAGCTGCTGTTTAATCTATGTGATTCGACGAGAGGCCATCTTTTGACATTCTTCCTCGGTACAAATATCGACAGGAGGAAATTCTACGTCAGTCCTTATGGAAAGTAGGGACCCTGATCAGGATGAGTACGGGGAATAGTCCTCTAACCAATGGTTTCCTGCTACAGCGAGTGTGCCCACCACATAGTGTAACTTGGGGAGTGTGTATTTTGATACGTCAAATTTTAACAGACTGAGTCTTACATGTTGACGAGATGAGCAGCAAAATATGCGGGGACCTGACCTCTATTTTAGCCGGTTACGAGTTTTGAAATTTTGTGAATTGTCCAGATTCTTACCTAAACTATTCGATTGGAGTGTTTAGTGTTTTGCAGAGGCTGGCGCATCCTTTTTTGTTTAGTGATCAGTGAACTGTATGTATGTGCTACAGTCTTTAAATTCGTTGAGCTCTCCTTTTCCTTTTATACCCCATTTAAAAACTGACAAGACCAGCTTGTATACTATGTATATACGTTTGTATTTGTGTTTTACAAGAGAGGCTTAAGACATATTTTACCCTCTAATGTACAAATTCTGTAAATCTTTGACATTTTTACTCATTTTAACGACATTAGTGTCTCCAGACTTAAGTATGGACGCTGAAGACCTCAGTGTCGTGTGTCTCTTCATCATTGTCTACGGGGAGGACAGCAGGTGGAGGAATACAAAGAGTAGTTTACCATAAGGAAGCATTATAATTTGACAATATCTTTGTAATACTTCGATGTCAGCTCACATTTGATTAATTGAAAAACAATTAAAAACTTATGTAGGTAAATTCACCCTGAATTCAGCACCAGTTTTATGTAGAAGTCTTATACGAAAAAGCAATGGTAAGAAAAAGAAATTGTTTGGAAGAATTTTTTGTTCATAGCCAAATCATATGAAGCCATGTGGTGCAATCGGTGAAAAGCATAGTGGGCGAAGCAGGGTCTCTAAACCGCAACACAACACCGATGAAGAATGTCCTAGTGGTGGACGAAAGAGTGAACGATGGAGAGCGTGTGGGATTCCTGTAGAAATGTTGAGATTATTAGCAGTTTCTAGACAGAATACTGAGGGTGTAAAACTGGGGTGACTACTGAATAGGAAAATTATAGAAACGGTTTTATTTTAACAAAGTGGTAAACATGGTGAAATAATATGGTGCAATAAGTGGTAATGTTGTATGGTAGCAGTTGGTGCCGAAAAAAGTGGAAATAATAAGTAATAACTCAAAAGGTGTAATGGTAAGTCAATTATTTAATTCAACCAGCTACCTACGAGTCAACGGCAACAAAATATCGATGCACTCGAATGGAGGTCACCATAATCTTGGAGGTAACCCAGAACAGATTACATTTCAGTGATCAGAATTAAAGTTTGTATGTCGCAAATTTTCTTTACCATTTTATTGCACTCATTACATCTTATGAACAGATATAAAAAATCTATTGGGCCAATAAACATAAAGTAACATTTAAAAGTTCAATACATGTGAAAATATGAGAGCAGGCGTGTTATATTTGGCTCCCCATGCCAGGATTTTAACAGAAAGTATAAATAGGTATACGGAAAGGTCATGTTATAGCATCCTAACAGCGATACTATACAAAATGTACACAAATGACCAGCCAGTTCGACACCAGGCCTCTCATACAGAGTGACAGTTCAGAAGTGGCAGATCAAGTTTTGAGCTTCTCACAAGTAGGAGACAGACTGATACAGATTTTCAAGTTCCTCTACCTCTTTTACTGGGGTAACAACACGATGGCGAGTTGCAGCACGGTACCAGCTCTTCCCTTTCCACCTCAGCACCAAAAAAGCTTAGCGAGAACTTAGTCTGTTGCGGTGAGCCGAATGACTCCAGCACGTCAAGCCGTGATTCTGTATCGTACCCTCACGTTTCAATGGCACTGAATTAACACAAAAGTGATGGCCTGTGTCAAGAACAATGTTATCAGGTCCCTAACGGTAGTACGTGGGGTGTTCCAAAAATGAACAGCATAGACGCAGAAGTGATGACACTTTCTGCAGTACCTGACAATTATTTTACAGGACAATACTCAAGCACGTACAGTGCAAGCTGTTACTGATTTGTTTGACTGACGGGGCTGGTTCATGGGGGAAAGAAATACAGTAGAAGACGAGTGGGTAGCTCTGAGGGATGAAGTAGTGAAGGCAGCAGAGGATCAAGTAGGTAAAAAGACGAGGGCTAGTAGAAATCCTTGGGTAACAGAAGAAATATTGAATTTAATTGATGAAAGGAGAAAATATAAAAATGCAGTAAATGAAGCAGGCAAAAAGGAATACAAAAGTCTCAAAAATGAGATCGACAGGAAGTGCAAAATGGCTAAGCAGGCATGGCTAGAGGACAAATGTAAGGATGTAGAGGCTTATCTCACTAGGGGTAAGATAGATACAGCCTAAAGGAAAATTAAAGAGACCTTTGGAGAAAAGAGAGCCACTTGTATGAATATCAAGAGCTCAGATGGAAACCCAGTTCTAAGCAAGGAGGGGAAAGCAGAAAGGTGGAAGGAGTATATAGAGGGTCCATACAAGGGCGATGTACTTGAGGACAATATTATGGAAAAGGAAGAGGATGTAGATGAAGATGAAATGGAAGATACGATACTGTGTGAAGAGTTTGACAGAGCACTGAAAGACCTGAGTTGAAACAAGGCCCCGGAGTAGACAACATTCCATTAGAACTACTGACGGCCTTGGGAGAGCCAGTCCAGACGAAACTCTACCATCTGGTAAGCAAGATGTACGAGACAGGCGAAATACCCTCAGACTTCAAGAAGAATATAATAATTCCAATCCCAAAGAAAGCAGGTGTTGCAGATGTGAAAATTACCTTACTATCAGTTTAATAAGCCACAGCTGCAAAATACGAGGGCGGTTCAGAAAGTAAACTCCGACTGGTCACAGTGCGGGTTGTGGGGGGAGTAGCGACGCCATCTGTGTGTTCACGCACTCAACAGGTCAGTCGGCATCAAGCCGTGGTCGAGTGAACGTCGTACCTGCGCTAGTTTAGTTTTTGTGGCAGTTTGAAATGTGTGCTGCAATAGAAACCCCCACCAAATGTGAAGTGCGTGCTGTCATAAAGTTTTTTACAGCCAAAGTATATTCTGCAGCAGCTATTCATCGTGAGCTTTGTGCCGTGTACGGACCAAGAGTTATGAGTGAAGGAGTTGTCCGTGAATGGGTACGTTTATTTAAAAGTGGACGAGAAAACGTTCATGATGAAGAGAGGAGTGGTAGACCATCATTGGTGACTGACGAACTCGTTCAGACAGATGATGCAAAAGTTCGTGAAAATCGACGTTTCTCAATGTCGGAGTTGTCTACTGGTTTTCCACAGATTTCTAACACTCTCTTGTACGAGATAGTGACAGCAAGATTGGGTTACCGTAAGTTCTGTGCACGATGGGTGCCCAAAATTCTTTCCGACCACCACAAAACTCAAAGAATGGCCTCTTCATTAGACTTTCTGTCACGTTATGAGGACGAAGGAGAACCATTGTTAAACAGAATCGTGACCGGTGACGAAACCTGGATTAAGTACGTGAACCCTGAGACAAAAGAACAATCAAAGATGTGGGCACATTCAAATTCGCCTACCAAACCAAGAAAAGCCTCGCAAGATTTTTCTGCCAGAAAACTGATGGCAACGGTGTTTTGGGATGCCAAGGGGGTGTTGTTGGTTGAATTCATGGAACGTGGTACGACCATTAATCAAGACGTGTACTGTGAAACAATAAAAAAGTTACGACGGGCTATACCGAACAAACGCCGTGGTATGCTGACTTCCGGTATAGTTTTTTTGCACGATAACGCCCGTCCTCACTCTGCTCGCACAACAATGGCCCTTCTTGAGTCCTTCAAGTGGGACGTTATCAACCATCCACCTTACAGCCCAGACCTGGCGCCAAGTGATTATCACCTCTTCATGCATTTGAAGAAATGGCTCGGGTCACAGCGGTTTGATGACGACGAAGAGCTCAAAGATGCGGTCACAGGCTGGCTCTGGGCACAAGCGGGTGATTTTTATGCAGAAGGAATTTCAAAGCTTGTGAAGAGATACGATAAGTGCCTCAATCGCTATGGAGACTATGTAGAAAAATAGTGCAAAGATGTAGTTGTAAGATGTATATATTAAAATATTTTTATTTAACTTGGTGTATTTTTTTAAATCAACCGGAGGTTACTTTCTGAACGGCCCTCGTACTAAAGCGAATTATTTACAGACGAATGGAAAAACTGGTTGATTGGTTGGTTGTTTGGGCAAGGAGACCAGACTGCGTGGTCATCGGTCTCATCGGTTTAGGGAAGGATGTGGAAGAAAGTCGGCCGTGCCCTTTCAGAGGAACCATCCCAGCATTTGCCTGGAGTGATTTAGGGAAATCACGGAAAACCTAAATCAGGATGGCCAGACGCGGGATTGAACCGTCGTCCTCCCGAAAGCGTGTCCAGTGTCTAACCACTGCGCCACCTCGCTCGGTAAACTGGTAGAAGCCGACCTCGGGAAAGATCGGTTTGGATTCCGTAGAAATGTTGGAACACGTGAGGCAATACTGACCTTACGACTTATCTTAGAAGGAAGATTAAGGAAAGGCAAAGCTATGTTTCTAGCATTTGTAGACTTAGAGAAAGCTTTTGACAATGTTGACTGGAATACTCTCTTTCAAATTCTAAAGGTGGCAGGGGTAAAATACAGGGAGCAAAAGGCTATTTACAATTTGTACAGAAACCAGATGGCAGATATAAGAGTCGAGGGACATGAAAGGGAAGCAGTGGTTGGGAAGGGAGTGAGACAGGGTCGTGGCCTTTCCCCGATGTTATTCAATCTGTATATAGAGCAAGCAGTAAAGGAAACAAAAGAAAAATTTGGCGTAGGTATTAAAATCCAGGGAGAAGAAATAAAAACTTTGAGGTTCGCCGATGACATTGTAATTCCGTCAGAGACAGCAAAGGACTTGGAAGAGCAGTTGAATGGAATGGACAGTGTCTTGAAAGGAGGATATAAGATGAACATCAACAAAAGTAAAACGAGGATAATGGAATGTAATCGAATTAAATCGGGTGATGCTGAGGGAATTGGATTAGGAAATGAGACAATGTAGTAAAGGAGCTGTGCTATTTGGGGAGCAAAATAACTGATGATGGTCGAAGTAGAGAGGATATAAAATGTAGACTCGCAATGGCAAGGAAATCGTTTCTGAAGAAGAGAAATTTGTTAACATAGTGTATAGATTTAAGTGTCAGGAAGTCGTTTCTGAAAGTATTTGTATGGAGTGTAGCCATGTATGGAAGTGAAACATGAACAATAAATAGTTTGGACAAGAAGAGAATAGAAGCTTTCGAAATGTGGTGCTACAGAAGAATGTTGAAGATTAGGTGGGTAGATCACGTAACTAATGAGGAGGTATTGAATAGGAATGGGGAGAAGAGAAGTTTGTGGCCCAACTTGACTAGAAGAAGGGATCGGTTGGTAGGACATGTCCTGAGGCATCAAGGGATCACAAACTTAGCATTGGAGGGCAGCGTGGAGGGTAAAAATCGTAGTGGGAGACCAAGGGATGAATACACTAAGCAGATTCAGAAGGATGTAGGTCGCAGTAGGTGCTGGGAGATGAAGGAGCTTGCACAGGATAGATTAGCGTGGAGATCTGCATCAAACCAGTCTCAGGACTGAAGACCACAACAACAACAACAACATGGGGCTGGTAAGTGCTATACCGCCAACTGCACTCCCCTGATTAAGCTCTCGTGAATTCAACTCGATTTCTAAACTGAAGGAAACACTTCACGGCATTCACTTCAGAACTGCTACAAATTCGTCGGCCAATAGACCGCGCCGCTCGAACTGTCAACACAATTGGCACTCCTAAGAGTATCCTACGACTTCCACATCGCTGGCAACGGGTCATACACAATGCTGGTGACTACTTTGAAGGTTAGTAAAAATTTGAAACACATATCTATTTTGTAATAGCTGTAAATACATAGTTGCCACTATTAAAGTTCCAACCCTCGTCAAATAATGTAGCGCAGAAGCAAACCCTCTAGAGGAAAGAAAGCTAATGCAAGGCCGTGCAGCTACGCTAAGCAGATTATGCACTCCTTTTAACCACTGTGTTCCGCAAAGTCCAATGTGGCGACACACAATTAGAAAATGAAACTTTCGTGAGGAGACGGTGGTGGAAACTCGACTTACTGAATGACTGAAAAGAGACTAGCATTAAAAAAGTATATTGTGAATAATGAAACTCTCATCTTAAGAAAAAAACCATCTTTACAAACATTACGTCTTATTAAGAAAATTTACTCTGCTATGAGTTTAGTTACTGAAATGGTGAAGGAGTAATACGCATACAAGTCTGAGTGCAAGCTATGTGAACACATAATTTTAATTGATCTCATCTCTACAGTCAGACTAACCGAACACAACGAATGAAGAGAATTCTGAAAACTTTCATGATCGATTGCACACAAGCAAGCAATTCAGCGACAACATTCCCTGATTATCTTCACGCTTCTCAAATACTTCTCGGAATTCTTTACAAAATCGTGTTTTAAAAATCAGCATCCTCTGCATTTGTGTCTATGTGCTCCGCCAGCTACATCCAGAACGCTCTGTAGGGTGACAGACACCATACTCTCTCACCCATTTCGTTCTAAACGGTACCGACAACGACAATGCGACCAAAAATCACATTGATTGTACTCTAAACCTCTGTGGCGTACCATATTGACTGCTGAAGACTTCTGTTTGAAAAACATCCAGTGTGCAGATATCAAGTATGGCATATCGAAGGAAAATAGAGCTCATGCCACTTTCACTGAATACGAAAAATAAACTAGAAACCTTACAAGTTTCCATTTACACGTTTCTTTTACCGAAGAACGTGGTTCACAGAGTTATGCAGAGTGTCTAAACACGCTACCTCCAACCCAGATGTTGCACCAAACTAAACGCAAATCTATAACCGAACGCGTGAGCGCATATTATACGAATTTCGCCGATAGAAGCACACCTGCATACTTCTTTTACTAACATGCTTGTTGATGAATAGTGCACTTTAAGGTGGTAGAGTAATCTACTGTACGAATCATCACCAGCTAAAAACCGAAGTGTACTCGCCAATCGGGATGTAACTCGTATACATTATCCGAGCACCACACGTCTCTAAAGGTTCCATCAAGGTTTTTCTAGAAACAGATTTTTCTCGCTATTGAATGAGAGAAAGTCCTCTAATGACCGTTATGATGGTTTGTAGCTTTCTTGGTACAGTTTTACTGCCAAGTTCCTGCCAATCTGAAGTTACAGTTTCATTATTCAGACGCTACCACATTCACTTTCAGTAAGTGTCTTAGGCTGTTTATCCGAACCTGTGCCCGGCTAAATTACAAACGAGTGTTGTGTTTTTCCAGTGCTCACTGCATGTTATCCAAATCAGCCACTTCGAACGTTCAGTTCTGGGTCCCGACTCTTGCAACATGCTACGAGGGTTTCACACTGAAGCGCCAAAGAAACTGGCATAGGCACGCACAAAGATACGTAAACAGGCAGAGTACGGCGCTGCGGTCGGCAAAGTCTACGTAAGACAACAAGTGTGTGGCGCAGTTGTTAGATCGGTTACTGCTGCTACAATGGCAGTGAATCGTGGTACTACTCAATTCTTTAGAAAATCATCAAAAATTACAATCTCACCACAGTTATTTAAAGGAAATAGGAAGCCCGGGGTCACTGGTGATGGATAAGCTTGTGATTGTTTTACAATTTTAATTTGACTCAAAACAGACTTTATAATAAACTTCAATTCGGACATTCGCCTTCTTACTGATGCAATATACAAATCTTCACATAATTGAATTACATAAACACGAATAAGAATCATATTTAGAGTCCGCAACCAAAATTATAGATAGTAGGCACGGTGAATAATCAGTCATAAGCAATCGTTCTTGATTAACCGTATTTCAAAAGACTAGTAACACTTCCAACCCAAAGTTACGCAGCCGCATAATGCCACAACTTCATTAAAAAAAATCTTAAAGTTAAATAAAACTGAACTGCCCACATAAACGTCCACGGTGAAACATACTTATACTAAAAATGCAAAGTGGGCCAACCAGGGTCGCAAAACTGGCACACGGGAAAAATAAGTTGCACACTCATTAAAGATACACAAATGATTAACATAAGTGTTAAATAAGAATGGCTACTAATAACTGAACCAGTAAAATAACTTACAGAAACGCTAATATTAAAAAGTGGCCTCACTTAACTTTAGAGAACAGGGTTAAGGCCCACAGCAGTATTTGGAAGCAATGACGCTACGGCTGGCAGGCAATACGAGCGTTCACTCCCCACG
This sequence comes from Schistocerca americana, assembly GCF_021461395.2. Classification (NCBI taxonomy): domain Eukaryota; kingdom Metazoa; phylum Arthropoda; class Insecta; order Orthoptera; family Acrididae; genus Schistocerca; species Schistocerca americana. The sequence continues at coordinate 272,229,419 of NC_060120.1, read as the reverse complement.
GCTTGTGCACGGGCTCACTAGCAGGCAGTATATATTTATATATAGGCCGACCGTCCTCACAATGAGCGGTCCTGCCAAGAATCCATAACCGCACTGACGCCAGGAAACGAGCAGACTGATGTGGCATGCAGCACAAATAGATTGCAATGAAAACAAGGTCTAATCACAGCCACACTGGAATACGTAATAAGCATGCCCCCAAATCCTTATGGAGCAATACTCTAACATTACCCGTCTCCCAGTAAATTAGCAGGAAACTTAGAGATCACTTCCACTTGCCTTAAGGCACTTTCAACATTAAATAAACAACCAAATCCTGTCGTGACAAATGATTAAACCATTAACTCTATGGCTGCCGGTCGCGTACACAGCGGCAGCGTGTTCCCAAGGCGCCCAGTGATCGGCACCGTACATCCGGCGCGACAAAAGACAAAGGCGCGAGCATGGCGAGGCCCATGCACCACTGTTACGGACGCCGGCTTGTTTTCAACACAAGTTGGCTCGTTGAACGCCAACCGGAGACTCCTTCGTCACACGTTCACGCGGAAAACCCGCCGGGGGAGCAGTCAAAGATAGCAAGACGGCCGAATATCGATATCAGCGATGCAAGTAGAACACCCTACCGCCAGTCGCCACGGCTCAGGCAGGTTGTCAAAATTTAAGTGAGTTTGAACGAGCGGTGGGACACAGCATCTGCGACGTAGCGATGAAGTGGGGATTTTTCCTTACGACCATTTCTAGACTGTAGCGTGAATACCAAGAGTACGGTAAAACATCAAAACATGCAAGAACGGGGCAATGACGACTGAAGGGAATCGTTCAGCGCGTCATAAGTGCAACACTTCCGCAAATTGCTGCAGATTTCATTGCTGGGCCATCAACAAGTGCAACGTGCGAACCAGTCAACGAAACATCATCGATACGGGCTTTCGTGTACCCTTGATGACTGCACGACACAAAGTTTTACCCCTAGCCTGGGCCCGTCAACACTGACATTGGACTGTTGATGATTGGAAACATGTTGCCTGGTCGGACGAGTCTCGTTTCAAACTGTATCGAGCGAATGGACGTGTGCCGGAATGGAGAAAACCTCATAAATCCATGGACCCTGCATTTTAGGAGGGGAGTGTTCAAGTTGGTGGAGCCTCTGTAATGGTGTGGGGCGTGTACAGTTGGAGTGATATGGGACCCCTTATAAGTCTAGATACGACTCTGACATGTGACACATGGACTACGTAAGCATCCTGTCTGATCATCTGCATCCATTCATGTCCACTGTGCATTCCGACGGACTTGTGCAATTCCAGCAGGACAATGCGATACCCCACATGTCCAGAATTGCTACAGAGTGGCTCTGGGAACACTCTTCTGAGTTTAAACACTTCCGCTGGCCACCAAACTCCCCAGACATGAACATTATTGGCATATATGGGATTCCTAGCAACGTGCTGTTCAGAAGAGTTCTGCACCACCTTGTTTTCTTACGGATTTGTGGATAATCCTGCATGATTCATGGTGTCAATTCCCTCACACACTTCTTCAGACATAAGTCGAGTCCACGCCACATCGTGTTGCGTCACTCCTGTGTGCTCGAGGGGGTTCTACACGATATTAGGCAGGTGTACCAGTTTGTTTGGCTTTTCAGTGTACTTATTCAAAAAGTTCCAGTTCACACATAAAATAAGGAATTTCGCGTGTTCGTCTTCATTGCTTGTCTGTGTGTATTTTACGGCACTTCACGCACAAGGTTGACTCATAATTGAGCAAAATTATCCCCTATTTTCCGAGCTCCTAGTACACGCGTCCTGTCGTCATGATGGCACAGAACCGATTCCTTTGTAGACTCTGCAAAACAGTTTTCTATTCCATAAAATACGAGCGAATGTGCTGTCTTGTGATTGGCTGAGGAACACCATAGCCAAAGATCTGTCAGCATTAAGCAGCGCTATACATCTTCCACTATGAACCAGTCACAAAATACGTAATATCTTTTCACAGCAGATTAAAAGGAGAAATTTAATAAAGTCGCAAATATCAAAATAATCCCCTCTTCAACTAACTGAAGCATGTGAGTATAGTTCTTGTTCCCCCAGTACCATAAACTCGCGAATTATCCATTACAAATTTCCCCTGAGCGTATGACTCACTTACTCTGTACAGACACAATGTCCACGCTACCATTTACTCAGTAAATACACTTAACAATACTCATTTATCATATTACTTCGCATACACACCTTCATTCACATTAACAACTAAAGATACCAAATTACCAACAATTAATAAAAGACATAATGTTCACGGAAGATAACATTTATTTTCGAAAACGCGTTGTTTCGATTGCTTAGGGTTTTGTAGTCTGTACGACAGTGACATCGTTCGGCCACAGCCGTTACTAATTACAGCCAGCTGGTGCACAAGAGCACATCTATTACGATAGAACCAAGGCTCATCTCGGCCTGAGACTACTTGCTATCGTTAAGAGGTATCGGCGCGATGTGAAGGAGCTACACCTCACGCAGTCTAAAACCTAAAAGAAATTTGTAGAAAATAAAAAGGTATCCTGTTCGCACAAAGTCTCAAGTCCTTGATAGATAACATTAGGACCTCCATAAACGACAACAACAGTCAAATTGTACATGGTAGTAAAGAAAAGGAGTGACGCTTATGAAGAGCATTTCGTAGTAATTGCACTGTCCATAACCTCGATAAAAAAGTGAGATCCGTGTAGGAGGTGCATCTGCCGCTGCTGCCTGGAGCCGCCATAAGTAGAATCTACTCGGGTAACGAGATTACCTGGCCCACACTCACAATGTATTTGTCTGTGTCGCAGCTGCAGGCCTAAGTTTTGTCGCCGAATTACGTCACGGTGGCATCAGTCTAGTATCGCACTACAATGCTAGCCAGTTCCCTTCCTTTACTGCAATCGACCCGAAAGTAAATCCACATGTAACGTGATTCTTTTACCATCAGTACAAAACTGCTCGTTCTGATTGGAAGCGATCACCTCCACAGCTTCTGACAGTTCCGTTCACCACGTCGAAGTCATGTAACCAAAGCCGCAACAACCCCATCACAACCTCATACCACTTACTCCCACACCATCTGCGACGTTTTCCAGGATTCTATCTTCTCTCAAGTTGAACACTATCCTGCAAACACGTAATGCATTCTTCCTCGATGAAATCGTGCCTGAAGCAATATCTAACACCACCCTCACCTGCTCCGCCAGCCACACTTCTGTTCATGCCGTATAGTCTCTCGGAGCCTCTTTGTAGGGCCTTCCAGTGCCAAAGGGACTGGGACGCTCCCGCATGCCACCAGCAACTACAGCGACAAATTCATAATCCCTTACAGACGTAGAGGTGGTAGGATTGGCATATACTTCCACTCCAGAACTGGAATGCTCATACGGTTTCCCCGTACTCACCTACTGCAGTAAGCTGATGACACTCTCCCTCTTGGGTTTCTGTCTTCCCGCATTTACTTTTGCTACACCTTAATATATTTCTCTTCCTGTAGTAATTTCTGGTTGCAAGGTGCAGGCAGTAACCACAGAACGGTCCATCTCTTAATTTCACCTTCCTATCTCCCACCTGACTGCTGACACATTTAAGATTTTGGAGCTACCATTCGATCGCAAATTGGAAATCTACTTACAGTCTATTTAAGACAAGGTTTTCAATCAAATGAGCAAGAACCTGGCAAAGTTTGGATTTGTTTTTGAAACAATGAAAAGACATACAAATGATATGTTTGGGGATTACGATTGCTCATATTGTTTAACCTTATTTTAGATTTTCAATACAAAAAGAAAACAAAAAAATGCCACCCGTAATTATGATTTGATCAAAGGCTTGCGAGTTTGAAGTACGCAGACTGCGTGCAGCGTAGCTCCTCAGGAGTTTCCTGAAATCATAAATGGGTAACTTCAGTCTATACTACATTACTTTCATGGGTGCTTATACCTAATCACAATGAAATAACCTTAAATTTAACGGTGTGGTACTAACTTGAACTTTGAGTTCGATTTTTCGGGGTTTGTTTCACTCTTTATGGCAGTACAAAAAATAGTTAATATTAACAAATTTCTTATATTATAGGTATAAGCTTCCAAGAAAAGTGTTTACTTTTCGGTGATCAAATGTAGAAGTTCATAGGTTGATTCGTTTGTATTTTATGTTGTAAGCAGTTTTGAAAAATCGTTTCTCGAGAATAATCTGTTTGAAATTTAGGAAAAAGTTTTATATGTGTTAATAGTTCAGTTTGATGTCGCTGAACATAGATATGAAGTTAGATTTTCAAAATTCAGAATTGATAATCAAATATGGCGGACCAAAATTATGTTTTGACCAATTTCGACCGTAATTTGACAAAAGAAAATTTTCGTAACTTGCGTTTAGTCTCTAATTCCAGGACAGTATATCAACCCTTCCTCTAACTCGAATTGGAGAGCAATTCCTCGTTCTTCTTGGCGAGAAAAGCAGATCTGGCTGTTGGATACGCTACGTACGGCAGCCTGCACACGTTATTCGTCAGCTTTTTCGTTGAATATGTTTGCACATGTACTGCAATACAGATCATTTTGTGAACGTGCGTCACGGCACGACAAGTTTTCTACCTGAGCCTGGCATCTCTGGGTGAGAGCGTCCCACAGTGGCCGTGACAATGCTCCGAACAAAGGGCTCTGGAAACTTTTTTAACGCACCTTTTCGTTCTAACATTCTAGACACACATACCTTTCAACAAGTGCAGTACAAAATGCGAATTTTCGACCATTTTAGCAAGAACCTAGCCTTAACAGAATACCCGCTGTATATAAAAAATAGTAGCAGGACGTTCTTTCACCAGCATCCACATGTTCAATAGGATTCTGATTCACCCTTACGTTCGCCAGTGTTTCATGAATTTGCTCAACTCCCTGCAACATTTTCTCTGCCTCGATTTCCTCCTCTTCCACGTGGTTATTTACTGCTTAATTAAGCTCTTCCAAGAACACATCTATGAAGTCCACTCACTGAAACTGGATTTCTTCCATATCTCTATTATTCACCTCTAGAATGGTTTCACTCAGCAGTGGAGTATGGGCGTAATGTAACCTCCAGACAAATTAAACGTTTTTACCAGACTGGGAATCAAATCCAGACTCATGGTTTTCTCGTAAACCCTTTCCTCTTGCGAGTTACGCAGGCATGCCGCAGAAGTCAGTCAAGAACTCCAATCCTAATCTGTCAGTCTGTATCTCCTAATTTCCAAGAGTTACCTGTGATAGAGGTACGTGTGGTTTAGACTTTCAGTCAAGTACAGCTAGTTTCTCAGGAAGTTTGTCAACAACTACCTCCTTCAACTAAACGTGACACAGACCATATCCTGCTTCAAGACTTTTCAATCCAGATATTTGACTAGAAACTTACTGTATCATACGTCTTTCGTAAATGAAAGTTCTGCTGTCTATATCTCACATGCCATATTCACAGTTAGTTCAGAGCTTGGCGATAAAAATTTATAAAACACGAAAACAAGAGATTAGCGCTAGTACACACAAATAAACAATACATTACTGCGAAAGCCTCTAAAGAATGGCGGGGAAATTCCATATCTGCATAAACAGGAAATGTAATTAATTTTTTTTGTGTATCTAAATGGCAAGTGCTCTCTTTAAGTGATTGCTGTATATGTATGGCATTTTGTACAAAACAGTTAACCGATGCTTCTCTCTGATAAGCACTCTATTCCTCTCACTACTTCACTCACAATACATCAGGCAGAACTGTGTGCACAACAGGCTGGTTTAATGACAGGAAAACATCCAGAGCGAAGAGGCTGAATACTGCAAGGCACTATAATAAAACACCAAATATGTTGGGTGGGTAAGACAAACACGTATGTGCCACTAGTCGTGTCTGGAATACATTTAGAATATAGCTTATATCCATATGGAGTTTCTTTGTTGCAAACGAGCATTCCTTCAATATCCTTGAATACTGACTGTGTTGGCTTAAGCTGTCGACAGCATACTGATCAACAAAGATGTAGCGCCAGGATCGATAAGTAGGTGCTGGATCAAGCGCGCCTATCACGAGAGCGGCCAGAAACACACTGACAAGTAACGCCCTCTCGACAGCAAGTATTTAGGCCGCTGTCGCTGACTGGAGGGCCTCACTGAGTCGCGCTCCAGTTTGGCGTCTGTCATTCATTCGCAGTCACTGACTCACTCAGGCTACAACAGTGCATAGCGACCAGATCGAGACTAAGAGCGAGACTAAAGTTTGTATTAGCAAGACTACCCATATTGTCTGCAAGGGGACGATTACGGACGAGCTTGTACCATAACACAGGGATTCTATTAAAGTTATGTAGTAACTATCTGTTCGTGTAAATAAAGAACCGTGTTAATCCACATGTGCATTTGTGTTATAGAAACAGGATACTGGCCACCCACAACAGCATCCCCTCCCTTGCTTCTTTGTTACAAGATACTACACTGGCCATTCCTCCTGCAACTCCCTCTGTAAAGATCATGAGCCAATATTTTATGGGGAAGTGATTGCAGAATATGCCACGAAACAAGGCCGTGCCTCCAGCAGCCACAGCCTAGCACATAGCTTGTGGCATCATCAGTCTCGACATATGAGTAGCTCATTTTAGCTTCCGTGATGCACTCGAAGCACTACTTGCTCCTTTACAGATTAAATAGTTTTGTCAAATTAAAGAAGGCACTCACTGCCCTCTACTTATCATTTAGATTCGCAAACAACAATAAATTATATTTTCTGTTTATGCTTTGTATCTGAAACTAATCTGCAAATGTGACAAACAAATTATGTGTACGAAGATGTATTGCTGGCCGCTTATAACTTTCACTTCCAAAAGCAATAAATAGTCGTGTTTGTTTTGCCGTCCAGTCGGCGCTACGCACCTTCCCGTGCCGTACAATGGTTATCCACTTAACCAGGCCAGCTTTACTAGTGAACTGTTCCTTTTATCTCATCATCTGAGCTTCTGTGGCGTCATGCCGAATCTCATTCGCAGATCTCACGCGCTCTTGGCATGCAAGGCAATTTACAAGACAAACCGCTCTTTAATTAGACCTCGCTGTGTCCATGTTTTTTCATTATCACCTCCAGCTGGCTGCTACCTTCACTCACCGGTAAGAGACCTCTTTGTAACAAGCACACACACGCTCGCAAAATCGCAGCACTCGGCCGGATGACCGAAAAGCTCCTCACCAATGAGAAAGCACTTCTCAATACTAGTAGATTTAATATATTAAATAAATAACTTTCTGAGTCGTGAACGGTTTGTAACTCTGACGTTTAGAAATATTAAACACACTAAAACAACACCTCCGATCCAGAGGGTCTCTAACTTGCCTCCTACCGGTAGGAGAACTTCTGGCCAACTGCACGATTCTGCGAGCCCAAGGCAGCTCCACATAATTGATTTCTGCCTTTTCAGCCAGTGGGTCTCAGAGATAATTCTCATTGGTCATTTCCTGCCTTCCTCTGCTTAGTGTTGCTTTCTGCCAAGAGTTCTGAGAAATTGATTTCGGTAGATGAAGGCAAACACCTGCTGCCTTTCTACACTTTAAGCCAGCTCACAGTGTTCTGACCACAAGAAACTTTTGAAAGAATAAGGGCAGATCAGACCGTGAGCTCTAGGCGAGACAAAGCCACCTTCCACCTTGCGCGGATGCTGCTATATCGCTGCCTATGCCATCGCAGTATCAATGGTCGCCTCTGTTAAGAGAGCGACATCGGTTGTCGAGAGTCGTGGGTGAGTTTTCCGTGGTCTTTATTGCAATGCAATCGTCGTTCCAACTCAGAGAGATCGGTAAGCCGTGTGACTAAAATTCACGAGGGGAGATACTTCCGTTTGCATTTCGTGTCGCGAGATCGTCAGCCGGAAGCGCCCTAAATGGTCACCCGTGCACTCACTAACATAATTGGTAACGCTGTTCGGGTGTTTTGAAGTTGAATACGAGAACTCTGCCACCCGTCAAAAGAAGAATGAACTATGTGAACGGTGAATTTTGCTTGATTGTGGTGCTAGTAAGTGAAGTCAGTGACTAAAACAGCGTGACAATACATTTCATTGTTATCATACATTATTGTATTATTGTGTTATATTATTATTGTATTATATTATTGTGTTATACATTATTGTATGGTGTCTGTCCTGTCAGACATATCCGAAAGAATATAATAATAATAATAATAATAAATAATGTATGTCTTGACGGGATGTCATGTCATCTTCAGTGTGGATGCACCAGAGGATCGACCTCTTGGTGGGACCATGCAGAATTCTGCGACCAATGAACATGGTGGACTGTGGAAAGGGGGGCGCTAGGGAAGTAGTTACATTAATTACATTACATCGTATTAATACTTGTTCCATAGATCATGAATATGATATGAATTCGTGATCATATCTCATGGGTCAGTTTAACGTAAGTTTTCATTACACAATTTTTTAATTTTTTTTTTTTTGCCAGTTAATACTTCAAAAATTCGTCTAATGAGTGGAAGGAGTTGTCATTCAGGAATCGTTTTAATTTGTTTTTAATTGTCGGTTGTCTATCTGTCAGATTTTTTATGCTATTTGGCAAATGACCAAAAATTTTTGTGGAAGCATAATTCACCCCTTTCTGGGCCAAAGTAAATTTAACCCAGAATAGTGAAGATGCGCGAGAAGTTGGATTTTGGCTTGGACATCATGCATGCTCGGCTATCTGGAGAGGTTAAGATGACTGCTCGCGAAATCCGGGTTCGAGTCCCGGTCGGGCACAAATTTTCGCCTGTCGCCACTTAATTATTTCAATACCCTCATGCGGTAGATGTCAGCATTTGTCTTTCATCACATTTCATCATACTTCGAACAGACCGTGTGGTTCAAGTGTCAATTGACAGTTGCGTCCATTGTATGATCATACCATTTGTGAACAGTGCAGCTTATTTTACTGTGTTTTGCTAGCAGATTATACTTGGATCTTACCAGACAATCGCGCACCTTATGTGAATGCTCCCCCAACCATAATGAACATAACAAGATGAGCTATAGTTGACGGGGATAGCAGTAACAGAATGAGCGTAGGAGGCAACCAGCTACGTCTGATTTACGTGCGTGTTTATAAAATAATCGATCCACATGTCTGTGTATTATGTAACTTTGCGGGCTGTGGTAGTAGTAACCTCATATGCTCATTTAAAATCCCTAAGCTGCTTACAATCTGAATACTGCAAACGATCTCTGGAGTCACCAACAGGCATGAGGACAACTGTACAGTTGTGGCCAGGATCGATATGTTAACACTAGTTGTCAGTTCTTCCAGTATTATGTCGTCTTCCCTTCAAGCTACTGTCCTTCTCTCATCCGTAATATCCCTATTATTATTATTGGTTTATTAATTTTTAATTTACGAGGGTCGTTTTATCTCTCTCTCCCACAGTACATAAATAAAAGACAATGTACATTAAAATGTTTTACTAGTAGAAGTTACATATATTTTTGTTTGCTTTTCACAATAATCACCGCAGTGATTGAGGAATTTGTCGTACCTGTGGACGAGCTTTACGGTACTCCGTCCATAAAATGTTTCCACCAATGTTCTGGAATGAGTCTTGGCATTGTCTTGAAGCACCTTCTTTAATTCAGGGAAAAGATGCATATCATTCGGTGCTTAGTCGGCACTGTACGGCGGGTGCTCGAAAAAACTGAATTGCATGCGTGACCCTCTTCATCATGCACATCATTAAATTTTCGACACTGTTCATGCACAGCGGCGTCACTCATATAATCTGCTCCATAAACTCCTCTCATTCTTAGATGAATTTCTGCTGCACTGTTCCCTTTATAACACTAACTTACGTTGAAACAAGCTAATGTCACCCTCTTAGAGGATTTCGAAAATTGACCGCGCGTGTGTCTAATGGACAAAGGCATCGGACTATAATTTTAAATATGGTGAAATTGACGGAAAAACTAAACGGACTTTAACCTTGGGAGTAAATGAAAGTGGTAAAATCATAGGTGAATGAAACAAATGAACGGTCGCCAGCCCAATTAGGCACATTAATTTGGAAATATATGTTTGGGAAAACTGAATATTTGTTATTGAAATTACTTTTTCGTTGATATTTCCCTTTGAATGGTACACAGGATACAAGCCGACACAGTGCACTCTGAACTGTGTGTGTAGCAGCAGTTACCAACAACGCACACACCAGTGAATAATAGGAAGCAAATTTGCACCAAGCTCATATTAATGACAGCTACACTCAAGATCATTACTTAATCAAATACTGAAATGTTACTGCATGAATTGCAGAACTAAATCTGGATATGAGGGCTTTTTATCTTAACCGACATAAAAAAACAAATAAGGATGAATAATATCATAATTTCACTGTTTAAACTTCTCTACATATATGAGTTTTCCTAGGCAACAGTAATAGTTCAATTTTTTCCTGATAAGTGGAGAATGTGATGCAGACCCATAAACTAGTATAGTTTCACTAGTCAACGCTCTCTGATTATTACAGTAGAAAAGACTAATTCAAAAAGCTAAAGATTCACTTCACTTGCAGTAGTTCATAGTGTACTTCGTAAGACAATAAAATACAACAATGGGGTTAATTAACTTCAAAAATATGGAATCCTTCATGATAGAAATTAAAACCACACTATTTTTGAAAATGAGCTTAACATATTTGCCTTTTTATCGCCTGTGAAGCAGGTATTTTAGACAATAATATTTACACAATCTTGCACTGTATTCCTACAAAACTATACTTTATAATAAACTAAGGATACTTTAGCAAAATCCTATCTAACTTCACTTTTGTGGTTTTAACTTTAACTTTTACTACTCGTTTTACATTACGCAAAAAAAAAAAAATCACTTTAAAATACTTGAATGCAAGAATTGTTCATTTAAATCAGGAGACTCGGTTTTAGTAGAACTTAGGTGAGGACCCTGCGTAGGTTCGTGATCAGGATAAAAAATTGTTTTTGTGGTTATTATTAAAACCACACACAAATTAACTGGTCCATGCCCATATACATTACTGAATGTGTAAAGTTAGTGAAACAGTGGCGAGGACTGGTAGCAAGCGACATGGCGGCTGACTGTACTCACGGCTCTTGATGTTCGAGTGCTCTACAAATCTCTTCTTGGCGTTGGATTTTATTACAGCCGTTCCTTTATACCGAGAATACCAAATAATAGTCAGATCTACATCCGAGGTAAATTTTTTGCAAAGCAGCTTCCAATTGCCTCTCTTGGCACCGTCGAAGTGTACCGTGCCACGGCTAGCCACATTCTGCTTACCGTTCACACCAAGGAGCCGCTCAGTTCGACCGCCAAAACCACATTTTACATCGTGCCATGCCACTTCCGTTGCGGAGAGACTTTCCTACATCTTTTATATATTACAAATATAAGTGACCTAAGCATGAACCAGCTTTCAATAAACATTTTCTTTTTATGAACATACACATATTATAATAATTTATCATTTTAACATACCATTTTGCTTTTTTCGTATATACTTCACAAAACTCTAATTTTCCTGTCACAAATCAAGGACAAGAATACACGCTCCATAATTGAAGATACATAGTCACGTAATGTAAACCTACTTCTAATCGACATACGTGTTACACTTCCTACTTGAAGGAAACGAACAATGCTTGGCAATTCGAATCAGTTGAGGCTGTCATGTCTACCGCCACGCCACTTCCATTGCGGAGGGACTTTCCCACAAAGTAAATTGACACTCGGCGCGGTGGATTATGGTAGTGACCGTGAAGGCGTTTCCTATGTACTGTCGTTACCATGAGCCACTGTGTCGAAAGCCAGATTCGTATGTGACTGAAGGTTTAGCGCAGACTGATTTCTTTAACTCGGCAGTGACAGACTGTGTGGTGTGGGAGATGCGCACGTAACTCACCTGCCGCTAGTCTGGCTTATTTGCATGCAGTTAATGATTTTTTACAATTTTTGTTTTATTTCGTTTGTTTTTTAAAGAAATCTGCAGCTGTGTAATACACATAAATGGTTCATATTATTATTATTATTATTATTCACGTTTGGGCCCTACTGGACCACGCGAAGTACAATCACGGGGCATTCGGTTATTTTCTTTTAGACTTTCTCTCTGCCCAAATTGTTTTCATTCTCTCGGAATGAGCTCTTTTCCTTTCATCAGACCATGTGGTTCCAGTTTTCTTTGGTTTTTCAGCTTGACCAACTACCCAGTCATGAATTTTAAGCCTAAATAATTTTCTGTCTTGAATTTCATCTTGTTTTATATCTGCCTCTTTCATGTCCTCTTTTATAGCAGCAACCCATTTTATTGTCTCAAATTTAGCTTTACTTCGATTTTCGTAGAATTCCACTACTTGTTTAGTTAGTCTGGTAGCATCCATTCTTTTAATATGCCCATAAAATTTTAATCTGCGTTTTTTCATATCCGAATATATGCTGGTGTGTTGTTGAATTTCACTATTTGCTCTTAGCCTGTATGTTCCTTCTTCAGTATATTTTGGACCTAGAATTTTTCTGATTACTTTTCTTTCTCTTTTTTGGATTTCTTGAATGTCCTTTTTTCTGTTTAAAATTAGCGTTTCAGCCCCATAAAGGCACTCTGGTTTTATGACCGTGTTGTAATGTCTCAATTTAGAGTACCTCGAGAGACATTTTTTGTTGTAGATGTCTTTTGTAAATCTAAAAGCTGTCTCCATCTTTTGACAACGAATTTCATTTCCAATTTTTTCTAGACCAGTCTCTGAGATTGTTTCACCTAAATATTTGAATTGCGAAACTCTTTTGATTTTTCCATACTTAGTTTCCAAAAGTTTGGGTGCCAGTTTGTTGCTAGTCATATACTGTGTTTTTTCAAATGAGATTTGGAGACCTACTCTTTCTGCTGTTTCTTTAAGAATTTCTATTTGTTTCTGAGCAATTTGGATGTCCTGCGTTAGAATAACCAAGTCGTCTGCAAAGGCCAAACAGTCTATTCGAATATTTGTTCGTCCTAATTTCACTGGTTGGTCAATTTTGAACTCCAATTTTCGTTCGCGCCACTCTTGTATTACTTTTTCTAGAACGCAGTTAAATAGCAACGGAGAGAGTCCATCACCTTGCCTCACGCCTGTTTTTATTTCAAAGGATTCTGAAATTTCTCCTCTGAACTTTACTTTTGATTTTGTACCAGTTAGCATGTCTCTGATAATTGCCGTGGTTTTAGGATCCAGGCCTTGTTCTTTCACAATTTGGAAAAGAGATTCACGATCCACTGAGTCATGAGCCTTTCTAAAATCTACAAAGGTACAAACTAGTTTTTTATTGTAAATTTTTTGATGTCTGAGAATTAGTTTGAGGACTAAAATCTGTTCTGGGCAAGATCTATTTGGCCTGAAACCTGCTTGATATTCGCCAATTTTCCATTCAAGTTGTTGTTGTGCTCGGTTCAGAAGACATTGAGAGAGGATTTTGTATGTGACTGGAAGAAGAGAAATTCCTCTGTAATTATTAACAACAGTTTTGTCTCCCTTCTTATGAAGTGGGTGAATCAAGGCGGTTTTCCATTCATCAGGAATTTTTTCAGTTTGCCAAATGTTTTGCATGATTGAAGTAATTTCTTTAACGGTTTTTGGACCAGCTGCCTTTAAAAGTTCTGCAACAATTCCATCTTCACCAGATGCTTTGTTGTTTTTCAACCTATGAATTTCTTTAATGATTTCCTCTTCATTTGGTGCAAGTGAAACTGGATTGCATTGTTGGGGAATTTTTGGTGGAAATCTTTCTGTGGGCTCGGGGCAATTTAGAAGATTCTTAAAATATTTAGAAAGTTCTTTGCAATTTTCTTGGTTGTTAAGAGCCAACTGTCCATTTTCCTTCTTGAAGCAAAGATTCTGGGGTTGGTACCCCTTTATTTTGGTTTTAAAAGTTTTATAAAAATTTCTGGTATTGTATTTCTGAAAATCTTCTTCAATTTCTAAGAGTTGACTATTCTCATATTGTCTTTTTGTTTGTCTAATTAGTTTTGAAGTGTCTTTTCTAGTTGTCAGGAATGTATCATATGTGTCTTCCGTCTTGTTGCTATTCCATGCTTTAAATGTCTCTTGTCTGGCTTTGATTGCATGATCACAGTTTTCATTCCACCAAGCATGTTTCTTATGTTTTCTTAAAGGAATTTGATCTTGAGCTGTTTTGATAATCTTGTGTTTGAGTTGTTCCCAATTTTGTGCACTTGTTTTGTCAAATTCGTCTGCTAATAATGATGGTTGGATTTTACTGGTGTCAAATTTGGGGATTAATGGTGTCCTTTTGTTGAAATTTTGGGGTTTTAGCTTTAGTTTCGCACGGGTTAAGTAATGGTCTGAGTCAATATTGGCGCCTTTACGAACTTGAACATTTAAAATTTCTTTGTGACATGGATACGACATTGCAATATGGTCAATTTGGAATTCACCTATGTCCTTGTTAGGTGATCGCCATGTCTTTTGTTTTGAAGGTTTTTTCTTAAAATGACTTGACATAATTTTGAGATTGAAATTTCTGCAAAATTCTACCAGCCTCTTTCCATTTTGATTGGTCCATTTATGTGCAGGGAATTCACCGACCGTTTTTCTAAATTTTCTCTCTTTCCCTAACTGTGCATTAAAATCACCCATTAAAATCTTTACATAATTTTGAGGAATTTTGGAGACTGTATTCTCTAACACTTCCCATGACTTATTCACTTTTTCTGGATTTGTTTTATTCTCCTGGTTGATAGGCATGTGTGCGTTAATTAAACAGTACATTTTATTTGCACATTTCATGGAAATTGTCATTAGTCTGTTGTTTACTGGATTTACTTCGATTACGGAGCCAAGAATGTCTTGCGAAATTGCGAATGCAACACCCAGATGCGGAGTGTTTTTAAGAATTCTTTTGTCTGTTTTACTTTTAAACAATCGGTAGTTTCCAAAATCCATGGTATTCTCATCAGGCAACCTTGTTTCTTGCAGGGCTATTGTATTAACATTTCACAAATATTTTCCACCTTTCTGGTTGTTTTCACTTCTAATATTCTGGAGTGGCTGTGAGTTGCTTTGGTCAAATACAGGTCAGTAGAGATAACATGAATAGCTGCCCTACAGGTAGGAGCCCCAGAGTCAGTTCAGCGGCCGTGCAAGGAGGGGGCGGGGTGCGGGGGGGGGGGGGGGGAGGCATAGGTAGCGGTATCGGTCGGCGTAAAAGCACGCTGCAGCTTTTATGGGGCCCCACACAGCGGGGCAGCGCCGCGTCTCATTGTGTATTCAGCTGTCTGGGAGGTGGCCACCTGTTCTGACGTCAGGTCGTCCCCGCGGTGCCTGCCCAGAAGAGAAGGCAGGCGATAACGGGAGTGTCTGGCTGGCTGCCCTCCGGGATGCAAAGGACTCTGCAAACATTTTAGCGCTAGCAGAATGGAAGCCTCGATCTCCCACCTTGTAGCAGACTTTATTTTGCGAGCGCGGGAAGGTATAAACAGACATAGAGAGGCGACACTGTTCCGATACTGTGTTTGCTCCATATAATTTCGATGGCATTGTCCTTTAACGGGAAATACTTTTATTCAACATTCGTTCGACACATGAGCAAGCAAATGATGGTCTCTTCGACGAAAGGGCAAGAAATAAATATTGTACAAACGAAAATCCTGCTTTTCATCAGTAGCAATGTATTAGGGGGCGGAATGAAAAAGTGTTGTTACTAATCTCAGAGGCACTGCCAGCGCAGAGTGAAAATTTCTTTCTCGAAACATCGCCCAGCCTGTGGCTAATCCAAGACTCCACACTATCGTTTCTTCCAGGAGTGCATGTCTTCAAAGGTTCTGAGGAGAGCTTCTGTGAAGTTTGAAAGGTAGGAGACAAGGTATTACCGGAAGTACAACTCCGAGAAGTGATCGTGAGTCATGCTCGGGTAGCTCAGACGGTAGAGCACTTACCCGCGAAAAGCGAAGGTCCCGAGATCGTGTCTTTGTCCGGCATACAGTTTTAATCTGCCAGGAAGTTTCGCAACAAGAAATGATAAATCGCCGTTGGTGCACATTTGGGATACTCCCAATTCAATCCATATTAATGGCTATGTATGTAAATTAGCAATTAAATCTTTTTGTGTGTCCTTTAAGGATTGTTTCAATAACCACGGACAAAGAATTCAGTATTTGTATAGGCCTATAACTACTACTGAGACAGAACATTAGATAAGTATATAAGAAGCAGATTTGATTGTTACAGCCATATGAATAGATCCACAAGTACTCAGATACATAATATAGGGGTACATAGTGACATACATTTATAGGCTGAGCATTCCATGTCCGGCTGAGTACCATGTGGGAATATTGTCAGTTAATTGTGCTTCGGTATTTCCATGGAAATCTAATTATCGAGAGCATTAGATTAGCACTACAGGAAGCTATGGCGGGATGTCTGCACTGTTGATCATTTTACACACTGCTACGCCGTTGCACCCGTGTTCTAGGGATAGTGTCTTTGATTCATAACCAAAACGTCTTCGGTCCCGAGTTCGAATACCACTGCTGCTTAAATTTTCATCAATAATCAGTATTGGCGGCCGAAGACTTCCGGCATAAGAAGTCACCCTCATTCTGCCAACGGCCTTGTCAAAGAGGGCGGAGGGGCGGACAGAGGTTCAGGGCACTCTTCTGTCCTAGGGGTGGGAAACTGCCCCTAAAGGCGGAAGAATTAGCAATGATCATTAAGGACACGTAATGTGTATTGACAGGACATGTGACCTGTAATTGAAGAAGTGTCGTGATAATCTCTCCATTGACAAAAGATTCCGAAATAGTCCCCCATTCGGATATCCGGGAGGGGACTGCCAAGACGGAATTGAATTGATTGAACAATCAACGGAAGGATAAAGTTCTACGTGTCGGGGCAGGGAATGTCAGAAGCTTGAACGTGGTAGGGAAACTATAAAATCTGAAAAGAGAGATGCAAATGCTCAATCTAGATACAGTAGGGGTCAGTGAAGTGAAGTGGAAAGAAGACAATGATTTCTGGTCAGATGAGCATAGGGTAATATCAACAGCAGCAGACGAGTGTCGTCGTAACTGCCGTCTGCTTCACGTCTGCTGTGCAGCGAGCTACGTTAACTTAAGTATTAACTGTATTTTTCTTACTTGTCACTTCTTCTTCCGCGTGTTTTTGCTTTTAGGAAGCTTTAATTGTCGAGTGCTAGTAATAGTGTTCCATAGATTTCGTGTTTGTTTTGAATACAGTCAGAGAGTCCCTTTAGTCAGCTGTAGTGCCAGTAGCGCTAGCGTTTGTTTTGAATACAGTCCAGAAACGGGTTTTCAACAAGAAGTGTCTAGTAACCACAGTTTAGTCAGCTATCAGCCGCCTTTAGTGAATTAGCAGTCTAGTTAAAAGTTGATTAACTCTCTACAGTAAACTGATTTCTTAGGATGGATAGGATGTGTGACTGCTGTGTACGGACGCAGGAGGAGCTGGCCACTGTTCGCGAACAGCTGAACGTGTTGATGGCCGCGGTCAGCCGTCTTCAGGCTGCTGCCTCGGAGTGTAGCGGCAGTGGGGAGTCTGGTGCGCCGCATGGTGCACCCCAGGTGTTACATGCTTCACCCACTGTCCCTGCTGTCGAGACATCTTCGCGGGTACCGGGCGCGGTTGTCCACCCTCTGCCCAAGGGGAGTGGCGGGTTCAGCGGCGTTCGCGGCGCACGAGGCGGTGGCCGCGTGGCATCGCCCCCTCTGTGTGTGAATGGACATGTGGCCACTCCTTCAGCAAGGTCCGAGCAGGCACACGGGGGGAGGGATTTATTAGTTATTGGGAGCTCCAACGTTAGGCGGGTGATGGAGCCCCTTAGGGAAATAGCGGAAAGGTCGGGGAAGAAGGCCAGTTTTCACTCTGTCTGCTTACCGGGGGGTCTCATCCGAGATGTGGAGGAGGCCCTGCCGGCGGCGATAGAGAGCACTGGGTGCACCCGACTGCAAATTGTTGCTCATGTCGGCACCAATGACTCCTGCCGTCTGGGTTCAGAGGTCATCCTCAGTTCGTACAGGCGGTTGGCGGAATTGGTGAAGGCGGAAAGCCTCGCTCGCGGGGTGGAATCTGAGCTAACTATTTGTAGTATCGTTCCCAGAAACGATCGCGGTCCTCTGGTTTGGAGCCGAGTAGAAGGCTTAAACCATAGGCTCAAACGATTCTGCGGAGATTTGGGGTGCAAATTTCTCGACCTCCGCTATCGGGTGGAGAAATGTAGGGTCCCCCTGAATAGGTCAGGCGTGCACTACACGCCGGAAGCGGATACAAGGGTAGCGGAGCACGTGTGGAGTGCACATGCGGGTTTTCTAGGTTAGAGAATTCCCTCCCTAGGCTCGACAAGACGCCTCCTGAGACGCGGCAAGGTAGGAGTAGGCAAAATGTAACGGGAAATAATAATATTAATGTGCTAATAGTAAACTGTAGGAGCGTCTATAGAAAGGTCCCAGAACTGCTCTAATTAATAAACGGTCACAATGCCCATATAGTACTAGGGACAGAAAGTTGGCTGAAACCAGATGTAAACAGTAATGAAATCCTAAACTCAGATTGGAATGTATACCGCAGAGACAGGCTGGACAGTGAAGGGGGAGGCGCGTTTATAGCGATAAGAAGTGCAATAGTATCGAACAAAATTGACGGAGATCCGAAATGTGAAATAATTTGGGTGAAGGTCACGGTTAAAGCAGGCTCAGACATGGATGTCTCTATAGGCCCCGTGGCTCAGCAGCTGTTGTGGCTGAGCACCTGAAGGATAAGTTGGAAAATATTTCGAGTAGATTTCCCCACCATGTTATAGTTCTGGGTGGAGATTTTAATTTGCCGGATATAGACTGGGAGACTCAAACGTTCATAACGGGTGGCAGGGATAAAAAATCCAGTGAAATTTTTTTAAGTGCTTTATCTGAAAACTATCTTGAGCAGTTAAGCAGAGAACCGACTCGTGGCGATAACATATTAGACCTTCTGGTGACAAACAGACCCGAACTATTTGAAACAGTTAACGCAGAACAGGGAATCAGTGATCATAAAGCGGTTACAGCATCGATGATTTCAGCCGTAAATAGAGATATTAAGAAAGGTAGGAAAATTTTTACGTTTAGCAAAAGTGACAAAAAGCAGATTACAGAGTACCTGATGGCTCAACACAAAAGTTTTGTCTCAAGTACAGATAGTGTTGAGGATCAGTGGACAAAGTTCAAAACCATCGTACAATATGCGTTATATGAGTATGTGCCAAGCAAGATCGTAAGAGACGGAAAAGAGCCACCGTGGTACAACAACCGAGTTAGAAAACTGCTGCGGAAGCAAAGGGAACTTCACAGCAAACATAAGCATAGCCAAATCCTTGCACACAAACAAAAATTACGCGAAGCGAAATGTAGTGTGAGGAGGGCTATGCGAGAGGCGTTCAATGAATTCGAAAGTAAAGTTCTGTGTATTGACTTGGCAGAAAATCCTAAGAAATTTTGGTCTTATGTTAAAGCGGTAGGTGGATCAAAACAAAATGTCCAGACACTCTGTGACCAAAATGGTACTGAAACAGAGGATGACGGACTAAAGGCCGAAATACTAAACGTCTTTTTCCAAAGCTGTTTCACAGAGGAAGACTGCACTATAGTTCCTTCTCTAGATTGTCGCACAAATGACAAATTGGCAGATATCGACATAGACGACACAGGGATAGAGAAACAATTAAAATCGCTCAAAAGAGGAAAGGCCGCTGGACCTGATGGGATACCAGTTCAATTTTACACAGAGTACGCGAAGGAACTTGCCCCCCTTCTAGCAGCGGTGTACCGTAGGGCTCTAGAAGAGCGTAGCGTTCCAAAGGATTGGAAAAGGGCACAGGTCATCCCCGTTTTCAAGAAGGGACGTGGAACAGATGTGCAGAACTATAGACCTATATCTCTAACGTCGATCAGTTGTAGAATTTTGGAACACGTATTATGTTCGAGTATAATGACTTTTCTGGAGACTAGAAATCTACTCTGTAGGAATCAGCATGGGTTTCGAAAAAGACGCTCATGTGAAACCCAGCTCGCGCTATTCGTCCACGAGACTCAGAGTGCCATAGACACGGGTTCACAGGTAGATGCCGTGTTTCTTGACTTCCGCAAGGCGTTCGATACAGTTCTGCACAGTCGTTTAACGAACAAAGTAAGAGCATATGGACTATCAGACCAATTGTGTGATTGGATTGAAGAGTTCCTAGATAACAGAACGCAGCATGTCATTCTCAATGGAGAGAAGTTTTCCGAAGTAAGAGTGATATCAGGTGTGCTGCAGGGGAGTGTCATAGGACCGTTGCTATTTACAATATACATAAATGACCTTGTGGATGACATCGGAAGTTCACTGAGGCTTTTTGCGGATGATGCTGTGGTATATCGAGAGGTTGTAACAATGGAAAATTGTACTGAAATGCAGGAGGATCTGCAGCGAATTGACGCTTGGTGCAGGGAATAGCAATTGAATCTCAATGTAGACAAGTGTAATGTGCTGCGAATACATAGAAAGATAGATCCATTATCATTTGGCTACAAAATAGCAGGTCAGCAACTGGAAGCAGTTAATTCCATAAATTATCTGGGAGTACGCATTAGGAGTGATTTAAAATGGAATGATCATATGAAGTTAATCGTTGGTAAAGCAGATTCCAGACTGAGATTCATTGGAAGAATCCTAAGGAAATGCAATCCGAAAACAAAGGAAGTAGGTTACAGTACGCTTGTTCGCCCACTGCTTGACTACTGCTCAGCAGCGTGAGATCCGTACCAGATTGGGTTGGTAGAAGAGATCGAGAAGATCCAACGGAGAGCAGCGCGCTTCGTTACAGGATCATTTAGTAATCGCGAAAGCGTTACGGAGATGACAGATAAACTCCAGTGGAAGACTCTGCAGGAGAGACGCTCAGTAGCTCGGTACGGGCTTTTGTTGAAGTTTCGAGAACGTACCTTCACCGAAGAGTCAAGCAGTATATTGCTCCCTCCTACGTATGTCTCGCGACGAGACCATGAGGATAAAATCAGAGATTAGAGCCCACA
Organism: Schistocerca americana; assembly: GCF_021461395.2. Taxonomy (NCBI): domain Eukaryota; kingdom Metazoa; phylum Arthropoda; class Insecta; order Orthoptera; family Acrididae; genus Schistocerca; species Schistocerca americana. Next base: position 272,208,309 of record NC_060120.1, on the reverse strand, counting down.
CAGAAGCATACCGACAATCCTTCTTTCCACGAACTAGAAGGGAGAACCGATAGAAGTACTCAAGGTACCCTCCGCCACACACCGTCAGGTGGCTTGCGGAGTATAGATGTAGATGTAGATGTAGATGTAGAAAATGGTATAACATGAGTAGGATTCGTTATGAATAGGAAAGTAGGGCGGAGAGTGCGTTACTGTGTACAGGTTAGTGACACAGGGTTGTTCTTATCAGAATTGACAGCAAACAAACACCGACAACGAAAGTTCAAGTATATATGCCGACGTCGCAAGCTGAAGATGAAGAGATAGAGAAAGTGTATGAGGACATTGAAAGGGCAATACAGAATGTAAAGGGGATGAAAATCTAATAGTCATGGCGGACTGGAATGCAGTTGTAGGGGAAGGAGTAAAAGAGAAGGTTACAGGAGAATATGGGCTTGGGACATGGAATAAGAGAGGAAAAAGGCTAATTGAGTTCTGTAACAAGTTTCAGCTAGCAATAGCGAATATCCTGTTCAGAGGCATACTCGGAAAAGGCAGGAAATACGGGAAGATTTCAGTTAGATTACATCGTGGTCAAAGAGATTCCGAACGCAGATACTGGATTGTAAGGCTTGCCCAGGAGCAGATATAGACTCAGATCAGAATACAGTAGCGATGAAGAGTAGGCTGAAGTTTGAGGCCTTAGAAAGAATAAATACAGTAAGAAGTGGGATACGGGAGTACTAAGGAATGACGAGATACGCTTGAAGTTCTCTAAGGCTATAGATGCAGCAATAAGGAATAGCTTTGTAGGCAGTACAGTTGAAGACGAGTGGACATCTCTAAAAAGGGCCATCAGAGAAGTTGGGAAGGAAAACATAGGTACAAAGAAGGTAAATGCGAAGAACCCATGGGTAACAGAAGAAATACTTCAGTTGATTCATGAAAGGAGGTAGTACAAAAAATGTTCCGGGAGACTCAGGAATACAGAAACATAAGTCGCTGAGTAATGAAATAAATAGGAAGTGCAGGGAAGCTAAGATGAAAAAAATGTGAAGACATCGAAAAAGAAGTCATTGTCAGAAGGACAGACTCAGCGTACAGGGAAGTCAAAACAATCTTCCGTAACATAAAAGCAAGGGTGGTAACATTAAGAGTGCAACGGGAATTCCACTATCACATGCAGAGGAGAGAGCGGATAGGTGGAAGGAACACGTTGAAGGCCTCTATGAGGGGTGTAGTGTAACGACGTATAGATTTGTTTAAATGATTTTCATTTGACATATGACCATGTGTAGACTTCGTCACCTACGTCAGTTACAACCCACTTGAAAATTATTTATATTCTTTTTAAATTGCCTCAGAATGGTTCTTGAACGAAACTGTAAAACATCATTTGAGTCGTATGCGCAGAATTACGTCACTCGGGCCAATTGGTTTGCGTAAACCTTTTCAATTTTAGATGTCGTTTGTTTCTCCTCGGAAATTATATTGATACACGTTATCTGATTTAATCGATATTAGAACCACATTGAATAAACTTTTGAGATTCAAAGTCGTGATGAACGCTGTCAAAATTCAATAATCTTGTCAAATATATTATTAATTCATTCACATAATTCTTCATAAATAAATCCTCGGAACACGTATTTCAACTTTAGTAGCATCCACTAGTTTATTATCTTCCTACATACAGACGTGAACCTGAGCCTTGACAAGATAGGACTAACATTTTCAATAAGATTAAACTCTCTATGACGTCATTGTTGTACAAAACATTACAAATTATTCATTTTCAATTTTTAGAAGCACGACGCAACAACTCGGTTTCAGGATCTTCTGTTGCTCTTTGGCTGTCGGCCCACGACGTATAGTGGCCAGCAATTTTCTCTCTGGTCCCTGCAACGAAGATGCTGTCTCCGTTCCTTGCGCCGCCATCTCCGTACATGAAACATAAAAAATAAATACAATCTTTAGACAATTCGCAACCATTACAAATATTACAAAAAATACATAAACAAAGAACTAAATTAAACCTATAGTCACCTGCAAACTGGGCTGACACTGGTGGAGGGGTGACGCTTGAATTTCGCGTCCCACTACAGGGGGAAGATTTGTCTGATGTGAGAGAATGAAAAACACGAGTCCATTTAGAAGAGATAGGGGATCTAATATTAGATTCAGAATTTAAAAGAGCTTTGGAGGTCTTAAGATCAAATAAGGCAGAAGAGATAGATAACACTCCATCAGAATTTCTAAAATCACTGTAGGAAGTGGCAACAAATCGACTATTCACGTTGGTGTGTAGAATGTATGACTCTGGCGACATACCCTCTGACTTTCGAAAGCCGGCCGGAGTGGCCAAGCGGTTCTAGGCGCTACAGTCTGGAACCGCGCAACCGCTACGGTCGCAGGTTCGTATCCTGCCTCGAGCATGGATGTGTGTGATGTCCTTAGGTTAGTTAGGTTTAAGTAGTTCTAAGTTCTAGGGGACTGATGACCTCAGCAGTTAAGTCCCATAGTGCTCAGAGCCATTTTTTTTTTTTTTTTACTTTCGAAAAAGTATCATCCACACAATTCCGAAGACGGAAAGAGCTGACAAGTGCGAGAATTATCGCACAGTCAGCTTAACAGCTCACGCATCCAAGTTGCTTACAAGAATAACATACAGCAGAATGGAAAAGAAAATTGAGGATGCGCTAGATGACGATCAGTTTGGCTTTAGGAAAAGTAAGGGTACGAGAGGGACAATTCTGACGTTGCGGTTAATAATGGAAGCAAGACTAAAGAAAAATCAAGACTCGTTCATAGGATTTGTCGACCTGGAGAAAGCGTTCGACAGTGTAAAATGGTGCAAGATGTTCGCAATTCTGAAAAAAGTAGGGGTAAGCTATAGGAAGAGACGGGTCATATACAATATGTACAACAGCCAGGAGTGGACGACCAAGAACGAAGTATCCTGGCCAAGAGAAATCTACTAATATCAAATATCGGCCTTAATTTGAGGAAGAAATGTCTGAGATTATAGAGTACAGCACTGAATGGTAGTGAAACATGGACTGTGGGAAATCCGAGCAGAAGAGACTCGAAGAATTTGTGCTACAGAAGAATGAGGAGGTTCTACGAAGAATCGGAGAGGAAAGGAGTATGTGGAAAACACTGATAAGGAGAAGGGACAGGATGATAAGACATGTCTTAAGACATGAGGGAATGACTTCCATGGTACTAGAGGGAGCTGTAGAGGGCAAAAACAATAGAAGAAGACAGAGATTGGAATACATCCATCAAATAATTGAGGATGTAGGTTGCAAGTGCTACTCTGAGATGAAGAGGTTAGCACAGGAGAGGAATTCGTGGCTGGCCGCATCAAACCAGTCAGAAGGCTGATGACCAGTGCAACCTCCCGGCAAAATTTAGAAATGACAATAATTAAATGTAAACGGACATCGTGCTAAGTGTAACCTCCCCATAAAAATAAAAGAAAAGTCTATGATAATGAAAACGACCGAAATGTTTGCTCCCCACAAAAATTATAGAATAATAATGACCCAAATGTAAACTCGACACAAAAATTAAGAAATCAAGATTAATCATTAAACCCACAATAATAGGGCAGCATCGCTGACCTTAGGCCCTGTGCAATAATTAATCTGATAAATAGATTCTGGGAGGAAATTCATAGGAAATATTGTTTCAATTCGAATGATTCTTTTCTTAAAAACGATTGCTTTGAAAACAAAATTATTATTGGGGCATTTCTTGAACAAGTTAATTACAATTAACATATATTACATTATCAAATGTGCGCAATGCTGCTTCATTACCTTATTTAACAATATACCTCGTCCCGAACCTTGACCAGAGACCCATGTCGACGCCCGCCGATTCCTCACACACAACTCCGACTCGCAACTGAGTCCAACACGCAACAGCGTCCAACTCTGAACTGCACTCTCGCGCAGTCAAGCGAAGACTAGCAACGATAAATAACTCTCTGGTCAGAGATTCTGTCATGCCTCGCCATCGCTGGTACATATGAGACGTACGCGTTTCATAACCCTCCACTGGGGGGGCAAAAATTTGGCAGCGATGGTGAGTCATTTGGACTTGCCATGAGCAACAAATTTTTTCTTAACTAATTAACTTTTACAATCACAGAATATTCAGATGTAGAACATGAATTAAATGTGGTGCACATGCACTGAGTACAAAACATTTCAGACAATGACAAAAAATATATACAATGAGTACAGAACATATTAGCAAATCAGAAAAATGTATATACAAATCATATTGATAAATGACAAAAGTGCACACGCACTGAAAAGCTCTTTAGCGTTTTCACAACAAATAAACACAATGATTACAAATCACATTGACAAATGACATAGGTGCACATGTACTGTAGTGCAAAAAATGTACATACAATGAGTAAAGATCATGTAAGAAAAATGACAAAAGTGCGCACCCACTATAGTTCAGAATATATCAGCAAATCTAAATGTACATACACTGAGTAGTAATCATGTTAGAAAATAACAAAAGTGCACTCGCACTGTAGTTCGAAAAAAAATGTATAGGCCATGAATACAAATGATGTTAGCAAAAAATGATTTTCACTATGTTACAAGAATTAGGATAGGAAAGGGAAGGATTGCATCATGGTTGTAGCACTTTAGGTTGCACGCAGCTGCACTGAAAGTTCATATCTTTCCACAGAAGTACAACACCAAGTGAGACAATCTGAAGTTCTCTTCCCAGAAGTATTTATCAGCGTACCCAAGACACTGAAATGTCGTAGTAATATTCCATGTTATCATTTTGGCAGTACATAAGGTACACCAAACAGTGGGACCATAATAACGTCTCCATCGCTCACGGTGGTGGACAGCATGTCGTGTCAACACCACACTCTTACAAGGCACACCAACGTAGAATTAGTGCAAAAACCAAATATAATGCTCCATGATCAAGAGGATACACAGGACAAATGGATATTGCAGTAATTCAGGGTAGTTAGGTCAGAAAGTGAAGGACATTAAGTCACATACTAGTCTTCATTGGGAATTACATTAGTAGTCTGCGGCATTCATAGCCCAGTTATTGAACATTTCTGTACCATGTATGTAGTATTACAGAAAAATGTTCATTAATTGATTTACAGATAACATTGTCATTGGTCATTTCAGTACCATAATCAGTAGCGTTCATTTCCCAGTTACAAAGCATAATCAGTAGCATTCATTTCCTTGTTACGAAGCATAATTAGTAGCATTCATTTCCTAGTTACAAAGCATTATTAATCATTGTTCATTTCAATACCGTAATCAGTAGCAGTCATTTCCCTGTTACAAAGCATTATTAATTAATCATTGGTCATGTAAATACAGTAATCATCTCAATACAGTAATCAGTAGCATTCTTTTCCCAGTTACAAAGCATAATCAGTAGCATTCATTTCCTTGTTACAAAGCATTATTAGTAGCATTCATTTTCTAGTTACAAAGCATTATTAATCATTGGTCATTTCAATACCGTAATCAGTAGCATTCATTTCCTTGTTACAAAGCATAATTAGTAGCATTCATTTCCTTGTTACAAAGCATTATTAATCATTGGTCATTTCAATACCGTAATCAGTAGCATTCATTATTCAAGTGACATATTATTCATAGCTGATCAGCATTACTCAGAACTCTCTTAAACTGGTATCATTATTTGGGACTGGTAATACATTTTTTTGTTAGCAATGCATTGCTTTGGCTAAGTATAGGGGAAAGCAAGAAAAAAAATTTGCTTCTGGGTTGTTGCTGTAAATGAAAATGTGTAACGTCATTCGTCATGAGTCCGCTGTTGCAAGATTATGAAACAAGTAGAGTATATGTAATCACATTCATAAATGACATAGATTTAATGAACAACTGCTTATAGCACATTAATTTCATAAATAATTTCTCCTGCAAAAATATACAAAAAATGGATTATTAAGCTGAAAGAAGAAATGCATTTTATGCTGAAAAGTAGTGAACTTCGAATTAACAGGTAGTGAAATGTGTATAAAAATGTGTTCCATAGCTGTCCTTTCCAAAACCTTCCATCATTATACTATGCAATATAACACCTGCTGTCAAAGCAAACTGCAACAAATACTTAAATAACTACATAGCATAAATACATAACTTCAACAATATCCTGATCTGTAAAGAAAAAATTTCATTATCCATCACTTCATTATCATAACTCCATTATTATCATCACCTGTAAAGAAAAACTTCATTATCCATAGTAGCATATTCTTCATCATTATTCATCAGGATTCATTATCATCTGCAAAAAAATCATTTCATTACTCATTACATAACTATTCCTTATCTCTAGCATATTCCATCACTAAAACTAAGATGTGTAGTTCTGTCTGACAGCCTGCATCAATCGCCTTGTATTCTGAAAGAAAAAAATAGTTAAGACTGCTATTCTACGATGTGTATAGTATATTCTTGTTAATGCTTGTTAATCCTGATCCATTTACTCTTCATCACGAGGTTTGCATCTTCTTTCGTTCATTCTGAAGGTGAAATTTCCATTTCTGTTTAATTTATTTCTTTTACGCATCATTTCTTTCTGAAATTGATGAACATAGATCAATGTCTTGCATTTACATCATATACTCACTAAATAATGACTGGTTTATGATAACATAATTAAGCATACAGTATACCATGACAGAAAACGTAATATGAAAAAAAATAGACAGTGTTCAAATGCAAAAATGTACACAGAATATCACAATGCAGCAGCAAAAAATGTAAAACAGTCACGATGTTGAGATATCATAGGGCAAAAATGTCAAAGTCAACTGGTGTGTGTTATATCTTAATTATTTCACAGTGCATATAAACAAAATATGAAAACAATCGTACATACATAAAAAAAATGATGACAAGAAATGTGACGTTCTTTGAGTTCACCTTGTATGTTGTGTAGTTAGTAGAGGCGAGAATTAAAGACTTTAATGGAGAGAGAATTTAATAAAATTAATATGTCACTAGATAAAATTGCATAATTATTCATAAGATACGTACGTTTCTCTGGAAAAAATGTGCACAGTCTGATATGTAACGACAAGAAGAGCGACCTGCTAACCTTACCTTGCTGGGCACTTGCCAAGAAAATATACGATAATCATCAATAAGTAGTCACATAAATATAATTGCAGAATTAGTCATAAATGTGTAAATTCATTTGGAAAAATATGCACGGTCTGATGTGTAACGACAAGAAGGGCGACCTGCTAACCTTACCTTGCCGGGCACTTGCCAAGAAAAAATACGATAATCATCAGTAATTAGTCATGTAAATATAATTGCATAAATAGTCATAAAATGTGTAAATTCATCTGGAAAAATATGCACGGTCTGATGTGTAACGACAAGAAGAGCGACCTGCTAACCTTACCTTGCCGGGCACTTGCCAAGAAAAAATACGATAATCATCAATAAGTAGTCACGTAAATATAATTGCAGAAATAGTCATAAATGTGTAAATTCGTCTGGAAAAATATGCACGGTCTGATGTGTAACGACAACAAGAGCGACCTGCTAACCTTACCTTGCCGATAATCATCAATAATTAGTCATGTGAATATAATTGCATAAGTGATCATAAAAATTAGTAAATGGCATCATAGTGTGTTAAATCATAAAGTGTCTTCATTCAATAAAGGATTTAATATTGGAGACATGGTGGTTGCCTTTACTTTTTCTGGTTCTCAGAGTTTCGACGTGTACAACATTGGGGTGAGGAATGCTGCGAATCCGATATGGACCTGCGTATAGAAGTTCAAATTTACTGCACTTACCTTTTATTCTGCTGGATAAATAGTGTGTACGTACTAATATCTTCTGTCCAATGTGAAAGTCACGGCGTATACAAACTTGTTTTTGCTGTCTTCTCCGGCGCTCTGCGGCACGTTTGATGTTGTTCAGCGCAATGTTAATTATTTCATGGTGTCGTAGTCGACGAGATGTAGGAAAGTTTACTAATTCTGTAATTTTGTTAGGTGGTTCAACATTTTTCAGTATAATAGACGGAGAGAGCATAGTAGATTCATTTGGTATGGAATTAATTACATCTTGGAATGAGAATATGTGTGTGTCCCAATCAATATGTCTTTTGTGGCAGTATATTCTACACAGTTTACCAATTTCTTTCATTAATCGTTCACAAGGGTTCGAAGAAGCGTGGTACCTGGATATATAGATCGGAGAAATGTTTCTAGTTCATAACATACGTGTCCATATAGCAGAACGAAATTGTGATCCATTGTCAGAAATTACTTTCAACACATGCCCTACATGAAATAGAAAATGCTTTACAAATGCTTTCGAAACGGTTTTAGCAGTAGCTTTGCGTAACGGAGTGAAAGTAACAAATTTTGAAGTGAGTTCAACAGCGACAAAGATGTAGCAAAAACCTCTATTAGTTCTCGGAATTGGACCAAAAATGTCTACAGCGGCCATATGTCTCAATTTAACAGGTACAATTGGATGTAATGGAGGAATACGTGAAGTCGTGTCTGACTTAGCTTTCTGGCAAATTTTACATGACGCTAAAACTCGTCGTATACGTTTCTCCATGTTGGTAAAATAACAGTTCTGTCTCAGTATAAGAAAACATTTTCTAGCTCCGTAATGTGCGTAACTTTAATGAGTATACCAGATTAATTTGTTAACCAGTTCGTCAGGAATGCATAATAACCAATTGTTGCTGTCAGGATGAGAGCGGCGAAACAGAATGTCATTGCGTACAGTGTAATGGTTTCTAATCGTAACATTATTCCTATCTTGCCAAAGGTGTTTAATTTCTTTCCATACGCTGTCTTTACTATGCTCTTGTGCTATGTTCTGTAATGATGACGAAATAAAATTTTCAAATGCAACTTGTTGAATGTACATAACGCTAAAATTTGCTTTGCAGAAGTTGGTTGCGATTTCATGCTGATTGTTGCTGAGAGAACGAGATAGTGCGTCTGCTATAACATTTTGTGTGCCGGGAATGTGAACAATTGTGAAATTAAATCCCTGTAAATAAAGTTTCCATCTGCTTAATCTATCGTGTGTGAATTTAGCTGAAAGTAAAAATTGTATCGCTCTGTGATCTGTGTAAACGGTGGTATGTCTGCCATAAAGAAAGTGCCGAAATCTCGTAAAAGCCCAAACAACACATAAGTTTCCAGTTCTGTAACGGAATAATTTCGTTCAGCAGGTGACAGAATGCGGCTTGCAAATGCGATGTTTTTAATTATTGTAGAGCCATCTTCTTCAATTTCCTGAAAAACATGCACGCCTAAAGCGGTGTTAGAACTATCAGTGGCAGTGGAAAAATTTCTGGTAAGATCTGGGTGCGATAAAAGGGGTGCATTCAACAAAGCATGTTTCAGGTTCATAAATTCAGAATATGCTTGCTTATCCCAGGACCAAATAGTGTTTTTACCCGTCAATTGGCATAATGTAGGTGTGTCTAAAGCAGAGTGATGAATAAATTTACGAAAAAAGTTAATTAATCCCAAAAAACTGCGTAGTTCCTTCTTCGTTGTAGGAACAGTAATATCACGTAGAGCTTGAAGTTTTTCCGGATCAGGCGCAATGCCTTCTGCTGAAATTACATGTCCAAGAAATTTTATAGAAGTTTTGCCAAAGTGCGATTTACTGAGGTTAACTGTGATTCCTTGTGCATGAAAAGTTTGCAACAGTCGTCCAAGAATCATATTGTGTTCAGGCCAGTTAGCTTCTGCAATAAGAATATCGTCTACGTACGTCGTGATTCTGTCTTTAAGTTCTGTCGGAAGTATTGTGTTCAAACCGCGAATAAAGGCTGCAGAAGAAATAGTTAAACCGAATGGTAATGCGCAAAATTGATAACAGTCGCCAAAACAGAGAAAAGCTGTATACTTTCTGCAATTCGGATGAAGCTGAATTTGCCAAAATCCCGATTTTAAATCAAATGTGGAATAAATAGCCGTACCATGAAATTTTTGTAGAAGTTCCTCTAGTGTCTGTGGTCGATCTGTTTCATTAATAATAATGTCATTGATGTGACGTGAATCAAGCACGAGGCGAAGTGAGCCATCTTTTTTCTTAACAATATGTAGCGGGTTTATGTACGGACTTTCTTGACCTGTTCTCTATAGATATATGGAATGGGATAATGCTTGGCTTTAAATGTATCATGCTGTTTGACTTGAAATTCATAAATAAATCCAGACATAGTACCAGGAACATTGTCGAAAACTGGAGCTTGCTGTAAAAGAATTTTGTGTAGTTGCGTGCGTTCGTCGTCTGTATTTGCATTGCTTTGTTTAACTTTATCAGAAATCATCTGCATTACGTCGTAGTCAGCTTCGTCTGGAGTGTTATGTACGTACGTATCTGTAAACAATGTGGAATTACAGTCTATGTTACGTGATACGGAAATGACCTCTGTGCGATTAATTGTTTGTTCTTCCGCAGATAAAGAGTGCTGAAATTCTAAAGCCAATTGTACATTTTCATCCTTTAGCATTAAATAGGAATTTTGAAAATCAATAACTGCGCCGTGTTGCACCAGAAAAGTCGTACCTAAAATAACGTCTGTTGTCAATAAAGGAACAATCCAAAAATTGGAGTGAAAAGTATGACCTGCAATACAAAATGATAAATGTGTCTGTAATTTAACGTCTACTCCTTTACTTGATACTGCTCCTTTCACTTTCGTTTTGCGTAATGGTAATGTAGGATAGGTATTCTCTTTGTTACACTCGTTGAAAGTTTCTTCATTTATTACTGACATAGGTGATCCGGAATCGAGTACTGCTGAGAATTTCGATGAACCAATTTTAATTTCGATGACAGGGTGTGAAATGGTTTTCTGAACAACTGGTCTTTCCTGCAAAAGAGTGTCTCTGATGTCGTCAAAAGTAATAACATTTTCGTGAACAACATTCTGCGTGTCTAAAGTAGTGCTTGTGTTACTGGAAGATGCGACCTGTACAGTATCTAGTCAGACTCTATCTGACGTGTTATTATTTTCTGGAGGATGTTGTGGCATTTCGACTATTTGAACTGTTCTGTTATTTCTTCCAGACGTATTACGCTCTGGATGATACCTACTGTCTGGTTCATTCACGAGAATATGTTGTTGCTGATCATTTTGTTGCTGGTAAGACCGACTGTTATTAAACGTACGCTGAAAATTGTCCTCATTATTTTTACGTCTGTCGTAATAGTCATTCCTATACGGTGCATTGCGATAGGAATTGAAATACTGTCTTTTCTGTACGTAGTTATTTCCTTGCTGCCGTGCGTTACTATTTGTTGTATCTGGGACTATACGTGCACGCGGCGAAACATTAAAGTTTGGTTGACCTTGTGCATTACATTGTTGGTTACGTATGCTAATCGGTTGACTTTCATGCTGTTGCGGTGGAAAACTATTGTTACCAAAATGTGGTTCCTGTTGCTGATAATTTTGACGATATTGATAATTAGAATTTTGTCTGTTATTAAAGTTTTGGTGGTTGTCATTCCTGAGGCGTCTAATACCTTTACTATTGAAATTACGTGATTGATCGTAATTACTGTAAGTTTGTCGGCCTTGGTTGTTATATGAAAAATTTTTGTTTACGAAGGAATAATCTGATTGCTGTACTTCCAAAAGCTGTAACAGATGTCTGAATGCCGAAATGTTTTCTTTTTGCTGACCCGTTAGAAGTGACACTCTTAATGATCGTGGTAATTTAGAGATACATAATTGAATAAGTGCAGATTCACTGTACGGTTCACTTAGGTACTGGTTTTGTTGCACCATGTGCTCAAAATATTGCGTCACACTGGGAAAATTTGAGTTCTCATAATTTGGTAAACTAATTAACTGATCTTTAATTCCGCACTGTGTCATCTTCGACCAATACGCTGACAGAAAAGCATTCTGAAACTCTTCTACCAAGTAACATTGTCTCGCGATTGGTCTCATACGAGTTGCCGGTTCGCCTTCCAAAAAACTACAAATAAATTCAAGTTTGTGTGTTATGGGCCAAGTCGGTGGAAAAGCAAAGCTAAATTGTTGTATCCAATCCAGTGGGTGAATCTGTGTTCTATCATTTTTAAACACTTTAAATTTTCTCACTGACAGAAAATGTTTGTAATCAAAATTATCGTCTCTGTATGATGGAACAGGTTCATGATTGTAAGAGAATCTATTTGTCTGTGTCTGTTCGGAATCTAAGTCGCGTACTCTCTGTAGATTACCTAAATTATACGCGCTGCGTGAGTCTGGCAAATGTTCGCAAAGTGGCGTCTGCTGTGAAGTGTTATTAACAGAAATATTTTTCATCTCAGTTACTTCTTGGTGTAAACTTGACATCTTTCTACGTATTGTATTATTAGATGAATCCATCTCATTGATTGTCTGCTGTAAATTTTGGAATTCAGGTGTTTGATTAAATGAAACCGATGAGGTATCGTCTGATTTGTTGTCATTATTACTTTCAATAACATCAATACGACTGGCCAATTCATCACATTTTTCAGTCAGTATTTTTACCTGATCATCGTTTTTAGTTCCAGAAGTATTAATCTGTTTTTGTAATTTACGTGTGCTTTCGTTCAACTTTTTAACGTCAGCTTTGATGTCATCGGAATCCTGTGTTAGTTCTAATTGTTCGAGTCTGTCTTTCACTGTCTGAATATCTGCTGTGTGTGTATCTGTTTTTGATTTAAGATCAGAAATTTCATCACGTAATTCGGTGTTCAACTGTTCGATGGTATTAATTTTGTCCGATACTGTAGCAATATTGTTGTCTACGTATGTTTTTGCCTTCGCAAACATTTTACGTTTATCTTCTTGTCTCTGTGCAGTGATTGTTTCCATGACTTGACGTTTTACTTTATTTTGATCCTGTATAAATTTGCGGAAACGCATATCACTGTTTTGTAGGTGATGATTAAAGCACTCGTCAATTTGAGTGTTCTGTTGTTCGAATTTCGAGTCTATCTTTGCGTCCATTGTGCGCGAAAGTTCTGCTGTCATTAATTTAAACTCGTCGCGTAATTGTGTTGCCTTTTCAGAGCATTGTTTACCGACTGCACTTATTTCGTCTCTAAGTGTTTCTGTTGTGGCTGCTTGCATATCCCTTAATTCTTGAGCAACAGATCTAATTTCTTCGCTACTTTTCCGTGAACAAGCCTCAATTTCTTCGCGTAACTGTTCCTTAGTATCATGACACTGTGCGGCAACGGCTTTAATCTGTTCACTAAGCTGTCTCGAATTGTTGTCTAATTTTTCATTAAGCTGTTGTTTGAGATTTTCGTTATTTTAATTAAGCTGTTGTTTGAGATCTTCTTTAAGTTGTTTGGAATTGTTGTCTAATTTTTCATTAAGCTCTTGTTTGAGATCTTCTTTAAGTTGTTTGGAATTTTCATTCTCTTGTTTAGAATTGTTATCTAGTTTTTCATTAAACTGTTTAAAAAATGCCATAATTTGATCCAACCGAATATTACCTACTCCATTCTCTGTACTGTTTGATGGTGTATCTGCAATTGTCGCGTTTTGTGTGACCATTTGGTCATTCTGTAAATTACAAAAAAGGTTTGCCAGTCGGATGTACACTGTCAGTCACTATTTCGGAGTTAAATAAATCCGTCCTACTTTGTGTATCCTGTTCATTTTCATTAGAAAAATTCGTCTGTTCGTTACGTGAATTTTGCAAACCGGTTGTGTTAAGCTGGGCGGTGCTCATTGCAGCAGAACGTCCCCCGTCATCAATTGTCATCAAATTAACAGAGGACACAATTGAATTCGTCTGTTCACCACTAAGACGAAAATCATTATTAGTGGTCGGTACGTACTGATTGTCACTAAATGGAGGATTGTCATCATTACATTGCGTGTCACAATTACTATCGGTCAAGTTGTTTAATTCGGTTATTTCACTCATTATACTTCGCGATGCACTATTCACAGTCTTTCGCGGCATTTTTACAATAGCCACAATTATTCACAAATTAAATAAGCACAATGCGAAAAGCAACAAACACAAATACAACAGAGAGAAACGAATTGCCGATGATCTGAGGAAAGAAAGTCACAAAATTAGTAAAAGCGTTGCGCCAAATGCTAATTATATTTTAGTAAATAAGAGCAGATCTGACTACTTTTCAGAAGATTCTCAAAGAAATACGATCCTGGTCCGGATGTCGCCAAGTGTAACCTCCCCACAAAAATAAAAAAAAAAAATTAAATGCGAATGGACATCGTGCTAAGTGTAACCTCCCCGCAAAAATAAAAGAAAAGTCTATGATAATGAAAACGACCGAAATGTTTGCTCCCCACAAAAATTATAGAATAATAATGATCCAAATGTAAACTTGACACAAAAATTAAGAAATCAAGATTAATCATTAAACCCACAATAATAGGGAAGCGTCGCTGACCTTAGGCCCTGTGCAATAATTAATCTGATAAATAGATTCTGGGAGGAAAAGCATAGGAAATATTGTTTCAATTCGAATGATTCTTTTCTTAAAAACGATTGCTTTGAAAACAAAATTATTATTGGGGCATTTCTTGAACAAATTAATTACAATTAACATATATTACATTATCAAATGTGCACAATGCTGCTTCATTACCTTATTTAACAATATACCTCGTCCCGAACCTTGACCAGAGACCCATGTCGACACCCGCCGATTCCTCACATACAACTCCGACTCGCAACTGAGTCCAACACGCAACAGCGTCCAACTCCAAACTGCACTCTCGTGCAGTCAAGTGCAGACTAGCAACGATAAATAACTCTCTGGTCAGAGATTCTGTCATGCCTCGCCATCGCTGGTACATATGAGACGTAGGCGTTTCACCAGAAAAAAAAATAAATCGTTGGAGCCAACAAGGTTTGGAGGCTTCATGGGAACTGATGACTAAGAGCCCAAAGATTACTTGCAAGTACCTTCCGAGGACAATGTAGGAATACATGGTCTGGATCTTCTTCCTCTTCTGTAAAAAATAGAGGGTCGTTAATCTCTCCATTGTTTGGGGCCACAGTCATGTAATAGTGTTTGTATGTCAAACTTTAATTTAAACACATGGTGGGGAGGTGCCTAAGAACTTTGCCTTTCGTGGGCAGTGCTCTACACACTGAGGTATCCAGCACTTCTCATGACCCGCCCTCACAGCTTTACTTCCATCAGCAGCTCCTCTCCTACCTTCCAAACTGCACGGAAGTTCTCTTGTTTGCTTGTGGGACTAACATTCCCAGAAATACGTATACCGGGGAGAATTGGCTTAAGCAAAGCCTAGGGGATTGTTCTCATTACCAATATCCATTTTTCAAGGGAGTGTGCACAGATGTGAAACCTCCTGGCAGATTAAAACTATGTGCCGAATTGGGACCCGAACACAGAAGTTTTGCCTTCCACAGGCAAATGCTCTACACCATTGTTTTTAATCTGTCAGAGAGATTCAGATCCGTGACCGAAACTACGCTGCAAAATGAAGAATAATTGTGCCAACAAGTCCTTATGCCAGAATCAGTAGCCCATCGCAACAGTAGCCTACTTTTATTTTGTCTGCCAACAATAGACAAGAAATTACAATTCTTAACACGTGAAGTTTTCTAGCAACTTTCCAGCGGGTGACAACGTGTGTTTATTTTCGTGTTCTCAATTCTAAAAACAGAACAAAATATTTGGGCCAGATATCTTTTTTTTTCGTTCAACTTGTGCATTGAGAACAGTGTATTACAAATCAGCGTCTCTGTGCCTCACACTAATGTTCCTGAATTGCGTAGTAAATACAAGGAGCTGTTGGAAGCAAGTGGAGGAAGGGCAAAAGACCCTGAAGTGCACGTCACTGTGAAGAGTAACGCATATTCGCGATTTTTTCGCGCTAGACCTGTACTCCATGCATTAAGTGAGCAAGTTGCTCAGGAATTGCAAAAATGGCAGGACAATGGGTTTATGCATTCCTTTTCTGGAAGCCAAATGGCATGGCAGGACAACGGGTTTATGCATTCCTTTTCTGGAAGCCAATGGGCATCACCCTTGTTCATCTGAAGAAACCTCCATGTGCTTTATGCCTGTGTGCTGGCTTTAAGGCAGAAGTAAACCCACGAACTGGATTCTTTTCCTCTTCCATGCCCAGAGACACTGAAGGACAGACTGTGACAAAGCGGATACTTTTCAAAGACAGATTTGCGAGAGTCATTGTACAGTTACCGCTGTATGGACCGTCCAAGCAATACTTTGTGATAAGCACTAAATTAGGTTCGTTCCAGTTTCAAAGATTACCATTTCGAAGTGCTTCTGCCTTGGCAGTTTTCCATCTGTTCCTTAAACAGTTAACAGGGAAAGTCCCTTCTTGTACTAACTAACTATATAATATTATCGTTGCAGGTTGCACGCCTGTGGAACATTTAGCAAATTTAGGCTGTTTGTTTGAAGTTCTTCCTGCAGCTGGCTTAAAGTGTAACAGGGAAAACTGCCCCTTATTCAATGAAGAATTGAAGTAATAGCTCATGTAATAAAAGCACAGGGTACACATCTAATTCATCACACTTGGATGTAATTATAAATTTGACGGGTCCCCAAAATATAAAGGAGCTCCAGTCAGTCATGGGGAAGCTCACCTATTACATAAAATTTATTCCGCTGCCAAAATTGGTGCCCGGTTAACTGGCTACACAGGAAGAATGTTCCTTTAGTGTGGTCCAAAGGATGTCAGGACGCATTTCAGCAACTGAAAGAGGAACTGTTAGGTCGTGGATGTTTGATTCATTTTGACCCATCTGAGCCTGTCATGGTAGCTATGGATGCAACTTCTTACGGAATGGAATGGTGCTCTCCCGTAAGATTGGTTCTTCTGACAGACCTAATCCTTTTGCCTCGAAAACTCTTAACACAGGGCATTGTAATTGCAGCCAGTTTGAAAAAAGGTTGGTTGGTTGGATTAAAAGAAGGGGAAAGAGACCAAACAACGAGGTCGTCAGTCCCTTGTTCCTATTAAAACAATGACACAAGTGTGAGAATAAAACAAACCAGACTGACAACTCAGAACGGAATGAAAGGAAAAGTCACAAGAACGATGAAGGGCAACAAACATGTAAATGGACAAAAAGGCACAAGAAAACCACAGAAACGCTAGAAACGGGATGACGAGATAAAACAACAAAGCAGATTACCATGGCTGGCTGACCACGAGAATAGAAAAAGGAGAAGCAGGCCACTCTGCAACACATTAAAACCTCCACCCTAGAAGCACTAGAGTGGAGGACACAGAGGGACAAAGGACATGCACTGAAACTTAGATCAAATGATGAAACCCACCCTCACGAACAAAATGTTAAACTAAATCAACCGAAGAGGCATTGTCAAAATTAGCGGCAAAAAGTCCAGTAACCCAAGATCGCGTCGCTGGGCAGTCAAAGTGTGACAGTGCACCAGAATATGGGCCACTATCGACAGGGCACCACACCGACACTCAGGTGTGTCTTCGCGGTGCAGGAGGTAACTGTGGGTCGCTCAAGTGTGGCCAATGCGGAGCCAGCAGAGGACAAATGATTCCCTGCGAGAGGCCCACATGGAAGTCTTCCACACATTCGTTGTCTCGTTAATGAGACGTAGTTTGTTGTATTTCCTGTTATGCCATTCCGTCTCTCAAAGCCGAAAAACCCTACAGCGTAAATCAGAATGCAGGTCAGATTCAGATATGCTCATCTCCAGAAGCAGTTTCCGCGTAGCCTGTTTGGCCAGCCTATCGGCAAGTTCATTGCCTGGGATGCCGACGTGTCCTGGGGTCCACACAAACGACACTGAACGTCGGGTCCGGTCCAGGGCATAGATGAACTCCTGGATGGACGCCACCAATGGATGGCGAGGGTAACACTGGTCGTAGCCAGCCGGACTGGCCGAGCGGTTCTAGGTGCTACAGTCTGGAACCGCGCGACCGCTACGGTCGCAGGTTCGAATCCTGCCTCGGGCATGGATGTGTGTGATGTTCTTAAGTTAGTTAGGTTTAAGTAGTTCTAAGTTCGAGGGGACTGATGACCTCAGAAGTTACGTCCCGTAGTGCTCAGAGCCATTTTTTGAACCGGCACTGGTCGATAGCTTGTAGGCTGCTCAAGGAGTCAGTAAACAGAAGGAACGATTACCCGGGGCATGAACGGATATACTGAAGTCCACGAGAGATGGACACCAACTCTGCAGTGAATACACTGCAGCCATTGGGCAAGGAATACTGTTCAAAATGGCCTCTGTGGACATAGACAAAGCCAACATGACTATCAACCATCGAGCCGTCGGTGTAAACCACTTCAGAACCCGGAACACGTCAAGAATCAAGAGGAAGTGACAGCGGAGAGCAGCAGGAGTAACTGAGTCCTTAGGGTCATGTGGAAGGTCCAGACGAATCTGCGGCCTAGGTGTACACCATGGAGGTGTATGCAGATCGACCTGAATGGGGGGTGGTAAAGGGAAGGACTCCAGCTTAGACAGAAGGGATCGAACGCAAACTGCATTCGTTAGCCCTGACCTGGACTGTCGATGTGGGAGATGAACTGCTGCGGGTGGAAAAAAGAGACGGTAATTCGGATGCTCAGGAGAGCTACGAATGTGTGCAATGAACTGGCAAGCAGTTGTGCATGTCGGATCTGCAATGGAGGGACTCCAGCCTCCACCAGGACACTGGTCACTGGACTCGTTCTAAGAGCTCCCATTGCTAGGCGAACGTCACAGTGGTCCACTGGGTCGCGTATGCGCAACGCTGAGGGCGCCGCTGAACCATAAGTCAGACTCCCATAGTCAAGGCGGGCTTGAACAAGGGCTTTGTAGAGCTGCAGCAGACTAGAGCGATCTGCACCTCAGTCGGTGTTGCTCAGGCAGCGGAGGGCATTGAGGTACTGCCAGTACTTCCACTTAAGCTGACGAAGATGAGGTAGCCAAGTCAATCAGGCGTCGAAATCCAGTCCTAAGAATCGATATGTCTCCACTACAGTCAGCAGATCGCCTTGAAGGTAAAGTTCTGCTTACGGATGAAAGGTACACCGATAGAAGTGCATGACACACGACCTAGCGGCCGAAAACCGGAAGCCATGGGCGAGAGCCCATGATTGCGGCTTGTGGATGGCTCCCTGTAGGCGCCGCTCAGCAACACCAGTGCTGGTGGAGCAGTACGAAATGCAGAAGTGGTCTGCATACAGAGAGGGTGAGACAGCCCTACACATGCTACTAGACCGTTAATGGCCACTAAACATAGTGATACACTCAACACAGAGCCCTGTGGGACCCCATTCTCCTGGATATGCGGGGAACTATGGGAGTGATCAACTTGGACTGGAAAGTACCTAGCGACAGGAAATTCTGGATAAAAATCGGGGGTGGGCCTCGGAGACCCCACTTGTATAATGTGGCAAAGATATAATGTCGCCAGGTGGTGTCATACGCTTTGCATAGATCAAAAAAGATGGCAACAAGGTGTTGGCGTCTGGAGAAGGCTGTTTGGATGGCAGACTCGAGGGAGACAAAATTATCAGTGGTAAAACGCCCCTGGCGGAAGCCACCCTGAAATGGAACCAGTAAGCCACGTGACTCCAGGACCCAAACCAACTGCCAACACACCATACGTTCCAGCAGCTTACAAAAAACGTTGGTGAGGCTTATGGGCCTATAGCTATCCGCATCAAGCGGGTTTTTTCCGGGTTTGAGCAGTGTAACGATGGTGCTCTCCCGCCATTGCGATGGAAAGGCGCCATCACACCAAATCAGGTTGAAGATGACGAGGAGATGGCGCTTGTAGTCAGATGAGAGATGTTTAATCATTTGACTGTGGATCCGATCTGGGCCAGGAGCTGTGTCATAGCAATGTGCAAGGGCGCTCAGGAGCTCCCACTCTGCAAATGGGGTGTTATGGGGTTCACTGTGGCGTGTAGTGAATGAAAGGACTTTCCTTTCCATCCGTTGTTTGTGGGTGCAAAAGGCTAGAGGGTAGTTCTCTGACATTGTGGCTCGAGCATAGTTCTCAGCAAAGTGCTCGGTAATCGCGTTTGCTTCGGTACATAGTACGCCATTGATGGTAACGCCAGGGACACCTGTGGGGGTCTGATACCCAAAACGACGTCTGATATTCGCCCAGAGTTGGGAAGGTGAGGCATGGAACCCAATGATCAACATGTACCTCTCCCAATACTGTCGTTTTATAAGCTGGTGTACATCGGCATGGAGCCGCTTAAAGGCTATCATATTCTCTAGGGAAGTGTGTCGCTTATGTCGCTGTAGAGCTCGCAGACGCTCTGTAATTGCCTCAGTGACTTTCGGCGACCACCAAGGGGCTGTCTTTCGCCGGGGACACCCTAAAGAGTGAGGGATCGCGTTTTCCGCTGCAGAAACGATTTTGGTAGTCACGCCAATGTTACCGTGTGGGGCAGAGTCAACGGTGGCATCAGAGGTGACAGTTTCCCAGCCTGCCCCATCTGGGCAGGCGTCTGTGGGCCTAACACCAGGGCAGTGACAGGAGGATGGGAAAGTGGTCACTACCACACAGGTCATCATGTGCTCTCCAGTGGATAGATGGAAGAAGTTCTGGGTTGCAAATCGGTAAACCAATGGCTGAGTAACTACCTCGAGCCACACTGAAATGTGTATTTAAGAGGCAGAGGTTTAACTGGGACAGTAAAGTTTCGAAATCTTTGCCTCGGCCAGTAAGCATGGTGTCACCCCACAAGGGGTTATGGGCGTTAAAATCTCCTGAAAGCAGGAAAGGCTTAGGGAGTTGCTCAATCAGTGCAGCTAATACATTCAGGGGTACTGCACCATCTCGAGGAAGATTTCCTGCGTCGTCCTTATTCTGACAGCCACAGCTTCAAGAGGGGTTTGAAGGGGCACAGGTTCACTACAGACTGTGTTTAGGACATAAACGCAAACTCCACCTGACACTCAATTATAGTCACTATGGTTCCTGTAATATCCCTTATAGCTGCGGAGGGCAGGGGTCCGCATTGCTGGGAACCAGGTTTCCTGCAGGGCAATGCAGAAAGCAGGTGTGAAGCTTAACAGTTGCTGTAGTTCAGCCAGGCAGTGGAAAAAACCGCCGCAATTCCACCGGAGGATGACATCATCGTGAAACTGGGAAGGCATGGAACATTCAATGAGGCAATTTACGCCTCAGGGTCACCTGCTGCCACTGACTGTTTGCCTGAGCAGTCTATATCCATTGTGTTTGAGGGTACGGCTAGATCTAAGCCCTCAGTGGACAAAAGAGTCTCCACCCCAACCTCAGACACAGAACTTGGGGGTAGCAGTGGTGTGGGTGCCACTGCAAGTTCCTTGTTTTTAGGGGTCTTCTTTTTCGATTTCTTGCACTGTTCCTTGGGTTTCCCTGGCTGGGAGGACTTAACTGAATCAGTCTCTGGGACTGAGGATGAGCTTGAAGCCATACGACCCACTGCTTTTGGGCTCTTCAGCCGCTGGTGGGGGGTCATCATTTCCACTAGCAGAAACCTGGAAACAGAGTGACCCAAGGGACCCCTTCTTAGCGAGAGGAGCTGGGAACTGAAGAAGCCTTACGCTTCTCTGGCTCAGAAGTGGGGACTGAAATCCCCAATGGTTGGGGAGGGGGGGGGGGTGTTGCTCCCAAAGTAGGTGGTGTGGGATCAACAGGGAGGCAAGCGCCCCCACCATCAAGGGGGCAGGTGTAGTCTCCTGGCTCTGAGAGGTGACAGGACTTTGAGGAACTGATGGTGCTCTTGTTGCAGCAGCATATGAGGAAATCATAGCCACATAGCACTCAAATTTCCTCTTAGCCTCAGTGTAGGTCAGCTGGTCCAGGGTCTTATATTCCATGATCTTCCTCTCTTTTTGTAAAATCCTGGAGTCTGGTGACCAAGGTGAATGATGCTCTACACAGCTGACACAGATTGGAGGCGGGGTGCATGGAGTATTGGGATGTGATGGACGTCCACAGTCATGACGTGTGACGCTGGAAGTACACGCGGGAAGATACATGGTCGAACTTCCAGCACTAAAAGCACGACATCGGGGGTGGGATATATGGCTTGACATCACAGTGGTAGACCATCACCTTGACCTTCTCGGACAATGTGTCACTCTCGAAGTCAAAGATGAAGGCAATGGTGGCAACCTGGTAATCCCTTGGGCCCTGAAGGATGCGCCAGACGAAATAAACACTTCGCCGCTCTAAATTGGCGCGGAGATCGTCGTCAGGTTGCAAAAGAAGGACCCTATGGAATATAATACCCTGGACAATATTTATGCTCTTATGGGGTGTGATGGTAACTTGTCACAAGTTAGTAATGCCCATGACTAGGCAGAGGATGCTGCTTTTATCAAGACTGACCAGAGCGCATTTTGGACAAGCCCTCCACCTCCCAAAACGTGTCCTCCAAATGCTCCACAAAAAAATGAGTCTTCATGGATATGAAAGATTCCTCATCAACTCTGGTACATACAAGGTACCAGGGAGACTAAGATTCAATGCCACCCTTAGCCTGGCGTTCCTCCCATGGTATGGCCAGGGAGGGGAACGATTTTGGGTCATATTTCATAGCATTGAAGTTAGACGTTGCCCACTTAGAGACTGCTAGCGGCAGACCACCAGTAAGAGATGATGTACTACGCATCGTGGATTGATGCCCCAGGGTGGCGGGCATCTACTGCTTGGCATGCATGGGGAGTTAACGGCGCAGGCATCAGCAGAGCGATCCCTGCGTTGTCAGGGGGCTACAACCAACAGGGTACATGGCGGCCCCACCACAATGGACTGACTACCGTGCTGGATATGAGGTACAAAGAAGTCCATAGTCATTGTCAGCACAGAAAGTCACACTGTATAGTGCTTGGTGGAAAACGCACCCAGGGATGTGTCCTAGCCCAAGAGATGGAGAATGGGTGGGACTGCACTGCGACGACGAGAAAGTGGGCTAAAGATCTCAATGCATGAGGGACATGCTGTACCATGTAAGGCACCCTTCCCCAATTGGCTCGCTCTTCGGGAAAATTTTGAAAAATGGAGGTCATACCCTACAGGGGACCATCACATAGTAGCCGAAACGTGTGAGACTCCTTTAGTCGCCTCTTACGACAGGCAGGAATACGTTGGGCCTATTATTACCCCCGGACCCGCAGGGTGTAAAGTCTGTAGTCACACGAGAATGGGTGTGGATGTCTTCCAACCCAAGGAGAAAAATGATGTTACTCACAGCGAAACCTTGTTGTGGAAAGGAAGAGAGGGCGGAGTTGTGCAAAACATGTGTCTTTGGAATTGCTAAAGCACATCCAAATATGACGATTGGCTATGAAATCCATAACATTTTACAGATGGCACCAGATACATACAAATACACAGACCACATACTAAAAAAAGGTACATATTTGTGAGAGAAGCAGTGACCATAGAGGAATGAATGGTAGCCTCTTGAAGAAATGGAATTTCCTATTCAGATATGAAGTACTATGCCAGGATATGACTAAAGTTTATGTCTTCTTCAGTTATACTGGAAACATATGCAGTTAACATAAAATGCATCAAAAATATTTGAACGCAAGTGAAAGGAAAACTGAATTACCACTCTTTTATTTATTATTGTTCTGCTACTTTTTATCTGTTAGGAATGTCGTCTGTCTCAGAATAATGTAGGTATTCTTAAAGTTACATATGTGAATAAATCCAGTAATCAGTCAGAGGAAATGCCACTGGAATAGAGCCCATGTCTGGATGTTATATATTTCACTATAAAAATACAGCAACCAGCCACTTTTTAATGCATTTTATTTATGCCAATATGAATTTCGGGTTTGCACCCATCTTCAGCTGTCAAATTACATGTATCTTCAGTTTCTACAGTGGTACAATCTCGACAGCAGTTTGGATGTGCAAAACCGACGATTCCAATCATTTACTTCAATTTTGCAAGTTTAAAGTTACACACAATCAGTTGTTCATTTACTTACATTCTCCTCTCCTTGTTTTTTCTTGGCTTTTCTTCTTTTTTGCAACAACACAAAAACTTTTTGTCACGTATTTTACACGAGCACTGCGTTATCCACCATGTTGTCGAGTGACAGTTTTTGTTCACATACAAGCGGTTTATCTATGGACAGAGTTATATTTTACGAAAGTTTTGACGTTCCAAGATAAACTACTGTTTTCTAAACATTGACTTGGTTGATAGAAGTATTCTAAGTACGATGTATACAATTTTTTTGGTTACTTAAGCAGTATTAAAGATAATAAACTAACATAACACATTTATACAAAGCAGTAATTCATACATTTACAATATAACAAAGATAGAATTAAGCTTTTAATGTTGTATATTATTACATGCATTTGTTGGGTTTATATTAGATTATGTTATTTCTTGATTGGGCTTAGTAAGTGGTTTGATAAGTAGAGTGTGGAAGTTTTTCAGAAATATTCGGTTTGGTAGCTCTGTTTGGTCGTTAAGTATATCAGAAGGCGATCCATGTTTATGTGAATAAATTTCGATTTCTTCTAGAAGGTTCATTCTTTTTCCTTTGTTGGTTAGGTGGAGAACTTGTAGGTTATGGGATATGTCTATTAATTGATGTTCTTCTGCTACATGTTGGGTGAATGTGGATTTATTTAAGTTTTTTAAACGAAGAGCTTCCATGTGTTCTCGAAACCGTATCTTGAAGTTTCTCCCTGTTTGGCCTATGTATGTTTTTGTACATGAGTTGCAGTTAAGTTTTTATGTTCCTGATTGATTGTACGGTTTGGTATTATTTTTAATGTTATTGATAGCTTTGTCCTTTATTTTGTTATTTGTATAGTGGCTGATTTTGATATCTGTTCCTCGGAACAGGTTTGCTATTTTATATGACAGCTTTCCTACATATGGAAAGGTTACATATTTTTATTTTGGCTTTGTTGTGGTATTCTTTAATGCTGTTTTGTTATCGTATTTGGTTATGTGGGGATTTATCTTAGAGTTTAGTTCATCTATTAATCTGGGGCTGTAACCATTATTGTAAGCAATTGCTTTGATGGTGTTTAGTTCTTCTATTTGGTCAGCTGGTTCTAGTGGTATTTTGTGCATTCTGTTTAGCATTGCTCTGTATGTAGTCATCTTATGTTTATCCAGGTCACAGGATGATTTATTAACTGTGTTTTCTGTGTATGTTGGTTTCCTGTATACTTGAAATTTGTGTTTGTTGTTGGAGCTACTTATGCAGACATCCAGAAAATTTAAACCTACTTCTGTTTGGTGTTCTACAGTGAAGATGATGTTCTGATACATTTTATTCATTTCTTTTGCAAGGTTATCAATTTCTTCTGCTGTGCCATAAAACAAGATTATTATATCATCAACATACCTTTTGTAATAAATTATCTTGTTTACTATCTGAGGGTTTTCATTAAAAAATTTACATTCTAAGTTATTGATAAAAATATCTGCAAGCAAACTGGCAAGGCAGCTACCCATAGCCAGGCCCTCTTTCTGCTGGTACATTTTGTTATTAAAAGAAAAATAGCTATGTGATAGTACTAGTGTTAATCGATCAATGAATGCATATATTTCTGAGAACGCCATATTTTTATATTTAAGTAAATTGTTTTAAATTATTTCTATTATTTGTTTGACTGGTATGTTTGTGTAGAGGTTTATGATGTCAAGTGATGCAAACCTATCAGTATCAGGAATCTGAATTTCTTTTAGATAATTATTAAGACCATAACTGTTCTTTACTGAGTATGTCTCTTCAAATTTGATGTGTTGCTAAGGATCTCATTCAGTTTCTTGCTGATTTTATAAGTTGGACTGCTCCAAGAATTAACAATTGGACGTATGGGACACTTGACTTTATGGGTCTTAGGTTGTGCTCGTAGACGTGGTGCATAAGGATTCATAAATTGAATTCATGTATATCTTTTGCATTTAAGAGGAAATCACTTTTTTTCACCATACTTTTAAGTTTGTTCTGTAACTTACGAGTAGGATCAGACTGAATTTCTACTATATTGTTGTTACTGAAAAATTCAATGGTTTTGCTTATATATTCACTTTCATACATTACAACAATAGCATTGCTTTTATCTGCTTTTACTACTAAAGCTTTATTGTCACATAGTTTCTTGTTAACACTTTGAAGTATTGTACTGTCATGGTGCTTTATACTATTATTATTATTTGCTTTCTCTATTTGTTTGGTGATAAAATTGTTAACTTTGTGGCCTATGGCAATCTGATCATTCTGAGTTAGTTTTGCAGTATCACAGGTTATTTTGGTGCCTACTATTAATTCTTTAATATTATTTTCAGTCAGAGATGGGGTGATATTATGTTGAAGCCCTTTATTCAGCAAACGTACTTCTTTATCACTGAAAATGATGTTAGTTGAGTTTACTAGATGTTTGGAGAATTTATGCGTAGTGGAAGGTTCTTTGTCATTCACCTTAGGAATTTGTGACAAGCTTTTTCAACTTATTGTTATGCCTACATCTGACCTTATGCTGTTCTTTCATAGCTATTATACTCACAAAATCTAACGCATGGTTAAATTGTGTGGGAGTAAGTTGTTTACCTAGCTCTAAATGTAATCAATGTAACTAGTGGTTTAAAAACTGCTTCTTTCTGTGTTGGTTTTGGATTTCAGATTGGAGCCATACAATTTCACTTATTTCTTTAGCTATTGTTGTTGCTTTGCTTTGACTATTGATGTTCACTTTGACGTATTTTGGAGTTACATTCACACTTAAACACTTTTTATTGAACTTGATACTAAGAATTGTTCTCTCTAACTTAATTTTGTACTTTCTGAAGGCATGTAAAGCTCTTAGTATCTGGCTAGGTATTGTCAATAACAACATTTTATTTGGACTGTTGAGCTCCGTGGCTGTGGATAATGATATTTCACTATAAAAATACAGCAACCAGCCACGTTTTAATGCGTTTTATTTATGCCAATATGCATTTCGGGTTTGCACCCGTCTTTAGCAGACAAATTACATGTATCTTCAGTTTCTACAGTGGTACAATCTCGACAGCAGTTTGGATGCTGCAGCTGGCCTGTGCAAATGCAACGATTCCAATCATTTACTCCAATTTCCCGAAACAACTTACTCCCACACAATTCAACCATGCATTAGATTTTGTCAGTGTAATAGCTATGAAAGAACAGCATAAGGTCAGATGTAGGCATAACAATAAGTTGAAAAAGCTTGTGTCACAAATTCCAAAGGTGAATGACAATGTACCTTCTACTAAGCATAACTTCTCCAAACATCTAGTAAACTCAACTAACATCATTTTCAGTGATAAAGAAGTACGTTTGCTGAATAAAGGGCTCCAACATAATATCACCCCATCTCTGACTGAAAATAATATTAAAGAATTAATAGTAGGCACCAAAATAGCCTGTGATACTGCAAAACTAACTCAGAATGATCAGATTGCCATAGGCCACAAAGTTAACAATTTTATCACCAAACAAATAGAGAAAGCAAATAATAATAATAGTATCAAGCACCATGACAGTACAATACTTAAAAGTGTTAACAAGAAACTAAGTGACAATAAAGCTTTAGTGGTAAAAGCAGATAAAAGCAATGCTATTGTTGTGATGTATGAAAGTGAATATGTAAGCAAAACCATTGAATTTTTCAGTAACAACAATATAGTAGAAATTCAGTCTGATCCCACTCGTAAGTTACAGAATAAACTTAAAAATATTGTGAAAAAAAAGTGATTTCCTCTTAAATGCAAAAGATATACATGAATTCAATTTATGAATCCTTATGCACCACGTCTACGAGCACAACCTAAGACCCATAAAGTCAAGTGTCCCATACGTCCAATTGTTAATTTTTGGAGCAGCTCAACTTATAAAATCAGCAAGAAACTGAATGAGATCCTTAGCAACACATCAAATTTAAAGAGACATACTCAGTAAAGAACAGTTATGGACTTATTAATTGTCTAAAAGAAATTCAGATTCCTGATACTGATAGGTTTGCATCACTTGACATCACAAACCTCTACACAAACATACCAGTCAAACAAATAATAGAAATAATTTAAAACAATTTACTTAAATATAAAAATATGGCGTTCTCAGAAATATATGCATTCATTGATCGATTAACACTAGTACTATCACATAGCTATTTTTCTTTTAATAACAAAATGTACCGGCAGAAAGAGGGCCTGGCTATGGGTAGCTGCCTTGCCAGTTTGCTTGCAGATATTTTTATCAATAACTTAGAATGTAAATTTTTTAATGAAAACCCTCAGATAGTAAACAAGATAATTTATTACAAAAGGTATGTTGATGATATAATAATCTTGTTTTATGGCACAGCAGAAGAAATTGATAACCTTGCAAAAGAAATGAATAAAATGTATCAGAACATCATCTTCACTGTAGAACACCAAACAGAAGTAGGTCTAAATTTTCTGGATGTCTGCATAAGTAGCTCCAACAACAAACACAAATTTCAAGTATACAGGAAACCAACATACACAGAAAACACAGTTAATAAATCATCCTGCGACCTGGATAAACATAAGATGGCTACATACAGAGCAATGCTAAACAGAATGCACAAAATACCACTAGAACCAGCTGACCAAATAGAAGAACTAAACACCATCAAAGCAATTGCTTACAATAATGGTTACAGCCGCAGATTAATAGATGAACTAAACTGTAAGATAAATCCCCACATAACCAAATACGATAACAAAACAGCATTAAAGAATACCACAACAAAGCCAAAATAAAAATATGTAACCTTTCCATATGTAGGAAAGCTGTCATATAAAATAGCAAACCTGTTCCGAGGAACAGATATCAAAATCAGCCACTATACAAATAACAAAATAAAGGACAAAGCTATCAATAACATTAAAAATAATACCAAACCGTACAATCAATCAGGAACATAAAAACTTAACTGCAACTCATGTACAAAAACATACATAGGCCAAACAGGGAGAAACTTCAACATACGGTTTCGAGAACACATGGAAGCTCTTCGTTTAAAAAACTTAAATAAATCCACATTCACCCAACATGTAGCAGAAGAAGAACATCAATTAACAGACATATCCTATAACCTACAAGTTCTCCACCTAACCAACAAAGGAAAAAGAATGGACCTCCTAGAAGAAATCGAAATTTATTCACATAAACTTGGATCGCCTTCTGACATGCTTAACGACCAAACAGAGCTACCAAACCGAATATTTCTGAAAAACTTCCACACTCTACTTATCAAACCACTTACTAAGCCCAATCAAGAAATAACATAATCTAATATAAACCCGACAAATGCATGTAATAATATACAACATAAAAAGCTTAATTCTATCTTTGTTATATTGTAAATGTATGAATTACTGCTTTGTATAAATGTGTTATGTTAGTTTATTATCTTTAATACTGCTTAAGTAACCAAAAAAATTGTATACATCGTACTTAGAATACTTCTATCAACCAAGTCAATGTTTAGAAAACAGTAGTTTATCTTGGAACGTCAAAACTTTCGTAAAATATACCTCTGTCCATAGATAAACCGCTTGTATGTGAACAAAAACTGTCACTCGACAACATGGTGGATAACGCAGTGCTCGTGTAAAATACGTGACAAAAAGTTTTTGTGTTGTTGCAAAAAAGAAGAAAAGCCAAGAAAAAACAAGGAGAGGAGAATGTAAGTAAAATGAACAACTGATAGTGCGTAACTTTAAACTCGCGAAATTGAAGTAAATGATTGGAATCGTCGGTTTTGCACAGGCCAGCTGCAGCATCCAAACTGCTGTCGAGATTGTACCACTGTAGAAACTGTAGATACATGTAATTTGACAGCTGAAGATGGGTGAAAACCCGAAAAGCATAGTGGCATAAATAAAACGCATTAAAACGTGGATGGTTGCTGTATTTTTATAGTGAAATATCATTATTCACGGCCACGGAGCTCAACAGTCCAAACAAAATGGACAAATTGTTTCGGATGTTATATGATTAGCCACGCCAACTTCAGTGTCGCTCTCCTTGGACTTTGACACTTTGCTTTTCCCTTTGTGACCTGCAACGGTCATTCGCTGCAGGATAGCAATCCAGGATGCGATTATGTTCAGGAACCGGACTGTCAACCTGCTACCCGTCTGTCGTTCACCGCTTTCTGTCGGTCTAGTGACACTACATATGCTCTGATAAACAGAGAGAAACGACAGGGTTCCAGACCAGTTGTCTTCGTCAGAAAGTGAGGCAACCGCGAACACCTGTTATTGAGCGTTCCATTGTGCAGTCGGACGACTAATCTACACACGTCACGTCACGATATGCGCCGGACTTGATGTCGCGTTTGTCAAGCCGTCCTGTCTGTAAGCCAGTAAGTGGAAAGCTATGGATATTGCATTATGTGTGTAGTAACTCACAACAACGGCCAGTCCCATATATTGTAACATTCGAATACTAATGTTTTGTAGAATGTATGACTGATTTGTGGCGTATTATTTATTCGTCGAAAAGAGCAGAAATATTCAGAAGTGTTGTTGAAACTCTTTCACTTAGGTTTAGTCATTCAGAAATGAGAAAATGCGCGAAAATAACTAAAGTAGTTAGCATGCCAGGATAAAATTAGGTATATATTAGAGTGCGTGACTAACATTGTCTTCGATATTGCAGTGCCTGTGTTATACCAAATTACGATTCAACGCTCCGTCGGAGATGCATAATAAATACGATAATGCGGAGCCTGCGTTATTCCAAATTACGATGCAATGTTCCTTCACACCAATTAAAATGTAACCCCTGTTTGGCAATATACATAATGAATGTACGAGTGGGGGTTGTAGACAGATGATTGATACTCTCGGTAATTGGGAAATTCAGGTTTGAGCCCCGATCCGGCGCAAATTTTGATTGTTGCCATTCAATTATACAGCTGACTGTTCTCCATATTCGCAACTGCAAATACAATTCACGTGTATGTCTTCAGTTACGAAATAAAAGTCCATGCACTGCTTATGTGCAACAATTTTCTGTTAAATATGCACATGTAAAGCTGACGAAACACATTTGACAACGTTCAGAGCGTATGTTAAAAGATAATTAAAAGAAGAAAAATGTTATGCGAGGCAATTCTGTTTTGCTGATACGAGTAATTAAGGT
This sequence comes from Schistocerca americana, assembly GCF_021461395.2. Classification (NCBI taxonomy): domain Eukaryota; kingdom Metazoa; phylum Arthropoda; class Insecta; order Orthoptera; family Acrididae; genus Schistocerca; species Schistocerca americana. The sequence continues at coordinate 272,177,149 of NC_060120.1, read as the reverse complement.
CTGATGTGATACTCAATACATTTGGACGAAATGATTAAAATTTTTGAACAAAAACGGAGCAGTCCGCAGTAATATCATACTTTGCAGAATGTAAGTGGCAAGTTAAATAAACCTGAGATCCAGATTGTCAACTAACGTCGTACTAGCAGTAGACCATATGCAACCATGGTTTCACTTAACCTGTTCTTTTCACTCGGAAGTCATCCGTAACGACCTATACATTCACTACTAGGTGGTAGAATTGTGTACACTCCTATGTTTCTCACACGTCTTATAAACTCTTTTATCCTTTTGACCTAAAAATGTTCTCCATCACATTTTTTGCAAACTGCTTTGCTGGATAGAAATTTGCGAGACATTGTGTCAGTGCAAGTTCTAGGACGCATTTCCTTCTCTCATTAGCCCGGGAGCGGAGCTAATTACAAGTTACTCGGCTTTGACGTACCTTTCCAGTAATTGGCAAACTTTGCGACGCGTAGCGACCATTACTTCCACCATTTTCCATTCACTGCACTTTAATTACGGCTAAATTACGTTCCACGGCGAGTCCATCGCCTTTATTTTAGTTTTGATGGCACCCAGAACGAGGTATGAATGTACAAGTATCTAATGCACGGGAAAGTTCTTCAGAAAATATATTCATTAGCAAATGGAGCTAGACTGCTTCTCACATAGTCAGAGAAGAAGTCTGCTTCTTTCTGGCGTTCTGTTTCAGTCCCGCTGATTAGAGCTCATTGAGACCGGACACTGTTACGAGTTTTTGTCCGGGGCAGAGTTTCTATCAAGCAGCATGATTTATTTAATCACATCTGCTAAATAATCAAAGGTATGCACCGGCCACGTTTTCTGAATTCCTCGGGCATTTACACATTTACAATGGGGCTAATACCGGGTTAGATCCTTCTTGAAGAGCACTGCGGTTTGCTATTCCATTCTGATCCAAGTCAACTTTATTCTCCGCCTCTAATGACCGATATAAACGGGACGTATTCATCCCCATACGAGTCGGAAAACTGCGCCTGCTATTGCTGTTCTTAGGTTCGAGGTACTGCCACGGCCTCGGTATTGCCCCTTCTTCGCTGCTTCTGATTACCTTATTCGGGGCTAAGAAGTAGACATCATTTCGCGGACTTCCAGGAACTGGGAGCAGCTGTCCTATGGTGGGCGCGATCGACTCCATAAAAGTGGCTCGAGGAGGGCTTACATAGCATACATACATGAACAGTTGGAATGGCAGTAATGACCGAAGTGACTGAAAGTGTGAATTAAACTAAGCTGATTTATTGTGGGCGAATCAGAGCGTGTGTCTGTAGATAATGCTGCATGTAGCTATTACACTTTGGGATATATCTACTGTTTGTGGGAACATACAGTGTGATTCAGTTGCCCCCTACCTATGGTGTATGAGGATCTCGCACGTGGTTTTTCAATGTATTGTGGGTTGCTTCTATGTGAAGACATTTGGTAAATAAACTTAATTCTATAATAGTGTGTCCATGTTGCCATATAAATGCAGATCGATGGAAATAAATATCGGTGTAGGAGGAAATATAGATTTGACTTACCAAAAATGGTATGTTACCAGGGGAAATTAAATTCCAGGAGCCTATCTTTTTGAAGCTGATCATGTGAATGGGAGCATTGAATAACGAAGTGGGATTAGTTTATATACATATTACTACAACCATGAATTTAAGGGATATTGTTATGCATGGAATAGACTGTTAAGGTTCATACACATCTGTAGTAGGTATGGACAGGGTATATCATCCAGCAAAGTAGGCAGTACATTCTTCATAAAGCGGTGATAATGAGTTGTGGTTAATCTTGGTGGTAGCACGTATGGTTCTACTAATCTATCACCAAAAATGCCTCCCCATAAACTGATTGAGAATCAATCCTGACGACTTGTTTCTAAAACTGTACGGGGGTTTTCATCGGTTCACACATGCTGATTATGGAAATTTACAATGCCATCTCATGTAAACCCTGCTTCATCTGAAAACAAAATTTTGGAAGCAAACTGAAGACATCACACTGCCGCAAGAACCACTGGCAGAACTGCATTCTGGTTGGATGGCGTTGTGCCCTAAGGTTCTGGATACACTGCACATTGTACAGATACGACAATTGCTCATGAAGTATTACCCAGACCTTCAGCTGCTGCTATTTATTGCACACTAGTTTCAGGATGGTCGTCCATTACACCTAGAACACTCTCTTACATTTCAGGCATGTGAACTGAATGAGGCCGTCCACTGTCTACTTTGTTAGGTGCTACAGAACCTGTTTCTGCAAGATGCAATCGGTTAAACAGATTAACAGTTAGTACTCTGCGTACTGGAAACCGTTTGGTGTATTGGTCACAGGCTCTTAGATTAACTCTATCTGCTAAACCATAGCCGGTTGGTGTGGCCATGCAGTTCTACACACTTCAGTCTGGAACCGCATGACCGCTACGGTCGCCGGTTCGAATCCTGCCTCGGGCATGGATGTGTGTGATGTCCTTAGGTTAGTTAGGTTTAAGTAGTTCTAAGTTCTAGGGGACTGATGACCACAGATGTTAAGTCCAAAAGTGCTCAGAGCCATCTGAACCATCTGATAAACCATAGCAGCAAATCATGTCTGCCATTTTCCTTGTGGAATAAAAGGCCACCATTGCTAGGTTGTGTCAGAGTATCTGAAAGAGAGAAAACAGGTTGTACCACACCACAAAGATCACAATAAGATGTACTTTAAACGTGACCTGTAAGTAGGCCAAAAATTGCAGTACACACCCAGAGTTAGGAGAAACGTACGCAAACGTAAACATAACTAACAAGACTACAGTGCAATCACACAACATAAACGGAACAACTTAATGCTGACCACTGAACCTACTAATGTTTCCGTCGATGCTGCACGCCGGTATCTCACCATGCTGATGACCCTGGTGTGTCCCAGAGTGCCAATGCAACAATGATGCTCAAATCCGCAAGCACATGTTCTTTATGTCTTCGTACCTCACAGTATTCCATGACATGGTTGTAAATAATGATAATTATGAGGTAGTCATCAGTAGTAGGACAAGAAATGCATTGCCTTGGATGACATCACAATAACACCTCCTACGAACACATGATCATGTGTCACATGTCAGAACGCATGCTTTGTAGGACCCATAGTCATAAGACATTTTTGTCTTGTTTTGATGCATACTGTCATACCTCGAAATATGTGTGTGTGTAATGTTATTTGTTGCCTTAACTAGCCTCGGCAGATGAGGGTAAAGCACAGCAGGCGTGTGATAATCCAAGGAGTGTTCATATAGCCTGACCACTGACAATCACGGTCTGTACATGTGAGCAATCAGTCATCTACTAAATTTTGTAGTTCTTACTAGATGGTTGTGGCTGGCGAGGAAGTGCACAGTACTACTGCAGCTCGACTGATGTAAGAAGCTGATCACCTCCAAATGAGGAAACAATTACCATCACAGTATGATGGTTAAATTGCTGTTGGTGTACCAAAACTTAAATATATGAGAAAAACACAACTGGGTGCAAATTTAAGTTATGACTGCATGCCCAAGAATGAACAAAGAATGAAGAATATAGGGTTAAAACTCAACCCATCCAAAACACAAGCAGTACTGATTGGTCATTCTAGGGTCATTAGCGCCAAATATCGGGAATCCTACCATATTTAAACCTTAATGGGACAAATATGAGCTTCTCTTCCTCAGCAAACAATAGATGAAAATTTAAGTTGGATCGAGCAAGTGACTGCAATGTACAACAAGGCATCAGCATCACTCCATACCCTACAAAAATAAAAAAGGTACTGTATTCTATCTTGAGCTGAAAAAGAAACTTGTACAACCAATATACTTTCAATTATTGATTACAGCGATGTTATCCTGCAACTGGTTGTGAATACCTTTGTTCGTTACATGTTTAATGTTCAACTCTTCAATAATATTTCAGAGATTTTCATACCCTCTGTCTTCCCTAAGCTGTTAAGTAGCTGGTCAGCATTCCTGCTGGTGAGCAACGCCAGCATGGTCAGAGAATATCTCTGCCGATATGCAAATACTTGAAATGTTCACTACAGAACAGTAATATTATTAGTTCCAGACTACCTAAAGCAACTCTGAAAAGATCACTGAACTCTCAGTAAAAAGGCGATTCACATACAATTTTCACAAATCATGTAGGACCAATATTAGCAACGTTGTTAATATTTATATTTAAAATTGTTTATGGTAAAAGTATCAAGACTATAAACAGTTTCATAAGTGAATGATATGTTATCTAAAAGAGAATAAAGACTGCTATAGATTGAGACTATGTGACATGCTATTAAACAAAAGAGGAATATTTTATAAATAAAATATTATATTAATGTTAAGTGATGCCAGAACAGAAATTCTCGACCGTTACAATAAGAATAAACTATTTATACTATTGCACTTTTCGTTTATGTGCATTAATAAGGAAATTTGGTAATATATGGTTGTAAGACCAGTTGTTGATAAGGGTAATGTTGCAGGTTCTTGGGGGAAAAAGGTAATTGATTTGAATAGTTTCCTATAGTTTCAAGTTAAACCATACAGTAATTGTCTAAACGACATAGCCATAAATGTACATAGATTTAACCTGTACATTAAATAAATATAAATTAATTATCAAATTGTACACTGTATATTTAGTATGAAATATATTTAAATCTTGTAAATGATCACAATGGTGATATAGAAGTTAACAGCTGATGTTATTACATTAGTAAGCACGTGACATATTTGACGATCAAGGGAGCAGAGCACATTACGTGTCTTTCATTTGCTGTCCTTCGAGTGGGTAAGACTTTGTGCGGCCTACAAGCCACTTGTGGTAACGTGGTGTGCAGAAATTTGGAGTCAATGATTTCAAATTTCGACTCAGTTAGTTCAGTCAAACAGTTTGCGACATTAGAAATGAGTCTCATGGTATATTAGTGTCAAAAGTAGTACTGAATGTTGCGTTGACAATCAATTATTCATCAGAGTCAAGAGAATTAATTAAGTGTGGGAATTTGCTTAGTTTAACGAATGAACAATTCCTCTGGCCCAAAGTAAACATTTGCCTCCATATTGCTGTAACTGCATTACGGTTTCAAATCATATCTTAATTCTTGTCTGTATTTTTAGGATTAAATGTAGATCTGATATCAAGGTACATCTTTGTTCTCTTCCCATTCAATTTATATTAATACATATTTTATATTAATTATTGTCTGTTCCTTAAGCTGGCTTACTGTTATTTAAAGAATATTTTAAGGGTACAATTTTCATCACTCAACCAGACGTCTACCTTAACAGACGAGCCCATAAATTTATTAAATGGTTGTGCACTTGCTCACTGATTGTTAAGTAGCCGCAAATTGATTCATCTGCTAATTAATGTCATGTCATTTAGTTACTGTAAACCAAGCGGACTGTAGCAGATTGTTAGAGTTATTTATAAAACCAAGCACTGATTGCGTGCATGAAGTTGTAACTCTACATCTAGGATAACAGTATCCTCCACACTAGGAAACCCTCATTCTAGCCACATGTTTTGCTCGATATCCTTTAACATCGTTCTCTCGTTAATAACCTTTGGAATAGTACAGCGCCAAATGCTTTTCGGAAGTCAAGAAATGCTGTATTTCCCTGAATGTCTGTATCCATCGCTTTCAGGACAGCTTTTGAGAGAAGTGTGATATAGGTTTCACAGGATCGCTGTTTTCAAAATCCATGCTGGCTGGTATGAAGGATGTCATTCTCTTCGAGGTTCCTCAGTACAACTGAACTGAGAATATGTTGTAGGACTTCTTCCAGCTACAGGGCACAATCTTTGTATGTGGTATGTACTGTATATTATACTTAAAAAGAGGCTCTGTAAAAACCTTGACTGTCATAGTAAGTGTTAGTAAACAGTAAAAAGTTCCCAGAACAACTTTGATGTAAAAATTCCGGAAAATATCCACTTCAAAGGCAGATGATACCCTCATGTATACAGGGGGAAGAATGGTTACTCAAGCAGATGTTGGAGAGTCAAAAGAACGGATTCTCTGTTAGTAGAAGTCAGCTGTGTCCACTAACTGAATGTGGCAGTAAAGCTGAATACTTCATTCAAAGATGGGATATCTACCAAGAAGTGGATAGAACTGTTTCTGCAAATACACCCAGACATTAGACAATGAATTCCACAAATAATGACTCCTTCGAAACGCAATGTTCCTTACGAAAGAACAATGAAGGAACATGCAGCATGTGTTGTGACGAAGAAGAGGCAAAACAAAACTGTGCAAGAAAACGAAGAGTAAGACATTAAATTAAAAGAACATAATGTATTTATGAAAGTAGAAGGTGGAACTAGTAAAGAAGGAGTTGGTTACAATGAGGAACAAGACGGAGTAGATGCTAATGGAAAGATGATTACGATGTGGAAGATGGCATTCACAATTAGGGGACAGTCTCCAACTAATCATCAGAACCCGAATGAATCTGTAGAATGACTAGTTTTATAGCTAGCTTAGAAAGAGGTAGACAATACTTCGCGTGAAAATGAACCACAACCTGTTGAAGAGGAACTTTGAAGAAGCATCGACTATTACTTAAAGTGTATGGTGTCTGACGAAAACAGTAAGATGAAAGACTGAACTGTAGACTGGGATGTTGCGTATGAGAACATTCCATTAATTGAAAGATATCTGCAAAAGGTGAATTTTGTTAATTCAGAAGATGTGGAAGCAGTTTACGTAATTATTACAGTGGATTTCGCAAATCAACCAGCACGCACTGGATCTTGGGAACATATGGCTAGGGATCATATTCTGTTTTAAAGGAGTACTGAAAATATAGGCCAAATTATAAGCTAATATTACAAACAGCAGCAAGTCATTGATGGTCGTGGTGATGCTACTGCCTGCTGCTTCTGTCTTTAACGAATAACAAATAATTTAGGTCTAATATGCACTACTAGTGCTAGTAGTAGGAGCTGTATTTTGTTTAAGAATTACTTGCTGTAATTCAAGAAAGCAGAGTTTACTCTGCTTCTGTGTTATAGAACTTGAAGCATCTTGGTGATGGTGAAAGCACAGTTCACAAAGAATGATTTTCAGCAGTGGAGAAGGGAGAAAGGCACCCAGCCTTGAACGCAAGACACATCAACATCAAATTTGGGGTGGCAGTACTGATTTATCTGAAAGGCTGCAAGAGATGCCATCAAGATTCTCGTTTGACAGCGAAGATAAACTTAACTTTCTCAACAGCGTCACTGAACGCATGACACATCGTGAACAACATGGGTACAGCTGATATCGGAAATACAGATACGAACTATTATATTTTCTCACTGTGCCTAGTAGAAAACTGTGTATATAAAAATGCCAGTTCCTATCCATGAGGAATCACACAGTATAAATATAATCAATATCAATGTTCGTTCTATAAAGGGAGAGAGTTGTGAGTCTGAGTTTAATTCAGAAGACTGTTTAATTATCACATACGAAGTCAATGGATTTTGTTCCCAGCTAAACATTTTTTTTTTTTTCAGAAGTGAATGTGAAAATGATACAGTTGATTAAGAGTGGCCGCTTTGTACATTCTAAAGAGTTTGTTACCTTTGAAATGTTTGAGCAGTATGACAGTATTCATTGCAGTGCAGTGATCTTGTCTGATTGTTACATTGAGGATCTATTACTGTATGCAGTTTGTCCATAAAATGTGGTTCAGGGTCATTTCCATTTTATTAAGGCAGGTGCAGCTGTCAAAACTTGACAGGTTGGTGGAGATAACTCAAATATTTACTCAATTGTATCAGCCTACAGTTTAGAAAAAATATTAAAAGAGTGCCCAAGACGAATTAGAATGTGATTAAATTCGTATTTTTCCACTGTGTATGACAGCATAAAAAGTTGTTCTATTTCACATCATTACTGTGAAGATATTTCCAAAAATCCTCCATAAAATCTAAAGAAACTCTTTTTATTTTCTTTTTGAAAATGAATGAAAATTCTTCAAGGCCGCATTAGCTGTGTCGAGGTTCCTTACTAGACAAAACAACCACTTTCACACCATTACAGCCACATCTTCACTTGATAGTAATTTCTCACTTCATAAGGCTAGGGAGAACATATGATGTCCCAAGATTCAAGTCTATTATAACAAAGCTTGGTTTCTTTATTTTAGCATTAGTTTTGACGATCTCGACGTTCATCTTATGGTGTACAATTCCGAGTTTAGCCACTCGATGATATACTTTTAAGATGTTATACAACTGTTTTGTTTACGGCTTGAATGTTAAAAAAATGGTTTAAAAGATTTTTAAGATTTTTTGGAGGATTTTTGGAAATTTATTTACTGTAAGAACGTATAATTTAAGCTGTGGTTGACCTAATTTCAAAATAGTGTATTCTATTTTATTATACAGACTGATTGTAAGAGTACTAGAATATTTTTGTATAATGAAATAATGCAAAAAACTGAATGCAAAATGTTTCTCGACTGGGTGAGATATAGGCCTGGAAGAATCGATTGCACTACATGTATATAAAGGAAGCATATAATACATTTATAATTCGAGGATAACTGTGCTATTAAAGAATAGATAGTCTTTTGAAGGAACAATTTAATATATTGTTAATTATTTGGTACAAAACAAAGTCCATGCTAATCAGAAGTTACAATCTCGACATTCAAACACAAACACAACAATTAGCAATTACCAGCTTACGGCATTTAAGTGATCCCTTTACCAAAAAGTTTATAAACCCATATTCTGTGATTTTTGGTTCTCTCTTTGCATTATTCAGTTCAGTCTCTTTGAACGTTAAGTTCTCGATCACGACTAGTGCAACATACCACGTGGATTTTAACTAATTCAGAAGTCATAGTGTAAACACAAAAACCGGAAATTCGCACATTCGACTTTCTCACTCGTTCAAGATTACTGCACGTGTCGACATGGTCAAGTCAGGCTCATAATTCACCAAAATTAAAACCAGTTTTCAGAGCTCCTAACACACACGTCCTGCCTCATAATGGCTGAGCTCCAAATTTCTCGTAGACACGAGAAAGCAATTTTCTTGGCCACAAAATATACACAAATGTACTGTGTTCTGAGTGGCTGAGGAAAGTCTAGGCCAATGACCTGTCAGTATGAAACTGCACAAGTCCACCTCTTTTATATTGAACCATTCACAATAGAGTACTTTTTTCTGAGAGATTTATTAAACGAAGAAATTTGAAAGACCCTCAAACATGAAAATACGCCTCTGTTTACCCAACTTTATATTAATATGTTTCTTGTGTCCCCAGTACCATAAACTGCTAAATATCACTTTACAAATTTCCCCTGAGTGTAAAAGTCGTCGTGAACAGACACAATTCTCTCACTACCATTTACTCAGTTAACAGACAACGATATTTAATTTATGAAAATCGTAATATTTGCAGAAGATATCATTTAGTTTCCTAAAGTCGTTGTTTTGACAGCTTAGGATTTCACAGTCCGTAAGTCAGCGACATCGTTCGGCCACAGCCGCTGCTACTTGGAAGCAGCTGGAGCAAAAGAGCGCATCCGGCATGCTAGAACCATGATTCATCTCTGCTTGAAGCTAATTGTTCTCATTAATTGTTACAGGCATGATATAATCGCCTTTTGTCTCACAGCCCTATCACTAGAAATTTTTTTTTTGCTAACTATACAACATTGAGAATATTTTCCAGAATTATGATAATTTTCCAAATGCAAACTTAATAAAGTAAAACGCATAATGCTTATTTCAGATTTGGTATTTCTAAAATGAATTATATCTGTTGTTTTACGAAACCTAATTTTTTGAAAAATAATGTACAAATTTGTAACGTATACCATTTATTTTTCGGAATTTTACATTTTCCTTCCGTTTTCATAACACTTTAAATTATTTTTAACTTTTTAGTTCACATGGAATTTATGTTTTGTTGTATAAAATTCTTTGCTTATATTTAGACTCTTCTGGTGTGTGTGTCCCTCGATCCTGATCACTTTTGACTTTTGGCTTTTTCTTTTTACCAACTGCAAAAAAGGAGGGTATTTAAGAAGATGAGACCTGGACAAACTGATTAAACCAGAGTTTGTACAGAGTTTCAGGGAGAGCATAAAGGAACAATTGTCACAAATGGGGGAAAGAAATACAGTAGAAGAAGAATGGGTAGCTCTGAGGGATGAAGTAGTGAAGGCAGCAGAGGATCAAGTAGGGCTAGTAGAAATCCTTGGGTAACAGAAGAAATATTGAATTTAATTGATGAAAGGAGAAAATATAAAAATGGAGTAAATGAAGCAGGCCAAAAGGAACACAAACCTCTCAAAAATGAGATCGACAGGGAGTGCAAAATGGCTAAGCAGGGATGGCTAGAGGACAAATGTAAGGATGTAGAGGCTTGTCTCACTAGAGGTAAGATAGATACTGCCTACAGGAAAATTAAAGAGACCTTTGGAGAGAAGAGAACCACTTGTATGAACATCAAGAGTTCAGATGGAAACCCAGTTCTAAGCAAAGAAGGGAAAGCAGAAAGGTGGAAGGAGTATATAGAGGGTCTATACAGGGGCGATGTTCTTGAGGGCAGTATTATGGAAATGGAAGAGGAGGTAGATGAAGATGAAATGGGAGATACGATACTGCGTGAAGAGTTTGACAGAGCACTGAAAGACCTGAGTCGAAACAATGCCCTCAGAGTAGACAACATTCCATTAGAGCTACTGACGGCCTTGGGAGAGCCAGTCCTGACAAAACTCTACCATCAGGTGAGCAAGATGTATGAGACAGGCGAAATACCCTCAGACTTCAAGAAGAATATAATAATTCCAATCCCAAAGAAAGCAGGTGTTGACAGATGTGAAAATACCGAACTACCAGTTTAATAAGCCACAGCTGTAAAATACTAACGCGAACTCTTTACAGACGAATGGAAAAACTAGTAGAAGCCGACCTTGGAGAAGATCAGTTTGGATTCCATAGAAATATTGGAACACGTGAGGCAATACTGACCTTACGACCTATCTTAGAAGAAAGATTAAGGAAAGGCAAATCTACGTTTCTAGCATTTATAGACTTAGAGAAAGCTTTTGACAACGTTGACTGGAATACTCTCATTCAAATTCTGAAGGTGGCAGGGGTAAAATACAGGGAGCGAAAGGCTATTTACAATTTGTGCAGAAACCAGATGGCAGTTATAAGAGTCGAGGGACATGAAAGGGAAGCAGCAGCTGGGAAGGGAGTGAGACAGGATTGTAGCCTCTCCCCGATGTTATTCAATCAGTATATTGAGCAAGCAGTAAAGGAAACAAAAGAAAAATTCGGAGTAGATATTGAAATTCACGGAGAAGAGATAAAAGCTTTGAGGTTCGCTGATGGCATTGTAATTCTGTTAGAGACAGCAAAGGACTTGGAAGAGCAGTTGAACGGAATGGACAGTGTCTTGAAAGGAGGATATAAGATGAACATCAACAAAAGCAAAACGAGGATAATGGAATGTAGTGGAATTAAGTCGGGTGATGCTGAGGGAATTAGATTAGGAAGTGAGACACTTAAAGTAGTAAAGGAGTTTTGCTATTTAGGGAGAAAAATAACTGATGATGGTCGAAGTAGAGAGGATATAAAACGTAGACTGGCAATGGCAAGGAAAGCGTTTCTGAAGAAGGGAAATTTGTTAACATCGAGTATTGATTTAAGTGTTAGGAAGTCGTTTCTGAAAGTATTTGTATGGAGTGTAACCATGTGTGGAAGTGAAAAGTGGACGTTAAATAGTTTAGACAAGAAGAGAATTGAAGTATTCGAAATGTGGTGCTACAGAAGAATGCTGAAGATCAGATGGGTAAATCACGTAACTAATGAGGAGGTATTGAACAGAATTTGGGAGAAGAGGAGTTTGTGGCACAACTTGACAAGAAGAAGGGACTGGTTGGTAGGACATGTTCTGAGGCATCAAGGGATCATAAATTTAGCATTGTAGGGCAGCGTGGAGGATAAAAGTCGTAGAGGGAGACCAAGAGATGAATACACTAAGCAGATTCAGAAGGATGTAGGTTGCAGTAAGTACTGGGAGACGAAGAAGCTTGCACAGGATAGAGTAGCATGGAGAGCTGCATCCAACTAGTCTCAGGACTGAAGACCCCATAATAACAACAACACCTTTCGCTTTATAATCAGTCCATTTATAATTGTATTGCATTTCTATCTTATAGTCGGCGCTGTATTTGTGTCCTTTTACATTTGCAATCATTTTTGTTACATCATCATCGCACCTTCAAATAAAATCCAAGAGCCAGTTACATATCGTATTTTCCTGTAAATATAGTTTCGCCTAAGAATATTATATTACACAATATTCCTGAAAGATAAATATTAATAAAGAATTTTTCAGACTGTGATTTTCGCAACATGATCAATTATACTTTTAAACATTTTAATTCTTGTCCTCAAGGAAAGTAATTAATATATAACTTTCTTTAGCTACTGCTCTTGAAAAAATATTGTTCCTGTAAGTGAGAAAAACTTAATAGCTTTAGCAAAATAGAATGCTAGCAAAAGAATCTTTTAATATTATCGAACTAATGCAGAACATTTACTTGATACTGATTTTTTTTCCAGAAAATCTTAAATCTAGCACAAGTTACTCTTTCAAAATTGACAGTATTTCATAGCTACCAGTTCTATCATTTTCTTACTGAAGTTTGTATACAGTCCCATGTATTGTAGGCAGCCACGGTCAGCGAGGTGGGGCGTGCCTGCCCCGCTGCACCTTGTACCACGAAATCAATAAAGCTCTTTGTAGTTGTTAACAGCGTTTGCCCTGCACGCCACACGTGCTACTCCCTGTTCTTCACAAACAGGTTATCTACCACTTCGTTCTTCGTCATGCAAATCTCTCTGATGTCGATGGAAGTGTTTGCGTCACATGACCACTGTGACATACACTGATCAGCCAGAACAATATGACCACCCACCTAGTAGCCGGTAAGTCCATCTTTGGCACTAATAACAGCGGTGAGGCGTCATGGCATGGAAGCAATGAGGCCTTGGAGGGCGCTGGAGGGAGCTGGCATCTCATCTGGTCACATAAGTCACCTAATTCCCATAAATTCCAGGGAGGTAGGCCATGGCGTCTGACGCCACGCCTAGTCACATCCCAGATGTGTTCGATCGGATTCAGATTTGCCGAGTTCGGGGGGGGGGGGGGGGGGATTACATCAGCTAGAACTTGCCACTGTTTTCCTTGAACTAGTCCACCACACTCCTAGCCTTGTGATATGGTGCATGATGTTACTGAAAAATGAAATGCCACGGCCAGTGTGAAACACGATCTTCATGAAGGGATGTACGTGGTCTGCAAACAGTGTACGATACTCCTTAGCGTCACGATGCCTTGCACGAGCTCTACTAGACCCGTGGACGCCCACACGAATGCTCCCTAGGTCATAACTGAAACACCCACAGCTTGTCTCCGTCCCGCAGTACAAGTGTCAAGGAGCTGTTCCCATAGAAGACGACGGATTCGTGCCCTCTTTATCGGCACGATGAAGAAGGTATCGGGATTCATCAGACCTTGTTACGCTCTGGCACTGCAGCACCAACGTCCAGTGCTGATGGTCAGATGCCCATTCAGTCGTAGTTGACGATGTCGTGGTGTTAACAGTGGCACAAGCGTGGGTCATCGGCTGCGCAGGCCCGTCGTTAGGAGTATTCGGTGTGTTCTGACACACTTGTACTCTGCCCAGCTGTAAAGTCTGACTTTAGTTCCACAACAGTTCGCCACCTGTCCTCTTTTAACAGTCTGCCCAACCTATGACGTGAGACATCTGTAATAATGATTGGCCACCGTACCCCACGACGTCGGTATGTGCTTTCACCTTGGTTTCTCTACGTGTTAACGACACTTACGCACAGCAAATCTCGAACACCCAAGTCGTGCAGTTATCGAAATATTCGTGCCTAGCCTCCGGATCATCGCAATCTGCCCACGGTCAAAGTCACACAGATCGCGCTTTCTCCTTTCTACACACGGACAGCACACACAGTGATACTACACGAACCGTGCGTGTGTGTGACCAGCAGTCATTTTTGATATCGCCTGGACGGGTTGATATCGATAGTAGATCGGCGGTCACACTGTTCTGACTGATCAATGTATGACAGTGTACTGTTGCCGTACACTTCTTCCAACTCGTCATGAACTGGTGCATCGTTTGAAGAATGAATTTTTCACTCAGCAGCGTTTGTGCCGGAATGAAAATTCCCTGCAGATCAAAACTGACTCAGACCGAGACTCTAACTCGGGACCTTTGCCTTTCGCGGTCAAGTGCTCTGCCAACACAGGTACCCAAACACTCATGATCCGTCCTCTCTTGCCCATGAAAAGCAAAGGTTCCGCGTTCAAGTCTCGGTCCGGAACATGTTTTCATCTACGAGGATGATGCAAAGTGGTTCGCTTTCAAATACAGAAAATTAGTTACTGCTTGATACTACGTTTCGTTGATGGGTGGTGTGATTTTGTTTTTGCTTTTCTATCGGTGAGCTACGGAAGTGTGGCGCCAGGATTTCAGTGTGCACCAAGTCTGCATACATATACCTACAAACATTAATTTGAGGGGGTGGACCAGAATAGAAATTTTTTTGAGCCTTGTAAGTGACGTGCACTAAAGTGGTGTTTATGAAATGAGTGGAGTCCTGATCTATATCTAGATGGCTAAAAGAGCCAGACGCAAATGGAAATGCTATCTGACATTAAAATGAAAGTAAAAGATTGAATCGCCACCAACTCTAGCCACACGCCAAACAAGAGGTCCGACTGACTTGGAAAATTAATTAATTTAGTCATAAGAAAAATCTAGTAAAAGAACATTCATTGTAATGTCAGTCATAAAAAAACTGAGATGTAGTTATTAATATGATTCAGGGACTGTTCACATGAATCAAATATTAAAATAAAGTAAAAAGTGTGTAAACACTGTGGATAAGAGCAGCTTGCTGCAACATACCTGAAAACAAGGTCTGTTCTAAAGAATTTGTTTTATGTAATGAGGGAACACTAATTATTGGACCTGTGCGCATGGAAACAGTATGGATGGGCTAGCAGGGAAACTATAAGGTAAATAACGTAGGTAAAGGAGACATAACATCGGAACACTGGATAAGACTGGAAACAAAATTATTTATTTCTTAAGACATTGATATAACACGTCTATATAACTGCTGTTGCCTGGTAACTACATAGGATTGCTCGTGAAACGCTATACGATTCACAAGAGAATCTCTTGATTTGGAATTGCGGTCGTAATTAGAGGGGGACAGAAAGATTTAATACTCGCATTCATATCCAATTCACTCAAAGAACAGCAAGGATGGCCCCAACACCAACATGCAACGGAGCTAGGAGGTTAGTTCCGCTGTGTTGAGAAATAATTAAATAAAAGAGTAAATCACGGTTGCATTTAAAGTTGAACCTCGGTTTGGAGAAACCGCCTCAACGAGGGCCACACAAACACGCTTACGCGCTTAACATGAAATCGCAAACCACAAATATAATTGAATAATCCGGACAGGGTATATTTAATATCCCAAAATCAGAGCAATCAGTAAACTCTAGGACAGAGACAAGGGGTCACTGGAAAGTTAGGCTCACAGTTAACACGTGTGGCCACGTGGTTCACGGAGATACAATTTCTACGTACCGTGGTCAAATTTTAACAACATTAAACCCCACAGCCGCTAACAATTAACATTTTACAGAGGACACATTTGAATAGACAAAGGGTAATGACAGAAGGCCAACAATAATATTAACGCACGTGAATAGTTTCCAACGGACATATAGTAATGAAACAACGAAAATTCACAAAGAGGCAAAAATTGTCAAGATTCGGAAAAGATTAGAATGTATACACACGCAGTCGCAGGTACAAAAACATTCACACTGAATCGAGGATGCACTTCCTACGTGAGATTGCTTCAACATATACAACACCTTAGTGCTACGTCTTTCTTACAGACCAAAGTCTGCATTAGAAATCAAAGTGAAAGTTTGCAAAATCCTTGCATTCCTTGCTGCGACCCAGCAAAACAATCTTTATAAGAGAAAAAAACGAGGCGAAAAGCTGCACAAGGTGCAAGTTCAGTGACACTGAATTACAAAATGCTCCCCTCTTGCTAGGTGGATAAAAGGTTTCATCACATGTAAGTAGAGAAAATATTGAGAGAGGAGGAGTTGCCATATGTGTTAAAATCTGTCATAGTGTGAAAAATTTGGAAAGTACAAAATTTTGCTTAGAGCAACATACAGAAGCATGTGCATGTGAGCTTAAACTAAATAATGGCTCTTTTATAATTGTAGCCATGTGTAGGTCCCCATTGGGAAATTTTCAACTATTTTTGAAAAACTTGGATTCTTTGTTGTGCTATCTGTCAGACAGAGGAATGCAAATTATTGTTTGTGCGGACTTCAATGTAAATTTTCTGAAAGAGTCCGATAGAAAGCTTGACCTTGAAGTAATACTTGGTTCTTTCAGTTTGACATCAGTTACGATTTTCCTACTCGGGTGATTCAGGAAAGCAGCACACTGATAGATAATGTTTTCATAGATCAAGATAAATTTAATCAAATAAAAACTTTTCCTGTTAAGAAATGTCAGATCCCTTAATCGGGCAGGTAGGTTAGAAAATTTAAAAAGGAAAATGGAAAGGTTAAAGTTAGATATAGTGGGAATTAGTGAAGTTCGGTGGCAGGAGGAACAAGACTTTTGATCAGGTGAATACAGGGTTATAAATACAAAATCAAATAGGGGTAATGCAGGAGCAGGTTTAATAATGAATAAAAAAATAGGAGTGCGGGTAAGCTACTACAAACAGCATAGTGAACGCCTTATTGTGGCCAAGATAGATACGAAGCCCACACCTACTACAGTAGTACAAGTTTATATGCCAACTAGCTCTGCAGATGATGAAGAAATTGATGAAATGTATGATGAGATAAAAGAAATTATTCAGGTAGTGAAGGGAGACGAAAATTTAATAGTCATGGGTGACTGGAATTCGACAGTAGGAAAAGGAAGAGAAGGAAACGTAGTAGGTGAATATGGATTGGGGCTAAGAAATGAAAGAGGAAACCGCCTGGTAGAATTTTTGCACAGAGCATAACTTAATCATAGCTAACACTTGGTTCAAGAATCATGAAAGAAGGTTGTATACATGGAGGAACTCTGGAGATACTAAAAGGTTTCAGATACATTATACAAAGGTAAGACAGAGATTTAGGAACCAGATTTTAAATTGTAAGACATTTCCAGGGGCAGATGTGGACTCTGACCACAATCTGTTGTTTATGAACTGTAGATTAAAACTGAAGAAACTGCGAAAAGGTGGGAATTGAAGGAGATGGGACCTGGATAAACTGATTAAACCAGAGGTTGTCCAGAGTTTCAGGGACAGCATAAGGGAACAATTGACAGGAATGGGGGAAAGAAATACAATAGAAGAAGAATAGGTAGTTTTGAGGATTGAAATAGTGAAGGCAGCAGAGGATCAAGTAGGTAAAAGGACGAGGGCTAGTAGAAATCCTTGGGTAACAGAAGAGATACTGAATTGATGAAAGGAGAAAATACAAAAATGCAGTAAATGAATCAGGCAAAAAGGAATACAAACGTCTCAAAAATGAGATCGACAGGAAGCGCAAAATGGCTAAGTAGGGATGGCTAGAGGACAAATGTAAGGATGTAGAGGCTTATCTCACGAGGGGTAATATAGATACTGCCTACAGGAAAATTAAAGAGACCTTTGGAGAAAAGAGAACCATTTGCATGAATATCAAGAGCTCAGATGGAAACCCAGTTCTAAGCAAAGAAGGGAAGACAGAAAGGTGGAAGGAGTATATAGAGGGTCTATACAAGGGCGATGTTCTTGAGGACAATATCATGGAAATGGAAGAGGGTGTAGATGAAGATGAAATCGGAGATATGATACTGCGTGAAGAGTTCGACAGAGCACTGAAAGACCTAAGTCGAAACAAGGCCCCGGGAGTAGACAACATTCCATTAGAACTACTGACAGCCTTGGGAGAGCCAGTCCTGACAAAATTCTACCATCTGGTGAACAAGATGTATGAGAAAGGCGAAATTCCTTCAGACTTCAAGAAGAATATAACAATTCCAATCCCAAAGAAAGCAGGTGTTGACAGATGTGAAAATTACCGAACTATCAATTTAATAAGCCACAGCTGCAAAATACTAACGCGAATTCTTCACAGACGAATAGGAAAACTGGTAGAAGCCGATCTCGGGGAAAATCAGTTTGGATTCCGTAAAAAATGTTGGAACACGTGAGGCAATACTGACCCTACGACTTATCTTAGAAGAAAGATTAAGGAAAGGCTAATCTACATTTCTAGCATTTGTAAACTAAGAGAAAGCTTTTGACAATGTTGACTGGAATACTCTCTTTCAAATTTTGAAGGTGGCAGGGGTAAAATACAGGGAGCGAAAGGCTATTTACAATTTGTACAGAAACCAGGTGGCAGTTATAAGAGTCGAGGGACATGAAAGGGAAGCAGTATTAAAATCCATGGAGCAGAAATAAAAACTTTGAGGTTCGCCTATGACATTGTAATTCTGTCAGAAACGGCAAAGAGCAGTTGAACGGAATGGACAGTGTCTTGAAAGGAGGGTATAAGATGAACATCAACAAAAGCGAAACAAGGATAATGGAATGTAGTGGAATTAAGTCGGGTGATGCTGATGGCATTAGATTAGGAAATTAGACACTTAAAGTAGTAAAGGAGTTTGGTATTTGCGAGCAAAAAACTGATGATGGTCGAAGTAGAGAGGATATAAAATGTAGACTGGCAATGACAAGAAAAGCGTTTCTGAAGAAGAGAAATTTGTTAACATCGAGTATTGATTTAAGTGTTAGGAAGTCGTTTCTGAAAGTATTTTTATGGAGTGTCGCCATGTATGGAAGTGAAACGTGGACGATAAATAGTTTAGACAAGAAGAGAATAGAAGTATTCGAAATGTGGTGCTACAGAAGAATGCTGAAGATTAGCTGGGTTGATCACATAACTAATGAGGAGGTATTGAATAGAATTTAGGAGAAGAGGAGTTTGTCGCTCAACTTGACTAGAAGAAGGGATCGGTTGGTAGGCCATGTTCTGAGGCATCAAGGGATCACCAATTTAGTACTGGAGGGCTGCGTAGTGGGTAAAATTGTAGAGGGAGACCAAGAGATGAGTATACTAAGCATATTAAGAAGGATGTAGGCTGCAATAGGTACTGGGAGACGAAGAAGCTTGCACAGGATAGAGCAGCATGGAGAGCTACATCAAACCAGTCTCAGGACTGAAGACCACAACAACTGTTAAGAATGGTCTGTCTGATCATGATGCACAGCTAGTTACAATATATGATATAGCTGCACACATTAATACAAAACAGTCTTCCAAAACAGTGCATTAAATTAACGGTTTAACAATTCAAAATTTTAGGGAAAGCTTGTAACAATTAGACTGGATGATGTGTACAGGGAACATAATGCTAATTTAAAATGTAATCTATTTCGTGGTACCTTTGTGAGTATATTTGAAAAGTTTCTCTAAGAAAACAGTGAAATATGACTGTAAGAAACCTTGTAAAAAGACATGGCTTACTAAAAGGATAAATATATCTTGCAAAAAGAAAAGGAAAATATATCTTATAGCTAGGAGGAGTAATGATCCCGAAACAATGAAACATTATAAAAACTACTGCACTGTATTAAGAAAAGTTATTAAAAAGTCCAGAAGTATGTTCATTATGTCTGAGTTTAGTACATCTGATAATAAAATGAAAACAATTTGGAATATTGTTAAAAGGGAAACAGGGCAACCGAGAGCACAGAAAGACATTATTTGTATCAAACACAATGAAAAGTTTGTTGATAAGAAGTCGGAAGTAGAAAACACTTTTAATAATCATCTTTAAGTGTCGTAGAGAACATATGATCCAGCAATTAGGAAGTGCAAGGCAGTATATGGAAGAGGCAGTACCTATGTAATTTGATAAAATTGAAATTCAACCAAGCTCTCCTACTGAAATTAGGAAAATAATAAATTCACTCAAAAGTAAAAGCTCACATGGAATTGATGGCATTTCCAACAGAGTATTCAAAGCTTGTTCCCAACAAATAAGTAGGATTCTCAGCCACATATGCAGACAGACTGAAATACGCTATTCTTAAACCTTTGCATAAAAAAGGGGATAGATCTGATGCTAACAACTACTGCCCAATCTCACTTCTGACTGCTTTATCCAAAATTCTTGAAAAAGTAATGTATTCAAGAGTAACATCACATATTTGTAGAAATGAGGGACTAACAAAACGTCAGTTTGGTTTTCAGTAAGGCTTTTCAACAGAAAATGCTATATATGCTTTCACTGATCAAATATTAAACGCATTGAATGACAGAATATCACCCATTGGGATATTTTGTGATCTCTCAAAGACATTTTATTGTGTGAATCATGAAATTCTTCTACATAAGCTTCAGTATTGCGGTATGAGTTGGACAGTGCACAAATGGTTTCATTCATACTTACCTGGAAGAATGCAGAAGGTTGAAATTAACAGTACAGATAGACTGCAAAAATCAGCAGAGTCCTCTAACTGGAGAAGTGTGAAGAATGGTGTCCCAAGGTTCAGTCTTGAGTCCCTTATTGTTCTTAAAATATGGTAATGACTTGCCACTCTATATTTATGAAGATGCAAAGCTAGTTCTTTTTGCTGATGATAAAAGTATCGTAATCACACCACACAAGCAAGAATGAATTGAGGAAATTGAAAATAATGTCATTCAGAAAATTATTAAGTGGTTCACTGCAAATAGACTCTCACTAAATTTTGAGAAAACACAGTTTATACAATTCCTTACAGTAAATGGCGTAACACCATTGATAAATGTAGACTATGAACAGAAGTCTTTTGCTAAGGCAGAATACTCAAAATTTCCGGGTGAGTGCATTGATGAGAAATTGAATTGAAAGAAGCACATCGATGGTCTGCTGAAACGGTTAGGTTCAGCTACTTATGCTGTTAGGGTTATTGCAAATTTTGGTGATAAACATATCAGTAAATTAGCCTACAATGCCTATTTTTTCACTGCTTTCATATGGCATCATATTTTGGGGAAATTCGTAATTAAGAGAGAAAGTATTAATTGCACAAAAGCGTGTAATCAGAATAGTAGCTGGAGCCCACCCAAGATCACCATGCAGACATTTATTTAAGGAACTGAGGATATTCACAGTACCTTCGCAATACATATATTTACTTACGTAATTTGTCATTAATAACCCATCCCAGTTCAAAAATAACAGCGAAGTGCATAGCTACAACACTAGAAGAAAGGATGATCATCACTATTCTGGATTAAATCTGACTTTGACACAGAAAGGAGTGAATTATACTGCCACACAAATCTTTGGTCAATTGCCAAATAGTATTAAAAGTCTGACAGATAGCCAACCAACATTTAAAAGCAAATTAAAAGCATTTCTGAATGACAACTCCTACTCAATAGATGATTCTTAGGTATGAAGTATTAACTGAAAAAAAATTAATTATTTTGTGTAAAGAAAACTAATGTTAAAGCGACACGTTCCACATCTTTACGAAATGTCGTACTCATGATCTATGGAACAAGGATTAATGAATGTATGTATGTATGTATGAGACAAAGCGGCACGCAGTTAAATCAACTCACCCTTCTTCGAAGAGACCTCGGCTGCATACACTTGGAGAGCTGGAAACAGACTGTCCATCTCACACGTAAGCTTCTCCCACACAACCCCGTCGCCATGAAAACCCAGAGATGAGGCTTCCGCCACGAACCTAACACCGGTAACTTTCACGCAAAGGGAACAAACTTCTATGCCTACCTGAAAACTACAAGGATTGGTTATTCTGTAAGACCACCGCTGATTGTCTGCAGCACACTAAACTACCGCACAGCAAAATGAAACACACCCACATTCATTCATTCACGCATGCCAGAGAGTTTTGGAATAGGAGAACAAGGGATAAACATTTTATGAAATCATAGTCGTGAGTTGGGTTACATATAAAAACACGGAAGACTTATAATGGCGTAATAGACGCATTTGCAAGTCTGAAAAGAACCAACATAACAGCCATATGATGCTTGCAAATCGTAGAAAGAAATAGGCTATGGCTAGATTGAATCATAGCTCAGTCTTCTCTGGTATTAAATTTAGCAACGGAAAAACCCGAATTAATCCGTAGGATGGGAAGTGCACTGGAAAGCAAATAAAATGAAAATGAAAGGGGACTATATGATCCTTTCAGCCAAATTTTGTTATTGGCTTAAAATATTTCCTAGGCAGTCTGTTTTTAAGCTTCATTCGCGTAAAGTGTGCCAGAAACAGCTATTTTCTGGCGCATCCGAGCACTCGAATGCAATCGATGTGGTACTACAAATAGTTTACGACGAGATAGGAGTCTTGTTAGTTCCCGTTACTATCACAAAGGTCATTAGTATCAGCTAAAACACTACTCTCAACAAGATTTGCCGTCATAACATGATTCGTTTATGGCAAACAGTCTGAAAGTACGTGCTTGTCTCGCGTCTGTTTAACTCGTCATTTCGCTTGTTTTTTATACGACGTGAAACATGAGTGCTTGAAAATGACAAACAAACGTATTTATACGGAGAGAAAAGGTTCGAAAAGTAATGGCAATCGTGAAAAAAAAAAAGCTTTGGTCCGTATGAGCAGTTTACGGACATAATTTTCTCAAAATCAGAGTGTTTCGACATTGGCGAAAAAAATGCCAACTGAACGTTGGCGGGAGCTATAACTCATGAAATATGCAAGCAGTTACACTATACCTTTTAGTAAATTGTGAGTCGGCATATTTTCTTCAGCAGTAAGTAACATTTTTGCGTATATTTTAATTCCGATTTTCGGTGCACGTTTTTATAAAGACTTTTTTGTCGAAGACATTTACTTGTATTTCACAATACCACCATTCTGTTAAAACCATTTTTTGAATATCCCTACATATTACGTTAGACAGTACCAACACTTTCAAAGCAGGTTTTGAAACTTCATTCCAGCTTGAAAACCGTAGCACTGAAAGCTCCCACCTGCCGCCCTAGGCCTTTCGTCGATGTCGTGTAGTGTTCTCTGAATGAAAGATTTTTTTCGAAAAACACATCATACAATCTTAAGGGTGTACAACAAAGGTCTGAAGTTAATTTTGTAATTTGTTCCAAAATCGAGCATCTCTCTGGTGTACCCTCTTAAGTGCTAAAGTTTATTTAGTCTAAGTGATAATTAAAAGTTTATGGCTACCTGTCGTACGCATATTAGATTGTGGAGTAACGTGGCAGCTACGTGTAGTTTCCAGCCAGGGGAGATTTCTCTCACTATTGTGTTCGTGGAGCAGCAGCAGTTTAGACGTTACGCTTGGTAATGAGGAACTGGGAGTCCGCAGAGGAGCGGCGTCCCCGGGTAAACGGTCCAGTCGCGCTGTCGGCTGCCCTCCCCCCTTGCTACCGCCCGACCTGGCGACCTCACGGGCTTGCAGTTAATGACGTTTACTCTTCTGAGTGGGCGGCGTTTGCATCCGGGACACCACAGCGGCAACTACGGCCTCAGTGGTGGGTATTCTGCAGCCACTGCGACGCACTTGGCTGCTCCCGTATACCCTGCCAGGGTCCAGAGGTCGCCACAAGTGTAAACGGCTGTGGACAGTGCTGCTGGTTACCGATCCCCGTGACGTTTGGAAATGATCCCTAACAGCTTCCATGGCAGCATGTCGTCTACTTTTGCGCTAGAGCAGAAACGTTTGAATGATTGACAGGACGACAGCAACAAGACTGAAATGTATCCCAAACGTCTATTGTAATCAGACTGAAGTAATGAATAATCAGTACATCGAGAGGACGATTAACAATGAAGTCATGGAACTGATTGATACGTTTCCGTATTTACGGCAGATGAAGGCAACTGTAAGACTCCCAGCTGCTGTAAAACAGATGTTTACTACGATTCAGAGCAATACCACCTACTTGAAGCTTCAGTCCAGAGCGGCCCCTTCCTCGGACGTACCGCACTTTGTATATACACTGTCTGATCGAAAGTAACCGGACACCATCTAGAGGACATTAAAATGGAGTGTGTCCTTACTTCGCCTTAATGGCAGCTTGAAATCTGTGGGGACACTTTGAATAAAGTGTCTGAATGTCTGTGTAGGAATAGCAGAAACAGCGAAACCAGAGAAAGTCGTCCTGATGGTCTCAGTGGTCCCCAGCGAAGACGATGTTCCACCTCGTCCCAGAGACGTTCTACGTCTATCAACATGTGAATCTATATGAATACTCCGCAAATCACACTTAAGTGCCTGCCAGAGGTTTCATCGAACCACCTTCACAGTAATTCTCTATTATTTCAGTATCGAACAGCGCGCGGAACGAACGAACAACTATAGCCTTCAGTGCGAGCTCTGATTTCCCTTACTTTAGTATGACGATCATATCTCCCTATGTAGGTCGGTCAACAAAATATTTCCGCACTCCGAGAAGAATGTTGGTGATTGAAATTTCGCGAAAAGATCTCGCCGCAACGACAAACGCCTTTATTTTCATGATGTCCACCCCA
The DNA here is from genome assembly GCF_021461395.2 of Schistocerca americana. Taxonomy (NCBI): domain Eukaryota; kingdom Metazoa; phylum Arthropoda; class Insecta; order Orthoptera; family Acrididae; genus Schistocerca; species Schistocerca americana. Next base: position 272,152,460 of record NC_060120.1, on the reverse strand, counting down.
ATTCCTGTGTCATGTCAGTGACACTCTCGCCCCTATTCCGCGATAATGCAAAATGTGCTGCTCTTTTTTGAACTTTCTCGATTTACTCCGTCAATCGTATCTGGTAAGGATCCCAGACCGTGCAACAGTACTCCAAAAGAGGATGGATAAGCATAGTGTAGACAGTCTCTTTAGTGGATCTCTTGTACTTTCTAAGCATTCTGCTAATATAAAGCAGTCTTTGCCTTCTCCACAACGTTTTCTATGTATTCTTTCCTATTTAAGTCGTTAATAATTGTAATTTCTAGGTATTTAGTTGAATTTGCGGCTTTTATATTTCACCGACTCATCGTGTGCCGAAGTTTAATGGATTCATTTTAGCAATCATGTGGATACCCTCACACTTTTCATTATTTAGGCTCAACTGCCAACTTTCGGACTATACAGATACCTTTTCTAAGTCGTTTTTCCATTCCTTTTGGTCTTCTGATGACTTTACTAGTCGATAAACGACAACGTCATCTGCAACAACCTAAGACTGCTGCTCAGATTGTTTCCTAAGTGCTTGTCATATAGATAAGGAATAGCAAAGCTTCTATAACACTATCTTGGGGAACCCCAGAAATCACTTCTGTTTTACTCGATGACTTTCCGTCAATTACTACGAACTTTGACCTCTCTGATAGGAAAACACGAATCCAGTCGCAGACGATATTACATAGGTACGCAATTTCACTAAAACCCGCTTGTGTGGTATAATGTCAAAAGCCTTCTGGAAATCCAGAAATACAGAATCAATTTGAAGTTCCTTATTAACAGCACCCAACACTTCATGTGAGTAAAGAGCTAGTTGTGTTTCGCAAGAACGGTGTTTTGTAAGTCCGTGTTGACTGTGTGTTCAAATGGTTCAAATGGCTCTAAGCACTATAATATATGTTGCAGAATCTTGCTGCATATAGATGTTAATGATATGGGCCTGTAATTTAATGGATTACTCCTGCCACCTTTCTTGAATATTGGTGTGACCTGTGCACCTTACCAGTCTTTGGGTACGGATATTCCGTCGAGCGAGCTATTTCATAGGATTGTTACGTATGGAGCTATTGCGGAAGGAACCTAACTGGCATACAGTCTGGACGGTAAGGGTTCAGGTTGTGACTCTGTGCAGGACAGTCCATTTCGGGAATGTTATTGTCGACGAACCGTTGCCTTACAGATCTTGCTTTGTGACAGGGTGCATTGTTATGCTGATATAAAGAATCATCGTCTCCGAACTGTTCCTATACAGTACGCAGTACACAATGGTGTACAATGTCTTCAAATCCTTCTTCACCCTAACCATTGAAACCACTCCCATACCGTAACACCACCTCCTCCTTGCATCACGTCGGCATCTCACGTGATGGCAGGTGACGTTCTCCACGCATTCGTCAAAGTCAAACCCTTCCGTCGGATTGCCTCATGCTATGGCGTGATTATCGCTCCATATCACTCGTTTCCAGTCATCCACTACCCAGTGGCGTTTTTTACATCGTCTCAAGCGTCGCTTGGAGTTTTTACGCAAATGTGAGGCATATGAGGAGCTGCTCGACCCCATTTTTTTTAACGCCATAGCTACATTCACTGTGCTGATGGACGGCTGGTAGCACTTTGGAACTCACGAGTGATTCCTCCAGCTGAATTCATATGATTCCTTAAAATCACTTTCCGCAATGCTCGACAGTTCCTGAGGTCTGCCTGATTTTGTATTAGCCGTGGTTGTTAATTCGCGTTTGCATTTCTCAAGTACACGCCTAAGAGGTAACTTGGGCAGCTTTGGAAGGGTTTAAATTTTCCTGAAGGGTTTGTTACTCAGGTGACATGTTCACGCTCGAAGTGCCTGATTTCTCCAGTCCGCCCTATTCCGCTGATACTGCTTCTCTACTGACAGCACAGCAAAAGGGTGGAGTCCCTCCACTCCCACAGCGGCGTAGTCACCATCACAAAAGGTCTACTGTCACCTCCATATTTGTTAGCTACTTATCAAGGGCTTCACGGGATGCGGGGCCGTCTTGTCGTCTGTGCGTCTGGGTAGGATTACGCACTAACACGGTCGTGTCGAGGAGAGAGATAATGGACGGAAAGCGAACATAGGGTAGCGGTTTCAAGGACAGAGGGGCGGGGCGGGGCGGGGGGGGGGGGGGGGGGGGGGGGAGAAGTGCCAAGGCAAGCGCCAAGGAAAAAATAAACCTCTGCGATAGTCTGGTCGGGTAGTAAGAGAAGTAGTGGTTGCTTCCTATCTGCTACAGATCATGCAAAAGTAGGGTGGTTGTTAGTTTTGGGTATAGTGCAATGCTCGGTACCGTTATCGTAGCTTAGGTCGAGGAGGGGTACCGCTGGCCTGGACACCTACGAAATTGTTACTCCTCAACTACCTTTTGTACTGGCGGTCTCACCTCACGTAATGTCTAATGGGTAATTCCGCATTACATAGAGGACTCCGTATTATTTTTGATCAGTTAAAGTATGTGGGAGGAAGTAATATGTTTCCCGACACTTTCAGGAATATATTCTCTGTGCGATGAGCGCAACCTCTCTTGTAACATCTGCCACTGGAGTTGTTGAGCAACTCCGTAATGCTCTCGCTCCCACTAAATGATCCCGTGACGAAACAGAGCTGCTCTTCGTTACAGCTTGTCTACGTTTTCTATTAATTCAGTCGAGTAAAGGTCCCAAACTAATGAGCTATACTTAAGAATCGGTCGAACAAGTCTTTTGTGTGCCGTTAATTTTGAGATGACTAAAATTTCCATTAGATTTCTCCTAGGAATGTCAGCAAGGCGTCTGCTTTTTCTATAATTTATTTTACGTGGGCATTCCACTTTATGTCACTCCGAATGATTATTCCCAGGTACTTTTCTGTAGTTACTGTATCAAGCGATTTGTCACCAATAGCTTTATCACACAGAAGTGATTCCTTTTCCATTTTGTGCACAGTATAATAACATTTATTTACCTTCAGGGTCAACTGCTAGTTACTGCGCCAACCATTGTTTCTCTGCAGGTGCTCCTGCAGTTCACAACTGAGGTACCGTTCAGAGGTTAGGGGACGACACCAAGGTCTGCAACGTGAATCGATACCACGGCCGTTAATGAGGTCTAACTGCAGTTCGCAAAGATGTGGGGAGGCGCACCTGAAGGTCAAGCCTCCCTTCCTCAGTTTGTGCACTCTGTTTCGGCAGTCGCCACCATCTAGTAAGATAGTATTAGTCGACATCTCAGAGGAACATGTAGTTGTGTTAATGAGGAACGTTGTACTTCAAGAGAGCTGTTTATGATGCTTTCATATTCAATGACAGCTGTAAATATTATACCCTCGCTGTGGCAAGGAACTGTCTCAGGTCAAATAAATTTGCATAATAAAGTGAATTAATATTTCATGTGTTCTAGTTTGACGAACCATCTGCCACAGCACTCAAAGAACCCACAGCTATGGCCAGACGATTGTAGTCCCATCTGGCGTACATTTTGTATATTTTGTTGTTATTAATCAAATTATTATTTAGTAAACCATTTTATATATGTATTTGCTATTACTAATAAAATGGTAGCTACAGGTTGTCAATTATTGAGCTATATGAAATAAAATCGTCATAACTCCTCAACAGTTTGCGTTAGGACGTTCAAACTGCACGGTTGGCCGCTGGGCATGATAGAAATTAGTACGCACATACGTACGCGCCTTGTTGTTGTCGCCCATTTGCACGTGAAAACGTGAAAATGTCACGGTACAGCGTGCCTGTGAGTATAGCGCTCGTGAAGCCTGACTATGCCAGCAATAACAGCCCATCTGCGGCTGAAAGGAAGTTTGCGACCGAGTTCAAGCTGAGAATAACCGGTCCAAGTGTGCTAACAATCAAGAATTTGATTCTCAAGTTTGAGACAAAGGGGAGTGTTCGTGATGACAGTGTTGGCAATGTCAGTCGTTCAAAAAGGTTGAAAACGCCTGAAAACATCGAGGAGACGCGCGCTGTGTTTCAAACCAGCCCCAGGAAATATATCAGACGAGCTGCACAGCAGGTGAGAATCAACCGAGAGACACTGCGACAAATTGCTGTTGAAGACCTGCATCTCTTCCCATACAAAATTCAAACCCATCAGCCATTAAGCCCCACGGCCATGGAACACAGGTCGTGTTTCGCCAACACTATTGTCCACGGAATTGAGAAGAGGACTTTGATGTGAATAGGGTTTGGTTTAGCGACGAATCCTAGTTCCATTTGGATGGGTTCGTCAGAAAGCAAAATTGGCGTATTTGGGGGACTGAGAATCCGTACTTCGCCATCAAGAAGCCTCTTCACCCTCAACGGGTGACTGTGTGGTGTGCAGCGTCCAGTCACTGAATAATCGGTGCGATATTCCTTGATGCCACGGTGACTACCGAACGGTAAGTGAAGGTTTTGGAAGTTAATTTCATTCCCATTATCGGAAGTGACCCTGATTTCGACAAGACATGGTTCATGCAAGACGGGGCTGGACCCCATCGAAGCAGGAGAGTATTTGATGTCTTGGAGGAGCACTCTGGGGACCGCAATCTGGCTGTGGCGTACCGTGAGACCACTGGCATTAGCTCGATTGGCCGTCATATACTCCGGACCTGAACACATGCGACTCCTTTTTGTGTTGCTATATTAAAGACAAGGTGTACAGCAATAAACCCAAAAAACTGCCGAGCCGAAATTAGCCATTCAGGAGGCCGTCGACAGCATCGATGTACTGACACTTCAGCTGGTCATGCAGAGTTTGGCTGTCCGCCTGCACCATATCATCACCAATGATGGCAGGCATATCGAACATGTCATAACCTAAATCCGAATATCTGTAGCGACGTTTACATGTTGAATAAAGTGTGGGTACGATGTAGTTTGCAATTAGTTTTCATATAGTTGAATACTTGTCACGTATGGCACGTTAAAAGTGGGGAACCAGGCGAGGTCTTCTTTTTGGCGGGGGAGGGAAGGCAATAAATATCTGTGACTAGCTCCTCACCCCATTCCCCCTCCCCTAAACGGAATCACGAATCTGCGCCTGTTCATCACTACTACAAATTTTCCATCATTTATTACTATAGCTAATTGTGGCGGAAGCATAGTTCCCGTAAACATGTAAGTACGGCCACCACATCTAAAAAAGCTGTAACTGGATATATAGGTTGTCATAATGCCGCCAGCGAAACCGCGAGAAAAGCACTCCAGTTTGTCGTAGGGCATAAAATTTGTGGCAGTTTATCCGATAGGAGATCAGAGTATGCAGTAAAGTCGCAGGTAAATGGCGAAATCAACCGGTTTTACCGAGCGGGAACGGAACGCAAATTCTAGAAACCTAAACTGGCTATCAAAGAAATTGCAGAGCAGAGCGTGAAGTTGGCTGGAGTTTAAACCGCACTTTGCCGTAGGGCGATTCGCTCTTTCCTCGGAAGTTTCCCGTCAAAGGCAGTGTTCGGCTTCAGTCCGACGTACCGTGAACTGAGAGCACCGACCGTTAACCCAAAGCATTACGGACTTCTAAATCAAGTATTTCCTACTCTCTCGCAGGCTTACAGTCAGAGCTGTGCGCTCTGTGAACAACATATCACAGCACCTATGTCCGGTAGCGTTTACAGGACACATTTTAACAGTCTCTTCTGGAATATTATAGTATGTTTATTATTGACAATGTTTTGGAGACATCTGCTTGTTCCTGTAGTAATTCGTTGCCCTGACTTGGTATGACATCGTAAGTGTGTGTGACGATGCCATAGAAAGGGAAAATATTGCCTTACTTAAAATATATTAAAAAATCGCAATTTTCAGAAACATATAAATGATTTGAACTTAATCACACAATAAAAAAATGGTTCAAGTGGCTCTGAATACTATGGGACTTAACATCTACGGTCATCAGTCCCCTAGAACTTAGAACTACTTAAACCTAACTAACCTAAGGACAGCACACAACACCCAGTCATCACGAGGCAGAGAAAATCCCTGACCCCGCCGGGAATCGAACCCGGGAACCCGGGCGTGGGAAGCGAGAACGCTACCGCACGACCACGAGCTGCGGACAATCACACAATAATGTCAGACTATTTCCTTAGGTGTCATGTATTCCTCAAAGAGTCATCCGTATTCTGTTGTTGAATCCTTACACCTCTATACAGACATTATTGCAACAAATATAGCTCGATATTGTGTAAAAGAGAAACTAGAGTTTTATTTTTCCATTAGATTTTTACAAAACAATCAATTTTTGTATGTTATTTATTTATTATAATATCCCCTTTCGAATAACATTTTTGCTATGTTGCACCAACTACTGTCACAGAGCGCTATTTTATAGTTCCGTTACGCTTATATCGCATCACTCTGGCACGTTAATTGACAATGTTGCTTACCGACTAACTGCTGCTCGTTGTCAGAGGTATGTATGAGAATATGAAACGTTGACTATTTCATTCATGCAAACTGCTCCGTTACTCTAGCTTTGATATTATAGTTATTTTATTCCTTTTTTCCTTTTTTATTTTGTCATATCTATACATCTATTTTCTATTTTTCTATTTTCTAGATCTGAAGATGGGCAACGGATTCTGAACTCTGTAAGATGACTACGAAACTGTGATTGAACCGAAGGCTTCCTAATAAACAGATCTCCGAATCAAGTACACCAATTAGGTTCCTTTCAGAGTATGCTGATGCAATAGTTCCATGTTTAAGAATCAGATGCAGTCTCTCGCTCAACGAAACATCCGTACCCACAGACTGGAAAGTTGCCCAGGTCACACCAATATTCGAGAAAGGGAGTAGGAACAATCCATTAAATTACAGGCCCATATCATTAACGTCGATCTGCATCAGGATTTTGGAACATGTATAGTGCTGACACATAGCTAACAAGGATTTAGAAAACATCGTTCTTGTGAAACAGAACTAGCTCTTTACGCACACGAAATGTTGAGTGTTATTGACAAGGAATTTCAAATTAATTCCGTATTTCTAGATTTCCAGAAGGCTTTTGACACTGTACCACACAAGTGGCTTGTAGTGACATTGCGTGCTAATGGAATATCGTCTGTTACGTGACTGGATTCGTGATTTCCTGTCAGGGAGGTCACAGCTCCTAATAACTGATGAAAAGTTTTCGAGTAAAGCAGAAGTGATTTCTGGCGTTCCCCAAGGCAGTGCTATAGGCGCTCTGATAGTCCTTATCTATATAAAAAGAATTTAGGAGAATGGTTGGTTCAAATGGCTCTGAGCACTATGGGACTCAACTGCTGTGGTCATAAGTCCCCTAGAACTTAGAACTACTTAAACCTAACTAACCTAAGGACAGCACACAACACCCAGCCATCACGAGGCAGAGAAAATCCCTGACCCCGCCGGGAATCGAATTTAGGAGACAATCTGAGCAGCCGTCTAAGGTTGTTTGCAGATAAAGCTGTCGTTTATCGTCTAGTTAAGTCATCAGAAGATCAAAACAAATGGCAAAACGGTTTAGAAAAGATATCTGTTTTTCGGTGCGATAAATTGGTAATAGATAATGCTGTGGGGGAGGCTAACAAAAGTGCGTTTTATTGGCAAAAGACTTAGAAGACGCAACAAATCTACTAAAGATACCGCATACATTACGCTTGTCCGTCCTCTTTTGGAGTACTTCCGCGTGATCTGGAATCCTTACCAGATAGGATTAACGGAGTACATCGAGAAAGTCCAAAGAAGAGCAGCAAGTTTTGTATTATCGCGAAATAGGGGAAAGAGTGTCACTGACATGGGACAGGATTTTCATTGCGGAGAAGTCTTCTCAAGAAATTTCAAACATTCTTCTCCGATTGCGAAAATATTTTGTTGACGCAGCCCTACATAGGGAGGGACGATCATCACAAAAAAATAAGGAAATCAGAGCTCGCAATCAAAGATATATTTGTTCGTGTTTTCCGCGCGCTGTTCGAGATTAGAATAACAGAGTATTATTGTAAAGGTGGTTCGAGAAACCCTCTGTCAGGCACTTAAGTGTGATTTGCAGAGTAGCCATACAGATACAGATGTAGATAAAGTGTCAGTTAACAACAGAAACACTTTTAGAAGAAGTGAGAAAGCATTGAGACTGAAGTAGGTGATTTATCAAACGTTAACGTTAGTACTAGAATCTTTTGCAGTGTTTTAATACAAGGAAACGTTGCTAATACACAACGTTGCAAATTATAGACGTTTCCTACGATGCCGCCTTCCAATCGAAGCACTTTCATCTCCGAGGGATCTCTGAGGCAACTGACAGATTTCTAAGGTGGATCAGGGTTCAACGTGGTAACGTTACTGCAGTCGGGGCACAAGTTCAGAATAGGGAAGGATTGGTAGTGAACTCGTCTTGAAGGATCCAACAAGGAATTTGGGGAAATTAATGAAGACCTAAATCTGGATGTACTGACAGTGCGGGGACAGTACTACACAAGCGAACACAAACTTTAAAAGCAGACGCGGCCGCATACACGCATCCCCTTGGACGGGAGAAAAGGACGCGGCTGTGCGACCGCGTTTGCTTTGACCGCTAAGGAGGCGTACCGGTCACGATCGTGTGTCACAGCATAGCCGATAGACAGCTGTAGCTTTGAATCTCACTGACTGGCCGACACTCGCCCCGTTTACATGGGGCTCTCAAAACCGGATTTCGTAAAACGATTTCCCAATATTGATTCTGGGCGGTCATCTAAACACTTCAAAATCGATTCTGGAAATCCGCTTCTGGTTGTCCGTTTTCTAGTTCCACAATCGACTTTCGCTCTCATCTAAACGCAACCGGTTTTTAAACCTGTTTAGTCTGTCAGGTTTCGTCTTGTTTTAAAGAATTTTCGGCTAATATGGGCGGAATGACTTTTTGTGCACTGAAAGATAAGCAGAAACGTGGGACTGAAGCTGTTCACACCTCCACTAATTGAAGAGAAATAGCGATTGTGCTGACTAAATCATAAATTGAAACAGCTGTTTTCGAGGCGCCATATTTAACTGGGCTATCAAATCCGCGTTAACATGTAAACACGACTGCGAAAAATGGTATCCGAAATTCGGTTTTCGTCTTTCTGAAGATGTGTCGCATGTCAACGCAGACTTAATTTATGAGAAATACCACGTCTGCAAGGCGGGAGGAGGTTATCTCATGCTCTAGCCGTAGCAGGCGATCTGGGAAAATCTTACGTCCTCTCAGGCGTTGGCAAAAAGTATCTCGTGGCTGTCTTTCATAGCTGAACTGATTGATAGCTATAGGCACTAAATGAAGCTAAATTAAACAGAAACTGTTCCAGAATAGTTACAGCACAGTTACAAAGAGAAAACATAAGACGAGTGCGTGGTCAGAAACGCACCCTCGATAAAGCAAAAAGTTTTTAAGTTATTCGATGTCAAACGTTTCATAATTAAATTGAAATTTGAAAATTAATATCTCAATAAAACCTTGTGCGATTTTCACAAACTATGTGACCACATATAGGACTTACGTATTTCAACCAGAAATAATAATAGACTTCTACAAACATTAAGTATTTTAAATAACATCTCAGAATATGGATTCTGTGCATGAAAAGAGGAGTCTTCAGCAAAGTAATTAATAAAACAGTGAAAGTAGACACTGAAAGTAACTTAGATATTGATGCATAAATGTATTTAGTTCAATTTGTTTTTTTTTTTTTACTAACAACAAAACAGAAAACCAAGGACAGTAGTGGAAAGCTAAGTACCTTTACATATTAACTGATGCTTCATATATATGTATAGTGTAACCTGAATGGTTTACGAGTATGAACTGGAAATCGGAAGAACGTTGATTTAACTTATGTCAGTGGGAGTGCTTGAACAACCGGCAGCCATTTTGGTCTGGGTCATTCGTTTGCCATAGTCACAGCTGTGAACATCTATGTGTGAGCAATGTGTGGGTCAGCGTTTCGCTAGAGCCATAAAAATTTATAGGTGCTAACTTTGTCACTCGTGCTTCTTAGTTTGCGTCAGCAGTGAACATTCTAGCTAGTTGGCTATCATGTGAATTCAGAATAATTCACTTTATTTGAAAGAACAGAACTCTGATACATTTCTTTGATTACTTGCGAGTGGTCTGGACATTTTATTTGGTTAGCGAATGTGGAACTTTAATCTTAAATCGTACAATGAAAGAACTTTGAACTATTTCCGAGATTTTACCAAAGATGAGATGCTGTTTCAAATTTCTTTTACTTTAAACTCTAGCAAAGTAGTTACGTGGATTCAGTGTTAGAAAGGAAATAACAAACTCAGTTTAATTAAATGAAAAGTACTTTGAGTTGTGAACATTAATTATTTTTCAGTGCATAATCCTGCCTTTATATTTAATTACTAAAATTTTGTGACGAATTATCAAGGGTAATTCCGACAAATGCATTTGGTTGACCCCTAGACTATAACGAAGACAAATCATAATAAACCAGCTACGCATTTTGAATCACAGGAACAGTGTTTTCGACTATTTGAATTTATAATTCGTGCAGTCGCCCCTGAAGGCTCAAGAACAAACAAAAAGTTTTGGTAGCACGTATGGTTTCGTAATACCCAGGACAGCCGCAGGCTGAAGTGAAAACTTACAAACCAAATAACGGTAGAAGCTAAATGAATATTTCAGTATCTAGGAAAAAGTAATGAAATGAAACTTGGAATAAATTAGGTAACAGTTTTATCCGCTGACATCGGCTTCTGGACATCTTTTCACATCTACATCCACATCTACGTGATTACACTGCTATTCACAATAAAGTGTCTGGCAGACGGCTCTATGAACCACCTTCAAGCTGTCTCTCTACCGTTCCACTCTCTAACGGCACGCGGGAAAAACGACCACTTAAATTTTTCTGTGCGACCCCTGATTTCTCTTATTTTATCGTACGTGGGTGCCAACAGAATGTTTTCACAATCGGAGGAGAAAATTCGTGATTGAAATTTCATGAGAAGATCCCGTCGCAACGAAAAACGCCGTTGTTTTAATGACTGCCACTCCAATTCACGTATCATGTCTGTGGCACTATCTCCCATACTTCGCGATAGTGCAAAACGAACTGCCCTTCTTTGTACTTTTTCGATGTCATCCGTCAGTCCCACCTGAACCTCTGATTCCGACCTTCCACTCGGCTCTGCACCAAAGGACCACAGTCGGTTCTATCGATAATGTTGTAGATGGTGAGCTACGCCTTAATCTCGCAGGCAAAGACTGGTAATGTTTACCATTTCCGCTAGCCGCCAAAAACCAAATCGAAAGCGGCATACGTCATTGGTACCGACATGAGCCACCATAACAAAATATAAAAACAACGACACTATTTTGTGAGAGTGTTAAGTGTTAACTTGTTGCATCAACTGAATGGCATACGTTAATGAGACGAAACATACGACCAGTGCCCATCACAATACTGAATGCCGTTTGACGGCGCATTGAGCGTGTGGGGGTAGGGTATAACCGGAGCAGAAACGAATGGGGAACCATTGTAAGAAGTATAGAGGGAGCAAAGGGGAAAATCGAGTAACATAAGCGACTCTGACAAAGGCTGTGTTGCTATGACCCAGCCCCGGAGCATGTCAGAAACTGCAAGGGTGGTCAGCTGCTCGCGTGCTACTCTCGTGAACGTGTTAGAAATATGGTGAAATTACAAGTAGGTGACAGGGTGTTGCACGTGCACGTCTCATCACCCAACGTGGACATCGGTAGCTCGCCCACTGTGTAAAGGAAAATAGGAGGCGATCTGTGGCAGATCTGACGACATGGGGCAATTCCAGTACAGGCACAATTATGTCGGGACACATTGTTCAGTGCACATTGCTGACGCGGGGCTCTGCGGCAGACAGTCACTATGTGGCTCAACGACTTCACCAATTAGGATTACAGTGGACACGGGATCATCGAGATTAGACAGCGGGTGAATGAAAAATGATCGACTAGTAGAATTAATCACGTTTCCTGTGACATCAGGTCGATCGTCGTGACCAGATACTGCCCCAAACATGCAGTTTGGCCCTGACGCATGACTGTTGCGGCGGTATTATTTATTTGGGACTGCATGGAACCAGTGGTAGTCATCGAAGGCACCATGACAGTTGTGGACCATGTAAACATTATTCACCATATGAACATTATTCCTGACCACATGGATGCCTTCACGCTTGATATGTTTCACGATGACAAGAGCATCTTCCAGCAACATAACTGTCATATAATGAGGACAGAATCATGCTGCAGTGGATTGAGGAGCATGATAACGAACTAACATTAATATATCGGCCACCAAATGCGTCTAATGTGAACCTGATTGAAAAATGTCTGGAAAGCTATCAGGCGCCAGTCCTGTGCCTATCAACCATCAGCTCGTAATTTAAGAGTATTGCTAGATTTGTGTGTAGACAGCTGGTGCCAAATACTTTTGGAAACCTTTCAAAGCCGGCCGGAGTAGCCGAGCGGTTAAAGGCGCTACAGTCTGGAACCGCACGATCGCTACGGTCGCAGGTTCGAATCCTGCCTCGGGCATGGATGTGTGTGATGTCCTTAGGTTAGTTAGGTTTAAGTAGTTCTAAGTTCTAGGGGACTTATGACCACAGTAGTTGAGTCCCATAGTGCTCAGAGCCATTTGAACCATTTTTGAAACCTTTCAAGGACTTGTCGAATACTTGCCACCCCGAATTGCTGCTGTATTGCTTGTCAAAGGTACCCAAACTCTATTAGGCACGTGGTCAGTATGTTGTAGTGGAAAGAGGTAGAAGGCACTGTATTAAAACTCGGCGAGAACCTTCCAAGTGATTTATTGTTTCCAACTACAGTGTGTCACAGGGACCCGAAATCTGAGGAAGCGTCCCAGTGGTTTGTGCAACACAATGCTGTGTCATGCCGCCCTTGGACAGCCGCGGAATTGTGACAGTAAGGATGCGCCGACAGTTTGGTCTGCATTCCTGCCGACTCATTGCTGCGCGGTGTGAGCTGCAGGTGGCCAGCTGCTGTTTCTTCTCGCCCGTGTGGCTCAGATCGCAGCGACGACAAGGGCCCGTGATACGGCATCTGAATCTGCGGCCCTCGGCTCGGGATGCCTCCGGCATGAGTTTGAAGCCAGGACGACTGCCCGCGGTATCGAGCCGTGGAGTGGTCCGCCGCTGGCTGGCTGGCTACGGACCCCGCGTCGTCCTCAGGGGGTCGCACCAATGACCTGTCGTGGACTGGAACACTGGCGACCCATCTGCTGCTGCATGTAGCCGTTGGTGTGACACGTCCCGCCGTCCAGGAGAGCTGCCACACTTGAATGAATATTAGAAAACGGCATCTATTTATACTCGGCTGTGCGCCTCTGTTTTGCCAAGCGCACCGCTTCGCGTCACGTGCTCGTTACACGCTAGGTTGGCCAGTGGGCCCCTTCTGCCTGTGACTTGTTACATGCAAAACAGCTACGGCCCTGTGGCCTCTATTCTACTTCGCAAGTGTTGGTATGTGTAACTGTAATCCGGCCCACACCTGGCTGTAACTTGTACTCAGAATATCGCACAAAACTAACTTTCCCTATCCTAAACAGTGGTGCCGCTACAATGTTTTGGCTGATCAACGTTTTTTCATAGCATGCAAGTCGAAATATGAAAATCGCCAGGTACACAAGTAAGACTCACAATCACACAAATCAACATGGCGCCTGCATGGGTTGCTACCATGAGCCAATCTCAGCATGGGCATTGGACGTCACTGTTCTCATAGATTCTAGATGGAACAGTTTTATATCTCGAGAGCAATAACAGCTTCTTATGCAATCGCATTAATTTCCTTTAGCAACTTACAACCAAACTGTCTCTTTCCAATCTAACCTAGATCTGGCGCTTTGCTGCAGATCAGTCTGCTACCACTGCCAGGTTTCCTGCATTCATATTCATTGGTTTGACCTAGCCGCAACAAGATTATTTCTGTTCAGAGTAAAATAGATCTTTGACTACACTATATGTTACAAGAGACTTCATTTTACTAAATACACTGATGTACATATTTTAAGGGCGAAAGTAACTTTCGGATGACATGTCACTGCCAAGTAAGACGCAAGGTGGGAACACGTAGTTCATCCAATAACGCTGTCAAACATGATCGTTCTGGTGGTCGATGTGTTGTGGTGTAGGGTTACATGGGTGGCTTTTTTTTCTCCGCCTGAAAAGGCCGTGAAGGCCCTACGGTACCGATCGGCCGCCGTGTCATCCTGAGACCGCAAGCAGCACTGGATGCGGATATGGAGGGGAATGTGTTCAGCACACCGCTCTTCCGGCCGTATGGCAGTTTGCGACGCTACAACACCCTCAGTGGCATTGTAGCGAGAAGGAGGTACTTCTCTGAGCGGCAGCACTAACCTGGTGTCTTGCTGTAAGTACCTCGTTGCACAGTAGTAGCGCTCAGTCGCCAGGTTCCATGTAGGTGATGATCCTGCTGAATTGGAGTGTTTAGGGATGCCAGTTGTTAATCGTCAACAACGTTTGTACTATACTTGTTTTAATACAGAAATTGCTTTGTCACACACGTCACAGAATCAGCATTTGCAATATGGCGGCTCTGGACTACATCTACATCTACATGACTACTCTGCAATTCACATTTAAGTGCTTGGCAGAGCGTTCATCGAACCACAATCATACTATCTCTCTACCATTCCATTCCCGAACAGCGCGAGGAAAAACGAACACCTAAACCTTTCTGTTCCAGCTCTGATTTCTCTTATTTTATTTTGGTGATCATTCCTACCTATGTAGGTTGGGCTCAACAAAATATTTTCGCATTCGGAAGAGAAAGTTGGTGACTGAAATTTCGTAAATAGATCTCGCCGCGACGGTAAACGTCTTTGCTTTAATGACTTCCATCCCAACTCGCGTATCATATCTGCCACACACTCTCCCCTATTACGTGATAATACAAAACGAGCTGCCCTTTTTTGCACCCTTTCGATGTCCTCCGTCAATCCCACCTGGTAAGGATGCCACACCGCGCAGCAATATTCTAACAGAGGACGAACGAGTGTAGTGTAAGCTGTCTCTTTAGTGGACTTGTTGAATCTTCTAAGTGTCCTGCCAATGAAACTCATCCTTTGGCTCGCCTTCCCCACAATATTATCTATGTGGTCTTTCCAACTGAAGTTGTTCGTAATTTTAACACCCAGGTACTTAGTTGAATTGACAGGCTTGAGAATTGTACTATTTATCGAGTAATCTAATTCCAACGGATTTCTTTTGGAACTCATGTGGATCACCTCACACTTTTCGTTATTTCTCGTCAACTGCCTCCTGCCACACCATACAGCAATCTTTTCTAAATCGCTTTGCAACTGATACTGGTCTTCGGATGACCTTACTAGACGGTAAATTGCAGCATCATCTGCGAACGACCTAAGAGAACTGCTCAGATTGTCACCCAGGTCATTTATCTAGATCAGGAACAGCAGAAGTCCCAGGACGCTTCCCTGGGGAACACCTGATATCACTTCAGTTTTATCGATGGTTTGCCGTCTATTACTACGAACTGCGACCTTCCTGACAGGAAATGACGAATCCAGTCGCACAACTGAGACGATACCCCATAGGCCCGCAGCTTGATTAGAAGTCGCTAGTGAGGAACGGTGTCAAAAGATTTCCGGAAATCTAGAAATACGGAATCAACTTGAGATCCCCTGTCGATAGCGGCCATTACTTCGTGCGAATAAAGAGCTAGCTGCGTTGCACAAGAACGATGTTTTCTGAAACCATGCTGATTACGTATCAATACATCGTTCCTTTCGAGGTGATTCATAATGTTTGAATACAGTATATGCTCCAAAACCCTACTGCAAACCGACGTCAGTGATATAGGTCTGTAGTTCGATGGATTACTCCTACTACCCTTCTTAAACACTGGTGCGACCTGCGCAATTTTCCAATCTGTAGGTACAGATCTATCGGTGAGCGAGCGGTTGTATATGAGTGCTAACTAGGGAGCTATTGTATCAGCGTAATCTGAAAGGAACCTAATCGGTATACAATCTGGACCTGAAGACTTGCCCGTATCAAGCGATTTGCTTCGCAACCCCTGAGGTATCTACTTCTAAGAAACTCATGCCAGCAGCTGTTCGTGTTTCAGATTCTGGAATATTCCATTCGTCTTCCTTGGTGAGGGAATTTCGGAAAACTGCGTTCAATAACTCCGCTTTAGCGGCACAGTCGTCGGTAACAGTACCATCGGCACTGCGCAGCGAAGGTATTGACTGCGTCTTGCCACTTGTGTACTTTACATACGACCAGAATTTCTTGGGATTTTCTACCAAATTTCGGGACAATGCTTCGTTGTGGACCCTATTAAAGTCATCTCTCATTGAAATCCGTGCCAAATTTCGCGCGTCTGTAAATTTTAGCCAATCTTCGGGATTTCGCGTTCTTCTGAACTTCGCATGCTTTTTCCGTTGCCTTGATATTTGACTCTTTGTAATACATTAACACCGTTTTCTGACTTTTTCATAATGATAGACACTGCCGACACGTGGCGTTCTTAAACTTCGCTTTATATCTTGTTTAACATCTGAAATATGCACTCGCAACCGTTGTTTTAGAGCCGCCCCGGTTAATCGACCGTGCGTTTTGAGTGGCTCCTCGCGACTAACTCGCCCTGTCTTCCCGAAGGACAAGAGAGACCACCCCAACTTTCTCCCTCAGCCAATACGGACACTTCTCTCGTTTTATATATATATACACTCCTGGAAATGGAAAAAAGAACACATTGACACCGGTGTGTCAGACCCACCATACTTGCTCCGGACACTGCGAGAGGGCTGTACAAGCAATGATCACACGCACGGCACAGCGGACACACCAGGAACCGCGGTGTTGGCCGTCGAATGGCGCTAGCTGCGCAGCATTTGTGCACCGCCGCCGTCAGTGTCAGCCAGTTTGCCGTGGCATACGGAGCTCCATCGCAGTCTTTAACACTGGTAGCATGCCGCGACAGCGTGGACGTGAACCGTATGTGCAGTTGACGGACTTTGAGCGAGGGCGTATAGTGGGCATGCGGGAGGCCGGGTGGACGTACCGCCGAATTGCTCAACACGTGGGGCGTGAGGTCTCCACAGTACATCGATGTTGTCGCCAGTGGTCGGCGGAAGGTGCACGTGCCCGTCGACCTGGGACCGGACCGCAGCGACGCACGGATGCACGCCAAGACCTTAGGATCCTACGCAGTGCCGTAGGGGACCGCACCGCCACTTCCCAGCAAATTAGGGACACTGTTGCTCCTGGGGTATCGGCGAGGACCATTCGCAACCGTCTCCATGAAGCTGGGCTACGGTCCCGCACACCGTTAGGCCGTCTTCCGCTCACGCCCCAACATCGTGCAGCCCGCCTCCAGTGGTGTCGCGACAGGCGTGAATGGAGGGACGAATGGAGACGTGTCGTCTTCAGCGATGAGAGTCGCTTCTGCCTTGGTGCCAATGATGGTCGTATGCGTGTTTGGCGCCGTGCAGGTGAGCGCCACAATCAGGACTGCATACGACCGAGGCACACAGGGCCAACACCCGGCATCATGGTGTGGGGAGCGATCTCGTACACTGGCCGTACACCACTGGTGATCGTCGAGGGGACACTGAATAGTGCACGGTACATCCAAACCGTCATCGAACCCATCGTTCTACCATTCCTAGACCGGCAAGGGAACTTGCTGTTCCAACAGGACAATGCACGTCCGCATGTATCCCGTGCCACCAAACGTGCTCTAGAAGGTGTAAGTCAACTACCCTGGCCAGCAAGATCTCCGGATCTGTCGCCCATTGAGCATGTCTGGGACTGGATGAAGCGTCGTCTCACGCGGTCTGCACGTCCAGCACGAACGCTGGTCCATCTGAGGCGCCAGGTGGAAATGGCATGGCAAGCCGTTCCACAGGACTACATCCAGCATCTCTACGATCGTCTCCATGGGAGAATAGCAGCCTGCATTGCTGCGAAAGGTGGATATACACTGTACTAGTGCCGACATTGTGCATGCTCTGTTGCCTGTGTCTTGTGCCTGTGGTTCTGTCAGTGTGATCATGTGATGTATCTGACCCCAGGAATGTGTCAATAAAGTTTCCCCTTCCTGGGACAATGAATTCACGGTGTTCTTATTTCAATTTCCAGGAGTGTATATAGGAAATTGACTTTCAGTCAATGGGCGTACAGATTGCTGTTGCTAGGCGGATCTACGTCACGTTTGCTGACATTTTGAAGGAAGTTTGTCTCGGAACACTGTCTCAGATGTAAGATCCTACCCCCGAAGAGTCGGATACTGTCCCTACTAAGGTTGCACAACATTGCCTCCTATGATTTCATCTCTAATGCTCCTTGCTGACGCTTAATTGTTATATGTACATGTAGCCTGCCTGATACTGAACATTTCTGATCGCATAAATGTGCATAATACTTGGCTTAAACACGAAAGGCATATATGCATTATTAGGCGACTCCCAAATGCTTGAAAACACTACAATCACCTGTCAACGTTATTTTGACACTGTGCTTCTTTCCCATGTCCGTCTTATCAGGGGTGTATTCGATCCCGACTTCATTTTCATGAAGTGCATGTGGGATGACTTGGGGAGATTTACTGCAGTACATCCACATGCACCAGTGACCATCCAGCAGTTGTCAAACGCGATGGTGGCGGAATGGGACGCCCTGCCAGAAGAGCCTCTCACCAAGCAGATGGCCAACATGGCAGCACGCTGCAGAGCATTCACTGTTGTCTGTGGTGATCGGACACTCTATTACGAACCATGTCCTGCGTTTCCTAACGTCTGTGATAAATTTCTGTGACTTCAGTACAGCTATCGCATTTGAATAAAAGTGTCATTACTGTTTGTCACACTGCATATTTCTTTTAGTTACCAACTGCACTATACTGCAACATTTCTTTCGGTGTGTAGCCACGTTTCATCGAGCTATGTTACTTGGCGGAGACATATCATGGTGAAGTTATAAGTGCCTTCGTCCTTAACTTTCGGACACCAGTGTAGCAAACATAATGTCGGATAAATATTCTCTGTGTCCTAGTGCACTACTAGAAATACGCCTGTATGAATTCACGTGTCCTGTCCTGTGATTGGCCAATAGAAGTAAGCCGAGCAATCTCAACTTGATTTTGTGATTCTGAAACTACAATGCCGTATTTATTTGTTCACCTGTTTATACTTATATACAACGAAAGTACGCTTTTTACTGATACGACACATAAAAGATCTCAGAGAACGCGTCGTTTTTGAAGTGATTTATTGTGCAACTCTGTCTGTAGATGTGACGCTGGCGGCTAAAACTATCACCCGTGAATTGTATTTAACTTTTTCATGCTCTTAATATCAGATTAATTTTTTACCTCCTTGAGATTTTTTTGATTTTGCTGGTCTGCTCATATTCATTAATATGTTGTCGTAGGTGAAAGAGGTTGTAGCGACGCTAAGCTATTGTATACGAAAGAAGTGTAACGTACACATTGCTAGTAGTATGAAGCGTTCTATACGTGACTTTGCTAAATTATTGTTGTTTTTAAGCTATTCTCAATTTTTTCTTGTTTTTGTAGCCTGGGAGGCATCATTCGAGTCGATAACGTACAGTTTCTTGACTTTTGTGTACATTTAATAATATTATTGTGCTAACAAGGGGACTGTACGGACTTCATCTCACCAATTCGATTCATATTATCAGGTTATGTGGGGCACGCCTTGGACATCAACATATCCAAACACTAAGATTCAACTTTCAATATTTTTCTAGAAAATCGAGGCTGAGAATGCTGGGCATGCCTATATACTTTGTGCGGTCCCTAGAATTCATAGAATCTGTAACCGAGCGAGTAAAAGCTTAGGTTGATAACTGTGAGGTCTCTGGATCGAATCCGTCTGATAGAGGTAAGGCTGTTTTTTTCATTCCCACATAATTCTAACACATTATGAACAGGCGATTAACAACATTTAATGAATAATTTATTATTTTCCTGATCTTTACCCCCAAAATTGGAATTTTTCTAAAATTTTGCATGCGCTTTCCCATTGTAACTTTAGTCCTCGAGGTTCGTTCCAAGTCACCAAGAGCACGTTTTCCCGGCATCAGTATACGAAAGTTTCGACCCACCATGTGCGCGTTATTCCAGTATGTGTTCGGTACAGAATGACTCACTATATGAACCCATTTTCACTGTTTTCCTGTAGCTACTTTTGATCCTCTAGAAACAACTGCATATCACAACGACTTCACAAACGACAGGAAGGAGAAAGGGAACAAGAATGAGATTTTCACTCTGCAGCGGAGTGTGCGCTTATATCAAACTTCCTGGCAGATTAAAACTGTGTGCCAGACCGAGACTCCAACTGGGGACCTATGTCTTTCGCGGGCAAGTGTTCTCAACTGAGCTACCCAAGAACGACTCACAACCTGTCCTCACAGCTTAAATTCTGCCAGTAACTCGTCCCCTGCATTCCAGATTTCACAGAAGCTCTTCTGCAAAACATCGCAGGTCCTGAGTTCGAGTCTCTGTTCGGCACACAGTTTTAATCCGCAAAGAAGTTTCATATCAGCTCACACTCCGCTGCAGAGTGAAAATCTCATTCTGGAAACATCCCCCAGGCTGTGGCTAAGTCATGTCTCCGCAATGTCATTTCTTCCAGGAGTACTAGTTCTGCAAGATTTTCAGGAGAGCTTCTGTGAAGTTTGGAAGGTAGGAGACGAGGTACTGGCAGAATTGATGCTGTGAGGACTGGTCGTGGGTCGTGCTTGGGTAGCACAGTTGAGAACACTTGCCCGCGAAAGGAAAAGGTCCCGAATTCGAGTCTCGGTCCGGCACACAGTTTTAATCTGCCAGGAAGTTTCAAAGGGAACAAGGTTCAAAAACCACATTCTTAGATAACCTCAGAGGTGGGTACTTGCCAAACGTCCAAAATGTTTGGTTTTATAGGTAAATGTTGTGATTTTCTTGGCAGCAAGAGAAAATGAACCTGACTGTGAAGACGGAATCACTTTACATTGAAGTTTCAAAAGTGCAATTAAAAATGGCACTCGTGTGTAGTGAAGAGCCCTTTCTCCAAAACAATGTCATTGCTTCCAATCCTTCTGCAGTAATAATACAAGAACACATGAAAACCGGAGGAGAAATATTTTGCAGTGCCTTTGAAGCAGTTCGTGGTACGCACACGTATACGGGGAAAATGGGTTCGTGGTAAGCTGGAATGTACCTGCAAGAATATGGTACAGTGGGAAACTACGAGTTCCAAAATTTTGGAGAAAAATCCAATTTCTCAGGGTAAAGATTACGAAAATAATAATTTATTCATTAGGTATTGATAATTTCTACACACATAATAAATCTGTACTTAGAATTACGTGGAAATGAAGAAAGCACCAACAGCGAGATTCTATCTGGAGATCTTGCTGTTATGGAACCAAGCGCTTACTCTCTCGCTGATGACGCCTCGAGAGCTAGGGACCATATCCACTATAAAAGCCTGCCAAAAATTTTTTAACTCAATTTTCTCGGAAACGATTGAGTTGCGTCTTCCTGTTTACATATGTTGAAGTCCAAGCCATGCCCTACACGCTCTGTCAGTATGAACCAAATGGGTCAGGGAAATTTGTACAGTCCTCTTGTAAAAGTAGCCACAGCAAGCTGAAAGTAACCTGAAGAAAAGCTTCTCAGTTTTCCAACCGCATCAGTTCAAATAAAACTCTCGAGCTTTTGATGCCTATCTCTGCCATCGTTGTCAGGAGTAAAAACCACTGACTGCTAGGACTGTTTTTTTTTTTCTTTATTGTGATTTTATTCCCCTGCCTCATATGGGCAGGGGAGGGTTGGCAGCGGCACAGTCCGCCGCACTTCAACTGAGTGACATTACAGTTAAAAAGGAGGTAACTATACATACAAAAGGCGATAAAAATTGGTACATAAGAACATAATAGGTGGAGAAAATGGAGCTTAAAATATACTCTGACACAGAGACGTTCATTGTGGGACAGTTAAAAAAAGTCGACATGAAGTTAAAAAACACAGGTGGCGTTTCGTGGTGCACATAAAATACACTGAAGTCACACGCACAAGATAAAAATGAGCCACGTTATTAAAAAGCTCCAAAATGAAGACACTTTAAAACCACTGTAAAAGACCGAACACACACGATGAAGAATAAAAGCTTCTGGGTCATTTATAATATTTGTCGTGATACAACAAGTATATTGTTGAAATACTCAAGAAAATGAAAGTACACCGAAATGACATAATGGTGTGTCTGGAAGTAGCGTCACTTTTTACGAGGGTGCCAGTACAAGCTACGCTGGATCTTTTGGGTCAACAGTTTCCACCCGGAATCTTCAAACTGTTGCGTCATGCGCTACCGACAGCGTACTTCTTGTATCACGACGAATATTATTAAATCACGGATACACAGCGATGGAATCACGACTGTCCGAAAGAGGAGACACCACGCATTCATATAACTGATTCGCCTCGATGGGCGATGAATCCACAACCTTCAGCACGGGAGCCCAATATCGTTCGACCTCTAGCGGGAATCTACAATTGGCGAGAGTGGAGGACGAGGATGGTGACTGCGGATAGATGGCGCTAAGTGGAAATGTGGGTCGGGCGGGAAGCGTGCGTAGACAGCGCGTGGATTTGCGATAAACACTGTCTCCGGATGGCGCAGTTGTTAACGCAACTGCCTAGCGAGCTGGGGATCCCCAGTCCAACACACATTTTCACTCGCCGTCGCCGATTCAGTAGAAAGTCCCGATACAACTCATATCATCAATTCCTTCCATTTCCTTTCCTTTCTCTCCCGCTCCCTGTTCAATTTACAGAACGTAATATCCATAATTATTTGAATTTTTCTGTTGCCCGTCACTGTGACTCAGTGACCTACAATGTTACTTTATTTTGCGAAACGAATCGTGTCTTATAAAGCATTCGTAAAACAGTAACTGAGAATTTTCGCAGAGAAACAATAGAATACTGGTGAACAATTCCGATAATTTAGAGCACATCTCTTGTATTTATTTTATTCTATTGTTAATCTTATTTCAGTTGCTGCATTTTCTACTGTTCTGCCTTACGTATATCTTCTTTGTAGTTAACTGTAACTTTGTTTCTTAAGCCCATCATTTATGTAATACAAAAGTCGAAAATTCACATTTTGCCACCACATAATTTCGTTTTTTACATATTAGACACCTCATAAATTCCCCCCTCATCCTTGCAGGAACACAGATTTCTTATGTTTAGCCCTATTTTTTCTGATGTATTCCCTTCACGTTTATTTAGTTTTCGGCTGTTATACTTGAAGGTCTCTGGGATCATGGTGTCCACGTGATCTGTTTTCTTGCTCAGGAGGTATCATTGACTGTTTGAGTGTCAATCGTGCTAGTCCACTAGGAAAAAAATCTGGCAAAGCTGGTAACTGAAATGCTAACCAGTAGACTATTCCACGCTACTATGGAACAACAATAAGCAAACGAAGGAAACTCAATAATGGCCTTACACAGGGGTCAGCCTGTCACCGGTGCTGCTTAGCGTAAATCGGTGATATGCCTGAAACAACACCTTTACAATTGAATATGCTGCCGATTGGGCTCTGTAGGCAAAGCACAAAGACGTGGAGGGAACTGAAAGCATACTGACACACGATCTTATCATCATGAATAACTACTTCCGTATTTCGACGCTGCTGCTAAGCCCGACAAAGAAGTTACATGCTTTTACTTGAATAATAAAACTGCAAATAAAGAGGTATCGCTTCATGTTAACAACCATTTAATCTCCCATAATTTGACGCCGAACTATCTGGGAGTCTCCCTTGATAGGACGCTCAGCTGCACTTGAGGACAACAGCAGCTAAACTCAGAACCACAAACACTATAATTCAAAATCTATGTGACACAACTTGGGGTTCCACGTCAGAAACTCTACGTGCATCTGTTCTGCGACTAGCCCACTCCGTGGCAGAATAGTGTTCCCCAGTAAGGGATAAATAGTACTCGCATGAACAAAATCGATTATGAACTGAGTAGACCTTTGAGAGAGATACACTAGTAAAAAATACACCTCTCCATTGTCTACCGATACTTGATCGTATTCCACCTCCTCACTTGCTCAGACAGCATGCATTAGTCAGAGAGTACAGGAAAACACAAAACAACGCCCAGATCTCTATTCGTTCTTTCTCTGAGGATGTAAAAGTCAAGAGACTTCGGTTAATAAATCCTCCAATTGTTACCTCAATGAAATGCCATGGAAATTATAGAACGTTATTTTCATCATGGCAGCGACAACAGCAACCGTTACGAAATTGTCTCGAATGAAAAACAGCCCACAGTTGCACTAAATTATGTTTATTTTAAACCTTGACCATGGATTCTGCTATAATAATGTAGCCTTCTTCAGAAGTCCTAAAAATGAACAAAATAACATATAGACCAATGATACAATCTACACATAAACTTCAAAATTAGGTAAGTGATAACGTATTACTCACATACACACTAATAAATGAAAAAAGTCTTAGCCCAGCGGCTGCGTCAAGACCAATAAAATAACTTCAACAGACATAAGCCTGTTTCGAACATAAGTGAAATTACATATGGCACCGTATGTCCTCCGCCACTACCACTGTGATACTGGGCGCACAGTTGTCAAATGTGGTGCACCCTGCGCACCATAGGTGGCGCTCACCACAGGGAGATACGTCGCAACCTTTATCAGGCAACTAGTCAATATGTACGACAATAAATTAATACCAAGCCTACATGTGCAAATGACGGACCATATACTATTAATCGAAATGTTCAACAGATGAAATACTGTTACATACGATCATTAGAGTGGTAGAACATTAACATTTTCATATAACAAAGTTTGTCGTATCACTATTTGATACATTATTCAGAAACGAGACTCTCATATGCAAATGTAACTTCAGCTTACTTCATACGGTCAAATAGCTTATAGGGCTAATTCTACCAGCCGACCATAGTCGTTGTACATTGCCACACTACCAATGATTGACATTATTTCTACGACTAGCACCCTACTGCATGAGTGCGGTAACATGGTATAAGATGACAAAGGGCACATTAACATATCTGTCTCAACATAAACCACTGTTAACATAAAAGCATCTCATGACTCTAAAGACAAATTCCTACTGGAGCATTGTCCTAAAACATTAGTTTATCTCGAAAGATAATCATACAATCATATGGCACAATCGAGTAAGTACTAGTGCCTATGTCCTACGCCCAATACGGGCTGAAAACCTTCAAGGAAGCTAGAAATAACACTGATCATTCAGTAAATTCCTTCCGTCAAACTATTTGTGCTTGTATATCTGCACCTCCTCCAATAAATATAATTTCATACCCTTTGCTTCTTTACACAATATTTCGGTGTCGTTAACAGGTTGGGGCATATGTCCTTCTTCGATGATGTGTTCAGCAAACGTCGACCCATTCTTATTCATACCCATCATCGACGGCAAATGTTCTTTATATCTTATTGCTATAGACCTATGTGTTTGCCCTACGTAATAGGCCGGGCAATCATTACCATTCAATTTATGAACTCCTGACTGCAATATCTTATTATAATTGTTATTGCTAAAACAAAATTCCGTTTTAAGCTACTGTTGGTGGAAAATGCTACATTACAATCGTGTTCATGGAGAACACGTTGTATGTTATAAGATATGTTATTTTGATCAGTTTTAGGACTTCTGAAGAAGGCTATATTATTACAGTAGAAACTATGGTCAAGGTTAAAATAAACATAATTTTTCATTCGAGACAAATTATAGAACGTTGGTGTAGAGCATGGGAAATGGCTTTATTGACACATCCCCGAGCGATCCAGAACGTATTAGATAAACCACCGGTATTTGATCTTCTGAGGAGAATGAGTGTCGGCTGAATAGAATTATTTATTTAGCGTATGGCTAATACATACATATCATGAAATTATATTACATATACATATGTAGATATTGACACACAAGAAACTTAAGTTTGTCTTTATCACTGAATATCCAGTCCTTCAATCCAGCGCACTGCATTTGGAGTTGCTAGCAGGAAGTCCTCTTTGGCGCCGTGATAGGCTCGAATCCTGCATTCAATGACAATGTGGTGGACAGTCTGGTATGGAGCCCTGCAGTCACAGGCTGGATCAGGCAACTTCTTCCACTTAAAGAGAGCATCCCTGATCGGCCATGGCCGGTACGGATTCTGTTGAGAGTAGTCCAGGTCTTGCGTGGTAGGTCGAATCCACTTGGAAGTTTAGCACCTGAGAAGATGTTATGCAGGTGCGCATCTGTCACCACTTCCCACCGACCTTTCCATTTTTCAAGAGGTTTGAAATTCTTAGCAACCATGTCAGTAGCATCGCACAGAGTTGGATGGCGTGATTTCAGTCTCTTGCGATTTAAAAGTGGCAGGTCGCTATGCACGGGTAGGTTAGAATTCCTTGAGATCTTGTGGAATTCTCTCATAAGGGCAGTACATCTGCGTAGATCAGGAGGCATTATACGGGTTAACAGTGGAAGCCAATAAACTGGAGTAGATCTGATTGCGCCAAATATTATGTGCATTGTCGTATTCAGCTGTGTATCTACAAGCCTTGTATGATGACTGTTCGTCCAAACAGGTGCACAGTACTCAGCACTTGAGTACAACAAGCCCAGAACTAAAGATCGCAGGGTAGTTGCTGAAGATCCCCAGGTAGTTCCGCATAGCGTATGGAGGATGTTGTTTCGAGTCCTCAACTTTTGAGCTAAGTTAAGAAGGTGTTGTTTGAAGCATAGTGCACGATCCAGGATGACACCAAGATATTTTGGGTTCCAATTATGACGAAAAATTCTGCCACTGAAACTTACTTCCAGTTTTACGTTGGCCAACCAGTTATTTAGATGGAAGAAACACGCTTATGTTTTACTCACACTGGGTTGGAGTCTCCAGATTTTGAAGTAATTATCTAATGCAGACAGATCATTGGCTAGAATATCTTCTGTTGTCTTCATTTTCTGGTGTTTTACGGCTAGAGCCAGGTCATCGGCAAAGCAGTATTTTCTGGACTAAGTGTCAGGTAGATCAGATAGATATAGGTTGAACAGTAAGGGTGAGAGAACTGATCCTTGAGGCAATCCATTGTTCAGCTTCCTCTCCTTACTTATGTTGCTTCCAGTGATTACCTGGAACTTCCGATCACTTAGCATGCTGTTAATCAGTCGAGCCATTGTTCTGCAGGGTATGATGCGGAGAAACTTGTAGATAAGGCCTTCCCTCCACACAGTGCCTAAGGTGGCAGTTAGATCAACAAATGCCACAGATGTTTCCTGCTTTGTTTGGTATCCTGACTCTATGAAGGATGTGAGAGACAATACTTGGTCGCAGCAGCTACGCCCTGGTCTGAAGCCTGTCTGATAAACTGGAACGTTCTCTAAGATAGTGCTACTTATTCTGTCATATATTAGCCTTTCAAAAAGCTTGTAGCAGCAGCTAAGTAGGGAAATGGGGCGATAGTTTTCTATCTTGTTGCTGGGTTTGCCAGGTTTCAGAACAGATATTATCTTCCCTTTTTTAAACTCCAATGGAAGTTGACCAGTCAGCAGGATGTCACTGAAGAATTCTGCCAGCAATTTCTTAGATTTTCCTCCCATATGGATCAGGAATTCTGGATGGATACCATCGAATCCAGGCGCCTTAAGAGGTTTGAGGTCCTTCAGTCCAGAGTCAATGTCTGAAACTGTGAGGAATGGGTATACTCAGATGAGGGAGATGCTTTCTTTTTCAGGTAACGAAGTTGTCATCTAATATGTCTTGTATGTTTCTTGTCAGGCGGTACTCTTGAGGTAGTAATGACGTGGGAAGCAATTTGGTCTGGTGTTACTTCGCAATTTTTTCTGCATGCTGGTGCACTTCCTTCCAGTTTTCTCAAAAGACTCCATGCTTTCCTGCTTGGGTGGGTAAAGTCCATATTTTCGACTGTTTGTGCCCATTTCTGCCTCCAAGACATGTCCAAGCTGGACAATAGTTCCGTAGCTATCTCTGGGTCACCACTTTGCTGGAAGTGTTGGTACAGCGTTTCACTTTCATCATTCCATCCTGGAACATATTCTTTTCGGTATCCTCTTGGCATACACTTTTTAGCTGTTGCTGCTACTGCACCAATGAAGCGTTGATAGTGATTATGTGATGGAGGTATCCATCGAATGGTCTTATCCCGTTCCGTTGAGAACTTCATGCAGTCAGCTTTCTGGAAATTCCATCGAGCATGTGGAGTTGATCGTATGACAGGAACCGTGCAGCCAGTTTTTATTATTGCAGGTCTATGTTGGCTGTGAGGAAAGGCATCTATCACTTTCCTTGTGGTGTTGATGGGAAAGCCAGTTTCGTTGCAGCTAACAAAGCACAAGTCAGGATTTGAATCCTTGTCCCAAGCAGGTGACCTGAAAGTGCCTTGATCTTTGGCATCAAACATTAGATCAAGATTATTCTCTTCGACCCATTCTGCAAGCATGCTCCCATTTTCATCATTTTGTTAGTACTTCCAAAGTTCGTGGTGACTATTGAAGTCTCCTATGTAAATTGCAGGATGTTCTGCTGTGTGTAGGACAGAATCGGGCCATGTTGTTTTGGGTGGTTTGTAAACATTTGTAATAGTAATTCCGTGCAATTGTATGACAACTGTATGTATATCTGCCTCCACACTTACAGAAATCAGTGAAGCTTCGTTTATGTTGTTACAGACATACGTAGCAATTCCCTACACCTCGTGGTAAGTTACACCAAGTGCAGAATATCCAGGAATTCGACCTCGGCTTCGGAATATTTCTTCGCTGGAAACACGAGTTTCCTGAATGGCGACGACATCGATATTGTTGTCCAGCAAACATTTTGACAGGTTGTCACAGTTTTCCCTGCTAATGCTTTCGATATTCAGTTGAAGGAGTCTGATCGTTGGTCCAATATTTCTTGTTAATGAGCTCTGAAAAGAACTGTTTCTGCTATTTAGTTGATATGTCATTGCCAGGAGATCCTATGAATAGTCTGGCTGCCTGTAATCACTGTTGCTCAATTAGTACCACCCAGGAGGCACGTGTAGGGTATTTTAAGGTTAAACCTACGGACGTGAGCAACGCTACCTCCCAGCTAAATAGAATGAGAACGAACGACGGAAGGCGTTCGGACACCGTGTATAAATAGCAATTGGTTACTTCTCTTGAGTGTGCCTGCGGTGCGCTGCTGAAAGACAAACGATTGGACACATCACCGAGGAATGGCCTATTAGAAAGTACCCCATCTACACTGCAGATTTCCTGAATGCAACCGAATAGGCCAACGATTATATTAGTAATCTGTACATATATTTGTGTTGTGCCCCTTATTTCGTTATACACTAAGACTTCTGTGTCGATAGAGGTATATTTATATCTTTATTTATACTGATCTTCACGTTTTTCTTTACATATTTGTGATCCATCTGTAGCTTTTATATGTATTCTTCTGACGCATTTACGAATATACGCAATTTGCTGGTGTCGCTTGTACGCTGAACAGACGTACGCGCTTGCACTGTGAAACATGTCGTTACTTCGCTTTTGTATCACATTCTCCATGGGTAGTATCGTTCTTAAAGGTGCTCACAAGTATTTCACCCACTTTACTGACGACGATCATTGAACGTCAGATGTTAGCTTTCTAAGCGGCGAATGGTTTGCTGGATAAACCAGTAGCGTAGAACGTCCGCAGTAGTTGTTTTTATTTGACCAATCCAAAAGTGAAAGTGAGATGAGAAGAAGATCATTGCTTTGCAAAAAGATACTACTCGTGAAAATAGCAACAATTAAGGTATAATTGTTATTTTTCGTTTAGGGATACTTTTTGCCTTTTTTTAAATATCATTATCTCTGGTCCTGTATGTTTGCTTTGTGTAGAATTTCAGCGAGGTGCATATCACTACGGTAGCGGGTAGTCGTGTTGCCACAGAACAAGCAGTGCAACAAACGACCCTCTTGGGTCAAGTTAGGAGCTTGAGCTGTACGTAGTTGAAACAAACAGCTGTTCCTGAGATCTGTCCCCTGCGGGCCGCTGTTTCACAGTGCTACCCAAACACCGTGCACTGGTTCAGAGACTCAATCGCGTTCGTTGGTGAGGCACTGTATTGGCACTGCCTTAACGAGCAGGACATCGGCAAAGGTCGTTAAGAGGAAAAAAGCAACCATGTTCTCCTCCTAAAATGTGAAAGGTATATTTATTTAGACAGTACGGTGGGTCAGGGTTTAACGTCTCATGTCTATTCGTCATTGTCAGTGTGCAGGCTGCAAATAAATACACCTACCTCAGAACGGCGTCTGCTCAATCTCCCATAACTCGACGACGAAGATACTTAAAAGATGATGTAAAAGCAGCATTGCTAAAAAATACCACCTAGTATCTACAATTACTGAGGCTCGCAACTCTAGTGATGAAAGCAAGTTCTGTAGAAATACTGTCATCCAATTTTATCAGGCAGTAATAAAATGTATTGGGTTCTGAAAAATAATGTCCGAAATTTCCACATTTTGTCCTTGATAACCAAAGAAAAGGTACTATTCAGTCCACATTTAAACTATTGGCTATTTCCTTCCAGTTCACGATTCATAGACACATTTTACACAGACAGCAGCCAGAAATCTGTCCAAACCCGACCCAAATTAAACAACGTTTTCACAGTCATTAATTTCACCACTAATATGAGTTATTACATTCAGTACTTCTTGTGGATTTCTAAAAAAGGAACTGTTCTCCAAAAATGATCAGTAGTTGAATACTGAAACACACCACATGGATTCTATGAAGGCCAATATTTCACACACGAATATCTGTCCAACAGCTTTAGTCAAAACCTCTGAAATTTCGCCAAGCAGTCCTCAACAACAACTGCTATCGACTTAGATCACCAGTAATTCAAACACTAAGTAATTCTTCACCTTACACATTATTTTTACTGGCCCTAGTAACATTGACTCTCTTCTTCCAGCCTCACTCCCAGTATAACTATCAGGTAACGAGTGGGAACCGACTCAATTCTGATTGGCTGTCCGTACTGATTGCGAATCAGGATACTTGCTAGTGATCATACTCCCTCCAAAACTGATCTGCACCAATCCTTATACACAGACGCATTTGCCTCAGTCTGACGTACAAATATTATAGTAATGTTTAACAAACGAAAATGAAAAGACAATAATTCCAGAAATATTCTTTAGATACAGATTTTACTCCAACTGACTTTCTGTCTGCTCAATTACAATAATAATCACACCTACACATGCGTCATCAGCAAAGTGGGTAAATCCCCTAGGCTCATTTTCGCACGACAGGCTTGTGTAACACTTGCACGTTACATAAGACGGTATGTAATGCAATATTGAAATTTGATGAATGTCCCACATACTCACTCTCATTTACTCACAGGTTCCCATAACACATAATAAAATAAATATTGATTTTAATAGTTCTTTCTGAAGTTATTCTCGATTTCGTACTATGAAAATTGTAAGGTACTTGTAATTTTTAAATTAAATTTCAATTAAATAACTCTATACCCTGATACTTCAGGTGAGTTTTTCAATTGACAACCAAAAACAAGTCATAAATGTCCCCAGGTTAATTTCCTTTCTTAAATGTAGTTTTTCTAACTTTAAAGTAAATTTTTCTATTTCCGAAAATATGCCCACTAGAAAGCTGAGATTTTCGCACCATCTGTCTATTAATAACAAAGTGCAGTATACTAATTGTGAAAGCGATTACACAGAAACTACTATCCTCTATTTAGATTCTTATAGGTGGTGAATGTACATGTTCAGTAAGAGACATTGCATAGCTTTCCCAAGGCAGGCAGTGACAGATGCACTTGTGTCTCCTGGGCAGGCCGCAGGATGTCAGCCCCTGAAGTTACATACAGCAAGCTATCCTAAAACAAACGTTCGCTCTGAACAACTTGTGACACTACAACACGAAAATGTAGGAATTGATTTGTGCGGAAATATGGTCATACAGGGGTAGGAAAAAATATGGAAACATAGCGAAAATGCATTCGTGAACATAAATGCAAATGCTGCAGGTTGCACCGTTGTATTCCACTACGAAGGGCACCAGTGCAGTTTCAACCAGTTGCAAGCATCAGTCGTGGTGAGGAGAGCAGTGTTCTGTCTAATGTTCAAATGTGTGTGAATTCCTAAGGGACTATAATGTCATAGTCTTCTGTATGGTTGTGAGAGCATTATGTCTAAGCTAAATGAATTCGAACATGGACAAATTGTTGGTGCTCACATATGAATTCCTGTAACCAAGGAAGCCGAAATGTTTCGTGTTTCAAGACGAGCCGTACCGAAGACTTATGCCGTCTGCAGGGAAAGGAGAAGAACATCATCCCCCAAGTCACAATGCGGACGAAAATTGGTGTTGAGTGACCAATCATGACCAACTGTACTAAAACAAAATAGGAGACCGACAGCTGCAAACTTCACTGCAGAACTCAACGTTGTACTTGCGAACCGTGCCTGTAACAGAACAACGTGTTGCCAAAGTTATAAAACCTAGACTATTGAGCAACGGAAGAAACTCATTTGGTCAGATGAATTTTGTTTGACTTTTTTTCCAGTTTCTGGACGAGTTTATGTTCCTAGACAGTTCGGTAATTACTGGGCCGCCATATCCTGGTATTTCATGAACCCCATGGTAACTCTGTAATGAAACATTACTGCCAAGGATTATGTGAACATTTTAGCTAGCAAGGTCCGTCCGATGGTAGAATGTTTGTTCGCCAATAGTGATGCTGTGTACCAAGACGACGGGGACCCTGTTCACACAGCTTGAATCGTCCAGGACTGGTTTTTTCAGTACGAGGACGAACTGCCGAGTCTCTTCTGGCCATAACAGTCACCAGTTCTCAGAATTATGGAATACCTGTTATCTACTTTGAGGAGAAGGGCGCGTCATTGCAATCCATCTCCATCATGGTTACCTGAACTTGCCACTATTTTGAAAGAAGAATGGCATGAGATTTCCTTGAGAACCATTCAGGATCTGTATCCATCCAATCCGAGACGAGTGGAAAGTTTTTTGAATGCCAACGGTTTTCCTACTCCGTATTAGGCATGGTAATGTGTTGTATTGTTGGTGTTTCCATATTTTTGTCTACACCCTGCGGTTCCAGTTAGACTGTAGAACTTATCATTACACTACTGTATACAAGGCAGGTGGAAATGCATCAACAAACGAGGTTCGGTGTGAAACAGATATTGGCATGGAATAAGCATGGAACACAAAGCCAAAGAGTACACTGACATGTTGCAGATGCTCGGCGAATGCGGAGACAATGTGAATGAAGCAGCCATGGCATATACCTTGAGAAATCCTGCTCGGAAGGAGGGAAGATTTTGGTTTATCGTCAAGTCGACACCGAGTTCATTAGAGCAAAAACTCGCACTGCTTCAAGGAACTTCAAAGCATCCATCTCAACATTTGCGGGAGCGAATTATGGAAATCACGGGAAACCAGTCTGCGGGTTTGAACCGTCATCCTCACGACTACGAATCTACAGATTACAGCGCCACCTCTCTCGGTCTGCTCGAAGAGCACCATCAACCATTATTATCTTACGTGTTGCAAAACGACTTCGAGAAAAGGTAGTGAGAAGGCGCAATGGTAATGAACAAAGAACAGCAAGTGGGGATATGGAAGGGCTTGTTTCAACCACAATATACCGTGATCCTGATGCTAGCTTAAGAGAAGTTGCTGCCGTTACTGGTATCAGTCTCACATCTGTACGTCCAGTAATAGGCACTCCAAAGATCCCCCCGTTCCAACCGTCACTGTTAGAAGAGCTGAGCTGCATGGGATCGATTGCCACTGAACAGTTACTTTTTGTGAATGGGTCGCAAATAATCTCACTCTTGACGCCTTTTGTGCTGTCTGATGAATCCACGTTCACAAATTTTAGTGCACTGAACTGTCATGACATCCATTATTGGGTCATAGAATATCCTAGGTGGTTACGTCATGTCGATCCTGAAAGAGAGATGATGCGTTAATATATGGAATGGAGTCCTTACTGATGAAGCCACCGGTCTATACTACTTCGTTGCTACCCTAATAGGTGAGATGTGTTGAGATTTTAGAATAGATGCTCTCCTTCAAAATGTCAGTCTAGATATCAGAGGCCTTATATCGATGCAATACAGTGGTCACCCAGCTCATTCTTCACGAGATGTTGAAACAACTGACAACAGGTTTCCTGGAAGATGGTTAGGACGACCTAGTCTTCAGGAATGGCAGACATGGTCGCCAGATTTAACGGTGGCAGATTTATGCTGAAGTGACAAGTGTCATGGGATGCCTCCTAATATCGTGTCGGACCTCTTTTTTCCCGACGTAGTGCGGCAACTCGACGTGGCACGTACTGCAGATAGTCGACACATCTCACACTATTATGGAACCACAACCAGCTTTCACAATGCCTTGTTGATAACTTGGTTCCTTAGCTTCGTGGGGCACACTTGAACCCTATCATCAGCTCTTAGCAACTGAAATCGGACACACCTGACTAGATCACGGTTTTCCAGTAGTCTAGGGTCCGCAGCATATCACAGCACTGCACTGAACTAGCATTTTAATGTTGTGCAGGGGCAGCTGAATTTAGTGAAACTAAACTTCCAATTATTGATGTTCATAGGTCACCTAACTCTGACTTCAGAGCATTTCTGCTCAAGCTGGAGAGGGTTTTTTGTCACATTGTAGAAGTACTAAAAATTAGTTATATGTGGTAACTTCAATATTAATTTTGTATGTGATCATGCAAGAAAAAGGATGTTAATAAATATCCTAAATTCATAGATCTGATACAGATTTTGTTTTTTTGAACCTGAGTGCATGGGAACAGTAGCACGGCCATAGACAATATTCTTATTCACCCTTCATTACTAAGTGGGTATTCTGTTAGTAAAAGGGTGTATGGCCTTTCACGCCATGATGCACAAATTTTATCACTAAAATGTTTTTGAACCCAACAAATGTCACATATAATTACAAACAATTTAAGAAAGCTAATCCAACGTCAATAGAGAGTTTTTTAAACCTTGTTAAGGTACAAGAGTGGTATGATGTTTATGGTGCTGATGACACAGATGCTTTCCTTAACGCATTTCTCATGCTCTTTGACAGTTGCTTTCCATTAGAACGTTTTAAACGGGGCGCCAGCAGTAAAAGGCAGCCTGGGTCGCTGACTAGTGAAATAACGATATCATGTAGAACAAAGTGGGAACTATATCAAAATGTTAGAAGTCCTAATCAAGCCCATTACAAACAGTATTGGCGGAGAGCTACCAATCGTTGACGACATGAACATCCACGAATAGCCTCTTTCCTTCCATCTTCCCTTACGTCATGACTAGCCAATCATTTAAGAGGGCCAATTAAAAGTTTTACAACAGTGACGTCAGACATCGATAGTCTGTAACAAATAGAAGCACCTATCCCCATGCAAAACCAGTCGTGTCCTGAGGAAGGTCGTTGCAATTCGGCCGAATCGTCGGTTTTAGTTTATTATTGTCGTTAGTTTTTAGCAATGACGGGGCATAATACCCAGAAGAATTTTAATCACTATCAGTATTGTTAAGTGCTTAAAAATGTCGTTGGGAAGGCAAGGAGTATGTGGTACGCAAATATAATAGATAATTCACAAGATAAATTTATAACCTGTAACCTCCCCACAGAAAAATCTAATAAATATGAATATGAATAATGGATGTGATTCTAATTTAGTGTAAACTCACAACAAAACTGGTTCCCATTTAATGTACCCACAAAATTCTTTTCTCATTTAATGTAAGCTCGAAACAGAAAAATTCCTAAACCTCGTAATAAAAAATAAATTCAGTAACCTGGTAAAATTTGGACGACAGCAGTGCTGCGTAATGGCCCTGTAAGATCATTATGAATAAAAAGCAAAAATTCTCACCTCGATAAAGTCGGCAACTATCTGCTCTTACAATAGCTTTTTTCCGGCACAGCTCTGTGCAATGCTGACCTATGCATTTGTTATTTATGAAAGGAAGCAACTGATTTTTCTTTTGCAACAATCGGAATGATCATGGATTGGAGAAATTATTAAATTCTTTAAATTGAAATGAATGCTTGTTAGAAATTACTTTATATGACAAAGATTATTATTAGGACATTTTTAAAAGATTTACATGGGAGTTCACATAACATTACTAGACATGCTCGAGGCTGCTTTTTTACCTTATACAATAATACTCAGGCTCCGACATCGCTGCGCCGTGACCGGCCCAGCCAACATGATACACCAGACTGCTCGCTAGCAACAACTTACTGCTACTGCTACACAGTTCGTACTCGAGTCAACACTGCTCTTTGGTTTCAGATCTTCTTATAGCTTACATATCGCAGGCAGCGCATACCTCTTACAAACCATATGGTCAGTTGTGAAGGAAGAGTGTGGTCAACAGCACTAGGTCGACGATTTGAAGTCAGTTCGTAGTATAAATATTTCTGCTACTCATAAATCAAATATATGTACAGTATTTAATAATGATTTTCTGCGCATTGCCAGTGAATTAAAGAAAAACTTAGTTTCTACAGGGAATCGTATAACTCTCTTGGAAGATGCCTTTCCGAGATCGACGTCTGAAATACTCCTCTTTGATACTGAAAAGGGGTAGATTGAGTCAGTAATTAAATCACTGAAGACTAAGGGCTCTCATGGATATGATGGAGTACCTAGTAGAATATTAATGTACAGTGCTGCACATGTTAGCCCTGCACTTAGCCATATTTGTAATTTTTCCTTTACGAATGGTCAGTTTCCTGAACGATTAAGGAACCCAATAGTAAATCCCCTTTATAAAAAGAGAGAATAGGGTAATGCACACAATTTTAGGCCTATTTCTATGTCATCAGTGCTTGCTTAAGTTATTGAAAAGGCTGTGTTTGTAGGGATAATTTATCATTTTATATCACACAATTTGCCATCTGATGTACAGCTCGGCTTTAGAACTGGTTTAACAACTGAAAATGCTATATTAAATTTCCTATGTGGAGTACTGGATGGATTAAACAAAAGACTTTGAACACTAGGCATCTTTTTTGATTTGACTAAGGCGTTTGATTGTGTTGATCACAAAATATTGCTTCAGAAGCTGGACCATTACGGAATACCGGGAGTAGCTCGCAACAAATTCATCTCTTACTTTAACAACAGACAGCAACAGGTCATCGTTCACAGCGTTGAGAATGGCTATGATGTGGGGTCTGAGTGGGACACTGTCAAGTGGGGGGTGTCCCAGGGATCAGTGTTGAGACCACTCCTCTTTCTTATTTATATAAATGATATACCCTCTAGTATTACAGAAATTCTAAAATATTTCTGTTTGTTAATGACACTAGCTTGGTAGCAAAGGATGTTGTGTGCAACATTGGCTCTCTTTCAAACAGTGCAGTTCATGACATAAGTTCAAGCCTTGTAGAAAATAAACTAATGCTAAACCCAGTAAGGCTCAGTTTTTGTACTTTCTAACACGCAATTCAATGAAAGCCAAGCGTTTTAATTTCACAGAATGGGCATATGATTAATGAAACTGAACAGTTCAAATTTCTAGTTGTTCAGATAGATAGTAAACTGTCGTGGAAAGCCCACATTACGGGTCTTGCTCAAAGGCTTAATGCTACCATTTCTACTATTCGAGCGGTTTCTGAAGTAATTGATCATTCGACTCGAAAATTAGTCTACTTCGGTTATTTTCATTCGTTTATGTCGCATGGTATCATATTTTGGTATAACTCTTCCCATTCTCAAAGGATATTTTTGGCTCAGAAATGATTTGAGCAACAAGTGGTATAAGTTCACGAACCTATTGTCGACCCCTGTTCACTAAAGTGCGCGTCATATATCTTGGCGGCCGAGTTTAGGTTCGTTCTGCGCATCTGACGTCACAAAACACAGTCAGCCAATGAACAGAGAACGACGTTGCCAGATCTCGACAGCAGTGCAGAGCACAGACGAGTGTCTTCAGTTTTAGAAACGTGCAGTCATAAATAAAGTAATAGAACAAAAGCAATGTCTTGATAGCAGACTTTCTTTTACAGAAAGTTTGGAAAAAGCATTCTTTATACCAATTGCTTCATATTCTATTAATTAATTAAACCAAACAAGCAATAAGACTCCTAATTCAGGCGATAGGAAGGAAAGGTGTTTGTTTCAATCTCACGAACTGCTTTTTCGCAATAAAGAACAGTGGTAATTGTTTATTTCCTATTGTACTTCGACAAAGCGTGAGTAATTTATAGTCATATCAACAGTGTTTATAAGTAGTTGCGTGAGTTGTTACAGTCCTTATGGAGTTACACTGTTCGATGAGCTGAGGTAGCAGAACGGTTAAGCTGTAGAGCTGCAAAGTGAAAGGTTATGAGTTCAAACCTTGTGTGGTGCTTAATATTTTCTTTATTTAAAAACAATATTGGAGTGCCATACTTCACGAATTTTATTCGTTTGAATGAAATTTCTAGTGCTTTGCTTCTTCATTAACTTTTTCGCCGCTGCAGACACGTGCTCCCCGCATTCCGTGCTGTGCGCGAATTTTGTCATCACTGCACTTCTCGCCTGTGCAGACACATGGTGTTCCCACTGCTTTGACACACTTATCATTCGATTTCACAAAAACTATTTAGCCAAAAAATTTGATTTTTACACGTCTTCTTGCCTGATACTTTCCCCCCATAAATGACTTAATTTTGTTTTGATGTGCATCATTAAATGTAGTAAAACATTGCACGAAATTTTGAAGAGTTTGCAGAGGTAAAAGTCCATAGCGTATACTTTCCGTATGGTCGATTTTAGTTGCCACAATGTTGAGAATGAAATGTGGACAAGATACCTAAATTTCATATAATATTTACTGTATAACAATATCTCATTTAATTTAAGTACCACATAGGTGTCGTATGTAATATTGAGAAATATTCCGTCTTTCGCGACTGTAATAAAAGTTTTGTATACACACGGCGCGTTTAGCTTTATTTTAAAGCACTTCCATCGGTGAAAGGTATGGCACATACACAATGGTATTCATGTTCTATTTCTTGTTTTTGTTCCACAGTCGCAGTTTTACCAATGGTATTGAAATATATCCCTGTTCTGCAACTGTAATAAGCGACTTATTTAGACCAGACGCGTTTCTCTCTTTTGAAGCATCATAAGAGGACTGTATTTTGTGTCCTCCATTGCCAAGTCACCTTTCGTAGTTTTGTGCTGCGGTAGCACAATATTCAACGTTTGTGTTGGCTCATCAGTGTTTTAGCAAATAAATGCTGTTTGTGTGTGCCACACACAAAATTATATTTGACATAGCTCTGAGCACTTCACTGACAGACGGTATATTCAAGTCCTAATGTTTTTGTAAGTCCACAGCTTTGTTTAATGTATTTTGTCTACTTCCTTTTGATTGATTGAAGTGCTTTAAAATAAAGCCAAACGTGCCCAGTGTAAGTAAAACTTTTGTTACAGTCGCGAAAGGTGGAATATTTCTCAATATTACATAGGGCACTTATGTGGTACTTAAATTAAATGAAATATATAGGTATCTTGTCCACATTTCATTCTTAACATTGTGGCAACTAAAATCGACCATACGGAAAGTATACTCTATGGACTTTTACCTCTGCAAACTCTTCAAAATTTCGTGCAAAGGTTTACTATATTTAATGCTGCATAATAACTGCGTTGAACATCGGAACAAAATTAAGTCATTTATGGGGGGAAGGTATCAGTCAAGAAGATAGGTAAAAATCTAATTTTTGAGCGAAATAGTTTTTGTGGAATCGAATGATAAAGAGTGTCAAAGCAGTCGGAATACAATGTGTCTGCACAGGCGAGCAGTGCAGTGAGAAAATCGCCCACAGCGCGGAATGCAGGGAGCACGTCTTTGTAGCAGCGAAAGGGTTAATGCGGCCGTGGTGGCTTTACTTCATGAACTGCGCGCTCTGCCCTACACGTAAGCTTGCGAACTATGCTATACTATGGCGTTCCTTCTATTGGCGCGTGCGTCGTGTGCAACTGGTAACGCAGCAATCTCCAGCGTCTGGGCGGGCATGCGCGAGCCGCCAAGATAAAAGAATTGAACTATAGTCTGGGCATTTTAACATTGGTCTCTCAATGTATATATTGTCTACTGTCACTTCCTGTTAAAATATCAGCTTACTCCGAGGAATTAGCAGTTTTCACTCAGTTAATACTAGGCACAAATCCAATCTGCATTTGAGTCGCAGTTCCTTGACTCTTGTGCAAAAAGGAGTGCAATACACTGCTGCATCCATTATCAATAAGCTACCATAAGAATTAAAAAAACTTAGGAGTGCTTTTAAATCGAAACTGAAGAGTTTCTTCATGGGTCACTCCTTCTATTCTGACGAGAATTTCCTGGAAAAGTTAAACTGATTCCTATGCTATATTCTTGGTTGCGTTTACTTAAACTCTTAAACTTATGGCTTGTCTTTTTCTGGGTTGATAAACATTTTATTTTATTTGTTGTTACTTTTATGGTGTAATTTCATGTACTGACACGTTCCATGACTTTGGAGATTCAAAATAAAAAAAATTAAAAAAGCAGATATGGTCACGAGCCCAGGAGAGGCGCTGCAGGCGATGTCGTGCTGTTAGCAAAGGCACTCGTGTCGGTCGCCTCCTGCCGTAGCCCATTAACGACAAATTTGACCGCATTGTCTTAACGGATACGACAGCTTTGCTTGTCTGTTAGCACTGACAACTCTACGCAAACGCCACTACTCTCGCTCGTTAAGTGAAGGCCGTCGGCCGTTGCATTGCCCTGGGTGAGAGGTAATGCCTGAAATGTAGTATTTGCGGCACACTCTTCACACTGTGGATCACGGAGTGGGGATTTCCGTTAATGATTTCCGAAATGGAGTGTCCGATGCCTCTATCTCCAGCATTCAAAGTCTGCTAATTCCCGTCGTGTGGCGATGATCACGTTCATGTCAATCATCCGAGTACAAATGACTGCAACGCACTGCCTTTTATACCTTGTGTACGCAACACTATCACCATTTGCATACATGCGTATCGCTATCCCATGACTTCCACCATCAGAGTATGCATCTGATCACAGCCAGCTATGTAGTGCACGCTGCATCCACCCCTAAAACGTTTGAGGTTTCTAGATTCCTAATTGTAATTGATAGTAATTAATCTTTGATTGGTACATAGTTGGTACAAAAATATCAGCTATGTGAGAGAGAAAAGTGACGTTGCAGTAACTCTCTGAAAAATAAATAATTATAATGTGTTCGTAACAGTAAAGTTTCTTAGCTATCTAATTTAGTACTCTTTTCACTTATAATTTTGCAAGTCAGAGACAAAAGCAGCTTACTTGAAACCCCCTGTACAATGCACACTAATAATT
This sequence comes from Schistocerca americana, assembly GCF_021461395.2. Taxonomy (NCBI): domain Eukaryota; kingdom Metazoa; phylum Arthropoda; class Insecta; order Orthoptera; family Acrididae; genus Schistocerca; species Schistocerca americana. Next base: position 272,110,957 of record NC_060120.1, on the reverse strand, counting down.
TATGGGTGATCATAGTTCCCTTATGTTAGAGACTTTGGAATTAGATAACTTCACTCTCAGACGTTCATGTTGGAGTGTGTTATGGACATCCTGAGATTCGTGGTATCTAAATCTGAAGTCGATTACATAATAGAAAAAATGATCAATATTATTAAATACACATGAGCAGAATACTGAGAAACATTGTTAGTAAATACTGCTTAACGCGCAGTAGGTCTATTTGGAGAGATAGACCACACAACTAAGACAGAAGCGGTCTGTGGAGAATCAGTCACGCAGCGAACAGCCTCACGAGATTTGAAACGAGCGTTTGTCCGTCTGCTTGTAAAAAAAAGTATGTAAGGACGGACACACGAAATTACAGACCTACATCCCTTTCATTCGCGTGTTGCAGGGCTATAAAGCATGCATCAAGATTGAGTTTTGTAATGGTAGTGGTAGAGAAGAACGTTTTCGGCTACAGAGAGTGCATCAAAATGGAGTATTGTAATGGTAGTGGTAGAAAAGAACGTTTCACGAAATCCTGTATTCTGTAAGAATAAATGCTTAGCAGATAAATTCAGTTTTTCTAGGTTTCTGAAATGCACTTGATACTGAAGGACGTTGTCGAGTAACAGAGAAACTATCATACGGAGTGTTTTCAAAAATGAATAGTTGGTTCGAAGAGTTGGAACAGAACCAATTTTTTGTACTGGGGCGTCAATACCACAAAAGGACCGCAGGTAGGAGTGTCATTCAAGAAAGGAGCACAGATCCTTTAATATTTGCTGTATACGTAAATGATATACAGGGTGATTCAAAAAGAATACCACAACTTTAAAAATGTGTATTTAATGAAAGAAACATAATATAACCTTCTGTTATACATCATTACAAAGAGTATTTAAAAAGGTTTTTTTTCACTCAAAAACAAGTTCAGAGATGTCCAATATGGCCCCCTCCAGACACACGAGCAATATCAACCAGATACTCCAACTCGTTCACACTCTCTGTAGCATATCAGGCGTAACAGTTTGAATAGCTGCTGTTATTTCTCGTTTCAAATCATCAATGGTGGCTGGGAGAGGTGGCCGAAACACCATATCCTTAACATACCCCCATAAGAAAAAATCGCAGGGGGTAAGATCAGGGCTTCTTGGAGGCCAGTGATGAAGTGCTCTGTCACGGGCTGCCTGGCGGCCGATCCATCGCCTCGGGTAGTTGACGTTCAGGTTTCGTAACTAACCTTTTTCGTAGGACTCTCCATACAGTTGATTGCGGAATTTGCAGCTCTCTGCTAGCTCTGCGAGTCGATTTTTATGGGCTGCGAACAAATGCTTGCTGGATGCGTGCTACATTTTCATCACTCGTTCTCGGCCGTCCAGAACTTTTCCCTTTGCACAAACACCCATTCTCTGTAAACTGTTTATACCAACGTTTAATACACCACCTATCAGGAGGTTTAACACCATACTTCGTTCGAAATGCACGCTGAACAACTGTCGTCGATTCACTTCTGCCGCACTCAATAACACAAAAAGCTTTCTGTTGAGCGGTCGCCATCTTAGCATCAACTGACGCTGACGCCTAGTCAACAGCGCCTCAAGCGAACAAATGTACAACTAAATGAAACTTTATAGCTCCCTTAATTCGCCGACAGATAGTGCTTAGCTCTGCCTTTTGTCGTTGCAGAGTTTTAAATTCCTAAAGTTGTGGTATTCTTTTTGAATCACCCTGCACATTGTCTGATCAGAAGTGTCCAGAATCCTATTAATGGACGGTAATGCTATCTGCCTCTACCCTCCACCTTTATGATAGTATGAGCTCAGACGGGGAAACTACGTTGTATCACACGCAACACGAAAAGTAACAAGCTCATCAGATGCCGAAAAATATCTGTATCCAAATGTAGGAACTCTAAATGATTCACACGCGCGAACTAGCCGCTGTTTCGCCGCTCATCAGCTAAGACCTTCTCCTAACACAGACTGACACAGCCTGATCGCCTCCAACTGCATCCGAACCTAGACTCTCCACCAAAATGCCTCTGTTCACCCAGGAGACCTCTGTCGAGCACCACTGAAGTCAGTTAAACTACTGAACACGAAAATTGACGAAATTCGTAATTTTAACCATTTATACACATATGATACATCATATCACAACTGAAATTTTCCGAGGAATATTGTGCTGTTATCAATTTTCTTTTATCTGCCATAGTTCTGAAGTTTTTCTCTGATTTCAGACTTACAAGTGTAAATATTAACAAACAATTTAAATCATACATTAAATAATTTCCTGTGTATCTAAAGTTACAGTACTGCCGCTACTTTTAATTTTTGTTTATTTAGTAAGAAAAGGTGTTTTTAATTTTGCGAAATCCACTTTTCGCCCTGTCATTTAAATATGTAAATAATTTCAGTAATTCACCTATTACAGTCCGATACAGTTCTACGTGATGTATCCGTAGACACATCGTTTATCGCAATCGCACAATTTATTGCCAAGATATTCACTTTTACTGTTAAGGAACTGTTCATAACATTTAATTTCCAATAACTTATAAAATAATGCGGATATCGAAGGCGCGTCTTCACACGCGTAATTATCCATCTTTTCCGCTTCAAATGATCGGTGAAACATATAGTTCAGTATTTATTAATTTTGGGGTAAGCTTTAATTTTGCACTGGACGCGAAAAGTGGCCATGAGAAACGAACAGCCATTTTACTGTCTGACGGACGGTTTCTCCCGGTCACGCGGTCGCCTTAGCGGCCGGTGGAACTCCAGAGAGAACCCCATCTGTGGAGCAGAGTGTGAAACTGCCCCTCCACGTGCTCCTGTTAAGCTGATTTCAGCTGTCAAGACGAATATCACCCAGTCTTAGCCGCCGCCTGTGCGTCCGCGGTCGCGTGTTTGTGATTGAATAAAGTTCCTCTTCGCTTTATAAAGGAATGTTGTGTTACAGCAGTTGTGTCAAGTGCACATTAGCCAGCTAGCGAGGTTAGTCGGTAACAGTGCAGCATACACGAAAGTTTTGGTTGTACATATATGCATAAATATTCTGCAAGCCATTGTACAGATCATGGCATAAGGTACTTTATGCCACAGGCAGCCGTCCCATTCGAGATAGATGCTAGATCGGGGTCCATGTGCTATACAGGGGTATTAGGCAACATCTGTCGAAATGGTCCTATATTAACCGTATTCTCCTAACATTTTGTCATTGTGACTCTTACGAAAGATTAAATGTTTGAGGTAGTGGAATAGTTCTGCAGTCTGTCATATATACTAGAGGGAACTGACACCATGAATCCTATAGGGCTGTCCATAAATCAGTAAGAGTACGAGGGGGTTTAGATCTCTTCTGAACAGCACGTTGCAAGGCATGCCAGATATGCTCAATAATTTTCATGTCTACATCCGCATCTACACCTTCATCTACGTGATTATTCTGCTATTCACAATAAAGTCCTTGGCAGAGGGTTCAATGAACCGCCATCAAGCTGTCACTCTACCGTTCCACTCCCGAACGGCGCGCGCGAAAAAGGAGCACTTAAATTTTTCTGTGCGAACCCTGGTTTTTCTTATTTTATCGTGATGTCCAGTCTCCCTATGCAGGTGGGTGCCAACAGAACGTTTTCGTAATCGGAGGAGAAAACTGGTGATTGAAATCTCATGAGAAGATGCCGCCGCAACGAAAAACACCTTTGTTTTAATGATTGCCACTCCAATTCACGTATCATGTCTGTGGCACTATCTCCCCGATTTTGCGATAATACGAAACGCGCTGCCCTTACATTTACTTTTTCGATGTCATCCGTCAGTCCCACCTGATGTGGATCCCACACCGCACGGCAATACTCCAGAATAGGGCGGACAAGCCTGGTGTAAGCTGTCTCTTTAGTAGACCTGTTGCACCTTCTAAGTATGCTGCCCATGAATAGCAGTCTTTGGTTTGCCCTACACACAACATTATCTGTGCGATGGTTTCAATTTAGGTTATTTGTAATTGTAATCCCTAAGTACTCATATGAATAACTACACACTTTTCTTTATTCATGGTCAATTGCCACTTCTCGCACCATACAGATACATTATCTAAATCATTTTGCAATTCATTTTGGTCATCTGATGACTTTCAAGACGGTAAATGACATCATCATCTGCAAACAATCTAATAGGGCTTCTCAGATTGTCTCCTATGTCGTTATAGATCAGGAACAATAGAGGGCCTATAACACTCCCTTGGGGAACGCCGGATGTTACTTCTATTTTACAGGATGACTTTCCGTCTATTACTACAAATTGTGACATTTCTGACAGGAAATCACGAATCAAGTCGCACAACTGAGGCGATATTCCATAGGCACTCTAACAATTCTACCACAACAAAGGTCAAAATTTAATAATGATTGTGGTGTTGCTCACGCTACTAAATACTGCATTTTTGGACAACAACAAAGTTATTATGTGGCAGGTGTCATTAGAGCGCAGTTAATAAAGTCATTTCATGTAATAATAAATAAACTAGGCACTCATCTTTTCGAGTTTCCCACGCTGGTCTCGTTGTAAAATCATGGCTCAATCGTCGAAAATCTAGGTGGCGATGATTCCAAGCTCGGATGCAGAGAGGCCTAGGTTTTATTCTGCTATATTCAAAAGTTTTATAGATGTGTTTCACAAACCATTCTTGAAGATTCAACCTTTGAAAGTTAGCACAATGGTGATGTAAAAAAAAGTTATCAGTACTCCGAATTTAAGTTACACTTATTTTTTATTGCTTTTGTTGCAATGGCACGTAACACACAAAACATCACTTCACAATACAAAACATACTTGAAAAAACCTTCCTCACTGTTGAAGTTCACATTTTATAAACTGGTTACAATATGCGTCTTTCCAAATGCGTCCAAGACTTGACCTTCTCAAGGTCCGACTCTCTAATAACCGCTTACGCGCCCAAAAGTGAAGAGTTACAAGTACATCAAAGATCATAGTGACAAAAGAAAGAATACACATAAGAATAATATCATTGCAACATAAACATATCGATGTATCAAAGTACCTCTGCATTAATGAAATCAAATTTGAATGTTGTCTCAGAAACAAACTACTTTACAGAAACACAGCAGAATATTGCTGGTATCGAGAGGTTCAGGTGAGCTGCCGTAATGGTTACGTAATTCAAGTACCATTACAGCACGCAGTTTGGTTAGAAGACGCTTGTGAGGAAAGGTGTCGAAAGCCTTCTGGATATCTAAAAATATGGAATGAATTTGACATCTCCTGTCGATAGCACTTATTACTTCATGAGTATAAAGACCTACATGTGTTTCACAACAACGATATTTTCTGATTCCGTGCTGACTATGTGTCAATACATCGTTTTCTTCGAGGTACTTCGTAATGTTCGAAGACAGTATATGTTCCAAACCCTTTCTGCAAATCGACGTTAGTAATATGGGTCTGTAATTCAGCGGCTTACTCCTATTTCCATTTCTGGGTTTTGGTGTGACTTAAGCAATTTTCCAGTCTTTAGGTACGGAACTTACTGTGAGCGAGCGGTTGTATGTAATTGCTAAATATGGAGTTATTGCATCAGCATTCTCTGAAAGGAACCTGACTGGTATGCAGTCTGGACCGGAGGCCTTGCCTTTATTAAGTGAAAAATGGTTCAACAGGCTCTAAGCACTATGGGACTTAACATCTGAGGTCATCAGTCCCCTACACTTATAACTACTTAAACCTAACTAACATCACACACGTCCATGCCCGAGGCAGGATTCGAACCTGCGACCGTAGCAGCAGCGCGGTTCCAGACTGAAGCGCCTAACCGCTCGGCCACAACGTTATTAAGTGATTTAAGTTGCTTTGCTACACTGAGGATCTCTACTTCTATGTTTCTCATCTTAGCAATTGTTCTTGATTGGAATTCAGGAATATTTGCTTCGCCTTCTTTGGTGCAAGAGTTTCGGAAAACCGTGTTTTATAACTACTCTTTAGTGGCAATGTCATCAGTGACTTCACGGTTGTTATCGCGTAGTGAAGGTATTGATTGCGTCTTGCCACTGATGTGCTTTATGTATGACCAGAATCTCTTGGGGTTTTCTATCAGATTCTGGGACAGAGTTTCGTTCTGGAAATTACTGAAAGCCTCTCGCCTTGAAGTACGAGCTACATTTCGAACCTCTGCAAAACTTTGCCAATCTTGGGGATGTTGCGTTCTTTTAAATTTGGCATGCTTTTTCGTTGCTTCTGCAACAGCGATCTGACCCGTTTTGTGTTCCATGGGGAATCAGTACCATCACTTATTAATTTATGTGATATATATTTCTCAATTGCCGTCGATACTATCTCTCTGAAATCATTCCACAGCTTTTCTACGCTTATATGATCAGATCGGAGAGAGTGAAACTATCTCTTAAAAAGGCGTTCAGATCATTTTTATTAGCTTTTTTAAATAGCTATATTTTGCATTTCTTTTTGATGATTGCATGTGTTACGGTATTTAGCCTAGCAGTAACTGCCTTGTGCTCACTAACTGTATTCGTCACGATACTCACTATTTGTCCAGGATTATTTGTTGCTAAGAGGTCAATTATGCTTTCGCAATCATTTACACTTCGAGTGGGATCATGACCTAATTGTTCAAAATAATTTTCTGAGAAAGCATTCAGTAAAATTTCGGATGACGTTTTATGGCTTCCGCCGGCTTTAAACGCATAATTTTTCCAGCATGTCGAGGGTGCATTGAAGTCACCACCGACCATAATTGTATGAGTGGTGTACCTATTTGAAATGAGACACAAATTTTCTTTGAACCGTTCAGCAACTATATCTTCTGAGTCGGCGGGTCGGTAAAACGATCCAATTAATAGTTTAGTCGATTGTCTAGTATAACCTCCACTTGTACTATTTCGCAGGAACTATCTACTTCAGTTTCACTACAAAGCAAACTACTTCTGACTACAATAAATACTCCACCACCAACTATATTTAATATATCCTTTCTGAACACTGTTAGATCGTTTGAAAAAATTTCGGCTGAATTTATTTCCAGCTGTAGCCAGCTTTCTGTACCCATAAGTATTTGAGCTACGCCGGCCGGTGTGGCCGAGCGGTTCTAGGTGCTTCAGTCTGGAACCGCGCGACCGCTACCGTCGCAGGTTCGAATCCTGCCTCGGGCATGGATGTGTGTGATGTCCTTAGGTTAGTTAGGTTTAAGTAGTTGTAAGTTCTAGGGGAATGATGACCTCACATGTTAAGTCCCATAGTGCTCAGAGCCATTTGAACCATTAGAACCATTTGAGCTTCAGTGCTTTCTTATAGGGCTTTGAGGTCTGGTTCTTTCTCAACACACCTACGACAATTTACAACTACAATATCGATCGTCGATACAACTACCTTGTTGTGTTTTACCTGCCGCCTTTTCGACGGACGACCTTTCTGTGGTTTCCTTAGACCCTCTAACATAAAAAAAATGGCCCAGTCCTTTCCACACAGCCCCCGGTAGCCCTGTAGCCACTTCCTGTGAGTAATGGACTCCTCACCTATTAAGCGGAACCCGGAAACCCACCACTCGATGGCACAATTCAAGGCATCTGCCGCCTACACGGTCACACAACTGCCTGAGTGTCTGATTCAGACCCTCCACTCAGCTCTGCGCCAAAGGACCGCAGTCAGTTTTTATCGACGATGCTGCAGATGGTGAGCTTCGCCTGAATCTCGGAAGCAAGTCTGTCAATCTTTACCATTTCCGCTAGCCCCAAAACCAGGGAGAATCTCCTCCGATCCAAAACGACACACGTCGTTGGTACGAACATGAGCCACCACCTGCAGTTGGCTGCACCCTGTACTCTTAATGGCATCCAGAATCACCGTTTCCGAAATGACTCCTCTGCTATGCAAACAGAGTGCCCACTGACTTCCTTCTCCTCCTTGGCAGCCACGATCCTGAGGGGCACCCTTACGCTCCTAACGTTGGAGCTCCCAACTATCAGCAAACCTACCCTCTGTGAATGCCCAGACTTTGCGGACAGAGAAGCTTCCTCTGGAACAGGGTGGACGCCTGCACCCGCCTCAAGAGACTTCGGCAGCCACAGAGCTTCACTGCAAGTTTAAACGCAGCCAAATCCTCTCAGACAAACAGAAGCTAAACGATGTCAAAGTTAGCGCAAGGAGGGCTATGCGTGAAGCGTTCAGTGAATTCGAAAGTAAAATTCCATGTACCGACTTGACAGAAAATCCTAGGAAGTTCTGGTCTTACGTTAAATCAGTAATGGGCTCGAAGCAGAATATCGAGACACTCCGGGATGATGATGGCATTGAAACAGAGGATGACACGCGTAAAGCTGAAATACTAAACACCTTTTTCCAAAGCTGTTTCACAGAGGAAGACCGCACTGCAGTTCCTTCTCTAAATGCTCGCAAAAAAAAAAGGCTAACATCGAAATAAGTGTCCAAGGAATAGAAAAGCAACTGAAATCACTCAACAGAGGAAAGTCCACTGGACCTGACGGGATACCAATTCGATTCTACACAGAGTACGCGAAAGAGCTTGCCCCCCTTCTAACAGTCGTGTACCGCAAGTCTCTAGAGGAACGGAAGGTTCCAAATGATTGGAAAAGAGCACAGGTAGTCCCAGTCTTCAAGAAGGGTCGTCGAGCAGATGCGCAAAACTATAGACCTATATCTCTGACGTCGATCTGTCGTAGAATTTTAGAACATGTCTTTCGCTCGCGTATCATGTCGTTTCTGGAAAACCAGATTCTACTCTGTAGGAATCAACATGGATTCCGGAAACAGCGATCGTGTGAGACCCAACTCGCTTTATTTGTTTATGAGACCCAGAAAATATTAGATACAGGCTCCCAGATAGATGCTATTTTCCTTGACTTCCGGAAGGCGTTCGATACACTTCCGCACTGTCGCCTGATAAACAAAGTAAGAGCCTACGGAATATCGGACCAGCTGTGTGGCTGGATTGAAGAGTTTTTAGCAAACAGAACACAGCATGTTGTTCTCAATGGAAAGACGTCTACAGACGTTAAAGTAACCTCTGGCGTGCCACAGGGGAGTGTTATGGGACCATTGCTTTTCACAATATATATAAATGACCTAGTAGATAGTGTCGGAAGTTCCATGCGGCTTTTCGCGGATGATGCTGTAGTACACAGAGAAGTTGCAGCATTAGAAAATTGTAGCGAAATGCAGGAAGATCTGCAGCGGATAGGCACTTGGTGCAGGGAGTGGCAACTGACCCTTAACATAGACAAATGTAATGTATTGCGAATACATAGAAAGAAGGATCCTTTATTGTATGATTATATGATAGCGGAACAAACACTGGTAGCAGTTACTTCTGTAAAATGGAGTATGCGTGCGGAAGTGGAATGATCATATAAAATTAATTGTTGCTAAGGCGAATACCAGGTTGAGATTCATTTGGAGAGTCCATAGAAAATGTAGTCCATCAACAAAGGAGGTGGCTTACAAAACACTCGTTCGACCTATACTTGAGTACTGCTCATCAGTGTGGGATCCATACCAGGTCGGGTTGACGGAGGAGATAGAGAAGATCCAAAGAAGAGCGGCGCGTTTCGTCACAGGGTTATTTGGCAAGCGTGATAGCGTTACGGAGATGTTTAGCAAACTCAAGTGGCAGACTCTGCAAGAGAGGCGCTCTGCATCGCGGTGTAGCTTGCTCGCCAGGTTTCGAGGGGCTGCGTTTCTGGATGAGGTATCGAATATATTGCTTCCCCCTACTTATACCTCCAGAGGAGATCACGGATGTAAAATTAGAGAGATTCGAGCGCGCACGGAGGCTTCCCGGCAGTCGTTCTTCCCGCGAACCATACGCGACTGGAACAGGAAAGGGAGGTAATGACAGTGGCACGAAAAGTGCCCTCCGCCACACACCGTTGGGTGGCTTGCGGAGTATGAATGTAGATGTAGATGTAGATAACGCCCGAAACCTGTGCGTCAAACGAACCGGGGAGGCCATACGATCGGCCCCTCGGAAAGTCTTTCGCTGCCTGGGGAAGTGTTTAAACTCGGAAAAGTTTTCCTGGAACCATTCTGTAGCAATTATGGATGTTTGGGGTGTCGCATTTTCCTGATGGAATTGACCAAGTTCGTCAGAACGTACATTGGACATGAATGGATGCAGGTGATCAGACAGGATGCTTACGTACCTGTCAGAGTCGTGTCTAGACGTACAGGGGTCGCATATCACTCCAACTGTACACTCCCCACACCATTACAGAACCTCCACCAGCTTGAACAGTCCCCTACCGACATGCAGGGTCCATGGATTCATGACGTCGTCTCCTTACCCGTACGCGTCCAACCGTTCAGTACAATTTGAAACGAGACTCGTCCGACACGGCAACATGTGTCCAGACATCAACATTCCAATGTCGGTGTTGACGGGCCCAGGTGAGGCGTAAAGCTTTGTGTCATGAAATCATCAAGGGCACACGAGTAAGTCTTCGACTCCGAAAGCCCATGTCGATGTTGTTTCGTTGAATGCTTCGTACGCTGACGCTTGTTGATGACCCAGCATTCAAATCAGCAGTAATTTGCGGAAGGGTTGCGCTTCGTCACGTTGAACGATTCACCTCAGTCGTCATTGGTCCCATCCTTGCAGGATCTTTTTCCGGCCGCTGCGATGTCGGAGATTTGATGTTTTATCTGATTCGTGATATTCGCGGTACACATTTGAAATGATCGTACGGAAAAGTCCCCACTTCATCGCTTCCTTGGAGATGCTGTGTCCTATCGCTCGTGCGCCGACTATAACACTACGTTCAAATTCACTTAAATCTTGATCACGTGCCATTGAAGCAGCAGTAACCTATCTAACAAATGCGCCAGACACTTGTTGTCTTATAAAGACGTTGCAGACCGAAGCGCCGTATTCTCCCTGTTTACGTATCTCTGTGTTTGAATACGCATGCCTATACGAGTTTCTTTGGCGCTTCAGTTTCCTGGCGTGTGACCGAGAGACTGTAGATACCTTTCATCAGTTGTTTCCCAGTTCAGCTCTTGAGGATCAACGGAGAAATTTGCAATGTAAGCAAAAAAGGGAAATGATAAAAACTTTGAGGATCTGGCAAGAAACGTAGAGTTCCTTTGTACTGCTCTTTGCTGCACTACTAATCAGTATATAGTTGTTACTGTAATTTCGCTAATGAGACTAATCTGTACCTCAAGTGAGAAATGTTGCAGAATACTGTGACGCTGCTGCAGTACTAATTAGAATCTGGTAGTAATTGTAACAGAGCTAATAATGTTAATCTGCATCGCAAGTGAGAAGTGTTGCAGAATATTGCGACAGAGTGTGGAGTCGACCACTCAGATTCGCGATAGACGCTGTTTCCCATTAGTTCACGGAATCTCAGCCGCTGCCAAGAGCTTCTGGAGAGTTGCAATATCTGCTGCAGAGGCTGTAAGTGAATGAGCTTAATGCAGCCACGTAATGAGGGCCTGGTTCGTGTTTCTAGCTTGCGGTGCAGGCACTGACGGGTTAAATAGAAATTGTGACCGGGTCGCCCTTAAATGTAGCAATGTGGAGCATCTCCGCTTACTCTGATATCACTCCTAATAAATACAATTTTTTCTTTGTGAATTTTACTGTTGGGTCATACTGCCAAGTATATATGAAAATTCCTTCACAGGTCGGTCAGTACGGGGATGGTTAATGCGCATTGTGGATGAAGCTACAGTTGTTCGATGTTGTGCCGTATGTGCTCAATTGGAGACAGATCTGTTGATCGATCAGGCCAAGGCTACACGTAGATACTCTGTAGACCGCGTTGCGCTACAATATCGGTATGTGGTGAGCGTTATCCTGTTGGAAAAAATCTCCTGTAATGCTGTTCGTGAATGACAGCGCCGGCCCCAGTGGCCGAGCAGTTCTAGGCGCTTCAGTCCGGAAGCGCGTTGCTGCTGCGGTTGCAGGCTCGAATCCTGCCTCGGGCATGAATGTGTGTGATATCCTTAGGTTAGTTAGGTTTAGGTAGTTCTAAGTCTAGGGGAATGGTGAGGCTCAAATGGCTCTGAGCACTATGGGACTTAACAGCTATGGTCGTCAGTCGGGGACTGGTGACTTCAGATGTTAAGTCCCGTAGTGCTTAGAGCCATTTGAACCATCTGAATGACAGCAAAAAGGGTCGAATCACCAGATTGTCGTGCAGTTATGCAGTCAGCGTGCATGGGATAACCAAGAGAGTGCTCCTGCTGTCATACGAAGTCGCTCCCCGGACCATAATTTCAGTTATAGGTCCAGTGTGTCTAGCACGCAGACAGGTTGGTTGCAAGCCCTCAATTAGCCTCCTCCTAACCAACACACGGGCATCACTGGCACCGAGGCAGAAACAGCTTTCATCAAAAAACACAACTGACACCGCTGAAGTTGCAAACAACCAGTCGTTGTGCCACTGTGGCGCCAACTGCTGCGGAAATTACTACTGCTGATGCAATACGATGCCCCAGAGCCATACACCAAACACGATGGTTTACCCTCTCGGTAGTTCTAACTGGCCGTCCAGAGTCCGGTGTCGTGAGCACTGCCTCCAACTATCACGTACAGTGGCTACATTCCTGCCAAGTCTCTCTACAGTATTGCAGAAGGACCATCCAACTTCTCGTAACCCTGTTCCACGAGGGATCTACGCCGAATCGCCATTAAAGAGTGGGGTAGTCTGGACCAACATTGCCTTGATGTACGCGTGGATAGTTTGCCACGGCGAATACAGGCATGCATCAGTGCAAGAGGACGTGCTACTGGGTAATAGAGGTACCAGTGTGTACAGCAGTCTGGACCACCACCTCTGAAGCTCTCGCTGTATGGTGGTAGAACATGTAATGTGTCGTTTTCATGAGCAATAGAAAGGGTGGAAATGATGTTTATGTTGATCTCTATTCCAACTTTCCGTACAGGTTACGGAATTCTCGAAACCGAGGTGATGCAAAACTTTTTTTGATATGTGTATATAATTGATTGTAATTATAATGTAAATGTTGTAAATTTCAGGGTAATCGCCAGGGGAACTTTGTTTAGATGTATCGATAGGAAAGACGTAATGGCAGTAGCTGTGCCGTTGTTTATCTTTGTGTATGGTGAGTCTCTGTCTCACTGTGAGCAGGAAGGGAGCAGAAAAGCTTGAGTCATGAAAGGGTGCTGTAGTGTTTGATGGGTGCTCCGACAGACCTCGTATGCGGTTATGGTTGCGCCATTGTGGGCGCACCCACTTTATTAAGCAGCGAGTATTGAGAGTACGGTCGGAGTGGACAGGCGGAGAAAGCTGCAGTTCTAACTACTGCCTACCCCATAATTATCGGTGGCGCTGGAGATGTGATTCTCAACGAATGCAGCAGCAGCTCAGCATTGTTGTCGGATACATTCTTTGCCGTCCTCAAAGCTGAAACGTCGTAAGCCTGTTAACAAATAGTGTGCAACTAATATTGTACAGGCATTACGCAATGGCATTTCTTTAAGAAATTTTAATGACCAACTTTCTTGAATAATAATGTGGAATAGTTAAAACTTGTACGGAATCTGTGTTGTCATTGTCCTCAGACATTGCTACCAGCAGCGTCCCTTTCCTTTCCATGATGTCACCAAGTGTCGTAAAAATATGAAAACTGATGAACTATTTACTGCCAGCTTCGTTTGTTTGCTAATGACCAGTTTCAGTCTAAAATTTGTTGCCTGAGTACCCGTTCATTCTTGTATTGCATAACAGAGACTTAACGAATTTGCAATTTTGAGTATTAACTTTATTCACTTAACGTAATGCAAAATTTCCCTGGCGAAACGAATAACTAAAGGTACAGCACAAATTGAGCGTGCGTACTTTCGTTTATTCTGAATTTGTCTTAACGAGTGACTTCTGCTGGCTCGGTACAAATTTTATTCTCTTATGTTAAAAGTAAACCCGTTGCTCATTTGCTTAAAGTAAATTCAGTTCAATCTTTCAATAATTAAAACAAATTGCTTGCCTTTTTCTAAAATATTCCATTTCATTACGCCGAGGTTACTGAAGTCATTTTCAACGTAACAAAGTTTCAGTTACAGAAAGTCATTTATTTAATTAATTAAGTCATGTAAAATTTCGTTAGGCATACGCAGTCATGGTCATTTACTTCGCAATCCAATACGCCGATTAGGAAGGAGGAGGTTGCGAGTACATCTCGACTTTGTCAACTAAAACAGCAGTTACCGACTGAGCTTCACAAACGCGTCCCCCTCTTCCAGCACACGGTGGGGTCACTCTTTGAGCCCTCACCAGAGATGTCTGCGGTCCAGCAGCTATAAAGGGAAGAAATAAAAAGGCACTGGACACTTAGCCTGAAGATGACGAATAGGAAACTCGTCGAAACGTTGTGAGAACGCGACATCATGACTTGGCTGATAATTCGATTAGATTTAATCAACGTTTTCTTTTAGGCAATATGGTATCAACTACAGGAAGAGATGGCTAGTCCATTCTCGTCACGCAAAGTGAATGAAGCACTCAGCGCTGACGAAATGGTACATGAGGCTCAAAATCAGGGAAAGCGCTTAATATCGTAACTATCATTTGACTTTCGTACGTATTAATGGGGTATTAGGGTACCGAAGCACAATCTCAACGTGGTTCTTGTCACAGAAACAAAAATAAACATAGCATGGTTCGCTGATGGCACAGCAGTGACTGCCCAAAGGTGAATGGGAACTGGGTCAAGTCCTTCATGGAACAGAACGTGTGCTGGCTGAGAGCTATGAGTATAGAACGTGTACAAACAAAAAGTAAAGTAATATAATCGTGCAGGACGGCTGGTGTGGCCGAACAGTTCTAGGAGCTTCAGTCTGCAACCGCGCGACCGCTACGGTCGCAGGTTCGAATCCTACCTCGGGCATGGAATGTATGTGATGTCCTTAGGATAGTTAGGTTTAAGTAGTTCTAAGTTCTAGAGGACTGATGACCTCAGATGTTAAGTCCCATAGTTCTCAGAGCCATTTGAACCATTTTTTGTAATCGTGTACGGAGTACGATGACACGCTTTATGGCTAAATGTCAAACCTGGACACACGATCCTTCAAGAGGTGGTTGAGCTTCT
The DNA here is from genome assembly GCF_021461395.2 of Schistocerca americana. Lineage (NCBI taxonomy): Eukaryota > Metazoa > Arthropoda > Insecta > Orthoptera > Acrididae > Schistocerca > Schistocerca americana. Next base: position 272,095,871 of record NC_060120.1, on the reverse strand, counting down.
CAATTTTCGAAGCAATGTGGGCAAAAAAGGCACAGAAGCAAGATTTGCAGGAGAGAAAACAGTTTTCTGCAGGAAAACTTAGACCTACTTAAACCTAACTAACCTAAGGACATCACACACATCCACGCCCGAGGCAGGATTCGAACCTGCGACCGTAGCGATTGCGCGGATCCAGACTCAAGCGCCTACAACCGCTCGGCCACACCGGCCGGCATCACGGGTGATTTTGTAAGTGCTACCAGCCGTCCAGCTAGTGCAATGATTGTGTGTAGCGGATTAAAAGGAATGGCATATAATGGTTTAGCAGCTCCTAATGAGTCCCACATTTCTGTAATCAGTGCTAAGTGACGATCGAGATGGTGGAAAGAGCTTTGCTACTGGTCAGTGGATGACTGGGCACGTGTGATTTGACCGATAAATCACGGAACAGCCTGTGGCAGTCAGGAGGAAGAATTTGGATTTGGCGAATAACTGGAGAGTGTCAACTGCCGTCAAATCTGTTGCCAACAGTTAAGTACGGCGAAGTCGTGTTATGGTACGGGTATTTTTCGTGGATAATGTGTGGCCCCCACACTGGGATTAAGGAAAAAGGCAAATGTGGAAGGATACGAACACATTTTACAGAATTGTCTGCTGCGTACCGTAGAGGAACGGTTCAGAGGTGATGGTCTGTAACATCATGACAACGCACCCAGTCATACGGGCGCACCCGTGAGGCAGTAGTCTGTGAACAGCGACACTTTTGAAATGGTCTGGTCTGTCCAGCGATCCCAACTGAACTCAATGGAACACATTTGACATGAGAGAATATCAACTTGGCTTCAGAGCCAAGCGTGCAACATCACTAGATAACACTGCTGGCAACAAATAAATTACCAATTCGCTGATTATGGCTGTGAAAGAATTTTGATTTTACCGTCTATTTAATTAAATCGTATAGCTAGGGCCCCCGTCGGGCAGGCCGCTCGCCGGCTGCCGGTCTTTCATTTTGACGCCACTTCCGCGACCTGCAGTCGATGAGAGTGAAAGGATGGTGATGAGGACAGCACAACACGCAGTCCCTGGTCGGAGAAAATTCCCCGACCCAGCCGGGAATCGAACCCGGGCCCAGAGGATTGCTTGTCTACAAGACACTTGTAAATGTGGACGGTACTCTTGGTGCTTCCGCATCTTCCTCGAAGGGAAAAAAGAACGAAGTACGCGGAGTAGGTAAAACTGCTCAATTTGTTCTTTTAAACGGACCTACATTGTTTTGTGGTGCGAGGTTTAATTTTTCTCTAATGAAAACTTCATCTTCTTCGAGTTTGGGTAATGGATGGATAACTGTTGCTTTCGTTGCCTGTAACAGTGCAGGGAGGGCTGGTTTGGAATCCTTTGAAACCCGTGAAATTTTGGCCTACCGTACTATACCTATATCACGCTGACCAATCAGCTACTGGGAGCGGACAATTTTTTTTTTATCGTGATAGTGTGCAATAGAAAAGGTTTCCGTCAGTTTTAGTTTCTCGAAAGATTACTATTAAAAGGAAGAAATGGCAGAGCAGGCAGGATTCAAACCAAGGCTATAATAGCTACAAGTAAACTGCAATCAAGCAGTGGATAACGGTCGCCAGCCTAATTAGGCAAATTTTTACCAAGTTTTTGCACCGCTTATGAAGAAATTCAGCTTTCGGAATGCACTTTACTGCTTCAGCTATCAATTTACGAATGATTTGGAACGATCAACAAAGAAGCAGTATTAAAACCCTTTAGTATCAACTGGCTCTCATTAACACTATATGTTACATCAGAAAGTTAATGATCATTACAGATAAATGAATACTAACGTTGGAACAATACTAACTTGAGCATGAGGATCTTTCAGTTTAATTATTGAAAAATACTGTCATTGAAATGGTATTCAATTATGTTATTTGCTCTGATTACTGTTTGTTTTATCAGGGAACATTTACTTCTGTATCCTAGATAGAGCGCACATAAGACAGGTGATCCCTGAACCTGTAGTTGTTTGAATAGTGGTAGCCTGTTACTTATTTTAGCACACAAATGTTATTAAGTTGGTAGTTGCCATTCATTAGTACGTAACTGTTGTTTGGAAAGCGAAGCTGAGTCAACTCGTAGTATCGGTGCGGGGGTCCAGTAACTCAGATCAAAGCTGACCGTTTTAGCTAAAACATAAAATCAGAAACACTTTTAGCTATATATACATGAAGGTATAAACACTGTTGCTTACAAACCTGTACACCAGTTATTCTTTATGTCGGCCCTTCAAGTTTGCTTGTTAGTAAATTACTCTGAATGATCACAGTTTTAGGCTAAAAATTTAAATGCTATACTGATTTTTCAATAACAATGATGTGTAAGCATAATACTTTAAATCATTTCTTTGCAGTTGCACTTCAGTGAAATTTTAACCATCCTTCTATGAAAAACACTTGTAGTACTTCAGAAACAAAATCGACTGAATAGTAAAAAAATGTACTACTACACAAAATATATAAAAATATTGTTACAGAAGTCAATTATTTTTCATTTCAGTAAAGCAGGACGGTTGGGAAAACCGCAGCACTTGGAATGCTACTGTGTCTAGGTAAATGACTAAGAATAAAATATAGATGCTCAACACAAAGTTCGAAGAACGCAAACTTATTACTGAATAACAAACCACACACTGGTCCGTGCAATTATGCACTACTCAAACTGTTATTTAAGACGAAGTTTGCGGGTGTGGCTATTTCTTGTGGCTGCGCAGAAAGGCGGGAAAAGTATCCACTGCTCTTGGTGTATAACAAGCTCTGCAAATTTTCTTCTTAGCGTCGGGTTTTCGTAGTACAGAGCTAACCAATTAATGCCATGAATAATGAGCCAAACTTCTTGTACGTCCGAGGCTATATTAAATAATCTTGCTATTTTTCTTGCCCCTTTAAGAACATAAGATGCGGACACGTTGCAACCTAGCCACAGAGGAACACTTGCCACAAAGAAACCTGGCAATTTGTCAGCAAAATCTACCTATCGCATTCCCGTCATGCAAGTTTTGTAATGGAGGGACTCCAGATTTTACAACATTACAATCCTAAGTTCCCTATTCACTAACTAGTACTACAAGTAAGGTTTTAATATTCCCATTCTTTTTCAGAACATTACTTATAAAGTTACATCCATAGATATCGACGTAAATAAGCATAAATAATGGATAACAATTATGCATAGAGCTCCGTGATATAGAAGTCACATTAAGTAAAAGCAGATAAAAATGTTAGATATTTGTAGGTAATATCGGTAATAGTCCCTCCCATGAACCATGGACCTTGCCGCTGGTGGGGAGGCTTGCGTGCCTCAGCGATACAGATAGCTGTACCGTAGGTGCAACCACAACGGAGGGGTATCTGTTGAGAGGCCAGATAAACGTGTGGTTCCTGAAGAGGAGCAGCAGCCTTTTCAGTAGTCGCAGGGGCAACAGTCTGTATTATTGACTGATCTGGCCTAACCAAAACGGCCTTGCTGTGCTGATACTGCGAACGGCTGAAAGCAAGGGGAAACTACAGCCTTAATTTTTCCGGAGGGCATGCAGCTTTACTGTACGGTTAAATGATGATGGTGTCCTCTTGGGTAAAATATTTCGGAGGTAAAATAGTCCGTCATTCGGATCTCCGGGCGGGGACTACTCAGGAGGACGTTGTAAGCAGGAGAAAGAAAACTGGCGTTCTACGGATCGGAGCGTGGAATGTCAGATCCCTTAATCGAGCAGGTAGGTTAGAAAATTTAAAAAGGGAAATGGATAGGTGAAAGTTAGATATAGCGGGAATTAGTGAAGTTCGGTGGCAGGAGGCTGGCCGAGAGGGCCTAGGCGCTTCAGTTTGGAACCGCGCGACCGCTACGGTCGCAGGTTCGAATCCTGCCTCGGGCATGGATGTGTGTGATGTCCTTAGGTTAGTTAGGTTTAATTAGTTCTAAGTTCTAGGGGACTGATGACCTTAGAAGTTAAGTCCCATAGTGCTCAGAGCCATTTGAACCATTCTTTTGGCAGGAGGAACAAGACTTTTAGTCAGGTGAATACAGTGTTATAAATACAAAATCAAATAGGGGTAATGCAGGAGTAGGTTTAATAATGAACAGGAAAATAGGAATTCGGGTAAGCTACTACAAACAGCATAGTGAATGCAATATTGTGGCCAAGATAGATACGAAGCCCACGCATACATGAAAGGGAAGCAGTGGTTGGGAAGGGAGTGAGATAGGGCTGTAGCCTCTCCCCGATGTTATCCAATCAGTATATATTGAGCAAGCAGTAAAGGAAACAAAAGAAAAAGTTGAAGTAGGAATTAAAATCAACGAAGAAGAAATAAAAACTTTGAGGTTCGCCGAGGACTTTGTAATTCTGTCAGAGACAGCAAAGGACCTGGAAGAACAGCTGAACGGAATGGACAGTGTATTGAAAGGAGGATATAGGATGAACATCAACAAAAGCAAAACGAGAATAATGGAATGTAGTCGAATTAAATTGGGTGATGCTGCTGGAAGTAGATTAGGAAATGAGAGGCTTAAAGTAGTAAATCAATTTTTCTATTTAGGGAGCAAAATAAATGATGATGGTCGAAGTAGAGAGGATATAAAATGTAGACTGGCAATGGCAAGGAAAGCGTTTCTGAAGAAGAGAAATTTGTTAACATCGAGTATAGATTTAAGTGTCAGGAAGTCGTTTCTGAAAATATTTGTATGGTGTGTAGCCATGTATGGGAGTAAAACATGGACGATAAATAGTTTAGACAAGAAGAGAATAGCTTTCGAAATGTGGTGCTACAGAAGAATGCTGAAGATTAGATGGGTAGATCACAAAACTAATGAGTAGGTATTGAATAGAATTGGAGAGAAGAGAAATTTGTGGCACAACTTGACTAGAAGAAAGGATCGGTTGGTAGGGCATATCGTTGCTAGGGCATATTATGAGGCATCAAGGGATCACCAATTTAGTACTGGAGGGCAGCGTGGAGGGTAAAAATCGCAGAGGGAGACCAAGAGGTGAATACACTAAACAGATTCAGAAGGATATAGGTTGCAGTAGGTACTGGGAGATGAAGAACCTTGCACTGCATCAAACCAGTCTCTGGACTGAAGACCACAACAACGACAACATCGGTAATAGTGTCACAGCTACCTTCTCTCGTTTCAGCTCTTGAGGAAGATCAGACACATCATTGAAAATGTTCCCAACAGAGTTCAAGCCGTGACAAAGGTAAAAGGTGTACACATCGCTTATTAACGTTTGCTAATAAGTGTCCGTATACAGGGTGGACATTAATAAAATAGACAAACAGTGGGACGCATTCCTGGCTGAAAATGCAGGAAAAACTTCCATGAAAAAGTGTCCGGAAATGTGTCATTGTCACGGCAGACGGCGCTAGTGAATGATAGTTCTTTTGACCACATTCTTTGCTTGCTGCAGGCTGTGTGATTGACGCAGCGAACTGTAAGCAGCAGAATGGTGCGCTATTCTTTTCGGGAATAAGCCGAGATGGTGTTTGTCTACTGCCAAGCGGATGGAAACGGTCAAGAGGCAACACAGTTGTACCAAAATGGGTACCATCAGAGACGCCAACTGCATCACGCAACATTTCAAGCCCTTTTTGGGCGTCTGTGTGATCATGGGTCCTTTCAGACACACGAACGTGTAAAAGGAGGTGGCCGACTGTGCGTACACCAGGTCTGGAGGACCGGGTTCCAAGGGATATTGAGACGAACCCTAGTACAAGCTTCAGCAAGTACCCTGTCAACATGGTGTAAGCCAAAGTACGATCATGTGTCTCCTGCATGGCAACCGCTGCTCTCCCTATCACCTGCCATCCCATGAAGCCACATTTGAACATCTGTTGTGACATGGATGCGATGTAGCTCTGTGCTGTGTTCCGGAAGAGTTGCTATCGTTGAACTCACACTGTCCATTTCTGGACATATATTCATAGCGCCTTTGTTTATTTCTAGTCATGAATCCGTCTCAGCAGTTTCTCTGGTTTATTAATGTTCACGCTGTATTTTCGGTCAGGTAGTGTATGATGCGGGTCGTCAATGGTGTGGGATTCAGTAGCCGTACTGATATGAAGCGTGTCTCTTGCTAGCGAGCAGAGTGTGGTGGAAAGGGGAAAATCAGCATAAATGCCACAGAGCCGTGGTCTGCGTATGTCGAGTGTCGCGGTTCGTTCTGGCGCCTGCGCCCCACTTCTTATGCAGATTGCCTCATATCAGATGCATGAAGTCTTCAGCGCAATATTACCTCGTGCAGCCATGGACATTAACGTAAAGCGGATAACGTACTTTCAACAAAGAAGTGTCGTCCTGCGCTAGTTGCCTGCTAAAATCTCTCGCAAACCGATTAGTTACGTGTTACATTAAGGTAGAAAATGTTCGAAGCGACACCGTCAGCTTGTGTGGACTATGTAACGGAAACATCACATGGAAAAACAGCAGTCTGATATTCTAACATCACCCTTAATTGTATGAGGCGATAGGCGACAGAATATTACCTTAACATATATGCAAATAAGCCATCATGATTTTAGTGAAGGCCATTCCAAGTTTAAGAAACGTAAGGTAGCATCTACTTCTAAACTTCAATATTTGAAAAGTTATAAACGAACAAAATTACAGGTTGAACGTACAGAGGTTGTACAAAAATATGGAAACACTACAAACACAACACATTACCGTGCCCAGTATGTTGTAGGAGACCTGGTGGCATTCTAAACAGCTTCCAATCATCTCGCAATGGATAAATACAGGTCCTGTGAGGTTTTCAAGGGAATCTTATACCATTCTTCCTAAAAAATAGAGGCAAGTTCAGGTAACGAGGTAGGAGGTGGATAGATATCACGTACCCTTCTTTCCGCAGCTCGTGGTCTAGTGGCTAGCGTGGCTGCCTCTGGATCATGGTGTTCCGGGTTCGATTCCCGGATGGGTCGGGGATTTTCTGTGACCGGTGATTGGATGTTTGTGTTGTCCAGATCATTTCAGCATCATCATCATTCGTAACAGTGGCTGGATTGGACTGTGTAAAAAGTTGGACTGTGTAAAAACTGGGACTTTATTCGGTGCTGACGACCGCGCAGTTTAGCGACCCACAAACCAAACATCACCACGCACCCTTCTCTCCGAAGTAGGATATGCGACAATTCACAAAACCAGTTCTGGACGATGTAAGCTATGTGAAAAAGGGCCCTGTTACCGCTGGGGAACAAACATTGTATCGTGGGATGGATCTGATCAACTGAAATGGTCACATAATCTTTGTTAGCAATGCGACCTTGCAGAGTAACCATGGGGCCCATGGAATACCACGATATGGCTGCCGAAACCATCCATCATCGAACGTCTAACACTACTGGCCTCAGCAAACTGGCAGTCGCCGATAGTGTTAACCTTCTGAGAAGGGTTCAACCTGACCGTCACAGTACCAAATGGCAAGAAATCCGACTATAATTTCGAAATCGCGAAGTAAATGTAACAGTAAAAACAGTGAAACAAACTGATTTTGAACTTACATTCTCCTAATACGAAAGTAAACTGTAATTATATATACATGCGGTCACCAGTTTAATTAGGCAATGCGGTATCAAGTTTTATGGCAAAGCGGAAATAAACTTCAACTGAGAAAACTAACCTCACTAATCTCTTCTAACACAGTTACTCTCCATATCATACAGTAAATTGCCCTAGCAGACAACATAACAGCTAACCCTGATGCAGAACACTGAATGACCAGTAAATGCAGCAATAGGCGCTGTCTCACAATAATGCTTGCTACTGGCAAAAACTGCTATGTACTGTAATGAACAAATGCAGAAGGACGTACGAACCTACTAACAAACTCTGACTGGCTGTACCATGAACTATTATTTTCATTAACTGTCAAAAAAAATCATGATTTCAAACAGTACTGACTACTATGAGTTTCAGAATTTTGCACATGAAATTACTCTATACAAATGGGCAGTACAGCTATTAATTATAAGAAAAGTGATTGCTACACTTGATCAGAAGGAGCCTTTACTTCCATTTATCACTTAAGTTAAGCAGCTTATGGGCTTCCTTAAAAGGGTGTGGTTCAAAGACCCATCAGCAACTGTAAATCGTAACACACAAAATTAATAAAATGGCAAATACCTTTAGTAATATGGTTCAAATGGCTCTGAGCATTATGGGACTTAACTGCTGAGGTTATCAGTCCCCTAGAACTTAGAACTACTTAAACCTAACTAACCTAAGGACATCACACACATCCATGCCCGAGGCAGGATTCGAACCTGCGACCGTAGCGGTCACGCGGTTCCAGACTGTAGCGCCTAGAACCGCTCGGCCACACCGGCCGGCTTTAGTAATAAATTTAAGAACAATGAGTAATGCATAATTAGTTCAACAGTTAACAAGGGACCTATAAACTAGTCTCATTTGACTCGAAGTCAAACTGGCTCTATAAATGACTGCGCAACATGAAAAAAACTGCTTTTAAAGAATATATACAAAGAAACAAACAATTATAAGTTTTCAGACTTGTTCAGATTGAAATAATACTGCTGTCTCTTTATAACTTTTACTTGTTGTTGTTGTGGTCTTCAGTGCTGAAACTGGTTTGATGCAGCTCCCCATGCTACTCTATCCTGTGCAAGCTTCTTCATCTCCGAGTACCTAGTGCAACCTACATCCTTCTGAATCTGCTTATTGTATTCATCTCTTGGTCTCCCTCTACGATTTTTACCCTGCACGCTGCCCTCCAATACTAAATTAGTGATCCCTTGATGCCTCAGAACATGTCCTACCAAGCAACCCCTTCTTCTAGTCAAGTTGTGCCCCAAACTCCTCCCCAATTCTATTCAATACCTCCTCATTAGTTATGTGATCTACCCATGTAATCTTCAGCATTCTTCTGTAGCACCACATTTCTAAAGCTTCTATTCTCTTCTTGTGCAAACTATTTAGCGTCCATGTTTCACTACCATACTTTACTTATAGACAGCTATAAGCACTTTATATTTTTATCATTGATTGTTTTAATGGTAGCTTCTTATTTAATAACAAGCTTTCTTTATCAACACCCTTTAGGAAACTTGAAGATGAAATTTATGTGGAGTAAATCAATTTGCTGGCCGGGGTGGCCGAGCGGTTCTAGGCGCTACAGTCTGGAACCACGCGACCTCTACGGTCGCAGGTTCGAATCCTGTCTCGGGGAAGGATGTGTGTGATGTCCTTAGGTTGGTTAGGTTTAAGTAGGTCTAAGTTATAAGGGACTGCTGACCTCAGCAGTTAAGTCCCATAGTGCTCAGAGCCATTTGAACCCTTTTTGTAAATCATTTACTACTGTACAAAAAACTAACCAAGCTTGATACTACACAAAATTAGTGAAACTACAAAATGTTTAACTGCCAAACTTGTCAGTTTAATAAAGAAGCAGGATACTCAGATTCCGACCCTGTCTAAGAATATGACTGGGGACAATCACGGGTGTGCACACTTAAGTTAGAAGTTCCACAGAAAGTTATTATTCATTACATAGTACCTGGTGCATAGAATGTGCATATTTAGGTAACAGTTCTGCTGAAAGTGGTGGTGCTTGTGGCAAATTATAGTGGCTATAAAATTGGCGGTAAAGCAACCATGGTTCGTGATGTTAGCCACGCCATGATGTAACTCTTTTTGGCGTCGTAAATATAACTCAAACAGTGGCAATAACGATATCATGGTCGATAGGCCACTTTAAATTCCACCGGAGGCTAATTTACATGCTCGCATGCTCCTCTTGCCGGAATTTATACATCCATATTAAGCACAATAGGTGACCAAGGCTGCCTCTGACTACTCAGTAGCACAGTCAGAACTCGACTACGCCACTCGCCACAAAGGAATCAAGCGCCTTGCGTGCCAGCTCCACCTTTTCCAGTCCTGTCAAACAACTCCCGTAGCGGCGCGGCTTTATTACACGTTTTACATTTAGCTTCCCTACTTATGCACCAATAAAATACACAAAGTTTTTACAAATTATTACATTCACAGGATATTACGTATAAACTCAGAGGTACGGTTACAATATAATTTCTTAAAACGCCAAAATAATTAACATAATTATTACATATTTACACAACCGAAAATCTTGACTATTGAGATACTCTAGTGTCCAATGTCAGCAGATGACTTATATGGAATACACATAAAGCTATCGATTATTGGAGTTATAAACGCCAGCCAGATTTCACCCTTGTAACGTGAACTTAGCCAGAAGTGGGAAACCGTGTGAAATGACTTTCTTCCACTGCTCCGAGGTATAGGCTCTGTGGATTCGGCAGAACTTGTTCCTGTTAAGGGCATTTGCATCACTAATTAATGGTTCTGAAATTTCAGCTTGCGCTGCTAATGGAGCTCTCTTCGTGTTGTTTTGGTGCTGACAGGATGGGCAGGTCCTACATTCAGTTCTGCAGTGACTTTTGCAGCTGCCGTCCTCTTATTCTTCGTTACAATCCTCTTCAATGACCTCCTGTCACCACCAGTCAACACGCACTTTCGTCCCTGTTGTGACTTATCGGCTCACGTTTCTCGGCTTTCCTTGTATGCGGTATAAATCTCAGATACGGTGCCTCTTGAAATATCGAACGCTTCGGCTGCCTTAGTTACCGAAGCACCCACCGTAAGAGCACCAATTTGCTCACGTTCGAATCCAGTTAGCTCCTACATACTGCACTCGCAACTACACAGGACACTGTTTTGATCACGACTGATACTTGCAATGTTCTGTGAACACTGCACAGGCGCCGTTCGTGGTGAAATACAACAGCGCTCCCGGCAGGCTTGGACAGCATCTGCATCTGTGTGTCATGCATGCATTTCTTGCGGTATTTTCGTTGTTTCGTCCAGCCTCTGTATGTATGTCTGACGTTTCAGGTTTTAAAGCTGAATCAAAATCACGATAAATTATGTGGTAAGCCGATGTTTTGTAGTCTAATGGCAATCATGGGAATCCAAACTGGTGCCACGAGTAGGTCACTTAACTGTCGGTGCAAATTCCAACATGAATTTCATGTCGTTTTTGTAAGAAGCATTCCTGAGGCACGTGGATGTTATTGATCCGATGGAGGGAGTGCGACCTGGTGAAAGAATCCATGAATCTGACAGCAATAATTGATCGTGCATGCTAGTTGCTGCGAATACTCAGCTGGGTTTTGAGGAACAGTCAACTGTTTGAGCAGATGGTGCACTTACTGCTAGTTGACAATGTTGTCTCTGCGGGCATATTGTGAGTGAATTTAACGATAACAGCTTCTATTTAGTTCTACATAGAACGTTTCTGATAAGCAAACATGTCTTTGAGTTACTGTTACAGAATCTAATTCCAAAGGAATATATTTTGTCTGTCAGTTATATTAAATAGCCATGATTAATGAACTAATCAGAATTGGTGTTGTAGCGATTAAAGTTTCGCGGGCACAACACATTCTCGTCCAATGATACGACAACGATAATAAAAGGATTTTTAAGGTCAAAAATACATCAATCATTCACGTAGCTCTTTTTAGGTTCGTCATTCTTCTTACTGATTTTGTATGGCCCACTATATCGCTGTACCAATCGCTACATCTAAACGTAGCAATTAACACCGAACGTTCCCAGTCAGTTAATATATTACAATGTCTTCATTTCCCTGCAGTTTTTGCCTTATGCGGCTCCATCTGTTACCGTGGAAGTCATCATCTGATATGTTAATACATGTCCTACGATACTATCTCCTCTTCCGTTCAGTGTTATCCAAATATTCTGTTCCTACCGATTCTGCGGAGTATTTCTTCATTTCTCATGTTAGCAATACACCTAATTTTCTGCATCCTTCTATAGTACCACACCTCAAACACTTCGATTGTATCTTTTCCACGTTTTCTTAACAGGCCATGATTCACTTCCAATCAATGCTGTGTTCTACATGCATATTCTCATTAGTTGCTACCTCAAATTAAAGGCAACGTTTGATACTAATAGACCTCTTTTGGTAAGGAATGTCTTCTTTTCTTGTGGTAGTCTGCTTCTCACATTTTCATTGCTTCGTTCATCACGCGTTATTTTGCTTCCAAACTAGCACAATATCTTCAGTCCGTCTGCAATGTAATACGAAATTTTTCGATGTCAAATTTCTGCTGTTCGTCTTTCTTTGTTTTACAGTATTCTGTACACAACAGACCACTAGTTCCGTTGAACAAATAGTCTAATAGTTCTTCATGGTTACAGATGTTAACACTGTCATTATTGCATTTTACGCAGTTGCCAATCTGCGTTTCATATCCCATCAACTTGGGCCATAGTCAATTATTTTACTGCCCCCATGATGTATCTTATAGCGGCTCATTTACAAATGTAATTCCTTCGGCTTCGTGTCGTTTAATTGGACTACATTCCATTTTCTTGTTTTATTTTTTTATGTTCGTCTTATAAAGTTTTAATTTACAAATATTGTAAAATGTTGCTGTTGTGGTCTTTAGCCCGTGACTGATCTGATACATTTCTCGACGTTACTCTGTCCTGTGCAAGCCTCTTTATCTACGAATAAGTACTGCAACGCACAACCTTCTGAACCTGTTTCTTACTTTCGTCTCTTGCTCTTTCTCTAAAATTCGTTCCCGCTACAATTCCCTCCAATACGAAATTGGTGATACCTTGATATCTCAGAATGTGCTCTATTAACTGATCTACACCTACATCATATTTCGAAAGCCACCTGAAGGCGTATGATAAGAATACTTCTGTTACTACTGACTGATTCCCCCTTTCCTGTTCCACTCACGAGAAGTGCGTGGGAAGATTGAGCGTCGGTAAGTTCGTGCATTACCTACTTTCTCGTATTTTTGTGTCATATCATTTCGCGAGATGTATGTGGGAGGAATTAATACGTTGTCCGACTCTTCCCGGAAAGTGCTCTCTCGTAATTTCAGTAGTAAAAATGCACAACGCCTCTCTTGTAACGTCTGCCAATGGTGTTTGTTTAGCATCTCCGTAAAGCTCTTGTGCCGACTAAACAATCCAATGACGAAACTCGCCGCTCTTTGCTGGATGTTCTCCATCTCTTCTGTCAGTCCTACATGGTAAGGATCCCAGATTGATGGACAGTACTCAAGGATGGGAACAACAAGCACCTTGTAAGCTTCTTCCTCCGCGAATGAATTACATTTTCTTGTGTGTGTGTGTGTGTGTGTGTGTGTGTGTGTGTGTGTGTGTGTCTGTGTGTGTGAAGTGTGAAACCTTATGGGACTTAACTGCTAAGGTCAACAGTCCCCAAGCTTACACACTACTTAACCTAAATTACCCTAAGGACAAACACACACACACCCATGCCCGAGGGAGGACTCGAACCTCCACCGGGACCAGCCGCACAGTCCATGACTGCAGCGCCTTAGAGCGCTCGGCTAACCCCGCGCGGCTACATTTTCTTAACATTCTTTCTATGAATGTGAGTATGGTATCTGCTTTTCCTGCTGTTTATTTTATATCGTCATTCCACTTAAGGTCGGTGTGGATAGTTACTCCTAGGTATTTTGCGGTAGATAACGTTTCCAGCTATTTGTCATAAACAGTGTAGTAGTACATCAGTTTTTTTTAAATCAATGCGTACCACAAATTTCTTTTTGTATAATCGTTAACAAATACGATGGACGTTAATGATGGGCTATGTGTCTGTGTGACCTCTTTAGCAATCGAGGTAATACTGTGTAGCCGTAAAAGAACAAAGAGAAACAACGAAACAGCTCTTACACAAATACTCGACCTACGGTGGCAGGGGACAATCCACATACGTGCCACGCTCTCTCGTCGCGGCGTCCTGCTTATGAAAGACGTGAGGACGTGGGGCTCGAGAAGCGCTGTGAACGCTGATGGTCCTCTCAGGACTGTGGAGGCCATCTGATGCGCCGCGCGAGGGCTTCGGGCGCGCCGTAAAACCTCTGCGGAACTTTTTACACTCTGCACTGCTGTGTCGCCCGTGGACAGACATGTTCATCCTTACGTCTTTCGCCCGTCAAGTCAGAGATTCTCACTGCTCGGGGCGATACAAACAAAATTTTGCTGTACTTACTTCTGTGTCAAACAGAATCCAAGGAAAAGCGCTTTTCGTCATTATTACATTTGTCACGAACTAACTGAAGTGGTAAGAATGTCCTTAGATGAGAGTCGCGTGAAATGTACACTCATACAACACAGTTGTAATGGTAATATGAGAATAATATGCTCACTTAGAGGTAAAATATAATTCGTTTCGACCTTTTGCATCTTCCGTTATAATAAATAAATCTCTGTTGTTAATTTATTTCCAAAAATTGATTCATATGGCTCTAAGCACTAAGAGACTTAACATCTGAGGTCATCAGTCCCCTAGAACTTAGAACTACTTAAACCTAACTAACCAAAGAACATTACACACATCCATGTCTGAAGCAGGATTCGAACCTGCGACCGTAGAGGTCGCGCGTTTCCAGACTGAAGCGCCTAGAACCACTCGGCCACATCGGCCGGCAAATTTACTTCCAAATTCAATTATCCACTAAAAGTACATGCAAAATGCCATGCCCTTTACAACAAGCAAAGTAAGATGCTAAAATAAGTAGCCTATACAAGCCATTTCAGTTTGCGTCCGTTTCACACACTCACATCCTATCACGTGACTCTACATTCTCGACTGTCGCTCTTTCTCTCGATCTCTCGTCGCACCCCGATTGATCGGTACTTCCTGCCCAGTCGAGCTCGCACGTCAAGCGGTGCTGCGCTCTAATGGACAAAACAGGAGTCACCCGGGAGCGTCTTCAGAATTCATTACGTTCACCTCATTTACTTGAGGCTTCCAAAACCGGATTTCGTAAACCGATTTGCCAATACCGCTTCCTGGTGGTCCTCTAAACCAAAATCGATTCTTGAAATCCGCTTCTGTTTGTCAGTTTTCTAATTCCGTAATCGATTTTCGCTCCCGTGTAAACGTAACCGGTTTTGAAGCGTGCGTGCACTGTCAGATTTGATCTTGGTTTCAAAAATTTTCGGCCAATATGGATTGAATGGCTTTTTGTACAGCAAAGGATATGTAGAAATGTTGGACTGAAGAGAAATAACGATTGTGCTGACTAAATGAGCTGTTTTCCTGGCGCCGTATTAACTGGGCTAGCAAATCCGCTTAAGACCTTAACAAGTACACACGACAGCGAAAAACGGTTTCCGAAATTCAGTCTTCATCTTTCGGAAGATGTGTCGCGTGTAAACGTAGCGATTGTTTCCGCTGCGCTTACATTTTGAAAAGAGTCACACTCTTCAGGACTAGCGGAAGTTCTGTACCCTATTGACTCTTCACGACATGGTCTACAAGACACAATCTCCAAGTAAATTTTTGCCGCAGATATAGTCACTCAAAAACAAGAAACCTCCTAAGTTACACACTTAACTTAAGAAAATCGCAACTTCCCAGATTGTGACAAAGTAATACAACTGGCAAAATGGCAAGAAGAGGAATATTTGCCATGACCACTGAATGAAGAATGCTGAATTGACAGTTTCCCATATTCGTGAAGTAGAAACACAAATTAAAATTTGTCAAGAAGAAGAACAATAAGTTAATTTGCTCTTGTGAGACATCTATACATAATGGCTTCCACACGCAACAAAAATTTGATTTTCAGTATTTCATACAGTTATTAGTGAACTTAAAAATTTAAAACGATGTCACAATCTACTTGTTAAAAGGCATAATATTGAGCTAAAGTTTTCACACAGTAATTCAAATATTAAAACTGAGGCGTCTCATCTCATGGCACACTATTTACTCAGATTATATTGACGCAGTATTCGAGAATGATAGTACTTTGCGACTTTGAGCAAACTTTATGCATAATTTGAAACGCGATTACGACACATTTGGTCGATGATACTATGTACATAATAATGAAAGAAAAAACTTTTTTTGGTTGCTACACTTTCCTTCTTCATACAGTAAAATTTCAGCATCCAGCATGACGTCTTAATCTGTTACTTCTTTACTACTAACACTGTCTGCTGCAGAATTTGCAGAGCGTATCTAAATATACCAAAGAATGTACCTGCAGAATTATATCGTACTGTCACCCATAGCTCAGGAGATACGTTAAAGTTACTCTGACGTTCGAAGCTGTTTCATACATGGGAGTTTGATATTTTACAGAATTGAGGATGGGGAGTATTGAGTTTATTTTAAACCAGTTCACTCTTTTTCCCACTGCTGTACGACGGTGCGGAATTGTATAAGGTGCTGGCGTGCTCCCTACCAATTTTCTCAGTAAATGTTCGTGTAATTTTTTTCTTGGTGATAGGGCCTGGAGTGAAATATGTCTTGAAAAGACGTTGTATATTAGGTTCCAGTGTCACTGCTTAAAACATTTATTGATTATTACGACAGCTGTGTGTCCACGTCATCCCGAAGTTTATATAACACCTGTGAATTCTGTGAAATTCTAAATATCGACTTCACTTCGATTTTTTACTGCTTTATACAGTTCGGCGTAATATTTTGATATAATATTGAAGATATTCCTGTAATTTTTGACAGTGCGCACAATAGATGAAAACTGTCTTTAGACCGTTCCTATGAAAATATAAAACATGTATAGCATGAACTGTCAAAAATTACAGGAAATATCTCCAATATTATATCAAAACATTACGCCACACTGTATAAAACAGTGAAATCGATATTTAGAATTTCACATGAAATATAACTAGAACTGTCACCATACACAATCACACCAGGTGTTACATATGTGTCAGGAAAACGTAGACGTGCCGGCCCCGGTGGTCTAGCGGTTCTGGCGCTGCAGTCTGGAACCGCGGGACTGCTACGGTCGCAGGTTCGAATCCTGCCTCGGGCATGGGTGTGTGTGTTATCCTTAGGTTAGTTAGGTTTAAGTAGTTCTAAGTTCTAGGGGACTTACGACCTAAGATGTTGAGTCCCATAGTGCTCAGAGCCATTTTTGAACGTAGACGTACTTGAAAATGGAAATCTTCCGAAACAGCTGTCGTATAATTAATAAATGTTTTAAGCAGTAATTCTGGAACATTACAATGTTCGTGTAATTCTTACGTGTGTGTTTGTTAGAAAGAAGGAGATCCGTTGACCCCCACGGTCCCAGTTATCAGTAGCGTACAGGACGAGTGACGATTGTCTGTAAGCAAGAGACGTAATTTGAATAACTGATACAAATGGAATCTCTAAAGTACTGAAAACCTAATTCAGAATAACACTAGTGGTATTACTGGGTGAAAGACATTCTCCTGTCTCGTTCATTGATTTAAATAGCTCTCCCAAACGGTAACGTTACAGCACGTCAACGCTACTCTTCTGTGGTACTTAGAGCTGCTACAAATTTAATGCTTGAATTACAATAATGATGGCTGAGTATCTAGAAGAAGTGTGGTATAGGAATATAAATGCAGGACAGAGTGACCGCTACTGGAACGTTATTAACTGGGTTGTTCATTTCGTGAAGTAATATTGCCTCGATATTTTCTTACGGTCAGTATTTTATACTGCTAGCAAGCTCTGCAGCCCTCGCTGGAATGGAATATTAGTTTCTACAACATAAAAATTGAAGCCATAGAGATGTGGCCGCCTCTGGACTCGCGCCCTTACCTGCAGTGTGCCGGACGCCATAGACTGCGGGTGTTATGGGGTCTGCCGGCGCCCGCTGATGGCATTGGCGCATTGCGGCTGCGAGGCCATTTCCCGCCATACCCTGCGGCCGTTCACTTTTAAAGGCCATTTCATTCCAACGATACTGGCCGTACACCTGTTATAGCGGAAGTGTCATGGCTGGCACGACATCGCTACAGCTCTGCGGGCCTTTAATAAGCTTCGTCCGCACTGTGCGTTAATCGAATGTCCTGTTTCGTTAACCGCTGTTCTGTCTGTCCCGGGCCCTAAATCTCGCAGCACGGCAGACGCTCTCCAAGGGGGTATCAAATATATTTCCAATATTTGTCGATAGGCTATTACTCGCAACATTAAAGCAAAGCCTCACTAACACTACAGCTCATTTGCTGACCTAGGGTATGTGTTATCCTCAGTGGGCGCAGAAAACGGTGTAGCCTGCTCTTAACAGCCTTCCTGCACCCACTGTGTGACGTCACATCCGCCTATAACAGAGTGTGCCTGTACTTGCCCTCTACAAGCATATGTATCTATGATTTGTTTTCTACAGTGACCTCTAACTCCAGTTGTGTGACGGTGCTAGCACAGGAGATTCGCATTTGGTAGCCGCGATGTCGTAGTTGGCCTAGAAACGAAGTATCACTCGGGTGCTAAATAAAATATTTCTCGATTCTGCGTCTAGATGATTCTGTTATATCTGATTGTCTACATTTATGGACAGGAACAAAATGAATTGGTGCTCAAAACTACTGAAAGAAACGCTGGCCGATCTGCTGCATCATTTCAAAACACGAATGTGATCCATAAATTCTAATACTAATCGGAAAACTGATTCTGCTGCACTCCGTCTTTAGGCTCTACTCGCTCATTTCACTGCCGCCCAGAACAGTGCCATAAATTCGAAAAGATGAATTCAATACTATATTAGCCAAACTGATCAGTAAATGGAATGCATGTAATCAAGTGTCCAAACCAATGCAAACGCTCCTTGAACAAACTTGACACCGTTTGGTTGGATGTGACACTTTCGGTGGTAAAAATCACGAATCGTTTATGAAAGTACTCCTAAGTAGAAACTACGACGGCATCTGCTTCTCGTTCTGAAGAGAAATACGTTTCTTCAGGGCCCGAGACTACTTAATTATTGAAAGGACAGTGTTTTGACCTGCAAGGCGTATTGTAAAGAGTTTAGCCAATACTTCTCGGGAAGCGCCTCGCGCTCGACCTGGAGCTGAGTGAACACGCGGAAGGGAAAGTGTGATGAGGCGGAAATGCCGTGATCTGGTGGACACCGGAGCCGCAGTGGATTATCCGGAGCGTGGAGGGCGAGTAGGGACATTCCACCTCGGATATCTGCATGTAGGTCCACAGCAGTGGAAGAGTCTGAAGGACGGAAAAATAAGCTAAGGAAAACAATGCTAGGTAGTGCATGCCAGCAGGGAAGGTCTTCAAAATGAGTATATGGCGACATACGTGGGCACGAAAGACAGAGTCAGTGCAGAAGTTGAAGAGCGCGCAAGTAGGCGCACCACCCCGCAGCATCGAGAGGGTAGCTGCGGCTACTAATGCGACGATGTAAGACTTTGGCTCCAGAAGACGATGATGCTCCCGTTGAAGCCTCAGCAACTGCCAGTTAAGTAGGAAGTGTACCTTTTCATTGGAATAGTACTGAACAGAGTCTCTGTCTGAAATAGTTGTTGTGTAGAATTTCAGTTGTCACTAGGAACAAGACACGGTTTGGTGCTTGTCTCCTGGAAGATATGAAAAGGGTCCATTGATTAATTGTGAGTCAAGCCAATGTGCTAGTGAATCTGAAGCGATAAGAACGTGTGGTACAAACGCGCTTGTATCTGAGATAGGGAGTGATAAAATGCAGAAAGTAGGTTCTGGCTGAATCTGTAAACAATTATATAAAACATTTTACGTGGTAAGTGGCAAAGGGTCGGATACCTCACATGTCTTTTGTATTAATAGCTAAATAATCTGGTTTGAAGTAGAAATCTGCCCTTACGACTTCGATAGACCAGTGCTGCGAAACTCCCATTACCTGTTAAAAGTTATTGCCAGGTGTACCTACACAACGTGAAGCATCCAAGGAGGTTCTGTTCTTTATAACCTCTTTTTTAAAGGTTAATTAACGTAGTCACAGACCAAGAATGTCGTTTCCGTCCTGACTGCGCCACGCAATTCATACTAACCCTATATTGCTGAATTGGACCTGTACTGGACGCTCCAATTTTTATGTACCTTGTATATGAAGTGATGCGTTGTATGCCAGATTAACGTTAAAACTCACACTCGAAACGGAACGGTTTCTTTCTCTTCACGGGACATTAAATATCGAGATTTCTGGACATCTGTGTGCACTTATGGGTGTTACGTGTGCCATTTTGACAATAGGAGTACGTGTGCAGATAATGGTGTGCGGGAATAGTGTTGTGATTGGTTGTCATTTTGCTACAAAGCATACACAGTAAGTGCAGCCAAAAGATTTAAGTTTAGTAAGTTATTCGCAATCATCTGTTATCGTTTGCAGGAATAAAACCACAAGAGAACGGGTAAAATTCTTAGCTTATGTAAAGAAAGAAATTATTCTTGTCGCGTGGAGGCATCTAATGTGTTTTGCCGATCTGGTAGCTTCCTGCTTTAGATATCACTACCTTCGTTGATAAAAGGTTTATAGTCAAAATTAAATTTCTTAGGAGACGTCAATCTTCTGAATAGTTTATTGCGAATTCCTCTCTTGTGCCAACCACTTCATCTCAGAGTAGCATTTGCAGCCTACGTTTTCAATTTTTAGCTGCATGTATTTCATTCTCTGTCGTCCCCTACAGTTTTGGCACACTATAACTCCTTCTTGTACCATGGAAGATACTCCCTGATGTCTTTACTCATGTCCCATCATCCTGTCCCTCTCTTATCAGTGTTTTCCATTTGTTCCTTTCTTCGACGTTTCTGAGAACGTCATCACTCCTTATCTTATCAGTCCGCAGAATCTTCAACATTTTTCTGTAGCACCACATCTCAAACGCTTTGATTCGGTTCTTTTCCGAGTTTCCAGCAGCCCATGATACGCTGCTATCATACACTGCTCTTCTCCAGAAGTATATTCTCATCAATGTCATCCTCAGATTAGCGCCGATGTTTGATACTAGCGGAGATCTCATTGATATCAACACACTACTCATTGTCAGGAATACCCTTTTCGCGTTATCTAATCTGCTGTTTAAGCTCACTTTACTTCGTCCGTCATCTGTTATTTTACTTCCAAGGCGGTCCTCAGTTTTGATATTAAGTTCATCACTAATCACATTTCTGCTACTCTTCATTGCTTTCGCTTCTTTTTTGTTTACTCTCAGTCCATATTTTGTACTCACGAGACTGTTCATTCCAGTCAACATGTCCTGTAATTCTTCTTCACATTCACTGAGGACAGCAATGTCGTCAATGAATCTTATCATAGATATCCTTTCACCCTGAATTTTAATCTCACTTACTCTGAACGTGCAATGTTCATCCACACACGGCACGTTTCTGTACGAACTGTCTGCGTTATGTTGAGTTAGTCCCATGGACAACAGTTTCCTGAGATGTGTGAGTCTAGCTCGAACGCCAACTACGTTCGAGTGCCAATATAAAGGATATCCCGATCTCAAGGACCAGTTAACGACAGTTGTGGGGCAGCCTTCCCCTGGAGAGGATATAACGGCTTTATAATACCGTTCCGAACTGAATCGGTGCAGAGATGGAGCCAGAGAAGGTGGTACTTCAGAATGACATTGCCTTCGTAAATTTAATTTGGTATTGCAATCGCTAAAATAACATCACATGCTCTCTCTAACCATGAAGTTTCAGTTCATTTCCTCCTCCTTATCTAGGTGCGCCAGTTCTTCTGTCGGGCAGTGTATTCCGACTGATACAGAGAGACACGTTATTCCAATGTTTAGGTTGCGTCAGAACGTAGTCTTCGAGGGATATTATCCTACCGCTTTATAAACGTTATCAAAGTATCGTTGTGGACAACTGAGATTACTTCCAAGGCACAGACAAATATCTTGTTTGTATTTTGTATTTTATATTATTCGCGTTAGTATATCGTGCAACAGCATTATATTAAATTATATTGTGTCCATTGTAAGTTTGCCAAGGAAATACACGTTGCGCCATGCATCACTAACATAACAGTCGCGTCACTCGGTCTCGTTTTTGTTACCCACAGCGATAGCAGCGCCCCAAGCGGCCAGTAAGCGGCACTTCTGAATACAGTATCGGATGAGTGCGAATACACATGTTGATGTGTAACATTGTTTTTAAATTAGGGAATTTATATAGTATCATAACAATAGACAATAAATAAAAAGTAACACCACATTTGCTATTTCTTAAGAACCCTGGAAGGTACGGAACAGTACATCACAGGGCAGTTTACTTACGATTCTCTCGTAATGTACAGACATTTACTCAATAATGTCGTTTTGCATTAATAACAAAAAGCTGCTAGTAAACGCCAAAAGACCCGAGCTTTTGCAGCAAGACGTCGTATATCCAGCTAAGAAAGCAGAGTTTTGTTCGCTACACTCCCAGCCAAATCAGTGAATCTGCAACGTAGGAAACCTACATGAAATGTAATACCTACGTTATTTAACGTAGCAAACAAGCCACCACAACTGTAGCTTAAGGGAAGAACACACAGGCATGATAACAAACTGTTGAAAGGAATAAAACTGTTTCGCAACACAGAAGAAACCAGTCCCAGAATTGTTGCTAAATCTGAGCCACAGACGGTAAGATTCCTCAACACTTCCGCTTTTGAAGCAAAAGTAAGTATATTTACGAAACTATTCGTGTGTTAGAAAGTCGAATGAAGTGTAAGATGGGTGAATCATTAGACTCCATAAATTTTTTTTTAATGGTAAGGAAAGTGCCTATGATGATAACAGGGGACAACTACATAAACATATGCTTCTTATACGTGAAATATGTGTTTATATTCTATTGCTTCCAGTGGAATAAGCTCCAAATATACACATATTCGTACTATTTCTTCATGAATAGGTTGTAGCTTATTCCACTGAATCAGTGTAATTTGGCTTTTTCTACATGTATTTCACGATAATTCATGTCTCTTGATAATTTATTATCTCTTGATGATTTATTAAAGCATGGAAAGCTAAAATATAACAACTATGTCGTTGACCACGTAGAAAAGAATTAAAAACAAACCTTATTCTTACGACGCACGTGACTGACCGCTTTCTCACCGCTAGGAGCGCTTGTGTCGCTCCAGCTGTCATACGGTAACAACTTTAGCACCAGAGAGTGTCTTGACTGTATGTGTTAGACCACGATAGTTGTTGCCTCTTTGGATTCTCTTTCCTGCAGAACCCAAATCGCGACCCGTCGGCTGCAGTCGCATACATTCTCTTACTGCGGTACGATTAGTTTGTGCTGCATCTCGCAGCTCGCATATGGCGTTAACATACCCGTTGACACTCTTCACCTGCAGATGTGCATAGCTGCCCTCCCCGACCGTGAGGATCCGCTCAAGGCGAGGATTAGACTGTAGCTGTAGCATCGATAGCAAAACGCGAAATTATACAATACAGGCTTTCATGGTAGGTATTTGCCTTTTTTTCCTATCGTTTCGGCCTGCTATGGACCACGAAGATTTTTATCTCTTCCCTGATTGTGTTTTCCTCTTTTGCCAGTGGATTTTCATTTTGGCTGACTGTTCTTCTTTTCTCTATTTTGACCATTTGCAGGCAGGACGTGGAACTGGCGTAGTAAGCGAAATAAGGTTTTCTCTGAAAACTTCTCGATCCTGAATGTCATCAAATGAAATTTCAGCTTCCTGTAAATCCTTCTTAACTTGACTTGCCCATTTTGAATACGATTTTGTTTTTGAAATTGATGAATGTATGCGATGAATAAGTCTTCGCGGGTTCATTCTTTCCATATGACCAAAAAACATCATTCTCTGCTTCCTAATGCTGGTAAAAATGTCTTCTGTATGTTCGTGTAATTCGCAGTCGTGTCTTCGGCGGAGTTCTCCGTTTTCTTTGATAGGGCCAAGGATTTTCCTCAAAATTTTCCGGTCTTTTATTTCAAGTTTTCGTAGTGGTCCTTTCTTCGTCATGTTTAAACATTCTGATGCATACAAAGCTGACGGTGTAATTACAGTGCTATAATGACAAAGTATTAGGTTTGAGGACAGGCTTTTGCTTTTGTATAAGTCTTTGCACAGATGGAAAGCACCTTCTAGTTTAAAACGCCTACTTTCTACAGCTGCATTTTCTGAACCGTCAGGTGAAATTATTTCTCCAAGATATTTAAATTTCTTCGACTGCTTGATTTTCTCTTGTTATATTCCAATATGAGGAGGAGCGTCTTTGATGTTTGTGTTGAATTTAGTTTTTTTAAATGCTATTTTTAGGCAAGTCTTAGCAGCAATTCATTGTAGGCTGGACACTTGAACCTTAGCTTCGTCAATATTATTTGCAATGACTGCCAGATCATCAGAAAAAGCCAAACAGTTTCCAATGAGGCCATTTCTTTTGAGTCCAATTTGAATCCCATAACCTGGCGGTACTGTTGTTTTCCACTCTCTGATTATCTTTTCCAGGACACAGTTGAAAAGCAATGGAGAGAGCAGGTCACCTTGTCTTACCTCTGTACAGACTTCAAATGGTTCTGATAGTTAGCCTCTGAATTTGACCTTTGACACCGTCTTCTTTGAAGTGGCGCTTATCAGATTGATTATTTTCCTATCTAGACCAAATTCGGTAAGGGTGTTCTTTATTGTTTCTCGATCAATTGAGTCATACGCTTTTTGAAAGTCGGCAAAGGTCACAACAAACGTTTTTGATCTTGATTTGGCGTGTCATTTGACAAATTTTAGGTTATGGATCTGGTGTGCACATGATCTTGATGTCTCGAAACCAGCCTGATATTCGCCCAATTGTTGATCTAAGACTGATTCAGCTCTGTTTAACAACAGTCTGGAAAAGATATTGTTCATCTTTGGTAGCAAAGGGATTCCTCGGTAATTATTCAGATCACTCTTATCGCCTTTTTATGAATTGGGTGAATAATTGTCTGAGGTGTGGGGTTGATCTGTTATTCTGTTATTCTACGCAACGGATTAATCTGAGATGTACCCTTTACCCTGTGGCTCCTTCAAGATGCAATGTCCACCCCCACACTACTACAGAAGTCAGACAGACGCTCCTAACGTTCTAAAGAGAAATGCCTGAAAAACTTTCAGCAATAAATATCTTCTGGAGTCGTCCACTGTAAGGAAATGACACAAAAATTCACAAAATTTCTTATGTAACTAGTGGGATACTTGGGTACTGCAGTAGTGCTAGTTAGTGTAAGAAAAACATGAAACTATCGAAAGTTATTATTTATTTTGCAAAAATTCTGAGAAATCACAATGGCACTTTTAGTTATGAATTGAACAAGTTATATCCTGGTTCTTTTTGGAATGTGAAGTTACCTCTCAAGGATAGGATTCGCTAATGAAATTTCTATACAAAGTTGAAGATTGTTGTTGACTTGGCAGAATGGCTGAAAGGCGCGCCGCACCTACTCAACTTGAATAATTATCCTTTAGAATGTTGCTAGGTATGGTCGAGGCTGTCGCGTGTGAAATGCAGTGAAGTGTAATGTGGGGCTTGCATAGATGTAGCGCACAATACCGTAAGCTACGATGACTGCTGTCTGCGCCGCTCGCTGCTGACAAATAAGATAACTCTCATTCTATCTGGATTGACCTTCGCCAATCAAACTCTCCCTATGCCTTGATGAAGTCAAGGATTCCTATTCGCTCCTAGTCTAACTATTGGCGTGGTACACTGGTCAGATAACCAGTCTACCGCGATGCCACTCATAATTTGCTCGCAGGCGTTTAACTATAACTCTGTCCATTCACACTGCACAATAAGTGTGTCGGCCTAACTATAACTCTGTCCATTCACACTGCACAATAAGTGTGTCGGCCAACACAGTGAACAACGCATAATCACAAGGACTCAATATAGAGTAGCACTTCGATTCGCTCTCGACAGAGGTGCTCTCCCAGTGGAGTACTGAGGAGAGACTTGTTCCTCGCTCCAAGAGTGACAACGGAACGGCGCCTCTCCACGCCAGACATGATGGGGTATATCTTTCGGTCTCTGCCATTATTCCTTCAGCTCAAGGCGTCAGAAATATCGTCTGCCAATCAGCATTGCTCTTCTAAAACAGGAGAATGACGTTTTGTTTAAGGCGACCAATCCGGAAACCTGTAGCATTGGCGTTTGGCGTTTGCTGTCTCCCTGTGAAAATCTCTGAAACTGCATGCTATGTGTAAAGAATGCATAGGCTGGCCACTCCCACACAATGTAGCGGAATTTGCTTTTAAGCCGAACACGGGGTTGTTCCCCCCTTTCACTTGGGCTCACGCTGTCCGCTACATGGGTAGTCACTGGCCAACATAGGCTGGGTCATCCTCTGAAGGGACCGGCGTCCCGTTGTGTGGTTTCTCTCCTGAACTAAAAGCTTCTGTGACCGTCATGTCTGGAATGTATGTGTGTACGCCAGCCTCGAGTATTTCAACCACGGTGCGCTTACTTGTTAATTGCATGTCGTTTACATGAAGTCATACAACATTGAATTTTTCCGTCGAGTCCTCTTGTATATAACGTATGAGGCTTAAAATTCGATAGTTGTAATTTAAAATTTTTATAAAATTCCCGAGTGTGATGTCTTCTAAAACTTGCTTCTATTTCATCGATTTGTTTTTTGTTGAAGAGTCTCTTAGTTGTTCTCAATACTGTTGATGTGTATTTCCTAATCTTCAAGAAGGTTTCGCGATTTTCGGAGGTTTTCTTGCTATTCCATTCTATCCAAGCCTGTCTTCGCTTTTCAATTACTTCATTACAATCTTCGTTCCACCATGGGTGTTTATTTTATTGGTCAGTATAGTTTCAGTGGCTGATTGTACCATGGCTTCTTTAATTCTGTTCCAGTCTGTTTTTATTTGGTTTGATGTGTAGAGTTTCTCTAAATTTGTTGTTAACATATTTCAGTTTACTTATATCAAATTTTGGAGGTCTGTTTTTCCTTGAGATATTGGAAAGGTTCTTTCAGCTGTCTGGGATGATATTGATTTTTACCAGAGACAAGTAGTGATCAGGATTAATGTTGGCGTTCCTCAAAACTTTAACACTGAAAATTACCCTGGTGGATTTTTTAGAAATAGCTACATGGTCCAGCTGGAAATCTCCAAATATTGCGTTACGGTGTTTCCAAGTTTTGGCTTTTAGAGTTAGATGCTTGAAGGCTGTGGATTTTAAAAGAAGATCACAGTTCTTACAAATATCAATTAGCCGCTCACAATTTTTATTTGTTCTTTTATGTGCAGGGTAGTCACCAAAAATTTGTTTATAATTTTTTCTCTACAAATCTGTGCATTAAATCGCCCATCAAAATTATGGAATAGTGTTTTGGAACTTTGTCAGTTGTTTCTTCAAGTTTTTCCCAAATTTTGTTGACTGATTCTGATTCTTTTTTGTTTGATTCATTTGTGGGAGCATGGAAATTTACTATTGTATAAGCTTTATTCATATACTTGAAAGACAGTGTTGACATTCTTCCACAACTTGAAGAGAAATTCAAGACTGAATCGATCATCTTCTTGTTGACGATAAAGTAAGTTCCTAGATGTGGTGTATTTTTTGTGACTCTTTTGCCAGGTTTTCCTTTGAATATTCTAAAGCCTTCTGATTCAAAACAACATTCATCTGTGAATCTGGTCTCCTGTACAGCTGATATCATTACATTTTTTCTCTTAGTATGTCCAGCGTTTGTTACAATTTTCCAACTTTTATAAGAGAGTTTATATTTATGGTTGCCAAGAAAGTCTTAGGTTTCTTATGACATGATGTTGTAGACTCCCCAGAATCTGCAGGTCTACTTGTCCCATGAATGGGAGTGGATTGGTTACCACCTGGAGTGTGTAATCCAAGAGGTTGTTTTTCCATCATGAAAAGAGAATAAAAACAAAAATAAGGAAATTTTGGGTTATCGTGAAGGATAACAGTGTTTTGACTAATGAGGTAGTGAGCCCCACAGTGTGCGAAATTCAGCCGCCCATTATGGGTCAGACACTGTTTGCAGCCGCTCGTTCTGAGATAAACGCTACAGTTTACTAGTTTTGGTCTACTCTGGCTACTTCATTTCACCAGTATCACCCGTATCTGAGAGACATTCCCCTATCCACCACCTGGGGAGGCGCCTCATGGGGGACTAGTAAACCACACACATCATGTGTTTAGTGATGGTGGTTCCTCCACCTGTCTGCCATTGAGGTTTCACTAATCACGCTCTTTCGTCTTCCAGACCGTTGACCATCCCAGATGAGAAGTATATAGAGTGGGAAATGAAAGACCCCTAGCCCTCGAAACATAATAGCATCAGGGCTGGAAAGAAACAAGAGGTGGCCGAGGGTGACCAGATAGAAAAGACAAAAGTGAGGAGCCTGGCATAAGTAAGTGGAAGCAATGCCAAGACTCAGGTCAGAACCCCGTGGTCGCCAGCCACGTACTCACTAGGTGTGAGTTCCTCTTTAGTTTATGGACGTTGGACCGCAGTCCGAGGCATCTTTCTGTGCCTAAAGTTCTGCCTGCTGATGCGGGAATGTGGTCTGAGGCTACAGCGACTCAGAAAGCGATTATGACGTCAGACAAGTTCATAGCTTTGATGTTCGTTGGGTAATCCATTTCACAACAAAACTGTCACATCCCAAACTAACTTACACCTCGGGTTATGCTACAGATTGGTCTGTCACTAAAAGTAGGTCTTTTTTTTAGGTTTGATATTCGTTGGATTCGCCAGTTAACAACCACATCTCAACCTAATCTAGACCTTGGGCTATGTTACAGATCAGTCTGTCAGCACAAGTAGTTTCTTAGGGCTCTGTACCTCAATTGGTATAAACAGAACTTAAAGAATCACTTTTTTGTTCATCTGTCTGGCTGTCCGTCTGTCTGCTATGACCCCTTTCTCTGAGAAATGGATAACGGTATGAAGTTGAAATATATGTCTCATACTAAGACCTATAACCCACTGACAGTATGAAAAATTTAAGCTTGTAAGTCAATGTAATCAAGGCCATTTGTGTCACATATTTGGATAATTTATGCTTGTGAGTCAATGTAATCAAGGCCATTTGTGTCACATATTTGGACACTCGCAAACTGAATCATCAAAACCTTAATATTGCTTTCCGTTGACCTCAGTCATAAAATTTGGCAAAAGCAAGATTTCACATTATAAGTAAAGTGAAAAACCCCAAATTGTTACTTAGAATTACTTCAAATAAAAATACTTTTTTGCCTTTTTTGTCCATCTATCTGCTAAGACCACTTTTATTCAGGAATGAGTGGAGGTATCAAACTAAAATTTAGGTCCAATATTAATGTCTAGAATCCCTTGGCAATATAAAAAATTAGGGTTCTAAGTCACTGCAACCAAAAGATACGGCCATGTATGTAACATACTCGCATTTTGACGCTCGTCAAAACCTCTGTATCAATTATCCTCATGCATCTTGGTCCTGGCGGTCTAATGGTATACTCACTATGGAGATGCATATACTAAAATTGAAACGATAGAGAGAAGATTAGTTTGCCACTAAGCAAGGTGACACACAAAATAAATACATAAATAAAAAATAAAAAAGCAATAAAGTGCGCACATGCAAACCAAGAGGCAGCTGGATTGAATATCGGCCGTACCACGAATTTCTCACTCTACGTTCTTAACCAAGCTGTCACCTCTCAACCATGTGAGGAGTCGCGAAAAACGACACATGATTCGGATTCCACGTTAAACTGCAAGACCCCTTTCTCCAGTTGGACAGCTGGGGTAAGCAGCCAAAGTAGGGTCCAATAGAAAGACTTGCTCCAGGCCATTGACCTACATGATACTGTTATTATTATTACAAAGTTGCTGTTTCCAGTGATTTTTTGTACCACAGAAAGCCAAAAACACAAGTTTCTGTGGTACAGTGTCAGGAAATTGGGGCAGCAGGTGGAATAATTGTTATTAATGTTCCTATTATATATTTAATGCTGTTGTTTGCCGTTCTCAACACTGGCTCTCTAACTACAATATTGGCAACCAGAAAGTGATTAGCAAAACGTGAAGCCTGTAATTAGAATTCCTAGTGCCCACTTCATCTGAGAAATACATTTATAGCTACAGCTTATAGCTCTGAGGAATTAGGAGACTGTCTGGGATTCATAATCAAAAACCATTCTCTGTAAAATGTTCACTATATTCTGAAAGTCACAGACCAAAAAGAATCCACACAATCCAACTACCAGAGCAGTTCAGAGTCTAATGCGCTGATGCAACTATAATTGTTCAAATTAAATGTTTAGGTGAATGCTCGCCATAATTTGATGATAATGTTCATCAAACGCCACGCTCATAATGGTAGAATGTCTGTCCTGTGACAGCACGTGAAAATTCGACATACGCAAAGTAAAGATAGATCATTAACGTCATCCCAAAATTAACACTTCACTCGAAAACGATTTCATGGTTACGCGTATCCCGAGTAACTTATTACTGCATCCGAGGCTGTTTATATCAACGATACCGACGCGACGCGACTCCCGGCACAGGTGGTGCGCTAATCAGCGTCTGGAGAGAACTGGGGCCTTCCTTTTCTCGCGCAGCGTTCTTACATATAAAGCCGCGGTGCGGACGGCTAAGGTACGTTGTCCAAGACGCGACACACACTAGCAACTGCGACGGGTCTCTACGTGACGTCAGAAGTTTCCTGCTGGCGCATGCGCAGTTAGAGTTTGGGATGCGACGCGCGACTGTTGCGGCAGCTGTCGCAACACTGCACCAGTGAGCAGTGTTGCGACGGAAGTCGGACGACACAGAGACTTGCGGCTGCCAGAAAGATGTCGAGCCAGTCAAGGAAAACTGAAATGAGCCACTCACAGGATGTGATGCTCTGTGAGCTGGTCTCGCAACATCCTTGCCTTTACGATTTGAAGAACCCTAAATATAGAGACACTATGTTCAGAGACAGAATTTGGGAAGAAATTGGTGCACAGTTGAAACTGGCAGGTGAGTGAAATATACACTCCTGGAAATTGAAATAAGAACACCGCGAATTCATTGTCCCAGGAAGGGGAAACTTTATTGACACATTCCTGGGGTCAGATACATCACATGATCACACTGACAGAACCACAGGCACATAGACACAGGCAACAGAGCATGCACAATGTCGGCACTAGTACAGTGTATATCCACCTTTCGCAGCAATGCAGGCTGCTATTCTCCCATGGAGACGATCGTAGAGATGCTGGATGTAGTCCTGTGGAACGGCTTGCCATGCCATTTCCACCTGGCGCCTCAGTTGGACCAGCGTTCGTGCTGGACGTGCAGACCGCGTGAGACGACGCTTCATCCAGTCCCAAACATGCTCAATGGGGGACAGATCCGGAGATCTTGCTGGCCAGGGTAGTTGACTTACACCTTCTAGAGCACGTTGGGTGGCACGGGATACATGCGGACGTGCATTGTCCTGTTGGAACAGCAAGTTCCCTTGCCGGTCTAGGAATGGTAGAACGATGGGTTCGATGACGGTTTGGATGTACCGTGCACTATTCAATGTCCCCTCGACGATCACCAGTGGTGTACGGCCAGTGTAGGAGATCGCTCCCCACACCATGATGCTGGGTGTTGGCCCTGTGTGCCTCAGTCGTATGCAGTCCTGATTGTGGCGCTCACCTGCACGGCGCCAAACACGCATACGACCATCATTGGCACCAAGGCAGAAGCGACTCTCATCGCTGAAGACGACACGTCTCCATTCGTCCCTCCATTCACGCCTGTCGCGACACCACTGGAGGCGGGCTGCACGATGTTGGGGCGTGAGCGGAAGACGGCCTAACGGTGTGCGGGACCGTAGCCCAGCTTCATGGAGACGGTTGCGAATGGTCCTCGCTGATACCCCAGGAGCAACAGTGTCCCTAATTTGCTGGGAAGTGGCGGTGCGGTCCCATACGGCACTGCGTAGGATCCTACGGTCTTGGCGTGCATCCATGCGTCGCTGCGGTCCGGTCCCAGGTCGACGGGCACGTGCACCTTCCGCTGACCACTGGCGACAACATCGATGTACTGTGGAGACCTCACGCCCCACGTGTTGAGCAATTTGGCGGTACGTCCACCCGGCCTCCCGCATGCCCACTATACGCCCTCGCTCAAAGTCCGTCAACTGCACATACGGTTCACGTCCACGCTGTCGCGGCATGCTACCAGTGTTAAAGACTGCGATGGAGCTCCGTATGCCACAGCAAACTGACTGACACTGACGGCGGCGGTGCACAAATGCTGCGCAGCTAGCGCCATTCGACGGCCAACACCGCGGTTCCTGGTGTGTCCGCTGTGCCGTGCGTGTGATCATTGCTTGTACAGCCCTCTCGCAGTGTCCGGAGCAAGTATGGTGGGTCTGACACACCGGTGTCAATGTGTTCTTTTTTCCATTTCCAGGAGTGTATAATATTTTTCCATTAATGCAAATTTTTCAGGCCTGTTATGAAAATCAGTATAATCCATGCACATGTAGAATTAGAATGACGAAAATGAACTTGAAGGTCAATTTTCGCGTTACTCTTTTTTGTGACGATAAAAATTGAAAACGGCAAGTACATTATAAAATGAACAATGTAAAGTACAACGAGAAAGTTACATTTTACAATACCTTCACTTTGAAAGTAAACGGTAGATTGGTGTCTTGATGATACCTTCTAGTTGTGAAAAACCACCACCAGATTGTTGTACAGCTTTATGTAATCAACAGATGTTCGTTTTTGAGGAAGGCGTTTCTCAACAGATTGCACAAACAGTATGCTGCAATAAGTAATTTGTCACATTCACTTCAATTCATTGGTAGAAGATGGTTCTCAAAAAACTTGTGCCAAAAGTGCACTACTGTTTTACAAGGCCCTTCTGGTCTGCCACAGTTCACAATTGAAATTCGTCTTTTGTAAATCCTGGAGTCATCTTTTGAGTGCAGCTTGGCAAGATTAAATGTTCATGTCATCCATAACGATGTATGCTGTCAGAATATAAGAATATGGAAGTTCATTTGGATGGGAATAAAGAGTCAGTCAGCTATGAAAGTTGCCTTAGCTTGTTCCAAAAGTTTCTGCATGGGAGAAACTGACAAGTATAATTTGGGGAAATTTTGTGAACAAGCACGGACATTATTTTTTCCACATTTCTGCCAGTGTATACTGTAGACGTTCAGAATGAAAATTCTAGAGATGTTTAAGGTGTAACCCTATCTTGTTGTCAAGAACTTGAAACAATGCAATGACGCTATCGTGCGCTTATTGTTAATAAACTTATCTTTCATTGGAATTTTAGGTGAAATGTGCAAAAACAGATGGAGGAATATTCGGGACTCGTATCAGAGAAATAAACGAGAAAGAAAGCTTGGAACAGGTTCAGATGCCTCAGCAAAACCAAGATAATGGGTTCTGCTTGATCACTTGGCTTTAAGAAACCTACATCTCGTGGCATTTTAAATGAAATTGTCAAGAGCATATGGAGAAATATTAGTAACTCATACCGGAGAAATATATGACATAAAATGGTTTCATTAGGTCCAAATGTGTCAGCGAAACAAAACAAATGCATTCTCTATCGTGTGATGACCACACGATTCTCGTTGCGCGTCGACAGAACTGGCGGCTAGTCGCGACGCTCCCAGAGATATGAGCCCAAATCTCGGAAACGGAGATCGATATCATTCTGATCTCAACTTTAAAAATAATTTCGATATGTTAGCTTCTTTTCATCGGCAACGATGTATGATCTAACGTGAATCATACGTAAAGTAGCCAGCGACCACATTTTTCACTGTACACAATTCAAATTTTATGCAGTAGGTCGCTTCTAAATTAAGTATCGGAATAACTGTGACGAATATCGGAAACTGTAAGATACGCAAACATCAATTTTTTGTGCCTTTTACTTTCCTCACAATCGATAGAGAAGTAATATACAGCGAAAAAAACACGCAAAACCGGAAGAGATACTTCTCAATTTTTTAAAGTAAAAGGAGAATCTGTATCGAAAAACTAACTCTGGGAGCCGATGTAACTTTGTTGCATTAACATACAGTATTTTTTACAGCAAGAAAATCGGAATTGTTATTTTTCTTATGTATTTGAATCCGCCGCCGCCGACCGGAGCTTGGGAAACAGCGACGACTCCAGTCGTGTTGCGGCCGTGTCGCCGTCTGCCAGGGTGGGAAAAGAGGAGGGGGCAGCGTCGCAGTCGCAGCCAACTGTCGCGTCTTGCACAACGTAACTTAAAGGGAACGCCTGATAAAATCTGCTCTCCCGACTAGCCGCTGGGCTAGTAATGCACCACTTTAAGTTATCGAATAAATCATTGCTTCCTTTGCTGATGGCCGATGAAGCTCTCAATTTAAATGTGGAATCAGCACACAGGTAAGTAATCCTAATAAAAGTCTGACGTGGCTAAGTCAAATATTTTGGGCGAGAGAATTAATTTAATTACACTACACGCAGTAGATGAGCTCTGAACTTGCCCTTTGGAGATACGCTATAGCTATAGTTATATAGTTATTCTGTTGAAACTTCTCACGTTTTTATGGTTATAGCGGATATCCCTTCTACTTAAATTTAAACATCCTAGCTTTATTTATTCGCCTACTTAATCTATCTTGCTTCCTTAATTTCTAAGACAAAAACCAGAAAATCATGAATTTCAACTAAAATTTTAATTTGTGAGATCCAGAATACTGTTTCTACTAAATTATTATGCAAAAGGAATCTAAATATAAATTTTTAAGTTTCTAGCTCTTTTCTGTTGCGCCAATGATTTTTACAGAAAAACATCCAAATTTTGAAAATGGTTGAAGTTATTGAACTGATATTCAACACATAGTGATTTAGTATTACTCTTGACATGCTAGAAACGTTTCGGGTTATTTACTTAATTTTAAAGTATTGCGCAACATTTATGACGTCAGAGCTAGTTACAGCGGACTGGCTGGCACACAATGGAAAGACTGATGTGAATTTTATAAGGCGTGAGTAGGTTGCTTCCCTATAGGCTCCTAAAGAGATACAACATTTCATCGGTGTTCAGGCCCCCAGCAAAAATCCGACAGCTCATGAGGCCTGTGAAGGACGATCTAGGGCTTAGAACGCCTGGAGTGTACAAGATACAATTTCAGTGTGGCTGTTACTACGTCGGCCAAACAGTACACACTGTGGAGCAACACTGGACGTAACACGAGAGGTGCTTACGCTTACTCTATCCAGAAAAATCAGCCCTGGCAGAACACGCTTTAGAAAATGGACAGCGAATTCTATTCGATTAATCATCTGTCGTTATAAGGACGACAGGATTTTGGGATAGCGTCATAAAAGAAGCTATTGAAATAAAAACCATCAACAAGGACGGCGGTTTGCAGCTCAGCACAGCCTGGGAGCCGGCCATCGCGAGATTAAAACGGGCGCGACGGACGCCGGATGAAAACGTTACCATATATGGCGACGTGACGTCACAGCCAGCAATGCGGCTATATAACGAGGCGGCCACTGCGACACAGCAGTCAGTCTTACCACTTGACAATGACTGAGGAGAGCTCAGTCGAAAGCTCGTGGGATGCTAACCACCTGACGCGGCTGGAAGCCCGAAAAAAATTTGTTAATTCATATCCCTGCGAAACCTTGCATTCATACCTCTCCCTTCCTTCATATTTATAATCTGGCCAAGGTAAATATATTCACTGACCTCTTCTAATGAGTCTGTCCTTGACTTTCACTTCTCCAGCTGGGACCCATCTGTTGGACATTATTTTTGTTTTGAAAAGGTTCATGGTTTGCCCACCAACTGAAATTCTGATGCAAAATCTGTAACTAAGTTTTGGAGCTCTGCGAAGTCGTTGGCCAGTAAGGCAATATCATCAGCAAATCTCAAGCACACAGTAGGTGATAATTATATTTGTACGTTACAATCTCTTAAAAAATCGATGATTATTTTGCTCTTTTTTGCGTTTTCTGATGTGAGGATGGAGATGATAGCCGGAATTTGATGCTGACTTTTGCTTAGTCTCTTTCACAAAGTGCCTTGCTGCTCGGGATACCACACACGTGAATTATCTTCTGATACTGACTCTAGTGAACAGCTTGGGAATTCACTAATGATGTGATGATTAAAACTCAGTGATGGCAGCACATCGTTAGGTTTTCTCTGCCACATGTCGAATCCGCAAATAAATGGTTTCTAGAGCGAGAAGGTCGCATATTGCAGCACTGGCGCTCTTTTTGTCGTTGCGTGTCTTCCCACAATTCGTTCCACGCACCGTACGCCTTCCTTTTAATTTAAGCGATGTGGTCGGATGAATTGAAATCGAGATAATCAAGTGCCCACACTGTGTGATGTATATTTTGCGAGGAGGTCCAAGCAGTGGTGGATCCATCTTTGCAGAAGCGTTTTTATTTTTACGTTTATCAGTTTTCAAATTGCACAGCCAATTTTTGGAGAATGAGGTATCATGAACACGAAGAGTCTCGAAAATGGCGAGATATAGAAGCAATAGCGAGATGAAGAAGCATTAGTGTCGTAACTCAAAGAGGAGCTTGAACCTTATAGTCTAAGACAGGAGCATGGAGATGATTTATGGCTCAGTCTTGAAAGTATAGTTGAGCATGAGCTGGATGGATATGCACCCAGTGATGAGAGGGAGGGGGGTGGACACCCTCCATAGTAAACAGGCACTGTAAAGAAACTTCCAAAGAAAAAGAGTATACTGTATAATCGGTATAAAACAAAACACAGTGATATAGATTTAGGGATACTGCGAAACGGTTTCGCATATCGCGAATCAGGATTGACTTTAGTTGTCCGTGGCCCTTGAAAATTTGTGCCAGACTCGAACACCGGTTTTCCGGTTATCGAAAGCCGTGACCTTAACGATTTTGGCTATCGGATCTCACTTCTACGACGGATTCAAACTTTCACATGTCATGGAATCCACAGACCTTACGCTCGTACATTTCGCGATTTCTAAATGGGAACAAACACATATTTTATCATTTTAGCCCGTCTGGACATGGATACATCATGGATGGAACGTGTTTTTCAGTGTCTGTATCTTCACATTACGATGTCCTTCAAAAATGCAGGTATGCGTTCAATGACTACCGTAGCAAAATATTGCCAAAACATATTTGACTAAACCGAAAGAAATTCTTTTGTATGTACATACTTCTGACCGGAGGTTTGAGGGACTTTGACATTCATTTATGTAATAAAATGTAATACCTACAGCCGTGCTTACGATGTTATTTATTATATGGCTACCAATTTCGGTGCTTTAGTAAATCATCTTCAGGTTTTAACAGACTCTGAGGGGGTTAACTGCAATCGTGTATATGATTCCTTCTTGGTTGGAGACACAACATCGATGTTAGAGATATTTGGCGAAAACCAGTTCCTAGATTTTGCCACAGAGTAATCATGTATACGATTGAAGGTAATCTCTTCAGCGTCATTTAAGGCCTGAAGATGGCGTACTGAAACACTGAAGCTGGTAGCTATACAATAAAGGACATCATAAGGATGGGTATAGGTGTTCCATATTATCACACAAAGACAGCTTGGTCTTGTGTAAAAGCTGTTAGTGGCAGCAAAGTTAGTGTCCATTCACGCATGAGACAGGGACTGGAATTGAGGATAGCAGAGCGAAAGTGGAAACGCTGCAATCCGTTTTTTAATGTTCCTTTTCTTTATAAAAGAATATCTCAGTACTTTCGCCACACTTTAATTCTCCTACTACTGAAAGGAGTAGATGTTAATGTCAGTGGTATTGAGAAATAGCTGAAATCGTTGAAACTGGACAAAGCTCCAGGGCCCGATGGAATTCCTACCTGAATCTGTACCGAATTTGCGGTTCGATTAACTGCGTCTACTGTAGCTCCCTCGAACATAAAACCGTGCCCAGGAGTTGGAAGGAAGCACAGGTCGTACCAGTCTGTAAGAAGTGAAGCAGAGGTGATCCACTAGACTACCATCCAATATCTTTGACAT
This sequence comes from Schistocerca americana, assembly GCF_021461395.2. Taxonomy (NCBI): domain Eukaryota; kingdom Metazoa; phylum Arthropoda; class Insecta; order Orthoptera; family Acrididae; genus Schistocerca; species Schistocerca americana. The sequence continues at coordinate 272,058,046 of NC_060120.1, read as the reverse complement.
CCATTAGTTCCATAAACTTAGAACGCATTCTGAGCTCAAAAGTAAATGACCTCCGTACCGACCTGCATGGATTCCGAAATCATTGATCATGTGAAACCCAACTCGTACTTTTCTCGCATGGCACACTGAAAGCCCTGGATCAAGTAAGTCAGATAGACGCAATATTTCTCGATTTTCAAAAAGCATTTGACTCAGTACCACATTTAGGCTTATTGGTACTATTGTATAGGGTAAACGTAAATGGGCTTAAATCTAATTTTATTTTCACGATCTTTTCGCAGGAGGAAGTTAGTTAACTTTCGTTCAGTTGTATGAATAAATAAGCGTCCATAGAGCTTTGAAATTGTTAGACTGCCCTCGGATTCATTCTTTGGCCAGCGTTATGTCTTTGTGCCATTTTTCCTGGAGGAAGTAAACTCCTATCTAGGCTGGCAAGCACAACGACCCTCGTCGGTAATCCGACGGGCATATTCTATCCGGCACCAGCGCCCCTCCTCGATCCGGAAGCGGTGTGTTAACACGCACAGCTATCTGGACAGGTCAAGTAATAGTAATACTTACTGAAATAACGTTAAAGTTGTGCGAATATGTTGGTATTACAATTGTTAAATCCACTATATGACATATTTACATCGAAAATTTTCGGACAAATGCTTTTCAAAAGCTATATTTCTCTGAACTGCAATTTCTTGGAAAGTACGCTAAAGCGATGTACTATACATTGATGTAAACATATTATAATTATTATAACATTAAAACATACTGTATATTTTATTGTTATTAAACACTACACTATTCTTCTTGCGTGAGGGCCCTCGATAGACCACGTTCCAGTTTCAATTTTTAATTCTTTATTGGTCTTTGCTTTTCTTCCAGCATTCTTTTATTGTCTCCAACGTTTCTTTTTCCTGTCTTCGGACCAAACTGTGGCAGTTTTCTTTCTCTTCCTGCTTTAGAATTCTTACACATTTACAACTTTTTCCCTAAAAATCTCTCTTGGCAATATTACTTTTCCTCTTATGTTATTCCTCTTGAATTATTTCACAGCCTCTTGAATTCAGGTGGCTGTTAATTTCTTTTCCGTAAGATGTATGAAGATCCGATTAATGTGTCTACTGTCAGCCGTTCTGTAGATATATTCAAAAAATATTAATATCATCTTCGTTATTGTTTCATGCGTGTTGTCTATATTCAGATAGATTTATCGCTATTAGTTTATTTCCAAGATGCCGCACTTTTCTAAGACGCTGATTTTTCCGTATAATTCTTGTTTGCATTATTTCTCAGACACCTAACTTCTAATTTAATGCCAGATGTTCGCTAGTAGAAAGGTATCCTAGCCCCGATACCGTGTTTTAGGGCTCTAAGGTTTTTTTTCTTTTTTTGAATGAGCTGATTTTGCTGTTTCTCTAAATTGTTTTCTTGAATACTCTCCTCCAAATATTTGATTTTTGAATTTTTCTATTTGTCATAAACTTTGTTTTCTCCTCAGAGGTTCTTAAGACAGTTATGTTGGCTGTCTCTTCCAGAAGATTGGATTGCGCTGTTGATTCTGTCAGGCAGTCAGAATGTTTTAAGAGAAATCATCTGCAAATGACAGGCAGTTTATTGCAACACCTTTGTTCTCTTTCTCTAGCACAAGAGGCGGTATTTTGGAATTTTTTCAGTTTTTCGTTCCAAATTTTTACGATTTTCTGCAGTGTAAAAGAAGTGGAGATAAACCGCCGCATTGCCTAACACCTACATTTACTTTGAAAGGTGGAGATATCTCAACTTTTACTTTTGAAATTGTGTCGCTTCAGAATCTTTTGTTGTATGTTTGCCAACTTAGTTTTAAGTCAGATTACTTTATCTAGGATTTCCCTTGTCAACAGAGTTAAAAGCTTTGCTATTGCTATTAACATTATATTATTGAAATCGTTTTTATCTGTGACACGTTAAAAGTGGAGATGACATATTTAAGTGGAGGGGAGAGGGAAGGACAGATTGTTAGCTCACGCAGAAACAAACCCTCAATGCGCGCTGGCGTCTAGTATCTTGGATTACTTGGTACTACGAAATTCAGAGGAAGTTTTAAGAAGTTCCATATCACTTCATCTCAACAGCAGTGTGCATTATTTTCACGGGCAGTGATGTTGTCATCCCATAGTACTTTCATGTTGGGAGCTCTAGTACACTTAATGGAACATATATCAAGAAGCTCTCGTTCAGTGCAAGAGACCTGTCGAAACTGAGGACGTGCGTGATGGATGATGGCTGCCTCTGCGGTAGACAGTGACGTGCTCTGAGCGACTGGGTGTGACCATTCTCCTCGCTGCTACCTTCACATGGTTGAACAATTTTTCTTAACGCATCAGCGAGTATTTCAATCGCATTTGACACTGTATTTATTTTTTGTATCGTTTAAATTTCCTTGTTTTATAATGCAATGCGTCGAACTTTTTAGACAATTCTTCTATCCTGTCGCGACACAACGTTACGAACAAAAATAAGTGTGCTAAGTATGCACACCCAACAATTAAATAATTCCTTTATGTCGGCAAACGTAGGTCTTCTTACCGAAGAGCACAGTGCAATGTTTGCAGTGAGAAAAAATGCGCAACATTGACCTGACAAAAGCCAGCAGAGGTATTTTTAATTTCGCAGAGCTGCCAGTCTGATTAATTTCATTTACCCGGGACGCGGGATTTTCCGCAGCCATTTATTAACGGATTATAGCTTCAACACGCGGCCTACCAATAATCGGATACTGCGGTTCAGCTATGAGCGTCAGGCAACACTGCAGAAAGAGCACATAGAACCGGCTGGATGGCTGGGGCGTTATTAAATTTGTGCGCAGCGAAATTGAAGGATCGGGAAAAAACGCGATTTACTGCAGGAGGGTTCATAAAAGTGAACTTTTTCTTTTACTTTTATCCTACGTTTCTTTACTTCTCTTTCTTGTGTTTTGGTTTGTTGTTACAGACCTGTCTCATTCCACACGGGTCTGCAGGCAGAGCGCTCACTACCGATAGTATGAAACACAGACTCAAGACTCTCGAGAAACTATTATTTCAGTCTTAGTACATAAAAAACATTTAATAGTTATAATAGTGTGGTATGTAGAAAGGAATGAAAGTTGTACATTTTATTTGAATGCAATACAGTAAAATTACCTTACTAGTATGAACTCTCCTCCTTTTGTTACAGGCCACAGAACGATCTTTCACAAAGCGCCTCTACACTTTCTCCACTACTACATCATCAGTTAACTTGCTTCTTTCTTCACTGCTGCCGCCTATTTCCTTCCCCGACTTCTTGGAATTATTTTTGCCTTGTAACACTCCGCATCTCTTCTTTTTGTATTGTTGACTAGTCTTCTATTTCTTGTTTATTTTAGACCATAAAGCACTTTCTTATGCCGGTAGGGCGTCCCTTAATCTTCAAATATGTTGGCGTTTCCTGTCGGGCAGATAGGATTCATTCTCTGGATGTGCCCATAGAACTCTCCTAAGAAAGAAGTTAAGTGACGTTGTAGGGTCACATTCAAAGAATGAACCACAGCTGCCTGACAACGAAACTTACAAAGGTCAAACCCAACTAACACAGGAAATTGTATGTAGGTGTAGAAGAAGTTTTAATAAATAAGAAAAAAATACAAGAGATCTGTAATTCATTGTACATGTTTATATGTTTCTGTCTTACTTATTCATTTCAATGTTTCTACTCTTTTTCTGTTTCGTAATATTAAAATCGCTAGTTTTACGACAGGCTTTACCTCTGATGATGATTGTGGAGGTAAGGTAGTCATCAGACGCTTAGGAGTTTGTATAAATTCGGCACGGCACATTTACCGACAGCATTTTCCCAAGGATTCTGTCCGGAAAGGCTTCATAGTCGCTATTCCAGTTTCGAGCCACCATATCTTTTCATAATTTATTTATTTATTGTAGTTTGTATCTGCGTCTGTATCTTTCGGTATGTGGCGAAGGGTACTTTGTATATCCTTGACGTTTCCCTCTTTTCCTTTTCTAGTCACGTATGGTTCGCGGGAAGAACGATTGTTGGCAAGGAGCCAAGTGGGCTCAAGTCTAATTTTATTTTCACGATCTTTTCGCAGGAGGAAGTTAGTTAACTTTCTTTCAGCTGTATGAATAAATATGCGTCCATAGAGCTCTGGAATTGTTAGTCTGCCCTCAGATTCATTCTTTGCCCAGTGTTATGTCTTTGTGCCATTTTTCCTGGAGGAAGTATAATAAAGGCGGTTTAAGCCGATGTCCGCCATGCAAGTTGCCCCAACCATTAGCTTCTGCTGGAAGTATTTTGACCACAACTGTCTGTTTGCTTTATTCACGTGTGTACTCATGTTTCTGATTACAGTCTAAAGTGTGGAGGAATCACATTTCATTTGTAAGTGGACACGTTCAAGCGATATTTTTTTTTTACAACACGAATTTTGGGCACGCTGTTTACTACTACTGTAGTGGTTTTCTTTTCTTCAATTAACTCTAGATTTCCTATCAGTTCAACTTGAAAAACTCTCTGGGTGAACTCCTAACACCACAATTCTGTGGATGATAATAAAATTTCTACGTGTTTTGCGAAGTTTGCTTTATTAGGCGTGTTGAATATCATTCTTGTAAATATTTTGCCAAGTTATAAATGCTATTTGTTATTTAGAAAGAGAATACGCATGGAATGTTAGCATTTTGTAAGTAGACACGCTGGCATAGTCAGGGAAAAACTATTGTCAAAGACTGTAATAAATTGTAAAGGCATTATCGCTTGGCGTGCGAGTTCGCCAAAATTAGTAGCAGTTGGGAGTCGTGAGGAGACGATTTTTTGTTGCTGGTTGTGTATCTTCGCCGGTGTGGCTTTGCAAAAGTGCGTAGACAAAAAGTCTGTTTCCTAAATGCGGAGCAGTGAAAACTGAACTGGTTGTTTAGCGAATGTTTAATATGGGCAAGCTATGGCATTTACTGGGCACCGTACAAAGGCAGCAAGAGTAATTCACATAGCATCAAGAGTACTGTGGGCCCTTGTTATTGGCCATGGTATGGCAAGAAGATCAACCTGTGCCCTACATAACACTAAATGAAGCCACTCGACAAACCAACGGCACCATGAAATGAAGTAAGATCTAGACTTTTATAACTAGAAGTGTAATAGACTGACCAGCGTAGCTGGTATTTTATTGCTTGAATAACATTGTTTTCGTGCATACTGTCACGTAAATAATTTTCCTAAGTCATTATCCAAGTAGTATCCATCCTATCCCTTTGTATGAACCGAGATAATCAGAAAATGAACTGAAAATCAGTTTATAGGATTATTAAAACATAATTTTTTCAACTTTTCGACAATTACGTAATAATGAAATCTTTGGTTGTAGTATGAATAATCTCAAAAATAGAATGCTGCAAAAGCCATTATTAAAATGGCTCTAAGCACTATGGAACTTAACATCCTAGGTCATCAGTCCCCTAGACTTAGAACTACTTAAATCCAACTAACCTAAGGACATCACACACATCCATGCCCAAGGCAGGATTCGAACCTGCGACCGTAGCAGCAGCACGGTTCCGGACTGAAGTGCCTAGAACCGCTTGGCCACAGCGGCCGGCCAAAAGCCAGTATTAATTCATTTGCTAAAAACAGAGTAACTTTCATTATAAAAATTTGTTATTAAAACTTTGCGTAAATTGGACACTAAATTTCATTGTCAAAGTGCAGCTCTAATTTATGACTTGTTTCATAATTTGTAACTTCTTTACAAAGAAACATAAAAGTAACTGCTAAATTCAAACAATCTTTCTGCTTACTGCAATTACGACAGTGAGTCAGTATTACGATGAGTAAAGTAACAGAAAGTTTCTCTCTACAGCCGCTAAACAATCTTACTTTAACTGATCTTTGAAAATTTTATTAATATGATATGTTGTATGTGTTTGCTATTTGATTATTATCTGATTACTGTCACATGTGTTGTGTAAAGCACTTGAAAGTGTGCGTTAGATACAGCTCCTACGTCATGACGCCAATAACTATTCTTACGTAAGATTGCATACAATTGTAAATTTCAGTTCCAATTTAATTATTCTTGTACCGGAAAGGAACTGACGATCATTGGTTATTTCATTAATGACATACATCGAAAACCTTTCTTCCAAATTTTCCACTAACTACTGTTAATTAAAATACTAGTTTACGTAATTAAAAATATATAAAGTTAACCGAACTTTGTTTCTAATCGTCATTGCTAAAATACTGAGGAATGGCGATTCGGTAATAACTTCATCTACTTCTCTCGGGTTTGCATTATTCTTCGGAGTAGATGTCTTTTCCCCACGGATTAGGGACTTTAGGTACACGGTCATATAGAAAAGCCTAATTAGCCGGAGAGGTAGTAGGGTTATACATTCTGCGAAGAGGAATGATCAAAACCAGACCAAACCGTTTGTAGCCCTTCACCCGGAAGATTTTTCGGAGGTGGTTTAGTTCTAGTGTCATAGACGACCTTAGTACGGTGGACGAGAGTGTTCAGACCGCCACGTTTCTGTGCCGGATCTGCACATGCAGATACGGGTCCGTGAGTGTGGGTTTCCTATATGTCTTGTGGCTGAGATCGCCACAGGACATGTCCGAAACAACAGCCAGCACGCATTTACATAACTGATTCACCTAGTTGGGCAACGGATCCGCCTTATTTAGAACGGATGTACGCGTACGTCCGACTTCGTGCGGGAATGTCAGAGTAGCGAGAATGCAGGATACGGACAGGGACTGCGTACAGGTGGCGCTCGGTGGAGTGTGGGTGGGCCGTAAGCCGTACCCAGATAGTCAGCGGAGATGCGACAACGCTGTGTCCCGGATGGTGCAGCGGTTAATGCGCCTGCCTAGTAAGCAGGATATCCCGGGTTACAATTTCTCTCCGTTGCATATTTTTACTCGTCGTCTCTGATTCCGCGTAATGTCCTACTGCAGCTGAAAGCAGTGATCCTTTCCATTTGCCCCCATCTGCAATTCTCATGTAACTTCTCTTATTGCTTATCCGAAACGAATAACAAGAAAAAATTTACATTAACGAGGCAAAATCCGTCTTTTTAAGATCAACTGCGCATTTAAGACAATAATAAAGTATGAAACAGCCTTTCTGGTGAATGCTCTGTAATATTTTCAGTTTCTAATAACTGTTAACTGCACACAGTAAAAATTAAGATCAAGAATCAGTGTAAACTGTTTTCTGCTAATCTCTGCTACATACAACACGGCGGCGCCGGCTTCAGAGGAGCGTACTGACCTACTAAGGTATTGCTGCACTTTCTCTCCCGTGACCGTTATTCCAAACACATGACGTTACGGTAAACAGGTACAATGGTGACTACGGAAAAAGCAGCCCACAGTCAGTGTTTTTGGGTCATTAATACATAGACTACCAAGTGATTCAGCAAGATTTCTTGACATGTCGGAACTAGTGCAGTGCGGTGTTGTCGATAATTATGAATCTCCCACGGAGTAGAAAACACAGGAAAACGTCGCGAAAGTGAACACATACAAGTTAAAAATAGCTTATATTTAAAATTGTATAGTTGTGTACAATTCGTAGTAGTAGACGGGAAGTCATCAAGTAAAACAGAAGGAATGTACGGCGTTCCCCAGGGAAGTGTTGTAGGCCCTCTGTTGTTCCTGGTGTGTATTAACGACATAGGAGACAATCTGAGCGGCCCTATTAGATTATTTGCAGATGATGCTGCCATTTATCGTCTTGTAAAGTCATCAGATGACCAAAATCAATTGCAAAATGATTTAGATAAGGTTTCTGTATGATGCGAAATGAGGCAACTGATCCCGAATAAAGAAAAGTGTTGAGTTATTCACGTGAGTACAAAAGAAATCTGCTAAATTCCGATTAACCGATAAGTCACACAAACCTGGAGGCTGTAAATTCAGCTAAATACTTAGGGATAACCATTACAAATAACTTAAATTTGAACGATCACATAGATAATGTTGTGGGTAGAGCAAACCAAAGACTGCGATTCATTGGCAGCATACTTAGAAGGTGTAACAGGTTTGCTTAAGAGACTGCTTACACCACGCTTGTCCGCCCTGTTCTGGAGTCTTACAGTGCGGTGTGGGATCCGCATCGGGTGGTACTGATGGATCACAACGAAAAAGTTCAAAGAAGGAAGGCTCGTTTTTTACCATGGCGAAATAGGGGAGAAAGTGCCACAGACATGATACATGAATTGGAGTGGCAATCACTAAAACAAAGGCGTTTTTCGTTGCGACGCGATCTTATCATGAAATTTCAATCACCAGTTTTCTCCTCCGATTGCGAAAACAGTCTGTTGGCACCCACCTACGTAGGGAGAAATGATCATCACGATGAAATAAGAGAAATCACGGCTCGCACAGAAAAATTTAAGTGCTCGTTTCTCCCGCGCGCCGTTCGAGAGTGGAACGGTATAAAGACAGCTTGAAGGTGGTTTATTGCACCCTCTGCCAGGCACTTTATTGTGAGTAGCAGTGTAATCACGTAGATGTAGAGGTAGATGTGAGGAAGCAAAGAAGCAGAAGCAGATAATGATAACTTTGCTGAACGGAATCTTGCAAGTTGCAAAAATGGCAGGGAGGTCCGAAAGAACAGCGAAGCGGAAGAACTCTGTGAAAAAGCTGCAACTGCTAGAAAACAAAAGCGTTCTAGAAACGTAATTTTTTTATAAGGCCTCTACAAAACACTTACTCCAAGAAAATTTTTTGAGTTTTATGAGTAGAAGACGGACATTCCTACGTTGAAAAAACTTCTGATCTTTTTAAAAGTTGACGAGGAACCCCGATAGTGCGAGGTTGCAAAACGCAAAAAGATGTTTACGGTATTCGACGTCCCGCACATTGTCTACCACTCAACCATAATATTGGCAGCTAATGGCAACAGGATGCGGGACTGGAGGTATCCAGTGATGAACACAGCATGAGGCTACGGAGCGTAGCCGAACTGCTTAGACAACAAGTAACAACTGTGGTACAGCGCTAGTGGTGTTGGTACAAAGCAGACCAATGGCAATGATAAACAAAGCAAAGATTACATTATATCTACAACAGTTGTCGAAGTTGAAATTTAATCAGGAAGGAACCCATAGAATTTCGCACGGTGAGAAAGAAGTTAAAGATGAAACATTAGTGTTTCTGCAAGATTGGTTGGTTGGTTGACTGGGGGGGAGGGGACCAAACAGCTAGGTCAGGAGGTTCCATCGGATTAGGGAAGGATGGTAATGGAAGTCGACGGTGCCCTTTTAAAGGAACCATCCCGGCATTTGCCTCAAACGATTTAGGGAAATCATAGAATACCTAAGTCAGGATGGCCGGACGGGGGTTTGAACCGTCGTCGTTCCGCATGCGATTCCAGTGTGCTTACCACTGCATCACCTCGCTCGTTTCTGCAAGATGTATGAGTGGAATGTGCGGTGTCGTATAAGCTCGAATGTGCGGACAATTTACATTAGCGGCTCAATGATGACGCTATGTGGTTAACAAGGGAAAGTGATACTGAAATAGGTGTCCAGCCATGTAATTCATCATCCTTGTCGGACAGGGAACCACAAATCCCGTCAACAGTCAGACGTAATAAAGGCAAATTTCGAATAGTATATGAATGCATAGTCTCACAGCGATATGAATTAATAAAATCTTCTTGGGCTTCCAGCCGCGGTTTGTGGTTGAAATCCCACGAACTTTCCCACTTTTTCACGTCGACACTTTTATCATCTGGCCACATGGGCGCGAAAAAGCGGGACAATTCTTAGAACATCTGAAGGGCATTCACAAGAACGTTATGCACATGATGGAAGTGGAGATAGATGCTCATTGTCCTTCCTTGAACTCCTCGTTCGATGGAAAGCGAAGGGAGACTTCAGCCACAATGTCTACAAGAAACCTCTGCACGCTCTCGGACACCACCATCCGCCACAAAAACGTGGCGTTCCGGAGACCCTCGTCCACCGTGCTGAAGTCGTCTCAAACGCTGAGAATGTGACAGCAGAACTAAGCCACTCCGAAAAATGTTCCGGGAAAACGGCTACATACACTTCCAGTTATCACACGCAGTTTCTCGCGAGACACGCAGAAAAAACACTACCAAAGAAGAAAACAAACTCGCGTTTTTACCTTTCTGTGATACAGTGTTGGGAAAAGTTAGCCAACTTCTGAAGGGACACAACACCTCATCAGCGTTCAGGCCCTCAACAAAAATAATACAGTTCATGAGGCCTGTGAAGGCCGATCTAGGACTTAGAACGCATGTAGTGTACAAGATACCATGCTAGTGTGGCTGCCACCACGTCGGCCAAACAGTACGCACGTTAGAGCAACACTGGACGTAACACGAGAGGTGCTAACGCCTGCACTATCCGGAAAAACCAGCTGGGGCAGAACACGCCTTAGAAAATCCGCACCGAATTCTATTAGACGAAACATGTCATTATGAAGAAGGTATTTTGGGATACTGTCGTGAGAGGAGTGGCAGGAATAAAAATATCTGTAAACACGATGAACAAGGACCGCGGTTTGCAGCTCGGCACAGCCTGGGACACGGCCGCTGCTAGTTTAAAGCGGGCGCCACGAACGCGGGCCGAGAACACCACAGTTGGCGAGGAAGTGACGTCACAGCCAGCAGCGCCGGTATGTAGCAGTGAGGTCACGGCGACACGGCAGTCATTCACCAATTGACAACGGCCAAGGAGAGACCAGTCGAAAGCTCGCAGGTTCTTACCCACCTGACGCGGATGGAAGCCTGAGTAGATTTTACGCTGAAGCGCCAAAGAAACTGGTATAGGCATGCGTATTCAAATACAGAGATATGTAAACAGGCAGAATACGGGGCTGTGATCGGCAACGCCTACATAAGACAACAAGTGTCTGGTGCAATTGTTAGATTGGTTACTGCTACTACGATGGCAGGTTATCAAGATTTAAGTGAATGTGAACGTGGCGTTATAGTCGGCGCACGAGCGATGGGACACAGCGTCTCTGAGATAGCAACGAAGTGGGCATTTTCCTGTATGATCATTTGACGAGTGCACCATGAATATCAGGAATCTGGTAAAACATGAAATGTCGGACGTCACAGTGACTGGAGAAAGATCCTGCAAGAACGGGACCAACGACGACTGAAGAGAATCGTTCAACGTGGCAATTGCTGCAGATCCCAATGCTGGGCCATCAACAAATGTCAGCGTGCGAACCATTCAACGAAACATCGTCGATATTGGCTTCTGGAGCCGAAGGCCCAGCCCTGTACCCTTTATGACTTCACAACACAAAGATTTACACCTCTCCTGGGCCTGTCAACACCGACATTGAACTGTTGATGACTGGACTGTTGCCTTGTTGTACGAGTCTCGTTTCAAATTGTATCAAGCGGATGCACGTGTACGGGTTTGGAGACAACCACATCAATCCACGGACACTCCATGTCAGCAGGGGACTGTTCAAGCTGATGGAGGCTCTGTAATGGTGTGGGGCGTGTGCAGGTGGAGTGATATGGGACCCCTGATATGTCTAGATAGGACTCTGACAGGTGACAATTACGTAAGAATCCTGTCTGATCACCTGCATTCATTCATGTCCATTGTGCATTGCGACGGACTTTGTAAATTCCAGCAGGACAGACACCCCACACGTCCAGAATTGGTGCAGATTGGCTCGAGGAATACTCTTCTGGGATTAAACACTTCTGCTGGCCACCAAACTCCCCAGACATTAACTTATTTAGCATATCTGGGATGCATTGCAACGAACTGTTCAGAAGGGATCCCCATCCCCTCGTACTCTTACGGATTTATGGACAGCCCTGTGGGATTCATGGTGTCAGTTTCCTCCAGCACTGCTTCAAATATTAGTCGAGTCCATGCCATGTCGTGTCGCACACTTCTGCCTGCTCGCTGGGGGTCCTACACGATATTAAGCAGGTGTGCCAATTTCTTTCGCTCTTCATTGTATTACTTGTAACGTCGGCGAGAGAATGCATTCATACATTATTCGATATATGGTCATAATTGTTTTTTTACTACGCTGAAGATTATGTTCCACATACGTAATTATGTTTGTTGCCCCTCCTTGGACAACGATTGTCCTTCACTACGTTTGACTGGACACAGGATTTGTTCCTTCCCGCCCGACAAGGATGATTAAGTACATGCCTCGACACCTGTTTCAATGTCACTTTCTCTTGTTAAGCAATATTTTATTACATTTCATGCAAGTCCGTACCAATATGACCGTGTAGCGCACGAGAAAAGCTGCGCTTATTCAAGGGAGGACAAGGCACACTTGTCACAAAACCTTGTGTTTGCGCGTTTCGAAGATCTCTACACTAAGGTTTTGCATGGCACTGCGTGATAGTAAGCTACACCGTTACGCACATCAGACTGCGCGCGACGTAGGTTACAGTGATTTCAAGGGAAGCAGCGGATGGCTGCATAAATCCAAGCAGTGCTACAGAATTGTAAGACGTAAGAAAATGAAATTTCTATCAACGTGCCAAACTGACAGAATTTATTTTCAACTCCTGTCAGTCGGGATTGAAGAACACAAGCATATGAAAGAAACCCTGGAAATTAGAGGTATCCAGACAATTGTATCAAGATCTACTAACATCAGCGCCTTAACGCAGTCGTATACAATTATGCTAGCTGTTAATCTGCATGGTAAAATGTCTAGAAAGTTATTTCTTGTGCTGCGAGAAATTGCAGGTGCTCTGCCCCTTGCGATTCGTTTCTCGTGTGCGTGATCTTGCAAGGGCAGCAGGGAATATTTACGTTACGGCAAGCAAGAGTGGGGAAATGGGAGTAAGAGAGCCACAGCTGTAGCATGAGCAATGCTTTTGGCCGATATCTGGTCAAAATACTTGCTTTTGATTGTTTCCTGTCTTGTGAAAAAAAATCATACTACTTTGCAGGGCACTATTCTTCCTGAAACGTCGATGACATTGAAATTCATACGACCTGGAACCACTGGACAAATTCAGCTTCCGGATTTTTCTTTCGGTGCCAGTTTCAAGAATAACCTCTACGACAGACCGTTTCGTATTCGCTTGCACACCAGTTCTCATCTCACCATTACAAAAATATGATTCTACACGTGTTAACTGTGGATACCTAGCTGAACGTGATGCACGGTTTGTAACTCCCAAGGAGCTTCATTTAACCTTCGATCTTGACGGTGCGAATCTTTGTGATCACAACGGCTCGCAATTTTTTCATTCGGTGTTCATGGTGCAACTTAATGGTTTGTTTGGCACATTTGTTACTGGCAACGATGTCCATTTTGTGAAGTGTAGTACATACACCCCAGTCATTTTCTATTGCTCTACTCGTTCAAGTAGTAAGTCATTAGGAGCTAAAGTTTTTCCTGGAATCAAATGCGCCTTGCACCCTCCCACTCAAGGGGTTCCTTGTGAGATATATTTTCAGGGAGAACGGAAATTTCTCAGAAAATTTTGATAGAGATGGGATTTCGTTCAAATAACTTACGGGAGTGCATCCGAGTGATGTCGACAACCGCTGAAATTTCGACAGGTGCGCAACCTACCATATTCAAGGCAAGAGAAGTGCGGTTTTGCTTTCAAAATGATTGCTCAAAAAATCGGTGGTTGTCGACGACGTCACCTGGGTGCATTCTTGTAAGTTATTTGAACATTGTATACGCCGGGATAAACTCAGGTCTCAGATGGGAGCCGGCCGCTGTGGCCGAGCGGTTCTGGGCGCTTCAGTCTGGAAACGCGCGACCGCTACGGTCACAGGTTCAAAACCTACCTTGGGCATGGATGTGTGTGATGTCCTTAGGCTAATGAGGATTAAGTAGTTCTAAGTTCTATGGGACTGATGAAATATGATGTTAAGTCCCATAGTGCTCAGAGCCATTTGAACCATCTCAGATGGGATTTCGTTAAAAATTATGTATATATAAGACACAGCCATGAAACAGAACTTTCTGGCAGTTGCTGAAAGATTCAAAGAAAACTTGAGTATAATTTTTAAACTCGTACCCGACTCATACAATTATAGTTGGTGGTGACTTCAATTTACTCTAGATGTGTTGGCGAAAATATGTGTTTAAATACGTAGGTACGCATTAAACATCATTCGAAATTGTGCTAAATGCATTCTCTTAAAATTATTTCGAGCAGTTAGTTCATGAGGCCACGCGAATAGTAAACGTTTGTGAAAACAAACTTGTCCTCTTAGCAACAAATAGGCCAGTCCTGAGCTAATAACGAACTTACAAACGGAAACAAAAGAAAAATTCGGAGTAGGGATTAAAATCCATGGAGAAGAACTAAAAACTTTGAGGCTCGCCGATGACATTGCAATTCTGTCAGAAACAGCAAAGGACCTGGAGAGCAGCTGAACGGAATGGATAGTGTCTTGAAAGGAGGATATAATATGAACATCAACAATAGCAAAACTAGGGTAATGGAATGTACTCGAATTAAATCGGGTGATGCTGCGGGAATTAGATTAGGAAATGCGACGCTTAAAGTAGTAAATGGGTTTTGCTATTTGGGGAGGAAAATAACAGATGATGGTCGAAGTAGAGAGGATATAAAATGTAGACTGGCAATGGCAAGGAAAGCGTTTCTGAAGAAGAGAAATTTGTTAACATCGAGTGTACATTTAAATGTCAGGAAGTCGTTTCTGCAAGTATTTGTATGGAGTGAAGCCATGTACGGAAGTGAAACATGGACGATAAATAGTTAAGACAAGAGGAGACTAGAAGCTTTCGAAATGTGGTGCTACAGAAGATTGCTGAAAATTAGATGGGTAAATCACATAACTAATGAAGAAGTATTGAATAGAATAGGAGAGAAGAGAAATTTGTGGCACAACTTAACTAGAAGAAGGGATCGGTTGGTAGGACATATTCTGAGGCATCTGGGGATCACCAATTTAGTATTGGAGGGCAGCGTGGAGGGTAAAAATCGTAGAGGGGAGACCAAGAGATGAATACAATAAACAGATTCAGAAGGATGAAGGTTGCAGTAGGTACTGGGAGATGAAGAAGCTTGCACAGAATAGAGTAGCATTGAGAGCTGCATCAAACCAGTCTCTGGACTGAAGACACAACCACAAAAACGGATGCTGGGATTTTTTATCACAAGGTTTTCACAGCGAGACTGAATATAGTAACTTCCAAAACCTCAACAAATAAGCGAAAAATATATCTATTTAAAAAAGCAGACGAAATTTCGTGAGAGACAGTCTCCACAATGCAAGAGTGGACGAGATGTGGCTTGAATTCAAAGAAATAATGTCGACAGCAATTGAAAGATTCATACCAAATAAATAACAAACGACGGAGCTGATCCCCCGATGTATACAAAACGGGTTAGAACGCTGTTGCAGAGAAAAGCGTGCCAACTTTAAAAGAACACAAAATCTCCAAGATTGGCCATCTTTTACAGAAGCTCAAAATTTAGTACTTACTTCAGTGCGAGATGCTTATAGTAGTTTGCACAATGAAACCTTGTCTCGAAACCTGGCAGAAAATCCAAAGAGATTCTGGTCGTATGTAAAGAATGCTAGCGGAAAAACACAATTAATGTCTTCTCTGCGCAATAGCAGATCTGTTGATCTATTGATCTATTGATCTATTGATCTGTTGATCTATTGATGACAGTGGTACTAAAGCAAACACAAACTAAACACAGCCGTCCAAAATTACTGCACCACAGATGACTGAAAGTAAATACTCCAGAATTCGAATAAAGAACGTCTGCCAACATGAATAACTTAGAAGTAGACATCCTCGGAGTAGTGATGCAACTGAAATTCGTTAATGAAAGCAAGTCTTCCCGTCCAGACTCTATTCCAGTTACATTCCTTTCAGAGGACGCTGGTGCAATAGCCCCATACTTAACAATCACACGCTACGGCCCGCTCGACGAAAGATCCGTACCCAAAGCTGCTCACTTCATACCAATATTCCGGAAAGGCAATAGGAGTAATCCAGTAAATTACAGGCCCATATCATTAAGGTATATATGCAGCAGGATTTCGGAAAATATATTGTGTTCGAACATTTTGAATTACCTCGACGAGAACGGTCTCTTAACACACGGTCAACACAGATTTAGAAGACATCGTTACTGTGATAAACAACTAGCTCTTTACTCACACGAAGTGTTGAGCGCTATCGACAAGGAATTTCATATTGATTCCGTGTTTCTAGAATTCGAGAAGGTTTTCGATACCGTATCTCACAAGCGGCTTGTAATTAATTTGTGTACTTATGGAATATCGTCTCAGCTATGTGACTGGATTTGCGATTTCATGTCAGAGAGGCCACAGTTCGTAGTAACTGAAGGAAAGTCATAGAAGAAAACAGAAGTGCTTTCTGGAGTTTCCCAAGGTAGTGTTATAGGCCCTCTGCTATTCCTTATCTATATAAACGATTGAGGAGACAATTTGAGCATCCGTCTTACGTTGTTTGCAGATGACGCTGTCGTTTACCGCCTAGTAAAGTCATCAGAAGATCAAAACAAATTGTGATGTTATTTTGAAATTCAAAGCTTCTACTTGATCTTATAGACTGAAAGTCAAGCAGTTGCCTTTTAGATGTTCTATGTACAATCGTATTAACTTTAGTCCACAAGTTTTGATAACTTTCCGGATCGCATAAGGATGCAGTAAGAATTTTGTCAAAAGGGGTATCCAGTTTGTTACAGAGAACATTAAAAGGGCTCATGTTTTCCTTTTTCTGCTGAAAAAGCATATATTTATTTATTAATTTTATGTGCATAATTTGTTTTCATTAGGCCTCTATCCTAATAGTATATGAAACATTAGAAAAACAGACGTATGCGTAGACTCGAAGACCGCCGCGGCACGCACATACCAGTGTGGGCAATGTAGAACAGTGGAACAACAATAATTTAGAAGTAGTTACAGTTAGTCAGCAAGCCTCAAGTTATTCGGAGGCTGCCAGTAACAAATATAGTGAAGTAAACTGGAGGTTATTCACTTGGAACTTACAAGACACCGATTTCTTTTCCCTGCCAGAGGTGTCCTGTCTCGACCTTAGTTACAGCAGAGAAGCAATTCCACGATACGGAGTTACATTCCTTCTTGGGGGCTGCGTTGATTCGCGAAATACCAAAGCACCAAGGCAGCGGCATAATTACTGCGGAATGAAGCTCTCCCAGGAATTCTCGCTTCTCGGCAAAGAGCGGAAACAGTATTACACCAAGTCTAGAGCGAGCCAAGTCTCAATGAAGCTGTTACAAGCCAGACCTTGAGGAAACAGCAGCAAGGCTCTAATGGCCTTAGCTTATTGTGGCACTAGTTTTAGTCGGTCTCACTCCCTATCCATATTATAGGTGTGGATCAACTCGCAACTGCCATTAGCACGTTCTGTTTCACGCACTAGGAAATGCTCTGTTCATGAAAAGGTCTCCCGTGTAGAAGAAAATTAAGTATGCCAGTTTTAAGGGCCCTGGTTCGATTCCCGGCTGGGTCGGAGATTTTCCCCACTCAGGGACTGGGTGTTGTGTCGTCTTAATCATAATTATTTCATCCCCATCGATGCGCAAGTCGCCGAAGTGGCGTCACATCGAAAGACTTGCACCAGGCGAGCGGTCTACCCGACGGGAGGCTCTCGTCACACGCCATTATTATTACCAGCTACGTGACTGAAGAAAATAATGTTCTATTCGAAAATTATAGCTCGTTGCTGCAAATCTGTGCAAAATAAATAATCTATATTCATAACTCCGCAGGAAGAATGAAGTTTGTTACCTTTAGCTATCTTTATAAATACTTCTTTCCCTTATTACTTTGTAAGTGACTGTGAAAAACGCCTTATCTGAAATAGCGACATACATGTAGTTTTTCACAGTCACTTACAAAGTAATAAGGGAAAGAAGTATTTATAAAGATAGCTAAAGGTAACAAACTTCATTCTTCCTGCGGAGTTATGAATATAGATTATTTATTTTGCACAGATTCACAGCAACGAGCTATAATTTTCGAATAGAACATTATTTTCTTCAGTCACGTAGCTGGTAATAATAATGGCGTGTGACGAGAGCCTCCCGTCGGGTAGACCGCTCGCCTGGTGCAAGTCTTTCGATGTGACGCCACTTCGGCGACTTGCGCATCGATGGGGATGAAATAATTATGATTAAGACGACACAACACCCAGTCCCTGAGTGGGGAAAATCTCCGACCCAGCCGGGAATCGAACCAGGGCCCTTAGGATTGACAGTCTGTCACGCTGACCACAATTTTTTTTTTCATCACTTTTTTTTTAAATCTCATTTTGTTCATTTTAGTTCGTTGTATCTGCTCGGCGCGGACATCGAAAGACACCCGTTTCAGTTCGTTGTTGATCCATTAACTCAGTTTTTTTGTTACAGAGTGCAGCTAACCCTCTGACCGAACACGCTGAGCTACCGTGCCGGCATTTTAAATGGTTCTAATGGCTCTGAGCACTATGGGACTCAACTGCTTAGGTCATTAGTCCCCTAGAACTTAGAACTAGTTAAACCTAACTATCCTAAGGACATCACAAACACCCATGCCCGAGGCAGGATTCGAACCTGCGACGTAGCGGTCTTGCGGTTCCAGACTGCAGCGCCTTTAACCGCACGGCCACTTCGGCCGGCCCGCCACTCAGCTACCGGGGGCGGACACGTAGCTGGTGCCTTTAATAATCTTTCCATGCGCAAAAAAATTCGAATCGAATTTATATCAATTTTTTTGGTTACAGTAGCGAAGAAGTTATAGGGATTGTAAATATAATTTATCCGAAACGGATTTTGAGGAGTGAACGGAGGTTGAATTCACCGCTTTTAGTACTGCATTAGAGGAAACAACAGAAATTGTTATAGTATTATTTAAAATGCGAAGGTCATACCAGTATCTCTGTAATTAATATAATGTGAAAAGAGACTACACGTCTTTTAAGTGAGAACTTCTTCACTGTTCATTTGGTTGGAAATAGAATTACGATATCTTAAACAGTTCATATTATGTACACTATGTGATGAAAAGTATCCGGACACCAGAAAAATGAGTTACAAGTTCGTGGCGCCCTCCATCGGTAATACTGGAATTCAATATGGTGTTAGCACTCTTAAAGCCTTGATGACAGCTTCCACTCTCGCAGGCACACGGTCATTCAGGTGCTGGAAGGTTTCTTGGCGAATGGCAGCCCATTCTTCACTGAGTGCTGCACTGAGGACAGGTATCGATGTCTGTCGGAGAGGCCTGGCATCAAGTCCGCGTTCCAAAACATCCCAAAGGTATTCTATCGGATTCAGATCAGGACTCTGTGCGGGCTAGTCCATTACAGGGATGTTATTGTCTTGTAACCACTCCACCACAGGCCGTGCAGTATGAACAGGTGCTCGACCGTGTTGAAAGATGCAAACGCCGTTCCCGAATTGCTCTTCAACAGTGGGAAGCAAGAAGGTCCTTAAAACATCATTGTAGGGCTGTGCTGTGATAGTGCCACTCAAAACAACAAAGGGTACAAGCCTCCTTCATGAAAAACACGACCACAACATCACTGCCTCCGAATTTTACTGTTTGCACTATACACGCTGGCAAATGACTTTCACCGGGCATTCGATATACCCACACGCTGCCGTCGGATCGCCACATTGTGTACCGTGATTCGTCACTTCACACAACATTTTTCCACTGTTCAATTGTCCAATGTTTACGCTCCTTACACTAAGCGAAGCGTCGTTTGGCATTTACCGGCGTGATGTGTGGCTTATGAGCAGCTACTCAACCATGAAATCCTAGTTTTCTCACGTCCCGCCTAACTGCAGTGGATCCTGATGCAGTCTGGAATTCCTGTGTGATGGTCTGGACAGATGTCTGTCTGTTACGCATTACGACTCTCTTCAACTGTTGGCGGTCTCTGAAAGTCAACAGACGAGATCGGCCTGTACGCTTTTGTGGTGTACGTGTCCCTTCACGTTTCGACTTCACTATCACACCGGTAACAGTCGACCTATGGATGTTTAGCAGTGTGTAAATCTTGCGTTCAGACATATGACACAAAAGAAACCCAATCACCTGACGACGTTCGAAGTCCGTGAGTTCCGCGGAGCGCCCCATTCTGCTCTCTCACGATGTCTAATGACTACTGAGGTCGCTGATATGGAGTACCTGACAGCAGGTGGCAGCACAATGCACCTAATATGAAAAACGTATGTTTTTGGGAGTGTTCGGATACTTTTGATCACATGGTGTAGCAGAGTGAAAGTATTCCAACTTTTCTCCTCGTTTCGGAATGTTTAAAATATTTACTTGAAACTAAACTAAACTCCCCCCGAACAGGCCATGAAGGCCCAACGGTACCGACCGTCCGCCGTGTCATCCTCGGCACCAGGCGTCACTGGATGCGGGTAGGGAGCGGCAAGTCTTTGGTGTGACGTCATAAGCGCGTGACTGCGTGTGAGATCACTCTCTAAGTTTTCATATATTTTTAGGTTTCAGATACGTATTTTAACGGTTTTTGTGACAATATTTACAATATAAGTGACTTATTAGTGGTTTCTTCATTCACCTCCGCCTTTCTGGTGTTGTGACCTGATATTTGTGTTTCGTATCGAGCAACTTAACCTCATATCTGTGTTTATATTCTGCGCTGACCGGTTGCAGCTGTAGCGGTGCACCGAACGCTAAGTACTAATTAATTGTTTGTGTATAGCGGTTCTAGGCGCTAGCCTGGAACCGCGCGACCGCTACGGTCGCAGGTTCGAATCCTGCCTCGGGCATGGATGTGTGATGTCCTTAGGTTAGTTAGGTTTAAGTAGTTCTAAGTTCTAGGGGACTGATGACCTCAGAAGTTAAGTCCCATAGTGCTCAGAGCCATTTGAACCATTTTTTTGTTTGTGTATAGTGGTTTATTTACGAACTTTGGTAGTCTTCAACCGGTGTTCTTGGTGTTTCCTGGTGAAATAATTTTACAAGAAAGCTTTGGGAACTGTTTTCAGTTTCGTTACTGTGTCATTAGACGTTTGATTTTCTTTCTGTGTTAGTCTTTTGTTATATTCTCATTTGCTGTTGATTAATACTGTTAATAATAGTAGTTACTTCCCTTGTAGAGTAAGTTTGTGATTATTGTAGTCAGTTTTTTAACAAACAGTATTGTAAGGTGCTTAAAAACGTTATTAGGAAGGCAAAAAGTACTTGGTACGCAGATAGAACAGCTAAGTCTCAGGATAAAATTAAAACCATATGGTCAGTCGTAAAGGAAGTGGCTGGTCTGCAGAGACACGTCGAGGATATAGAATCAGTGCGTAGTGGGAATGTTCGTGTTACTGATAAGTCGCATATATGTACAGTATTTAATAATCACTTTCTGAATATAGCAGGTGAACTAAATAGAAACCTAGTCCCAACAGGGAATCATATAGCGCTCTTAGAAAAAAGTGTTCCGAGACTGTTACCTGAAATGCTCCTCCATGATACTGACAAGAGGGAGATTGAGTTAATAATTAAATCACTAAAGACCAAGAACTCTCATGGATATGACGGGGTATCTAGCAGAATACTGAAGTATTGTTCTATGTATGTTAGTCCAGTATTTAGCCATATCTGTAACTTTTCCTTTAGGAGTGGTCGGTTTCCTGACCGATTAAAGTACTCGGTAGTGAAGCCAATTTATAAATAGGGAGACAGGGATAATGTTGACAATTATAGACCTATTTCTATGCCATCGGTGTTTGCTAAAGTTATCGAGAAGGTTGTATATACAAGGTTACTGGAGCATTTAAATTCACATAATTTGCTGTCAAATGTACAGTTTGGTTTTAGAAATGGTTTAACAACTGAAAATGCTATATTCTCTTTTCTCTGTGAGGTTTTGGACGGATTAAATAAAAGGTTGCGAACGCTAGGTGTTTTCTTTGATTTAACGAAGGCTTTTGACTGTGTTGACCACAAGATATTACTGCAGAAGTTGGACCATTATGGGGTAAGGGGAGTAGCTTACAATTGGTTCGCCTCTTACTTTACGAACAGAAAGCAGAAGGTAATTCTCCGCAATATTGAGAGTGGTAGTGATGTTCAGTCCTAATGGGGCACTGTTAAGTGGGGCGTTACCCAAGGGTCGGTGCTGGGGCCACTGCTGTTTCTTATTGATATAAATGATATGCCTTCTAGTATTACAGGTGATTCAAAAATATTTCTGTTTGCTGATGACACCAGCTTGGTAGTGAAGGATCTTGTGTGTAATATTGAAACATTATCAAATAATGTAGTTCATGAAATAGGTTCGCGGCTTGTGGAAAATAATTTGATGCTAAATCACAGTAAGACTCAGTTTTTAAAGTTACTAACTCACAATTCAACAAGAACTGATATTTTGATCAGACAGAATGGACATATTATAAGCGAGACGGAACAGTTCAAGTTCCTAGGCGCTCGGATAGATAGTAAGCTTTTGTGGAATGCCCATGTTCAGGATCTTGTTCAGAAACTAAATGCTGCTTTATTTACCATTAGAACAGTATCTGAAATAAGTGACAGTTCAACACGAAAAGTAGTCTACTTCCCATATTTTCATACGCTTATGTCATATGGTATTATTTTTTGGGGTAATTCTTCTGATTCAAAAAGGGTATTTTTGGCTCAAAAACGGGCTGTTATATATGGTGTAAGTTCGAGAACATCTTGTCGACCCGTATTCAATAGTCTGGGAATTCTGACATTGCTCTCACAGTATATATTTTCTTTAATGTCGTTTGTTGTTAGCAATATTAGCTTATTCCCAAGAGTTAGCAGCTTTCACTGAGTTAATACTAGGCAGAAATCAAATCTGCATGTGGAACGCACTTCCTTGACTCTTGTGTAGAAAGGAGTGCACTATTCTGCTGCATCCATTTTCAATAACCTACCACAAGAACTCAAAAATCTTAGCAGTAGCCCAAACGATTTTAAGTCTAAACTGAAGAGTTTCCTCATGGCTCACTCCTTCTATTCTGTCGAGGAGCTCCTGGAAGAGCTGAAAAATTAAGCAAATTCCAGTGTTACATTGTTGATTTTCTTTATTTAAACTTACGAATTGTCACCTGAATACGTTTCTTGTATTTCATTTCATCTGTTTCTACTATCGTGTTATAATGTCATGTATTGGCTCGTTCCATGACCATGGAGACTTCTCCTTAATTTGGTCCCACGGAATAATAAATAAATAAATAAATAAGTGGTCAGCACACCGCTCTCCCAGCCGTTTTGTCAGTTTACGAAAGCGGAGTCGCTACTTCCAAACAAGTAGCTCCTCAATTTGCCTCGGAAGAGTAATAACGAGACCGAAGTACTTTTAATTAAAGTCATTGTTTCTTTGATAACGATTTCAGCGTAGCATTATAACTCGGCTGTAGGTTCTATAATTTAATAGTATCGATTTATGTAAAAATATGATCGTGGGCATCGGACAACCCATCGGCGTGTTAAATTTGAAGTGCCCGGAAAAACATTGTTTCTTGCCCATCTATAGTTTTAGTTTTGATATCAGTAATCAATAAAACTGACAGCGTTGGTGTGTTGGAGAAAGTCTCCAAACTATATCACTGACACTACCACACATAAAACTAAGCTACTAATTATGCATTGGACAAGACAGTTATTTGTACAAGGAGTACTGTGAAGTTATTGATTTTATCAGTTCTCTGCAATGGCAAACAGTGCTATTTGATTCAGCGCCAGATGATTTCTGAAAGCGGGTTAGAAAAATAGTCAGATAACACACGAATTCATTTTACCGATTTTGACGAATGTTGGTACCTACATTGATAGTAAAAAGATTCTAATTTTTTGGGGAACTGCACTTTACAAAAAGAAGGGTCACTTAGCTGGGTTGTTGCCGTCATGTTTTAGTGGCAGATAACCGTCATATCCTTCACCGTTCATTTCATGGCAATATAATTTCGATGATTCTACAGTGTCCTTCCCATCTCATAATATTGCCCTGTGTTGTCATGTTCCAGGTAAATTTCGCTCATGCATTCCATTAACGTCACAGATACGTGCTGCTGCTGTATTTCGAGCACATCACACAACAACCAACTGCTACAGACTGTAACTGCACAAATAACTACAAAAATAAAGTCTCTGCCTCGTGAGTGCAGCTCGCGTACAGCTATGTTAATTTATTATACATATTGTCTTTAGTATTTATGTCTTGATTTTTTCCCTTCTATTTTTTACTGTACTTCGTGTGTAGTGCTATAAAATTTTTTTCCGCATTTCCGCTTCTTACTTCACATTCAAATTTAGGTCGCCTCTGATAGTCACAGTAGTCAAGGTCCATGCTATTTGCGGCATTTCACTCCAATGATTATTTGCTTAGTGTCCGACAATAAAATATCACCTTTTCAAGAGGTACGCCCCGTCAGAAATTGCATCCCCTGTGCTTTGTAGCAGTTAACAGTCAATCTGTTTTCTGTAAAATGCGGTCTAATGTCACCCTATTTCCTGAAATTTCTACACTAAATTCCGTGTCTTTCACAACGACACTTCTGTCTCCTGCATCTGAAAAAAATTCTGCAATCACTTGTCACGTTCATTGACAGATCTCTGATATATTGCTTATAAAGGAAAGTAAAGGAGCCAGAAAAGAGCCCTGCATCACTCCAGGCTTTCATGAGCTTTGTTAAACTGTGACTCCACCTACGATATTCCTTAGAACGATTTCGATTGACTTTACACCAGCAATTAACACTAAACTTCTGACAGTTTTACAGTGTGTTCGCTATCACTCAGTGACGTCAGCCCATAGAGCAGAAAAGAGCGCCCTATCGGCGCAGTGTGTGTATGTGTGAGAAAGGTGACGATATCTGGAGGAGCCCTGAGGGCGCCTGGAGGCTGAGGTTGTCCAGCCAGCCTCGACGTTGACAGATGGGCCCGTGGGTTCTCTGGAGGCGGCCTTCAGAACACGGCCCGTGCTGCACGGCTATTGGGACGCACCATCAATCACATGGGCGCAGATTTTGTCGATACGACCACACGGGCAGCGTATCGAATATTTTATTTTCACATTTCATGAATATTTTTCTTCTGTAATTTATTGCATCAGGGGTAACTATTAATGGAATTTTAATTATTTGCTGAAATCTAAGGTTCTAACACATTTTCTTTTCAAGCCCCAAGTCTTAAAAGGCTGACCCGAAAAGTTTGGTGGCATTTATCTGATCAACTACGGGCGCTGAACATTACGACTGTGCCTAAATTAGGGTGTGGGTTTGTGTGGAAACTGCGATCAGCTACCGTAGTTCTTTGTTATCCCGCCACGTTTGTTAGCTTTTGGCCACTGTAGGCTCATCGTGACATGGAGAATATTTACAGGAACTTTATGTTCTGTTTCATGTGCAGATGGTCGATCTCACTATAGTGATGCTGTCAGTACGAAAGCTAACTGGTGAGACAGTGAAACATTTAAAAAGGCTATACACTGGACAGTCATATTAATGTGACCAGCTGTCAGAGCCTGAATAACCACCTTTTTGCAGTGCGAGACGTGCAGGAAAAGTCAGTGAGCTTCAACACAGGATTATACAGCCGAGCGGTGCCAAATAACTGTTTGGCACATTGACCTAGGTTTCGACATTTACCAAGGGTGTCATCATCAGAATGAAATTTTGAGAAACCGTAAAATTGCATTCCGAGAGAGCATTGGTTACAATTAAGTCCGATATTGTTCCTAGCCAGGCACCCGCAGCAAAGACTGAAACGTGTTTTATTTCATTTTTGACATGAGCATACCTACTCTTAATTCTGACCATTGCTTTCTCGAAATGTAATTTTACGATTTCACAAAATTTCATTCTGATGAAGACACTCTTGGTAGCTGTCGAAGGTCAGTGTACCAAACAGTTGTTTGCAACGGGTTGGCTGTATAATCCTATGTTGAAACTAGTGTACAGTTGCCATGTTTAAAACTGTAAGAGACGGTGTGGTTCTGGGAGGTACCGACAGGGCTTGGAGCCATGCCGACTGCAGTGCTGTGGGCAGCTGCGCTATGTTTCTCGGTTGAGGATAAATGGCGCCAACAGCTCTATCGAAGTGGTCCCACAAATTCTCGATTGGATTTAAATCTGGGTATTATGGTGATTACGGGGTTACTGTAATTTCATCCTGCTCTCCTCGTACCACGCATGTACAATGCGGGCTGTGTGACACGTTGCATTGTTCTGTTGGTAGACACCATCGTGCTGAAGGAAAAAAAAAACAGCATGTAGAGGTGGACATGATGCCCAAGTACAGATGCATACTTGTGTCTATCCAGTGTGCCTCCCAGAATCACGTAATCACCCAGGGGATGCCATGAAAACATTCCCCAGATTGTAAGGTGTCAGGCAAATCCAACACCTTCCATGAAAACCCTGACATGATAAACAAATCCAGTAGTATGTCACATAGCTCCGAATAAATCGTGACATTAAATTAACCAAAGTAATACAAGTAAAGAGTGAGCAAATGGAATACCACTGACTAACACAAGAATGCCTAAATGCATGCCATACCTTCCCGCCGTGAGACAGACGCAGTTCCGAGGGGAGAAACGAGAACAGAAGCCGAGAGCAGAACTGTGTTGAGCTAGAAGTCCCTACGATAAGGGACGGACACCCACGTTACCAGTTAACAGCCAGGACCACCCCCCAGCCCATGTTAAAAGCTAGAGCCCTCCAGAAGAACAGTATAAATCTTACGATAACACAAAAAGGGCCACACCAGCCGCAAGTTTTAGCGTGAGACTTTTTCGCGTCTCTGTTACGTTGCAAACGTTAAAAACATTGCCCGACCACGAAAAGTAACCACCAGGACCACCCCCCTCAGCCCATGTTAAAAGATAGAGACCTCCAGAAGAACAGTATAGATCTTACGATAACACTAAAAGGGCCACACCAGCTGCAAGTTTTAGCATGAGAGTTTCTCGCGTCTGTGTTACGTCGCAAACGTTAAAAACATTGACCCACCACGAAAACAATAACATTTATAATTGGTTAGACAGAGTTTTTGTAAGTGGAGCTTAAAGTTAATATTGAGACTATGATTAGTCAGTTGAAAACACAGCTAGATACCTTTTTCTTAAACGAACTTCGGTAAATTGTAGTAAGGAGAAGTTAGAAGAGAGTTGCTTCCGAGACAGCGACTGACGAACACCGACAAGGTGCCACACTTTTGAGCGCATAAGGCTTCACTCAGAACTGCAGAAGTCTTATCTGTTTTACATTCCCTTTTTACGTAATACTAGTGTCGATCGTCAATTGAAGCTCATGGTATTCACATTTGCTACGTAAGTTAAAATCTGAAACGCGATGATTTTTCTGCTACATAATTATTGAGAAGCCACATCAGCCACTGTAATTTACGACAAGTTAGATAAGTAATTAAAGATAATTGAGGGTCACTGTAGACCATTTTGATAGTTTTCTCTTTTGTGAAACTTAATTTAAACCTAGATTATAGATGTGATATGGCATAGGTCATCCTTCGATCCATTGTAGAACTTGGAAACCCACTCAGGGAATATTCTTTCACATTTTTGTTGAACGCAGTTGGTTTTTACCATCCTGTATTAAAATATTTCCTTTTATCAATAGTGCAATTTATAAACAATGTTTTGTGAGTATAATAAAATTTCCAGTGCTAAACTTAACTGCTTTTTCGGCGTTATTTTACCAGCTAACTAAAATTAGGAAAGCCTTGAACCCCTTCCACTAAATTTAGTTAGTATTAAGATTCTTTTACAGGGAGTGCAGTGGAGCTGACGCTAAAATCATTAAGTATTTGGTTATACCATCGCTAGTCTCACTGAACTCTTCTGAACTCTACATGTCATGTGTGGTCTGGCGTCTCCTTACCAGCAACAGGTCCCAGGTTCAAACTAGGTAATGGAAATGTCGTGTGGCTAGGGCCTCCCGTCGGGTAGACCGTTGCCATAAAAAACACGCTCAGAGCGTCGTTGCGCGAAAGTGGTAGGGAGACACGACATAGAATAACAGACACCACGCAGAATGTTAGAAGATCATGACGCTCCTTTTTCTGACCTGGACTCTTTCGACTCTTGTTACAGGGTGTTGTCTCTTACACGTTTTACGACGATGGCGCATACAACGTCACTCATCTGAAAGGACCACTTGTCGCCACGCAGTGGACATCCAATTGCGGTACCGGCATGAAGATTCCAGCCTTCGTAGCCGATGAACCGCAGGTGGCGTGGCCGTCTGTGGGTGGTTATTGGACGTTGATGTCGAGCATAGGCGATAGTAACATAATTGTGACTGGGCCATGTTTATATGTGTTCCATCGACCGTTGATAGCGTGCATGCGGGTGTAATCCGCAGTTGTTGTTTCTATCTCTCGTTTTCAATATTTCTACTACCGAGCCAACCGTTTTCTGCATCTGCTGCGAGTTCTGCTGCTACGTGTTCTCACCGCCTGGACTCCAGCCAGGCTGTGAACTATTATTGCTCTCGCGCCGCTATTTACAGCCAAGTTGGATTTCCGACGCCCTCTATACTCATTGACGCTCTTTTGTTTTTCAGAGCTCGCCCTGATATTCCGTGAAGAGCAAATTCATGAAGCGTTTTCCGACTATGGTGGATGTCAAGGCTGGTAAGATTTTAATAAACTGGGTGCCAGACGTCAAACGTTCGAGAGAACACTATTAATCAATAGCGCAGAGAAAACCTGAGGGATTACAACGAATCAACCGCAACGTTCCCTGGCAATGTGATCTAAACAGCAAAGAGGTCATTAGAAAATCCAAAACGAGTTGCATCATCTGGAAAATGACTCAAGGGAAAGGTAACCCACAAAACATTCCGTCAAAATCGCAACGTTGGTTAATTGTGCAAGTAGGAATTTAAAAGATAAGGACGCAAGTACTGGCAGACACGAATGATTACTACGATGGATTGTACAGAGAGGCGACACTGGAGATTGTTGAGAACGCCGATAACTTTTTAATCTGAAGGAATGAGGCGTCTAGCTCAACAGTATCTGGCTCCCGATTTTGAAGAATTCTGTGTAAGTCTTCCGCAATGAGACGACGATGACGTCAACAACTGCTAACAGTCGAACCACACCCGCATTCAAGACCCATGTGATGTCACGCAGTAAATAGCAGTGCTTGTCAGCAGCAGTCAGTGGCAAGCCGCCCTGTGCTCCGGACCAACATCGAATCGACGACGTCCCTTAAGATGTCCTCTTTCAACGGGGACGAAACGTTGAGTTACCTACACCTGTTTATACATGATTACTCTGCAATTCACAATTAAGTGCCTGGCAGACGGTACTTCGAACCGCCTTGAGACTATTTCTCTACCATTCCACTCTGTAATAGAGCGTGGGGAAAAGTGAACTATTAAATGTTTCTAAGCGAGCTCTGATTTCTCTTATTTTATTGTGTTGATCATTTCTCCCTATGTATGTTGGCGACACCAAAATATTTTCACATTCAGAAAAGAAAGTTGGCGTTTGTAATTTCGTGAAAAGATGTCGCCGCAACGAAATACGCCTTTCTTTTAATAACTGCCATCTAAACTCACTTATCATATCCATAACACTCTCTCCACTACTTGGCTATAGTACAAAATGAGCAGCCCTTCTTTGAACTTTTTCTATGTCCTCCGTCAATCTGGTAAGCAGCATACGAGTATACCACAGCATTACTCTAGCAGAGGGCGGACATGAATAGTGGAGGCGGTCTCTTTAGTGGACCTGTCGCATAAGTGTTCAGCCAATAGAAAAGTCTTTAGTTTGCTTTCCCCACAACATTATCTATGTGATCGTTCCAGCATAAGTTGTTCGAAATAGAAATTTGTAGGTATTTAGTTGAACTGCCAGCCTTTAAATTTGTGTAATTTATCATGTAGTAGTTATTTAACGGATTTCTCTTTGTTCTCGAGTAGATGACCTCACACTTTTCCTTATTGAGAGACAACTGCCACTTTTCGCAGCTTTCAGATAGCGTGTCAAAGTCATTTTGCATCTGGCTTTGATCTTCTGGTGACTTTGCTAGACGGTGAATGACAGCACCATCTGCAAAAAATCTAAGAGGGCTGCTGAGATTGCCTCCTAAATACTATATGTAAATTAAGAACAGCAGAGGATCTATAACTCTTCTTTGGGGAACGCCTAAATTGTTCGTGGAATTTTAGCAATTTTAATCTTTCCAGCAGTGGAAAATCTATCTCTTCTAATTAATAGATAGTCGCCTCACAACTTTATAAAAATGGACCTGCATCTTTATCCTTACAAAATTTCCTACTAAGGGGATAATTTGCCAAGGAAATACAGAATTTTTGTAAAAAAATTCTTTGTTTAAGTATGTTCATTCGTATCTGCACTGTTATAATACGCTTTTGGATTTAATGTAATTCGAAAGAGAAATGTAGAAAAAAAATAGTTCAACTGAATTTCTATGGGAACACAGGAATTGTGAAGAATGAGTGTGTGAATGACATTGCGAAACAGCTTGAGACAGGATTGAAAAATGTGGTGAAGAAAAGACGCGAAGAAAAGTGACTCCCGGTGGGAAAGCAAATGGAAGTCTGAAAGAAGAAACAGTTGTAAAGCTGACTCATTATTACGGAAGAGCCATTGTTGACAATGCTCCAGATATTATGGCTTCTTAAATCATAGGTATTGCCGATGCTCTCTCATACTGGAATAGCACCCCAGCTTTGCACAGAAGGGGGAAACCCTGCTTGTACCTCAGGTGTAGGTGATCTTGTGTAATTAAATTTTCCTTGAGACGCATGAGTCTCAACTTTATCTTGAGCTTCTATGATTATCGTTGATAAAGTTGAAATTCTTATGTCTAAAACAATTAATTATATAAGATCTATAGATCAACTTGCCTGAGATATAGGCAGGATATCTTCATTACGTACAAAGCTGGGGTGTTATTCCAATACCGCAGAGCCTTAGCAATACAGGCGACTTGTTGTTGTTGTCTTCAGCCCAGAGACTGGTTTGATGCAGCTCTCCATGCTACTCTATCCTGTGCAATCTTCTTCATCTCCCAGTACGTACTGCAACCTACATCCTTCTGAATCTGCTTAGTGTAGTCATCTCTTGGTCTCCTTCTACGATTTTTACCCTCCACGCTGCTCTCCAATTCTAAATTGGTGATCCCTTGATGCCTCAGAACATGTCCTACCAACCGGTCCCTTCTTCTAGTCAAGTTGTGCCACAAATTTCTCTTCTCCCCAATTTTATTCAATACCTCCTCATAAGTTATGTGATCTACCCATCTAATCTTCAGCATTCTTCTATAGCATCACATTTCGAAAGCTTTTATTCTCTTCTTGTCCAAACTACACTCCTGGAAATTGAAATAAGAACACCGTGAATTCATTGTCCCAGGAAGGGGAAACTTTATTGACACATTCCTGGGGTCAGATACATTACATGATCACACTGACAGAACCACAGGCACATAGACACAGGCAACAGAGCATGCACAATGTCGGCACTAGTACAGTGTATATCCACCTTTCGCAGCAATGCAGGCTGCTATTCTCCCATGGAGACGATCGTAGAGATGCTGGATGTAGTCCTGTGGAACGGCTTGCCATGCCATTTCCACCTGGCGCCTCAGTTGGACCAGCGTTCGTTCTGGACGTGCAGACCGCGTGAGACGACGCTTCATCCAGTCCCAAACATGCTCAATGGGGGACAGATCCGGAGATCTTGCTGGCCAGGATAGTTGACTTACACCTTCTAGAGCACGTTGGGTGGCACGGGATACATGCGGACGTGCATTGTCCTGTTGGAACAGCAAGTTCCCTTGCCGGTCTAGGAATGGTAGAACGATGGG
The DNA here is from genome assembly GCF_021461395.2 of Schistocerca americana. Lineage (NCBI taxonomy): Eukaryota > Metazoa > Arthropoda > Insecta > Orthoptera > Acrididae > Schistocerca > Schistocerca americana. The sequence continues at coordinate 272,026,219 of NC_060120.1, read as the reverse complement.
TTCGATGACGGTTTGGATGTACCGTGCACTATTCAGTGTCCCCTCGACGATCACCAGTGGTGTACGGCCGGTGTAGGAGATAGCTCCCCACACCATGATGCAGGGTGTTGGCCCTGTGTGCCTCCGTCGTATGCAGTCCTGATTGTGGCGCTCACCTTCACGGCGCCAAACACGCATACGATCATTATTGGCACCAAGGCAGAAGCGACTCTCATCGCTGAAGACGACACGTCTCCATTCGTCCCTCCATTCACGCCTGTCGTGACACCACTGGAGGCGGGCTGCACGATGTTGGGGCGTGAGCGGAAGACGGCCTAACGGTGTGCGGGACCGTAGCCCAGCTTCATGGAGACGGTTGCGAATGGTCCTCGCCGATACCCCAGGAGCAACAGTGTCCCTAATTTGCTGGGAAGTGGCGGTGCGGTCCCCTACGGCACTGCGTAGGATCCTACGGTCTTGGCGTGCATCCGTGCGTCGCTGCAGTCCGGTCCCAGGTCGACGGGCACGTGCACCTTCCGCCGACCACTGGCGACAACATCGATGTACTGTGGAGACCTCACGCCCCACGTGTTGAGCAATTCGGCGGTACGCCCACCCGGCCTCCCGCATGCCCACTATACGCCCTCGCTCAAAGTCCGTCAACTGCACATACGGTTCACGTCCACGCTGTCGCGGCATGCTACCAGTGTTAAAGACTGCGATGGAGCTCCGTATGCCACGGCAAACTGGCTGACACTGACGGCGGAGGTGCACAAATGCTGCGCAGCTAGCGCCATTCGACGGCCAACACCGCGGTTCCTGGTGTGTCCGCTGTGCCGTGCGTGTGATCATTGCTTGTACAGCCCTCTCGCAGTGTCCGGAGCAAGTATGGTGGGTCTGACACACCGGTGTCAATGTGTTCTTTTTTCCATTTCCAGGAGTGTATATATCGTCCATGTTTCACTTCCATACATGGCTACACTCCATACAAATACTTTCAGAAACGACTTCCTGACACTTAAATCTGTACTCGATGTCAACAAATTTCTCTTCTTCAGAAACGTTTTCCTTGCCATTACCAGTCTACATTTTATGTACTCTCTACTTCGACCATCATCAGTTATTTTGCTCCCCAAGTAGCAAAACTCCTTTACTACTGTAAGTGTCTCATTTCCTAATCTAATTCCCTCAACATCGCCTGATTTAATTCGACTACCTTCCATTATCCTCGTTTTGCTTTTGTCGGTGTTCATCTTATGTCCTCCTTTCAAGGCACTGTCCATTCAGTTTAACTGCTCTTCCAGGTCCTTTGCTGTCTCTGAGAGAATTACAATGTTTTTATTTCTTGTCCACGGATTTTAATTCCCACTCCGAATTTTTCTTTTGTTTCCTTTACTGCTTGCCCAATATACAGATTGAATAACACCGGGGATAGGCTACAATCCTGTCTCACTCCCTTCCCAACCGCTGCTTCCCTTTCATGCCCCTCGACTCTTATAACTGCCCTCTGGTTTCTGTACAAATTGTAGATAGCCTTTCGCTCCCTGTATTTTACCCCTGCCACCTTCGGAATTTGAAAGAGAGTATTCCAGTCAACAGTTTGTGTTAGAGAGGGCATTCGACTAGATCAGTCCGTGCAAGTGTAGAATCTATAGCGCTACAGTGGTGTGACGGCTAACTTATCTGCCTAGTAAGCAGGAGACCTGCGTTCAAGTCTCAACTGTAGTACAAATTTTAGTTCATTTCTTCAGCATCTATCACTATCGTAAACAAGAAAAGCGTTGAACGCGAGAAGTCAGTACATGAATAACAAATATGGAAATACGTTTATGGATGCTGGATCAGCCTTTAAGTGATGGAAAGAATATTTCAGCGAACTACTCAGCTGCTCTAACCCGGAGCTACTGTTCGCTGAAAGTCAAGCGGAAACAAATGAGACAGAAAGCGACATCACGATGAACGGCATAAGCTAGATGAAAGCGATAAAGCTGCAGGAGAATAAATAGTGTATGCAGAAATGAAGTAAGGAGAAAGCAGATTATAGACAGAGCTGTGCGAACTCACTCACTTCATTTGATCGACTGAGGCGTTACCAGACAGCTGGAAGACAGCAGTCACTTCTCCGATACACGGGGAAGGAAGTAAGATGGGTTGATCTAACTACTAAGTAATCAGCTTACTTAACAGCGCATACAAGATCCTTTCAACAATTATTTTAGAAAACCTTAAACCGTTTGCAGAAAATATTATGGGAGAATATCAAACTCGGTTCTGTCCAAACCATTCAACTACTGACTATGTCTTTGCTCTTAGGCAAAGTCTTGAAAACTATTTGGAAAGATAACATTTCAGGTACTCTTCATAGATTTTCAAAGAGATAACGACAGTATTTATCGAGATAGCCCTGTAAAACTTTGAAAGAGTTCGGAATCCTAAATAAACTCGCTGAAACGATCCGAATATGTAGAGTGAAACAGGAGCGATGGTAAGAACTGGTGCAGCATGCTCACAACCTTTCCCCATTACAACTGGATTAAGACAGAGAGACGCACTGTAATGTGTGCTGTTTAACCTCATCTTGAAGAAGGTCATAAGAGACAGCAAAGATGAAGAGTATCATGGGCTACGAATGGAACGTGTGCACCTTCAGATATTTCTTTACGCAGACGTCATGGCGAAAGTGAGCGAGACCGAACAAGATCTTGGAGAAATGTGTAAAAGGATCGCCATAGCAGCTTGTAAGAGCAGGAATAGTGGTCGGTAAACAAAAAACGGAACATATAAAAGTCGGGGGAACTAAATATGCACAACAGCAGTTCACAAATGATGTGGGCAAGTTCAGGTCTACTGATCAATTACCTGGTACCGTTGTTGAAATCAAATACCCATAGATGTAAATGAAAGAAATTCTGCTGCCTCCAGATGTTTATACACCCTCAGACATGCATTCACTTCTTACGTCTTATCAGGTCTAATGTCTTATCACATACAACCAAAATGAAGATCTACAATGATATTATACGCCCCATTTTCCTCTGTAGTTCAGAAAACAAGACATTAAGCACAGGAGGGATTTTAGAAAGTTTAACTTCATTGAAAGAGAAGAATACGGGGCCGAGTGAAAGAGGAAGGCACTTAGAGAGCAAGAAAGATAAATGAAGTTCATGACCAGCCCAACGTTTTACAACATCAAAAGAGCAGACAACTCCAGGGGACAGATCACGTAATCCGTATGACAGAAACCCAACTAAACATGCTTTCATTGCCCCATTACAACAAAAAGACCCTTGGATCTGGCAAGAAACACACGGGAAGATGGCATGAAGAAAGATGCGGAATCTTTGAATGTAGTCGATTGGGAGCAAGCAGCAACAGACAGAATGCAGTGGACACTGATTGTTGACCCAGCGCATGATTTACAGGACTGAATACCGCTGAATAAATAAGTAAGTAAGTAAGCAATAAAGAGTCCTTCCTGTGGGGCAGCCGCAACTGTACCAATTCATTTTGTAAAATGAAGAAACCGCACAACAGCTGCTGAATCAACAAATTTTAAGGAGTACGAGATCGGTTTCAGAGCTCTTAAAGTTCCATTATCTGGTGTAAACTGTAGTAATGAAAATGTTGTGTTATAGTGCAATGGAAGAGAAACTTCAAGTTTTTTTGTTGTAATGTCAGATACAGAACTATGCAGTAAAACTTTCTAAAATAAAAGACAGAATAGGACGTTACTTACAAATTAAATCATTTAAACATCTGAGGCCATCCTCTCTCCAGTTTTGTCATGGAACGAAAGTTCCGTGTCAAAAGAATAAAAAGGGGAACCTAGAAAAATCCCAAAAACCGACATCATGACTGAACACCGAACGCCACCACAGTCATAAAAGATGTAGTCGTAAAATATACAAGATGCTATGAAGACAGGAAAACACATATCGTCTGGAATTACCTACAAGGCGACCCGATCGGGAACACTGACATGAAAACTAGGCAATAATAAATACTTGGGAGCCATGAGCATTGGGGGCGCTCACGACCCATAGCGTAGGCGCTGTATGAATCAGATGTATGAGTGGTAAACCGGTTAAACCGGAAAAGCGGGAAGTGGCAGCAGAAAGGAATGTAAAAACAAGGAAAATTATTACGTTACGTAGGTAACTAGACTTTTCTGAATAATCTCATAATTACGTAAAATATTTTTATGATCCTGGTCAGAGCGTACATTAATAGTATCAAGAGGATGGGAATAGAGACTTCTTAAGATTTCAGTTTCTTTCAGGACACTGTGTTCAGAGTGATTCCCTTCCGTGCTCCGTCTTTTTTTATCCAATTTGTCAACCACAGATCGCGGATACCAATTACGCGCGGCGATACACTTGATGATGACGAAACCCTCTGCAGTCTGTAAGACAACTAAAGTATCACTAACCTGTTGCAGCTAATGTTGGTTGTCACTCAAATGGATTGTCAAAGCTGACCTGGAATTGGCCAGGTCTATGTCTTCTTTAAATCTCATATGAAAATTCCTACCTCTTTGAGCCTGTATCTGCTCCTACACATCCAGCTTGTTTCAATACAATACAAGACGAGATAGGAGAAAGAATACTTCTTGAAAACTTCACTGTTCCTTAACTTATTGCTCAAATTTTTTGACACGAAAAAATTCCGGAACTATGCAGACTGAAAAAAATTTCTTCCCGGTCCTGTCTGATACGTATCGATGATATGGAATCTTGTAAACCTCATTCTTTTTCTTGTCCTCTACTGTGTTCAGAGTGATTCCCTTCCGTGCTCCGTCTTTTTTTATCCAATTTGTCAACCACAGATCGCGGATACCAATTACGCGCGGCGATACACTTGATGATGACGAAACCCTTTAATATTCCTCTGGTGTAAGGGGAACATTATTTAATCTGTTTACGAGAGACCTGAAGGTAGCAATTTTATATTTAAACGGGTAGTTTGATGTTACATTCCAGGACTAAATAAATTGACTCTTTTTCTATAAATATCAAACTTTACCAATTTGCGGTGATCTTTAAATACGACAAAGTCCGTTGATCTGAACATGAAAAAGTAGTTATTAAACGGAACTTACTAAGTTTGTTACACAGACTGTCATACTCTTGCTTGCTACCTCCATATACAACAAAAATATCGTCAACATAACGCTTCCAGCTCACCAACTTAGCGATTCTTCCATTTTAAGTAAGTAATTAAATAAGTACTCTTAACTGTAAGGCAACTCATGAGAGCGTGCTGCCGAAATACGTCTTGCCAATAAATATTACCAAAAAGTGTCTAAGCCAGTGAAAAATATTTCTTAAATTTTTTGTGGTGTCACCGCCAGACACCACACTTGCTAGTTGGTAGCTTTAAATCGGCCGCGGTCCATTAGTATACGCCGGACCCGCGTGTCGCCACTGTCAGTGATAGCAGACCGAGCGCCACCACACGGCAGGTCTAGAGAGACTTACTAGCACTCGCCCCAGTTGTACAGCCGACGTTCATAGCAATGGTTCACTGACAACTACGCTCTCATTTGCCGAGACGATAGTTAGCATAGCCTTCAGCTACATTTGCTACGACCTAGCAAGGCGCCGTATTCAATTGATATTGAGATTCTATTAATGTATCATCATGAGCGATGTTCTACAAATGTGGATTAAAGTTAAGTATTCCAGAAGCTACGTACTTTTCTTTATAGCATTCATTACGTATCCTGTTTCAGACCTCACGCCAGCCTGCGTGAGTTTAAGCGCGTGCCTTTCGGCTTCCTCTCATTGTGTCTAGGCTGTCTTGTCTAGACACAACAGTTTTAATACAGTTGCTGACCCGAACCAGTACCGGACAAGATGGATGAATTTCAGTGGTGTATAATTTGCATCGTTATCCTACTTAATTCTTCTGGGCAGTTCCCGTATGATGTTGAAAAGCAACCGTGGCTACTCATATCTTCTCTGCGTTCAAGTTGTGTGATATGAGTCGGTGCTTGCAGACTCGCAGTGACTGGGAAGCGCCTCTCTGTCTCTGAGGTCACGTAAAGGGATTCCCTGGCGACGGCAATATAACTCGGAATGAAGGGCGCGTCTCAGCCGGCATGTGCGCAGTTAGTGCGAAGCTGGCAGCTTGCCTCTCTCTGGGGTCTATAAAACTGCAGACGTGATCTTCATAGAGGGCAGGGCTGGTGGCGTAATTCTATTGCGTCTTGTAGAAGAGGAGGTGCTGTTAAGGACACCTGTTTTGTGCGTATGAATGGTAGTATTAAGGAGCAACAGAGATGAGATTACTAACAAACTTAACATCAAACTTCTGCATCTACACAGATACTCCGCAAGCCACCGTATGGAGCGTGGCGGAGGCTACCCTGTACCACAGCTAGTCATTTCCTTTGCTGTTCCACTTGCAAATAGAGAGAAAGATAAACGACTTCTGTATGCTTCTGTATGAGCCCTAATTTCTCGTATCTTACCTTCGTGGCCCTTACGCGCATTGTATGTCGGCGCCAGTAGAATCATTTGGCACTCAGATCCAATGCCGGTTCTCTGAATTTTCTCAATAGTGTTTCTTGAAGAGAGCTTCGCCTCCCCTTCAGGCATTCCCATTTGAGTTCCCGACTTTAAAACTTCCTGGCAGATTAAAACTGTGTGCCGGACCGAGAAACGAACTCCAGACCTTTGCCTTCTGCGGGCAAGTGCTCTATCAACTGAGCTACCCAAACACGACTCACGACCCGTCCTCACAATTTTACTTCCACCAGTACCTCGTCTCCTACCTCCCAAACTTCGCAGAAGTTCTCCTGCGAAACTTGCAGGACTAGCACTACTGGAAGAAAGGATATTGCGGAGATATGGCTTAGCCACAGCCTGGGGGATGTTTCCAGAATGAAATTTTCACTCTGCAGCGGGGTGTGCGCTGATTTCGTAGAGCACTTGCCCGCAAAAGGCAAAGGGCCCGAGTTCGAGTCTCGGTCCGGCACACAGTTTTAATCTGCCAGGAAGTTTCAAAATCAGCGCACACTCCGCTGCAGAGTGAAAATTTCATTCTGGAAACATTCCCCAGGCTGTGGCTAAGAGAAAGAGGCTTTTCATGATGAATCCCAAAATGCCGTGGTTGAGGGCTCAAATTAAGCTCCATAAAATTGAGAAACCCTTCCGTCCGATTATTAGCGCTTGTTCAAGCCCAGATTATTATGTGAATAGAGTTTGTCACGATAAACTGGAAAATATTATACTTTTGAGGAGACCTTTAGTTTTGGCCTTCTGCAAAATATTTGGGTGCCCGAGAGGGCTGTGTTAGCCTCATTTGATATAGTTAATTTGTATACGAACATCCCGGTCAATGAGACACTGGAGATTATCCACAAAAATTTGCTAAGGAATGGTAAGATGGTTTGTAATGAAGTAGTTGAGTTTATGGATTTGTTACGACTGACCTTGTCATTTAATAATTCCACATTTAATGGAAAAACATGTCGAACGAGATGGCCTTGCTATGGGGTCAAGCCTCTCAGGCTTTTTATCAGAGATTTTTTTGAATAAACTAGAGGTATCGCTTTTCAGCTCTCAGAGCGATTTGATAAATAACATTGTAATTTACTGGAGCTATGTTGATGTGATATTTCATTTATTTAAAGCGGGGTTGGAAGGGATACATCAGCTAGCTACCCATTTTAATAGTATGCATGTGAAAATTAAGTTCACAGTAGAGGTGGAAGTCGAAAAGTCCCTCAGCTATCTCGACTTACAAATTACTAAGAATAGGAATGGGTTGGAAATAGGCATATTTCGGAAGTCAACGAGAACAGACATAATAACTGCTGCGGATTCATGCTCCACCCCCCCCCCCCCCCCCCCGCGCATAGAAAGGGGCGTTCTTTTCGTCGATGTTCAACAGATTATACAGATTTAATTTGAGCAAAGAAGCCACTGATAGCGAGATTGTAATGATTGTAAGGATAGGACGGGCTAACGTGTTCTCGGAAAAAATTTATACGAGAGTTTGGAGCTAAAATTCGTGGCAAGACGCGGCAGTCGGGCCTCCAAAAATTAAATAGTAAGTTTGCGTCAATGAAATATGTTGGATCATGTGGCCAAAAAATAACTAGAGCCTTCAGGGAGATTGGCGCTCGCGTAGGCTTTCATACACGGAAGAAGTTGGGAGGGGGGGGGGGGGAATATTACAACATAAGGAAGAAGGGAAAACAGATAAGTTTAAGCAATCTGTTGTATACGAAATTAAGTGTGGAGGATGTGCTGGGACATACATTGGCCAGAAGGGTAGGGATTTTGCCACAAGGTTTAGAGAACATAACTATAGTAATAACAGTGGGCTGGGGTGCCATATGAGGGAGACTGGCCATAAGCTGGCCTCGATAGAAGAGAGGCTAAGGATTCTGCGTTTAGAACCAAAATGGATGATTTTAGATAACCTCGAAGATCTGGAGATCTATGCTCGTATACAGCACGCTGCCCACCCAGTCTTTAATGAACGGGCTTCCGGTGGGAACAACTGGTTTTTTGGCTTGTTTGAACGGATAATTATCCCCTCATAAGAAGTATTTTATAGGAGCTGGTGGTGTTCTGTGCGCGTACCGTTACGATAGGCTAGGTTTATTGCTGAGTGGTTGCCTAGTTTAACGTCATACGGGGAAAGTTAGAGGGGAAATAGGTTGGCATATTCGGATTTGTTCACCACCGTACCCTTTCGGTGGTCCTTGGTGACACAATGGTTTATTTATTGATTTGAGACCTTAAAGTTCTAATTTTTTTTTTAAATCTAGAGCTCTGCGGGATCCGGATAGCATAGATAGGACTCGGGCAATTGTCGTGCCACTAGTTTATATAAGGAATGTATGACGTATAACCCACGTGTACTTCGGGATTTTATGAAAATGCCCTTCCTCTCACCATTAAACTTTTTCCATGTGGTAGAGGGATGTAAGTTGTTGTTTGAAGGCTTCTATTTGGGCAATCGTGGGCCATTAGTATCGCTTGGCTGTAATTCGATAGGCGGAGGGCTGCCGCCGATGTGGTTGCCATTGGCTTTAACAGATAGACGTTTGCGTATGCGAGCTGATCACAGGGTTTTAGTTTATGACGGATAATATTGGTTATATTTAATTTGGTGGCATTCTTTTAGAGATTTGAGAGGTTGAAAGGTTTATTCATGAAGGAACTCCCCCCCCCCCCCCCCCCCATTATTAATTGTATATTGACATATGGTTTGAGTTGTACTTAGTGCCACTACTGGCTATAGACATAGTATGGCAATTTAAAAAAATAATTTAAAAAATCCTTTAGTGTTAACGTGTACGGAAGTACTATTCTGACTGCTAGTCGTAATTACATCCTATCAAATGTTATATGCTGAGTATATTATTATTAAATTACATGTGAACGCATGGAGCACATGACCATTCAGTGCCCACTACCGAGGGTGTTTCGCTTGCTAGTTGACTTGTTTAGCGTCAGTATACGCTCTGCTTCAAGACTGCTTGTGACGCAGTCATATGTTATTCGACACTTTCTTTGAGTTTTGAAGGCTGTACGCCTGTTTGGTTGTAAGTAGGCTGTTTAGGTTTTTTTATTGGTAACGCCAGGTAGCCCTCTGTATGAAAATCACTGGCTGTGCTGTGTGCAGTCTGTGACTGGTTTGCATTGTTGTTTGCTATTGTATTCTTGGGCAGCTGGATGTTAACAGCGCGTAGCGTTGCACAGTTGGAGGTGAGCCGCCAACAGTGGTGGATGTGGGGAGTGAGATGGCGGAGTTTTGAGAGCGGATGATCTGGACAGAGGCAGTAAATTTGTAAGACTGGATGTCATGAACTGATATATATTATGACTTTTGAACACTGTTAAGGTAAATACGTTGTTTGTTCTTTATCAAAATCTTTCATTTGCTAACTATGCCTATCAGTAGTTAGTGCCGTCAGTAGTTAGAATCTTTTATTTAGCTGGCAGTAGTGGCGCTCGCTGTACTGCAGTAGTTCGTGCAATGAAGATTTTTGTGAAGTAAGTGATTTGTGAAAGGTATAGGTTGATGTTAGTCAGGGCCACTCTCTTGTAGGGATTATTGAAAGTCAGATTGCGTTGCGCTAAAAATATTGGCTGTCAGTTTAGTGTTGATCAGAATAGGTAAAGAGCGAAATGTCTGAGTACGTTCAGTTTTGCTCAGCTGTTTGAAAATCAATAACGTAAGGGGTTTACGAGCACAGTAATTCATAAACTTTTCTAAGGGGACGTTTCATGGTTAGGAAGGAGTTGAAGTTTGTGGTATGTAACTCATATGACCAGATCTCATTTTCTGTAACGTTGAGACGTGTTGAGTGTGCTGTTCACTTACGTTTTGTACTTTTTTGTAACAGATGTCTGAAGACGGGTGCAATCCCGAAACGAGTAACATGTTCTAATAAAAGAGTCAACTGAACGTCTCATGACTTTATTGCGATTGTACAGCATTGGTTGCCAATTATTAACATTCATAAGATGTGCACGATGGGGGCGCGAATTGTCGTCCATGAAGACGAATGCCTCGCCAATATGCTGTCGATATGGTTGCACTATCGGTCGGAGGCTGGCATTCACGTATCGTGCAGCCGTTACGGCGCCTTCCATGACCACCAGCGTCGTTCGTTGGCCCCACATAACGCCACCCCGAAACAGCAGGGAACCTCCACCTTGCTGCACTCGCTGGACAGTGCGTCTAAAGCAGCCCATTCACAGCCCGACCGGTCCGCCAAACCGCTCGGGCTGTGTCTGGTCACCCCCGACCGCTGGGCGGCCTCTACCTGCGAACGCACACTCGTGTGGCAGGCGGCAGCGCTCACCATGCTAAAACAAAAAGGAAAACTTTCTGTGGCTGTAGCAGTGATGTTACGTGTAGATGAAGACAAGAAAAAGAAACGCTTATGATGAAAGAGTGGTTGGGAGATAAATCCAAGTTTTCTCACGTAAATCTGTTACGTACCCTCCAAGTTCAAGAGCCTACGGACTATAAAAACTTCTTACGTATGGATGACAATACTTTTTGTGAGTTACTGGATCTCATACGGCCTAAAATCGAGAAGAAAGAAACGCATATAAGAGCTACCATCACTGCTGAGGAGCGACTAGTAGCAACATTGCGATTTCTGGCTACAGGCAGAAGCTATGAAGAGCTGAAATACAGCTGTGCCATTTCATCTCAGCCGCTCGGAAAAATCATCCCTGAAACGCGTTGGGCCAGCTTTGACACACTGCAGCCAATATATTTAAGAGTAAGTGGATCACATTTTATTCAAATTACAAATAATGTTTTCATTATTTGCAGCCACTTTCCTCAGTTGCTACTTCAGTTATGCTTCATCATATAGATAAGAAAAAAACTTATTTCGCTATTGAATGTTTCATTTGCGTGTACAAACATGTTTCGCCTATTCACGTTAAGCATTTTCAGTAATCTTACTGGTCTCCGTCGTTTTTGAGGTCGTTGTTTTATAGGCTGATTCTTAATATTTCATGCACTCTGAAATAAAAAAATGAAACTCGTTTTGTTGAGTCGGGTCAGGTTTTATTGCTATTTCATTTTTTTAAAATCAGGCACATAAGAAATTTTTCGACATAAATACGCGGATTATGGTTTGAAGATTGTCTTACATTTGGATGAAGTCTAAATCACGTATACGAGATCGTATATTAACATCATTTTATGGAAGAAATGCTCTATTCAAAGATTTTTTACCAAATCCCGTTTATCTGGAAGGAGTGGATTCTACAGTGTCATTTGTGTTCATAGGTGATGAAGCTTTCCCTTTGATGCCGAATTTAATGAAACCGTATCCTCAAAGGAACTTAACAAGGAAGAAAAAGATCTTCCATTATAGGCTTAGCAGAGCTCGGCGGGTAGTTGAGAATGCTTTTGGAATAATAGCATACAGATTTAGAGTGTTATTAACGCCAATAGCGGTTGACGTAAAAACTGTTGATGGACTCGTTCTTGCATATACAGTTTTGCACAACTTTTTAAGGAAGAAGGCCCCAATTACATTCATACTGCCGCTGATTGCAATAACTCAAAAATTGTAAACCTTACTGATAAAAACTTGCAGTTATGTAGTCAACAAATGTTAAGACTCGATACGACACGACAAACCAGCACAGTTACTGCAGAGGAAGTGCGAGGAAAATACAAGCAATATTTCAGTGACGTGAATGAATTAGAATTTCAAGAAACTTTGATCATTTAGAGTTTATATCCAGAGCAACATTTATTTATACTTTGTATACTTAATAAATAAAAGCGTTTGTATGCTTACAACATCAATATCTGACTCATCATTTACTTCCTCAGTCTGTTCATCCTCCAGAGTCCTCCCCTGTATTAGTGAAGATATCCCACATCGCACCTCTTCTTGATCCAAGGTGAACTGCAGGAGATCGTAGTACCAAAGCGTCGGTTCTGGCACGTTTTCAGCAGCGCTTCCAGTTGCTGACTTAGCGTCCTGTATTTTTCTAAACTGTCGCCGGAAAGATGCTCGTAGAGAACAATTTTTTTTAATAACAAACGCCTTGTCTGCTGCACGATTTATCTCTTTGCACTTAGCTATAAGAACTTCGTAGGCTTTGTTCCTCATATCCCTATTGGAGTAGTCCTTCGATTTTATCTCCCACAAACATGGCGATTCTCTGTACATATTAATGAAACACGCCCAAAAGTCTTTGTTTTGCTCGAACGACATTATGATAAAAGCAGCGAAAAGCAGTGCCAACGAAAGAAGTAGTGAATAACACCGAGTCGGACACCGTACTGACAGAATGTGGGCTCGGAGGAAGAGGCCGGCCTGAGCTGTGGCCCCGGCCCAGCAGGTGGCGGTCGGGGAACCAGGTAGCGGCTCGCCGGTGGAGGCGACGCACCCGAACTCCGGACCCAAACGCGAGCCCATCGCCACACACAGGCCTGTCAGGATTCCTCCGAGCCATAATTCGCGAGTAACGGTCATCCACTGGAGTAGTATCGCTTGGGCGGCGTGAGCGAGGCATGCCATCAACAGTTCCTGTCTCTTTCTATCTCCTCCATGTCCGAACAACATCGCTTTGGTTCACTCCGAGGCTCCTGGACGCCTCCCTTGTTGAGAGACCTTCCTGGCACAAAGTAACAATGCGTACGCGATCGAACCGCGGTATTAACCGTCTAGGCATGGTTGAACTACAGACAACACGAGCCGTGTACCTCCTTCCTGGTGAAATGACTGGAAGTGATTGGCTGTCTGACCACCTCAGTCTAATAGGCACTGCTCATGGATGGTTGTTTACATCCTTGGGCGGGTTTAGTAATATCTCTGATCAGTCAAAGGCACTGTGCCTGTGATTCAATATCCACAGTCAGCGTCTGTCTTCAGGAGTTCTGGGAACCTGAGTGATGCAAAACTTTTTTTGATGTGTGTACCTGCGTCTCGTGGTTAGGTGCAAAGACGCTCCAATGCAAAGCAGTGAACTTTGTTTTATCGCAGTGTGAGTGGTGAAAGCCTTCTCTGGAAATGCTGTTGGTGGTAGCCGCAACCGTTTACTATAAACATTGTCGACATTGTTTACGATGAAAAGGAGAAAAGAGATATTGCAAACGGAGAATGTGACGGAGTGTCAACGGAAAATGGTCAAGCTGAGCGAATCGATGGTGCGGAAATTACAATAGTAGGGTCAGGATGCCGATGGAGTGTGACTAAGGCATTTACCCTAAAGAAGAAGAAGATGGAAGGAAACAAATAAATGTCCCGTTGAGGTACCAAAATAATGTGTCATTATGCAACACTTTTTTGAACAATATCAAGAAATACCTCAAAGTTTTTTTTGCTCATAACTGAAATTAAAAGCTGCCATGGAAATTTGATCTGTCTACCAGTTTTGCATTATAAAATTAGAAAAGCTACGAGATCATAATGTCCAACAAAGTTGCTAAATTAGTTTCTTATAGAAACAATGAAACATCAGGATTAAAGCGGCCACTAGTTTGCCTAGCCGAAACATGGAGTCATTCATACACATTACGCTGTTAGTAGCCGTCGGTGAAATAACTATACGTGAGTATTATTGTCAAGCAAGTGTACTGAACAGTGTTTAACTCTATCACATAGATGCGAGACATACGTCCTGTTGCTGCTGCACTTCTGATATACGACTAGAAAAAGCAGAGTATTAGACTATTATTCAGAAGTGTGTAGCAAAAGGCTTAAAAAATACTCAGCTGATTCCGGGACGATAGTCTTTTTTCCGGATATCACAACAAGCACGACCATAAACGACCTAGTTCGCTAAACCGTCAAATAGAGACCTGGATGATCAGTGATCACCCACATTATGAGAAAGGTCGGTCTGAGAGAAACCGAACATTTAGCGCTATTCACGAATCACCACCTCCACCTGTTTCTTCCACACACAAAATATTACAAAAAATGTATTTATCAAAACTTGACATATTCGTCGCATCGTAGTTATCCACGATCATTATTCATACAAAATTGTGCAATATTTTCAGTCTACAGATCGCTGCTATTTGTTTACAGACTTTCTGTTTCGGGCTGCGTCGCACACCTTCAGTTCTGTTAAACAAGGAAATAAGTTACAATTAAGTTCTAATCCTACGTTTACAAACCATAACTTATTTAGACAATGCAAAAGTTATGTATCATATCATACGTTGTGCTTACAGAGTAACTTGCTGCAACGGAGCTGTCAGTTCGCCGACATGTACTAAAAACATGCTCGCGTGCTAGTAAAGTAAAATCTTATGGCCTAGATGGTTAGGAGAACCCGAAGGTCAGAATCAGCCGTCTAATTGGAAAGGTTTTTCCTATCCCCCGCTCCCGCAGGCACCTTTCATTCGCCAGCCTGGGAATTGTGCGTGTAAGTGGATGTGTCAAGTGTAGGTGACTGTAATAGTGTGTGTGTGTGTGTGTGTGTGTGTGTGTGTGTGTGTGTGTGTACGTGTTGGAAATAATGATAGAAGGAAGAGGGTGAAACCCGGTCCCAGCACATAGCCTACTCCTGTCTAAGAGCACCAAGGGGTCCGCCAAGTTTAACGTCACCATCCGACGGACGGATCACCATCCACAGTGTCGCATGCCATCACTTCACGTCACACTCGGGGCACTAGCGCAAAGGCTGGTGGTCAAGCACTTCACGCCACCAGCTCTCCTGTCCCCTATGCCGTAATAGCAAAGGGGGAAATGTCAACAACATGCGGCTTATCCGGATGGTCACCCATCCAAGTATCGTTCGACCACAATATTACTGAATCAGCGAGTGAGGATACTTAGGTCAGCTTATCGCTTTTATCGTGATATTTCACGAAGACATGCTGAATCATTTGATACTGCGAGATCTGCTCAAAAAATTTCGGAACTTTGTCCACAAAATTTTTCTGCGCTTACCTTTTACGAGGTGTGTTTCTTTTTAAGTAAGTACTATTTTGAAATTTAAAAAAATACGTGCTAAGATATCTCAAAATTTTATTTTTACATGAAAGCCTGTACCTTAATTTACTTTTCTACATAATTTTCGTCAATATTGAGGCACTTGTCATAAAGTTATACCAGTTTTAGAATACCCTCCTCATTGAAGTCTGCCGCCTGACTTATTAACCACTGCATCACCACTGTTTTGACTTCGTCATCGTCTTGAAGACGCTGACCACCCAGGTGTTTCTTCAAGATGAAACATGGGCGGCCTACGTCACACCAGAATCAAAGCAACAGTCCATGGAATGGCGGCATTCAGATACACACAGAAAAGTGAAGTTTAAGCAAACAATTTCTGCCCGGAAAACCATGTGCACAGTTTTTTGGGACAGAAAAGGAGAATTGGTTGTGGAATTTATGCTTCGTAATGAGACAATCAATGCAGCAGCTTACTGTAAGACATTGCACAATCTGCGCCGTTCAATTCGGAACAAAAGACGTGGAAAGTTGAGCAAGGGCATCGTTTTGCTGCAAGACAATGCCCGTCCGCATGTGGCGAATCAGACCAAAGATCTCATCACATCTTTTCGATGGGAAACTTTAGATCGTACAGCCCCGATCTTGCGCCCAGTGACTACCATCTGTTCCTGCACTTGAAGAAACACCTGGGCGGTCAGCGTCTTCAAGACGATGACGAAGTCAAAACAGTGGTGATGCAGTGGTTAACAAGTCAGGCGGCAGACTTCTATGAGGAGGGTATTCAAAAACTGGTACAACATTATGACAAGCGCCTCAATATTGACGGAAATTATGTAGAAAAGTAGATTAAGGTACAGGCTTTCATGTAAATATAAAATTATTGAGATGTCTTAGCACGTCTTTTTTATATTTCAAAACGGTACTTACTTAAAAAACACGCCTCGTACTTACAGTGCTTTCGAAACACTCTCCTCCACAACTGATGCACCGCTCCCAACGCCGTTTCCACCTATGGAACGTCTCTTGCTGGATCACGTGGAGCGCTGTCTGCGAATTTTCTTTTACCTCGTCTACCGTTGCAAATCTTCGTCCTTTCAACAGGGTTGTCAGCTTTGGAAATGACAAAAAAAAAACGCAGAGCCCAGGTCTGGAGAGTACCAAGGATGAGGCAGCACAGTGATTTCGTTTTTTGTGCAACAGTCATGTACCACAGGGATGAATACGCGGGTGCGTTATCGTGATGCAAGAACCGTGAATTGTCTCGCCACATTTCAAGCCGTTCTCATTTTATCGCAGGCGTCGCAAAACGTCTCGATGGTACCATCGATTAACAGTCTGTCCCTGTGTAACGAATTCATGAGGGATCCTTCAAAATCAAAGAAAACTACAAGCATGGCTTTGACATTTGACCTTACCTGACGAGCTTTCTTTGTTCTTGGAGAACCTACCCGACCCATTGCGAAGATTGATCCTTGGTCTCAACACCGTAACTGTAGATCTCGTCTCATCAGCTGTTATGATTCTCTTAAGGACCATCTCATTCTCATCTTCGCGATCCAGAAGCTCTTCACAGATTGCGAGGCGAAGGTCTTTCTGGTCTTGACTCATGAGCCGTGGGACGAACTTGGCGGTAACAGGATGTATTCCAAGATGGTGTGTCAGGACTTCATGACATGATCCAACTGAAATGTTGCATTCTTCTGCAATCGGCCTAACAGTCGATCTTCGATTGGCACGCACAATTTCGTTGACGTTCCTGATGCGAACATCGTCGGTAGATATCGAAGGGCGTCCTGAAGCAGGATCATCTTTAACTTCCGTTCGACCATTTTTAAACCGTTAGAATCACTCGTAACACTGACTACGCTTTAAGAACTCATCACCGTAGGCTTCCTGCATCATTTGGCGTCTCTCTGTAAAGGTTTTTTTGAGTTTCACGCAAAATGTAATGCAGATGCGTTGCTCCTCAAACTCTGCCATCTTGAAATTAGCAAACTGTGCGGCACAACGATCTAGTCTGTACAGCACTGAACAATAACTAACAGACACACAACAATGAAACTTCCCACAGTTACAAATTAACTAGACGTATGTGCAGGCATTCCAACCGAATTTCGCTCCCGCAAACCATTGGCGCGAAATTACGAACGCTTCGGAATTTTTTGAACGGACCACATATGTGCATAACTGTCCTCAAATTATTCACGATACGATGCGTTTTCCTCAGTCACCACTGTACTTATTTACTGTAACGTCATCGTGTGTTTCCGATGACGGCCACGGGAGGCCAAGTGCAATGATATCAAAAAAATGGTTCAAATGGCTCTGAGCACTATGGGACTCAACTTCTGAGGTCATTAGTCCCCTAGAACTTAGAACTAGTTAAACCTAACTAACCTAAGGACATCACAAACATCCATGCCCGAGGCAGGATTCGAACCTGCGACCGTAGCGGTCTTGCGGTTCCGGACTGCAGCGCCTTTAACCGGACGGCCACTTCGGCCGGCTGCAATGATATCGAGGTCGGGTTATCCTGCACACTCCAGACGGTGCCTAACTTCGGTCATCTGACGGGAACCGGTGTATCCAGTTCGGCACGGCCGTTGACTTTCGCATGTCGTGGGTTTTTTATTAGTCTACAGCGCTAAAGGGTACCCTCTATCCTTAAAAAAACTAGAATATTGAAGTAATTCTTATACAAAAAATATTCCTGAGCACTACATATAAAAACACTGATAACGATTTTTTAACTTTTGTTTTTAATCTCACTTTGAGACGGGACCTACTACCAATGCAGTGGATTAACAAAGAGTCTGCGAAAGTATTTGAGTCTAAATACTGGAGCTGGTTACTGCAAGATCTCAAAGACAGTGGTAAAATAAATGTATCGCGAAAAACATATAGCGTAAGTTGAGAGGCAATGAAAGAGCCTTATGACAGGCACATTTCAATAATAAGACAGATTTCATGAACCTTCGGGTTAGTAGATACTTAAGCAAGTTTCCGCGCTTGTTTGCAAAAGGAGCATGTCCTTGTTGCAAAGAAACAGTAACGACATTTAGCACGTCAGAATAAACACTTCCATCTCTACCAGTTTCGCATGATAGACGTCACAGAACTTCCAACGGGGCTTAATCAAGTATCCACGCTTGTTTGCAAAAGGAGCAAGTCCTTGTTGCAAAGAAACAGTAACGACATTTAGCACATCAGAATAGACACTTCCATCTCTACCAGTTTCGCATGATAGACGTCACAGAACTTCCAACGCGGCTGTGCTGCTTCTACCATTCAACGCTTAATATAAAATATTAAATGTTGATGAAGTCGGTATACATCGTAGCAAACACATTATGCATTTTGAGAAATGACATGACGTATGATTAATGGTGCAGAAAGAGTCTAGTGATAACACTCATATTCTGTTTTTTGTCAGAACGGAGGTTTCATTAATACAACAGATAAGGAGCCTAATACGTCAGTCATCTGAAAATGCCACTTGTCGTCACCCAATGGACAACCAGTTGCGGTATCGGCCTGAAAATCCCAGCCTTCGTTGTCGATGGACAGCAGTTATACAATGTGATCAAAAGTATCCGGACACCGGGCTGAAAATGAGTTACAAGTTCGTGGCGCCCTCCATCGGTAACGCTGGCATTCAGTATGGTGTTGGCCCACCCTTAGCCTTGATGACAGCGTTCACTCTAGCAGGCATACCTTCAGTCAAGTGCTGGAAGGTTTCTTGGGGAATGGCATACTATTCTTCACGGAATGCTGCACTGAGGAGAGGTATCGATGTCGGTCGGTGAGACCTGGCACGAAGTCGGCTTTCCAAAACATCCCAAAGATGTTCTGTATGGTTCAGGTCAGGACTCTGTGCAGGCCAGCCCACTACAGGGATGTTATTGTCGTGTAATGACTCCCACCATAGGCCGTGCATTATGAACAGGTGCTCGATCGTATTGAGAGATGCAGTCAAATTCAAATGACTGTGAGCACTATGGGACTTAACATCTCAGGTCATCAGTCCCCTATAACTTAGAACTACTTAAATCTAAGTAACCTAAGGACATCACACACATCCATGCCCGAGGCAGGATTCGAACCTGCGACCGTAGCGATCGCGCGGTTCCAGACTGAAGCGCCTAGAACCGCTCGGCCACATTCGGCCGGCAAAAGATGCAGTCGCCATCCTCGAATTGCTCTTCAACAGTGGGAAGCAAGAAGGTGCTTAAAACATCAATGTAGGGTTGCAAGCCCCCTCCATGAAAAACACAACACCTCAATACCACCGCCTCCGAATTTTACTGTTGGCACTACACTCGCTGGCAGATAACGTTCACCGCGCATTCGCCATACCCACACCCTGCCATCGGATCGCCACCTTTGAAACGTCCCCTTTTGAAAAATTATATACGTGACTGGGCTTAAACTGACACACAATATTTTTAGCGCAACGCAATCTGACTTTCAATAATCCCTACAAAAGAATGGCCCTGACTAACATTAACCTATACCTTTCACAAATCACTTACCTCACAAAAATCTTCGTTACTCGAACTACTGCAATACAGCGAGCGCCACTACTGCCAGCTAAATAAAAGATTCAACTACGGAAGGCACTAACTACTGATAGGCATAGTTAGCAAATGAAAGATTTTAATAGAGAACAAACAATGTATTTACCTTAATAGTGTTGAAAAATCATAATATACATAGCAGTTCATGACATCTAGTCTTACAAATTTCAAAACTCCGCCATTTCTCTCCCCACATCCACCACTGCTGGCGGCTCACCTCCAACTGCGCAACGCTACGCGCTGTTCACATCCAGCTGCCCAACACTACAATGGCAGACAACAATGCACACCAGCCACAGACTTCACACAGCACAGCCAGTGATTTTCATACAGAGCGCTACGTAACGTTGCCAATAAGAAAACATAAACAGCCTACTTACACCTTGTGTACCGTGATTGGTCACTCCACACAACGTTTTACCACTGTTCAATCGTCCAATGTTTACGCTCCTTACACCAAGCGAGGCGTCCTTTGGCATTTACCGGCGTGATGTGTGGCTTATGAGCAGCCGATCGACCATGAAATCCAAGTTTTCTCACATCCCTCCTAACTGTCATAGTACTTGCAGCGGATCCTGATGCTGTTTGGAATTCCTGTGTTATTGTATGGATAGACTTCTGCCTATTGCAGATCATGACCCTCTTCAACTGTCGGCGGTCTCTGTCAGTCAACAGTCGAGGTCGCCCAGTATACTTTTGTGCTGTACGTGTCCCTTCATGTTTCCACTTCACTATCACACAGGAAACAGTGGACCTAGGGATGTTCAGGAGCGTGGAAGTCTCGCGTACAGACGTATAACACAAGCGACACCCAATCACCTGACCACATTCGAAGTACGAGAGTTCCACGGAGGGCCCCGTTCTGCTCTTTCACAATGTATAATGATTACTGAGGTCGCTGACATGGAGTACCTGGCAGCAGGTGGCAGCACAATGCATCTAGTATGGATACCGTCTGTTTCTGGGGGTGTCCGGATACCTTTGATCGCATAGTGTAATTATGTAATGAAACAATGTTAAAACCTCAGATCCAACTTACAAAATAAACTAAATAGAAACAGATAGCATGAAGAATGAGAAACGGTATAGTTTGCTAATTAAGTTGGCAGTATTTGTTAGAAATAAAACAATGCGTGAAGCCATTGAATCAGGAGAAGGGTGAATTTGAAATGTTGGAAGTATCAGGTATAAAGTACTTCACTGTAGAACTACCCGTCTCTAATAACGGTAATCTTCCTTCCTTTAACGAAACTGCATTCGCTGAGTAACGAGCTTCCGTTTTCCGTCTGTTCAGGAAAACTTTATGCACTGATAAATCGCCTGCTTCGCGTATGGTAAAAGCCAGATCCCTCACTTTTTGGAACGATTTTGTTAATCAGTGTTGGCGCCCCTGTAGTCTTTCAGCACTTTATTGGGTTCTGGCGCTATTTCAGAACGTACCTTCAGACACTCAATGCTATGAAACTAAGGGAGACCACTATTTCTAGCAGACAGATACAGGGTGTTTCAAAAATGACCGGTATATTTGAAATGGCAATAAAAACTAAACAAGCAGCGATAGAAATACACCGTTTGTTGCAATATGCTTGGGACAACAGTACATTTTCAGGCGGACAAACTTTCGAAATTACAGTAGTTACAATTTTCAACAACAGATGGCGCTGCAAGTGATGTGAAAGATATAGAAGACAACGCAGTCTGTGGGTGCGCCATTCTGTACGTCGTCTTTCTGCTGTAAGCGTGTGCTGTTCACAACGTGCAAGTGTGCTGTAGACAACATGGTTTATTCCTTAGAACAGAGGATTTTTCTGGTGTTGGAATTCCACCGCCTAGAACACAGTGTTGTTGCAACAAGACGAAGTTTTCAACGGAGGTTTAATGTAACCAAAGGACCGAAAAGCGATGCAATAAAGGATCTGTTTGAAAAATTTCAACGGACTGGGAACGTGACAGATGAACGTGCTGGAAAGGTAGGGCGACCGCGTACGGCAACCACAGAGGGCAACGCGCAGCTAGTGCAGCAGGTGATCCAACAGCGGCCTCGGGTTTCCGTTCGCCGTGTTGCAGCTGCGGTCCAAATGACGCCAACGTCCACGTATCGTCTCATGCGCCAGAGTTTACACCTCTATCCATACAAAATTCAAATGTGGCAACCCCTCAGCGCCACTACCATTGCTGCACGAGAGACATTCGCTAACGATATAGTGGACAGGATTGATGACGGCGATATGCATGTGGGCAGCATTTGGTTTACTGACGAAGCTTATTTTTACCTGGACGGCTTCGTCAATAAACAGAACTGGCGCATATGGGGAACCGAAAAGCCCCATGTTGCAGTCCCATCGTCCCTGGTCTGGGCCGCCATTTCTTCCAAAGGACTCATTGGCCCATTTTTCAGATACGAAACGATTACTGCATCACGCTATCTGGACATTCTTCGTGAATTTGTGGCGGTACAAACTGCCTTAGACGACGCTGCGAACACCTCGTGGTTTATGCAAGATGGTGCCCGGCCACATCGCACGGCCGACGTCTTTAATTTCCTGAATGAATACTTCGATGATCGTGTGATTGCTTTGGGCTATCCGAAACATACAGGTGGCGGCGTGGATTGGCCTCCCTATTCGCCAGACATGAACCCCTGTGACTTCTTTCTGCGGGGACACTTGAAAGACCAGGTGTACCGCCAGAATCCAGAAACAATTGAACAGCTGAAGCAGTACATCTCATCTGCATGTGAAGCCATTCCGCCAGACGCGTTGTCAAAGGTTTCGGGTAATTTCATTCAGAGACTACGCCATATTATTGCTACGCATGGTGGATATGTGGAAAATATCGTACTATAGAGTTTCCCAGAACGCAGCTCCATCTGTTGTTGAAAATTGTAACTACTGTAATTTCGAAAGTTTGTCTGCCTGAAAATGTACTGTTGTCCCAAGCATATTGCAACAAACGGTGTATTTCTATCGCTGCTCGTTTAGTTTTTATTGCCGTTTCAAATATACCGGTCATTTTTGAAACACCCTGTATGTGGGTTTGACCAAATAAGAGGTAAAGATGGTCGAAAAGCAATACAAAGAAAGATGTGTCATTTATGGGCACTCAATGCTGAAATGGAACGTACATAAGTCAGTAGTCCACTGGATGTGAAGAAGGCAAGAATGTAAGCTGTCGAAATTTTTGTGCACAAAAACAAAACCGTCAACTGTACACCGAATGCACACCATCTACGAGGGTAATCCCAAAAGCAAGGTCTCCTATTTTTTTATAAGTTCATAGACCTGTTTACTTCTACAATGATTTGCATCAGTTTTCAGCTTGAACATTTAGCTATTTTTTGACATAATCACCATTTCTGTCGAAGCATTTTTGTAGATTCTGTGGCAGTTTTTGTATGCTCATGTCATACCAGCTCGCCTCCATGCTGTTCAGAAAGTTATGAACCTCTTCTTTCACCTCGTCGTCGCAGCTGAATCGCTGGGACCATAATTAACGCTGACAGGTACTGTGAGACTCTGATAAAATTCAAACGGGCAATTCAGAACAGGAGAAGAGGAATGTTGAGCAAGGGCGTACACATTATCCATGACAACGCTCGCCCACACATCGCTCGGCAAACCGTTGCTCTCCTGCAACAGTTTCAGTGGAACAAAATCACCCACCCACCCTACAGTCCCGATTTGGCGCCCAGTGACTACCACTTGTTCCCTAGGTTAAAAGAACATTTGGCCGGAAAGAAAGAGTGTTGACTGTACACAAATCAGTTGCGTATCCCAGCCAGTCATGAGCCACAAAAACTAATTATACCTGCAGAAAGTGTCATAAAACTTTAAATATTCAGCTCTAACAAGTAGCAGCACTATAATTCGCTGCTAGTTACCCTTGACGGTTATTTCATCTCATTTCCTGCCACTTGGTATTTTGCTGAGTTTGCACGTTCCTTAGTCTCTGTTGATTTATTTCTCCGTGTCTTACTGAGTTTATTAATTTCGCAACAGTTGACTACAAAAAACAAAAGTCTGCGTCAAATGTTGTTTGATGCTGACGAAATCCACCGAGTGAAATTTTTAATAAAGTTTTTATTAGATTTTTCGGTGTTTAAAATAAGCAAAATTCTTTAATCTCTATTTTTAATCAAGTATTAAAGAAGGATTATGATGAGAAAACCATAATCAACTCATGCAGATTGGTTTAATCATTGACGAGAGAGATGACAAATATTCAGGTCGACTGTAGTCAGATCGCTAAGCCACGAAATACCAGCGAATTCTACCTGCTGGTAGCCAGTTCGAGCCTTGGTAGTGAAAGTATCATCGCCGTTATTAGGGGACAATAGGCGGCGGGTAGGTGACGTAAGGTTCCTCATGGGAAAAAATCATGACTGTCTCCTTTTTTGAGCCATCAGTCTCTTGACTGGTTTGATGCGGCTCACCACGAATTCCTTTCTTGTGCCCATCTCTTCATCTCAAAGTAGCACTTGTACCCTCCGTTGTCAATTATTTGCTGGATGTATTTCAATCTCTTCCCCTGATATTATGGCCGATATTTGATACTAGTAGACTTCTTTTGACCAGGAATTCCCTCTTTGTGATAATCTGATTTTTATGTCCTCCTGGCTACGTCCATCATCTGTTATTTTGCTTCATCGCTACTTTCATTTTTGCTGCTTTTCATTGCTTCCATCTTTCTTCTATTGATTCTCAATCCATGCGCTATACTAAATATCCCCATTAAACACGTTCTCTAATTCTTCACTTTCAATGTGCCATGTCCAGCATCCCATGTGTTTCGTCCGTGTGCAGACTTCTGCTTGGGCTCTTGTCGCGCTGACGTCATGAGATGGAGGGCTACCCGCACGTGTGATTGATGGCAGCGCCGCTGGGGCAGAGTGCTGTGGACGAGTGCAGTCAGCTGGTGTGGAGCAAGAGCAGTGAGAATGTGTCACTAAAAACGAACGTGAGCGATTCTGCTTGCAGAGACCTGCATGCCTCGTACCATACCGAATTCTCTGAGTTTCCCTTTATGTGCACTTCCGTAATCTCAGTTACTTGTTAACTTTAAGTTACCTAATCTGTAGTATAACAATCTCTACATCTGCGAGGGCTATTACAAATTAAACTACGAATGGATATTAAAAGAAGTAAAATAAATAAATTCTTTCACATACCATCTGTACATAAACGTCGAGGAACATTTGTCGTACAGTGGCACCAGTTTCTTCATCGCTTCATCAAACAATGGTGGCGCCTGGTCCTTCAGCCACTTGTCGCCAGCATCCTTGAACTTATGGCCGAGTAGCTCTTGGGGCAGAGATGAAAGGCGCTTGTTGCCAGGCTCGGAAGTCTCCTTCGGTGGAGTAGCAGTATGGAGTCGCGCATTGTCCTGAAGGAGAATGTTTCGTTTGGCAATCTTGGCGCCCCTTCAGCTTGCTGGAAGTGAATGACAGAACGTATCTCATAACTGCCGGGAGAGGCAATGACAAGGACCTTCCAGCCGTTTGTGACTTACACACTGACGAACGCTACAGAACGCTGACCGACGTAACGTGACGATTCTCAGTACACTGCTAGAAAAAAAAGTCGACGTCGCTTTTGATCCGATACCACCAGGGGGATAGAGGATGTACTAATAAAGGTTTCAACATCGTCGGCCAACAGATAGCACAGTGACGCAACTACCAGAGCGCCATCTGTGTCTACCATTTAATAAGGAATGCACACAGCCAGAACACTCAGAGTGGTGCAAACATGTGAAGCAAGCAACCCTGCCACAGAAACGCATTCGTGCTTCCTACAGTCAACTGAGTGAGTTTGGAACGGGGCAGATTATGGCCTTCCAAGTGTCGGGACGGCCCTTTCGGAGAATTGAAACACAAGTTGAACGTGCTGCCTCGGTTGTAAAACGATGCTGGTATCACTGGTCACGTGAACATTCTCACACCCGTAGACGAAGTTCTGGATGTCCACACAGCAAAGTCAACCGTCAGCATCGTCGTATTGTAAGGGGAGCAGTAGCATATCGTACAGCTACCACAGGGCAGGTTAGAGAAGTTGTGAGTCCAGACATGTCAACACGAACCGCCGTGAACAGGTTATTAGCAGTGGGACTACGGGTACGCACACCTCTAGCCCGTCTTCCACTCACACCATAGCATCGACATGCACGGCTTGACTGGTGCCGTGAGAGGATCTCCAGGAAGACGGAATGGTCCGTCATGGTCTTCAGCGATGAAAGCAGATGATATCTCCTGGTCGTTCCCAATGGTCTGGAGTGTGATAAGCTACAGCTTTCGTTCACGTTTGGTGTTTCTGAAGCCTAATGGTCTGCAGTGTAGTAAGCTACACAGTCGTTCACGTCTGGTGTTTCTGGAGGGGGCGCTAACCAGCGCTCGGTACGTGCATGATGTTGTTAGACATGGTCTGCTGCCGTTTTTGCAACAGGAAGGTGATATGTTGTTCCAACAGGGTAGTGCTTGCCCATACACTGCCCGTGAAACTCAACAGGTTCTGCAAGACGTGCAGCAAACATCCATGGCCACCACGATCTCCGAACTTGTCTCCAGTCGAAAACGTGTGGGATATGACGGGACGGGAAGTGACTTGGGCGATTCATCAACCAAAAATTCTTCCAGAACTACGTGAACAAGTGGAGCAGGCGTGAGATACCGTATCCCAGGACAGTGTTCCCCATCTTTACGGTCCACTGGATGTCAGTCAGCGCCTGTATTGCCGCCTGTGGACGCCATACTATCTACTAATATGGTTGTTTTAGAATGAGTCGTTACCCGGTACGTCAGAACCGCTTGTGCTAATAATCTGTAAATGTAATCATTTCATGTACTCCAGATGTACTGTTGCACTAATAAATCTCGAGCGAATTGGAAACCTTCAGAGAGGTGTTCTAATTTTTTTTTTCTGGCAGTATATCTTCTGCTAACTATGCAAGCGCCATGAAAGCATTTGTTGATTTTTAGTAGCCAATGAAAATATGCTTTATGTATAACTCCTTTATCATTCGTAAGTTGTAATTTTCACAATGGTTACCACGAATGTATCAGGAGTCGACTCCAGCGTACTAGGAGAAAAGCGGTACGCATCATACAGGGTAAAATACGATGTCTACTGGCAACAGTCACAGTTTATGTTATTTTATTTCTGCTACGCTTTTCAGAGGATTAAGGGGGGACGCGGACCAAAATTGTGAAAATTTTTTTATGGATCTTCATTTACTACATGTGTAAGTAGGCTGTTTACGTTTTTATGTTGGTAACGCCACGTAGCGCTCTGTATGAAAATCACTGACTGTGCTGTGTGCAGTCTGTGACTGGTTTGCATTGCTGGAATATTTGCTACTGTAGTGGTGGGCAGTTGGATATGAACAGCGCGTAGCGTTACGCAGTTAGAGGTGAGCCGCCAACAGTGGTGGATGTGGGGAGAGAGATCGCAGAATTTTGAGAGCAGACGATCTGGACGTGTGTCCATCAGAAAGAGTAAATTTTTAATACTGGATATCGTGAACTGATATATATGTATATATATAATGACTTCTGAACATTGTTAAGGTAAATACATTGTTTGTTGTCTATCAAAATCTTTCATTTGCTAACTATGCCTATCAGTAGTTAGTGCCTTCAGTAGTTAGAATCTTTTATTTACCTCGAAGTATTGGCGCTCGTTGTATTGCTGTAGTTCAAGTATCGAACTTTGTGCAAGAGTACATTGATTTTGTTCCGACATATTTTTCAAAAAAGGAACATTTGTACTCACCTTCTTGAAAAAATTTCAGTTGTGTATAATTAAAAAATATAACTTCAATAAGCATGAAAAAGTATTTATGTATCCATATAACATTCCTTAACAGTTAACAGCTGTGCCAAATTTAGTTACACTGTGTAAAAAACTTTGTACTTTATAAGGTTTTTTCAGAGTATTGCTACATCATATACGTCCCCCCCCCCCCCCCCCCCCTCCCGCCGTAAACCTCCATTATGAGATGGATTTCTGTGAGTTAATACGCTAATACGACACGTATGTGCTGTGTGTGCGACTCTGAGGTAATCTGTGATGTTTTATCCAGTGGTCAACGGCTCGTTTCTGTGTCGTGTCGCATCACATACACCATTTTGTAATCACTAAATCGAAAAAAAATGTCGTATAGAATCTAATTTGTACGAAGAAACTAAGGAGTAATATTCGTGTTAACAGTCGCAAATTCAAAAACAGATTGATATTTAGCTACAAGTTTCAAATAATGATATAGGTCTTTCGTTGAATCGATGAATAGATGCATAAATATTAATATCCCCAATCCTCACAGATTCTTTTCTGCCGTAATCACATAACTTAAGATTATGTAAACATTTGAGTAAGCAGTATGGTGTGTTGTAAACATCAAGTGTAGAGAATGTGTAAATTAATTATGTAGCCAACAGTGGCAAAATTTATCATTTTAATAGTATCTTACATTGGTAACCTGATAACATCTTGCTTACTTAAATGTACACAAAATAATGGGATACGATTACGTGACAAAAATAAATTTGTGACCACTGGATGCAATAAAATTTTTATTTATGTTGGTCTTCGTAACGAGGACCTCCACAATGCTGCGAGACTGGTTGGAAAAGAGTGTTTCATTTTATTTTTGCCACTGGTAGCTGCGTTTAATTTTCTTGGCACTTATTAGATTCTAGGCACCATCTATTTTCACTGCACTGCGTACAAAGTGAATGTGACACGACAGGAAGGAAAGACTGTGGCTGCTACAGGTTCATGTACCTTAACAATTATATTTCAGTTATTTTAAATCAATGTTCCCCACAAAGCTACGAACCACGTACTGAAATAGTGTTCTGTTTTCCCCTGAATCCATTACACAGTACCATAGGTTACATCAGAGTCGTAACAGAACACTTACATTCGCATCAATTTACGATTTAAGCATCTGAAACGCCAAGTGAAAAATATAAATTGGGACTGATAACAGTAAACTTATTGTCTCAATCGATATAAAAGGCAGTCACTATAAAGTTTGACCTAAAATGTTCACATTTAAAGGCACACCAGATCTGACAGAGTGCATTAGAAAGCGCTGTGTGGCAGAACGAAGATTATCCGTGAAGAGAAGCAGAGCGGCTGCTGTCTGCCACAGAGAGCTTCTTAGGTCTGTGTGGCAGTGAGTGCTGCCTGTGCGAGGACTCTCCGTCCATTATGTAGGAGAGCGGGAAAGCAGTTGCCCCTGGCGCACTATGCAACGCCTTAGCCTTTCTGAAACCGCGGGTAGCAGATTTACAGAAAAGCAGGGGCTTACCAAGCTCGTCTTGCCTGCGCCGTAAAATATTAATACTTAGAGGCGTGATGAAAAAAATATTAGTGACGTAAAAGACTTTGCAACAGTCTCTTGCTACCATTTAGTTTTATCACGCTTTTGGTATTTTACGTAAGCGTTTATTGCGGTAATGTTTTCGGCGGAACTCACACAGGGTTCATGCTTTGTTGCAGTTTTTTCAACTTGAAATATGGTACGAATATAAGAACTTATATAGAGCATTAACTGTGAAAACAAATGCTACTCCATTGAAATTTTATTCAGTACAGTCAATGTAATGAAATTTTCATGTGAGTGTACACACATAAAAATAAACTGACCATAAAAGTTGACGGAAATCGAACAGTGAGTTATTCAAGGATATGTCGTGGTTGCTGTGTTATTAGCTACATGGAGTAAGTAATCTAGGAATGAGAGACACTAACTCAGCCGGTTAAAGAATTTACAGAAACGCGTCACTACCAATATTACTCGTATTATTTTCAGACCATCATATATTAACAGCTGAAAGTGAAGATAGTTTACGAAGGTCTCCATAAAACACTTCAGAGTATCCTCACAAACCACAACATGAAAATTTGTTAAACTAAAACGAAGATAACGTCTGATGGTGGAAAGATCTTTCTAGAGTAAAAATTTTAGTCAGCAATAAAATAATAGAACAGATATAGTATTGCAAATATTTCAGTCAATAATAAAATACTAGATCAGATAATTCGCTGTAAAAGATCTTGCTCTCTCGAACTCTTAGGCGAAATAATAAAGTAAAAGCAAGTACGAAAGAAATCCTTAAAGAGAAACAAAAGACACATATCAGGATAAAAATACAAGATTTTTGAAGACAACTAGAAAACCAAAAATGGGATGAAGTGTGTAGTGAAACCAAAATAAACGCGAAAGTCTCTAAATTCACAAAATTAACTAAATTTAACTTTCAGAAGATATTTCCATGAGTACCCATATCAGTATCAGCCCTACATCCTTAATTATTGGTTTGATGTGTACAATCTCTGTCTTTCCGTACAGCTTTTAGCATCTGCAATTCCGTCCAGTAACATGCAGGTTATGCTGTGATGTCGTAACCCATGGTTATCATTTTCTCTCTTTCTCTTATCAGTGTTTTCCAAATGTTCCTTTCTTCGCCGATTCTGCAGAGAGTCATCTCAGTCCTTATCTCAGCAGTCCGCCTGATTCTCAACATTCTTTTGTAGCACTACAGCACAGATGCTTCCATTCTCTTCCGTTCGGATTTCCCCACAGTCCATATTTCACTACCAAACAACGCTGTGCTCCAAACGAACACTCTCAGAAATTTCTTCCTCAGATTAAGACCGATGTTTAATAACAGTGGACTTTTCTTGGCCAGGAATACTCCCTTTGTCTGTGCTACTTTTGGTTTTTATATCCTCCTTGCTCATACCATCACTGGTCGTTTTCCTCCCAAGGTAGGTGAATTCCTCAAATTTGACTACTTCGTGATCACCAATTTTGTTGTTAAGTTTCTCGCTATTCTCATTTCTGCTACTTCTGATTGTCTTTTTCCAATTAATTCTCAATCCATATTCTATTCTCATTCAATTATTCATTCCATTCAACAGATTCTGAAGTTCTTTTCTTTCACTGAAGCACCAACCGCGAACATGAAACTGCATGCAGCTTCTCCGATAAGTACATATCTTCATCACATTGACTCTCATAATAGAACTAGTACTCTGATACCCTAACAGACAATCATTTTGGCTCTTTTTACTTCTTCACCATTCTGTTCATACGTACTAATGTGTGAGATTGTGATAACAGCAATATGAATAGATCTTTTTACGAGGCATATTGTAAGAAATGGTGATGCAGAGCATCAGACCGTTCTCGAGTTCAAGGTCACAAGATTCATAAAATGAAACACAAAAATTTGCAAACAACCGATCTGCCTACTTGCTATGGGTACACATTGCCAGTACCTTTTTATTTCATAATGGACAGCTCATGTTACGACGGTACTGGGCACTATGCACTGTAGCTTGAATAATTAGCTCGAGCCCCCACGCGCTATGGCAGGAAAAAATATATAATTGTTACACTCAACTTAATTGAGCGGCTCAGCGCTGTGGCAGGTCTCAATGTTTGGCTACGTTTTTCGTCATAGGGTGCCAGCCCACACCTGTAAGCTGAAATAAAATATAAAAACAATGCAGGCAGGTACTGCGATGAAATTTAAATTTTGAGTCACTCATGTTGATGCATAATTTGAACAAGTAGTTTATTTCTGTGTTTTTCACGAATAGTCTTCAATATGCTGACCAAACACTTAAAAATGCAGTCTGAGAGGCCTTTACGTAAAGGCGGCCGTTAATAACTGATGCTACAACACTTCACCATAAAATTCAAATGTCGCGA
The DNA here is from genome assembly GCF_021461395.2 of Schistocerca americana. NCBI lineage: Eukaryota > Metazoa > Arthropoda > Insecta > Orthoptera > Acrididae > Schistocerca > Schistocerca americana. Next base: position 271,994,530 of record NC_060120.1, on the reverse strand, counting down.
TCACGCAACTCGACAGCCTGTTCACAGTTCACTAAATACAATGTTGTCTGTTGTCCTAAGCCACTATATTGCGCAAAACTTGATCGTTTTTTAATGTCTCTACATACATACTTGTCCCCGATCGTGGTTACCAACGCAATACTATCCCCAGATGGGCGTCATGTCCGACTCTTAGCGTCGCTCAAAACCAACTCCGCTGTCATCAAAGATGGCTGCTCTATGCACCCTCGAGACGACTGCCTAACTCAAAACAATGTTTGACAAAAAGAATTACGAATATTCTAAAACTAAACACAAAAACACATATGATATATTGAAAGACATGGTAAATTTCCGGGAAATAACAATTTAAGGTCCAATTTTCAGCATCTGCCACCGTTTCTTCATAAATAATGTACTTGTGGCGTGATATTGCTTTTCCCGGATTTTTGACACTAAACGTAAATAAACAGATAAAAATACATACTTAATTACTCATCTACCTCTTTGAACTTTAGATTGATGCACCTAGTTTCGTCTCTTTAAATTTTTTTATTACCAAAAACACAGTTTCTCTCTGTCTAATCCCATATTCCGACTTCTCATTCAAAAATGGTACATATTCAGCTAATTCGGCTGTGATCGATCGGTCGGCCGGAGTGGCCGTGCGATTCTAGGCGCTACAGTCTGGAACCGCGCGACCGCTACGGTCGCAGGTTCGAATCCTGCCTCGGGCATGGATGTGTGTGATGTCCTTAGGTTAGTCAGGTTTAAGTAGTTCTAAGTTCTAGGGGACTGATGACCTCAGAAGTTAAGTCCCATAGTGCTCAGAGCCATTTGAACCATTTTTTTTTTATTTTTTTTTTATTTTTTTATTTTTTTTGTGATCGCTCGATGCAGCTCTGCTAGCCGCATCCGTAAACACTTTGTTCATATTAATCGGGCAAAGCATTGCCGAGATATTATCTTGTGAACTTCCATAACTTTATAAATTTTAAGATTATAATAACTTTTAAACTATTATATATTTTTGTGGCGCGTTTAGATAATTTAGATTTATATATATTTCTGTCCATGAGTGCCAACTCGCACCTCTGTGTCACTTTCAGTTCTGTTTTTATCAATTTTTCTCTGGAATTCCTCCAAGCACGGTAACACGGCCATACGCGCCCCTGACAAGCGCTCGGGTTTTTCCAAGGCCGCATAAACGCTATCCGCTCGCCACGGCTCCGTAGCATCCGCCAGCCACGTGCTCTGTTGCGGGAAACTGCCGCTCTACTCCCCCCCCCCCCCCCCCATAACTTGTATTCTTACAATGTACAGCCCACAAAAACCCTGAAGTATATAGAACACTGATGGTGACAGATTGTCTTAATGTTTCCCTCACGATGTTTAAAACAAACTAAACGCTTGGCATTATTCCAGTCTGGGAGCTACCTAGACTGATACGAAAGTGGAAGTAACAAACTTCAAAATGGCACGATCTCTTTAGCAAAGCATTTATTCAGATTAGTGGTTTCAACAAAACTATGTTGCCATTCTCGGATCTTATGCACTAGTACATCTGTTTTCATTCTGATCTTATTTGTGTCAGACTCATATGGAAATATGTTGCTTATTATGGTGGTAAACATCAAAGCAGGTAATGCGGATGCCCGCATCTCGTGGCCGTGCGGTAGCGTTCTCGCTTCCCACGCCCGGGTTCCCGGGTTCGATTCCCGGCGGGGTCAGGGATTTTCTCTGCCTCGTGATGGCTGGGTGTTGTGTGCTGTCCTTAGGTTAGTTAGGTTTAAGTAGTTCTAAGTTCTAGGGGACTTATGACCACAGCAGTTGAGTCCCATAGTGCTCAGAGCCATTTGAACCAAGGTAATGCGGACTCGTCACGTAGTTATTGATCAGTTTAGACAGAAATTCTTTTCCATTGGAAGATTTGATCAAAAACTGCGGCAACTTGTTTTCAGCGCTGAATAAGGTAACTATCTAGGCTGTGAAATACAAAATTTTGAGAGTTATCTTAGAGGAGGAAATAAATAGCCAGTAATTTAACACTTACGACAGACGAAATTACGCTTTACATCTGAGGTACTATACTTATAGCATGATGGATAGTAGCGCAGAGCTATATTTCTTTTTCTTGAGCACAGATTTGTTTTTGAAAGTATATTTTCATTGGGAATGTGTTTGACTCACAGTTTTAATACCAGAAGCTTGTTTCTTGCGCTGCTAAGAATTTGTTTAGCTGTACACATTCTAGGCGGTGATTCAGGCCCCGCTCGTGTTCTCTAGCCTAGCAGCGCAAATCGTATCTCTCGCCCTGTTTACGTTTCCTGATAGCTTCGCATTCGCGGGGCGGGAGGATAAAGGCTTGCGTAATGCGGGGGGATTCCCGGCCGTAAATCAGGGGATTCCCCCTGTGGCCGCGACACGGTGAGTCGCACAGCTAGCTTTCGGAACGGAGATACGTTCGTGTCGCTCCCGGCTTACTGGGAACTGACATCAAAGTGACATGCAACTCGATCCGATCACGAAACTCGAAACCCGCCGTACTGAATTTACTAATTTCGTTTTTTACATATTCTAATGCCGTTCCAAGGCAACAGTCCACTGGAGATTTATCAGAAGCACGTCGCTCTTACAAGTGGACTGCACCTACACGCCGTTACCGATTTCGTCCACATTTATGATACATCCAGGGCGTGGCCAGAAATGAAAGTGACAGAAGGGAGCAGTTCCAGATTGCCAAGCGTGTAGAAAAAATTGCATTTTTAGCGTGAGCCTGGCGAGTTATCAACCGTTTATGTTAGTGTAGTTTGCTGTCAGCGGTTGGCGCCTCAGAAAGATTACAGAACGGTAACCCAAGGGTCATGGGGTCGAGTTCTCATGAACAAGCATTTCTAATGTTTTTGTTTTCGGTTTTTACTTTATTTTCAATTTTTGCTTTACGGTGCAAATACTCGTAAACAGAAATATCAACAAAGTAACGCATGGATACACATGGCAATATGCTATAATCCACGTGGGGGAAATATTGCCTGTAGTCTGCGTATGCCTACAAGAGTATACTGACTCTTTCGAACCTAGTATTCAAAAAACGATGGATGAGTAAGCGGTAAGAATATAGGAATGTCATAATTACTTCATGAAAATGCGGGAAACTCGTACAACAGACTTATCCAAAAAAATTTTGACTGATGTGATAAAGCTGTAAGTGTAGAACAGCATATTTCTTCTGTTACTTGACTCTTGAAGAAGACAAATGCACAACTATACGACGTTTTCAAGATGGAGGATTGCCTTCGTGCCACAAAATGGTTTCCCCCTGATGCAATCCACTAATAGAAGACAGCCACCTTTGTTTTTATCGTAGGGAAGCAATTTATTTAAAAAGCTTCAAAACTGCTCTTATTTTGTCGAGGAAGAAAAATAAATCACCTCGCGAGAAGATCTCATCAAAATACAATCCACGGTAGATCATCGACTATCCACACCAATACTTGGCTAAATGATGAGTTTCGCATGGTTTGCTGCCGAACCATACGATGACAGCGAATCTTTTACGAATGTAAACCAAGTTTCTCTTATTCTACAGCAACTTTAAAACAACCATGTGATTGTAAAAATACGGCGTTCACAAGGTGGGAAACACACCAAGAAAACTAGCGCTCCACCTGTTTTTAAGATGAATATCGCTCCAGCACTTGTAAATCATCAAATAGTAGAAGTATTTAATTTTGTATGCGAAGTTCACGCGTGTCCGTCATAATTCCTCTTTGGAAATTTATTTCCAGTCCCTCATTTTCCTTCGCCTTTTATGAAAATATTAATAAATAAACATTCTGAATTTTATTTCGGTATATCTGCAATCTAGTAATGTAAACACATAGGAACTCGACCACATAACCATCGGATTACTATTCTATACTCTTCACGCTGCGCCAACCACAGCCTGGAAATTACGTTAACACAAATTGTTGACGTCTCACCCGACCCTCGCCAGAAATGCTGTTTTCCCTAACTATCTAGGCATTTTCGGCCGAGCCCTGCATATACCATAAATTTGGATGAAGTAGGTGGTGGCCACTAGGCACAGTCCCCTTGTTAGTACGATTTATAATGATTAAATGTTAATTAATGAAACATCAGTGGTATTTGTCTTCAGAACAAAGCAAGCATGAACTCGCCAAGCGTAGTGAGTAGAAGTGGGGAGTTGCAAAGAAGGTAGTAGGTTTACGTTCTGCTATATTCTAATGTTTTTTTCTTCTTCGCTCTTCTAATAGATTCTGAGATTTTCTTATTAATTTAATGCAGGTTTGTTCTGCAATATTCAATGTTTCTTACATACGGAGTCAATGGGTATAAAAGCTGATATTTCTATTGGCGACTGTGGACAGCGTACTAAACAACATTACATCAGCATTTACGTTATTCGCAGACTAATAATAATAGCTCTTACAAGTCCTACGTTTTTAGATTGGGTAGTATCGTCAAGTACACATGGTAAGAACAAGCCATTAATGCTCATTTTCCCATGGGCACCAAGTCAGATGCTGCAGTATGGATGTGTGGATGCAGCAGAGTTAGTATTACTGATAGGTGTAGTCCACTTCGTGGTGCAGTTCTGACCATGCAGAAAACTTCAGATCATAGAGTTTGTGGGAAGAGTGAAAACAGCCAACAAATTGATGTGAGTACCTATTAAGGTACCACATACAAAAATATCTGCACTTGGACTCGAAACATAATGCATAAGAGCACACACTCTCAGGAATGAATTTCTTCGATTTTGTGACTTTTAGTGTGATTGAAAAACAAAACATAAAACTGCTGCGAGGGAAACGACCACCAGCGACATTCGTGAAATGAAACTGTGTACTTCCAAAGACCTTTTCAAGTCTCAAACATCTATGATGTATACAGGGTGGTCCATTGATAGTGACCGGGCCAAATATCTAACGAAATAATCATCAAACGAAAAAACTACAAAGAACGAAACTTGTCTAGCTTGAAGGGGGAAACCAGATGGCGCTATGGTTAGCCCCTAGATGGCGTTGCCATAGGTCAAACGGATATCAACTGCGTTTTTTTTTAAAAAGGACCCCCATTTTTTATTACATATTCGTGTAGTACGTAAAGAAATATGAATGTTTTACTTGGACCACTTTTTTCGCTTTGTGATAGATGGCGCTGTAATAGTCACAAACGTATAAGTACGTCGTATCACCTAACATTCCGCCAGTGCGGACGGTATTTGCTTCGTGATACATTACCCGTGTTAAAATGGACCGATTACCGATTGCGGAAAGGTCGATATCGTGTTGATGTATGGCCATTGTGATCAAAATGCCCAACGGGCGTGTACTATGTATGCCGCTCGGTATCCTGGACGACATCATCTAAGTGTCCGGACTGTTCGCCGGATAGTTACGTTATTTAAGGAAACAGGAAGTGTTCAGCCACATGTGAAACCTCAACCACGACCTTCAACAAATGATGAGGCCCAAGTAGGTGTTTTAGCTGCTGTCGCGGCTAATCCGCACATCAGTAGCAGACAAATTGCGCGAGAATCGGGGCCGGCCGAAGTGGCCGTGCGGTTAAAGGCGCTGCAGTCTGGAACCGCAAGACCGCTACGGTCGCAGGTTCGAATCCTGCCTCGGGCATGGATGTTTGTGATGTCCTTAGGATAGTAAGGTTTAACTAGTTCTAAGTTCTAGGGGACTAATGACCGCAGCAGTTGAGTCCCATAGTGCTCAGAGCCATTTGAACCATTTGAGAATCGGGAATCTCAAAAACATCGATTGCACCCGTACCATATTTCTATGCACCAGGAATTGCATGGCGACGACTTTGAACGTCGTGTACAGTTCTGCCACTGGGCACAAGAGAAATTACGGGACGATGACAAATTTTTTGCACGCGTTCTATTTAGCGACGAAGCGTCATTCACCAACAGCGGTAACGTAAACCGGCATAATATGCGCTACTGGGCTACGGAAAAGCCACGACGGCTGCGACAAGTGGAACATCAGCGACCTTGGCGGGTTAATGTATGGTGCGGCATTACGGGAGGAAGAATAACTGGCCTCCATTTTATCGATGGCAATCTAAATGGTGCAATGTATGCTGATTTCCTACGCAATGTCCTACTGATGTTACTACAAGGTGTTTCACTGCATGACAGAATGGCGATGTACTTCCAACATGATGGATGTTCGGCACATAGCTCGCGTGCGGTTGAAGCGGTATTGAACAGCATATTTCATGACAGGTGGATTGGTCGTCGAAGCACCATACCATGCCCCGCACGTTCACCGGATCTGACGTCCCCGGATTTCTTTCTGTGGGGAAAGTTGAAGGATATTTGCTATCGTGATCCACCGACAAAGCCTGACAACATGCGTTAGTGCATTGTCAATGTATGTGTGAACATTACGGAAGGCGAACTACTCACTGTTGAGAGTAATGTCGTTACACGTAATGCCAAATGCATTGAGGTTGACGGACATCATTTTGAGCATTTATTGCATTAATGTGGTATTTACAGGTAATCACGCATGCGTTCTCAGAAATGATAAGTTCACAAAGGTACATGTATCACATTGTAACAACCGAAAGAAAATGATCAAACGTTCCTACGTTCTGTATTTTAATTTAAAAAACCTACCTGTTACCAACTGTTCGTCTAAAATTGTGAGCCATATGTTTGCGACTATTACAGCGCCATCTATCACAAAGCGAAAAAATTGGTCCAACTAAAGCATTCATATTTCTTTACGTACTAAACGAGTATGTAATAAAAAATGGGGGTTCCTATTTAAAAAAACGCAGTTGATATCCGTTTGACCTAAGGCGGCGCCATCTATAGGGCCAACCATAGCGCCATCTGGTTTCCCCCTTCAAGCTAGACGAGTTTCGTTCGTTCTTTGTAGTTTTTTCTTTTGACGCTAATTTCGTGTGATATTTTGCCCGGTCACTATCAATGGACCACCCTGTATGTACGCACACTGAACTGAGGAATGAAAATTTCTGCCAAAGCGGGATTAAAACAAAGGTCTCCCGCTCACTAAGCGGATGCGCTAAACACTACGTCGATTCTGGAGAGAAACTCCTCATTCATTACTTTACCAGTCCACCTAATTTTCAAAATTCTTCTGTAGCACCACATCTCAGATGCCTCTATTCTCTTCTGTTCCGGTTTTTCCACAGTCCGTGTCTCACTGTCATACTATGGTTCTCAGAAATTTGTTCCCCAAATTAACACTTACGACTGACACTAATAGATTTCTCTTGGCCAGAAATACCCTTTCTGACAGTGCTAATCCGCTTTTTATGTTCTTCTTGCTCTGTCCGTCGTGGGTTAGTTTGCTGCCCAGGTAGCAGAATTCCTTAACTTCATCTACTTCGTGATCACCAATTATGGTGTTACGTTTCCCGTTGTTCTCGTATCAGGTGCTTCTCATTACTTTCGTCCTTCTTCGATTTACTCTCAGTCCTTATTCTGTACTCGTTAGACTGTTCATTCCAGTCAACAGGTCCTGTAACTCTTCACTTTCATTGAGGGTAGCAATGTCATCAATGAATCTTAAAACTGATATTCTTTCACCTTGAATCTGAATTCTTCTCTTATTCCAGTCTTATTGTCACCTTTTGGTTTCTGTACATACTGTATATTATACGCCTTTCCCTACAGCTTTTCACAATTTTTCGTAGGATTTCGAACATCGAGTATCATTTTACATTGTTGAATGCTTTTTCCAGGTCGGCATATCCAATGAATGTATCTTGATTTTTCATCTGACTTGCTTCACAACTGTCTCTCTGGTGCCTTTGCCTTTTCTGAGCCAAACTGATAGTCAATTTTCTATTCCATTCTTCTGTATATTTCTCTTGTCAACAACTTGGATGAATAAGCTATTAACCTGATTGCGCGACAATTCTCACAACAGTCGGATGTTGCAATCTTGGAAGTAGTGTGGACAATGTTTTTCCAAACGTCTGAGGGTGTTTCGCCAGTGTCACACATTCTGAACACCAACATGAATTATCATTTTGTTGCCACATCACCCAATGACAAAATTCCTATGAAATGTTATCTATCCCTTCTGCCTCATTTGATTTTAAGTTTTCCAAAACTCTTTTAAATTATGATTCTAGTGCTTGAGCCCTATCTCTTCCTTATAGACTTCTGTTTCTTCTTCTATCACGTCATCAGATAAGGTCTCCCTCTCATATAGGTCCTCAATGTACTCTTTCCAACCATCCGGTCTCTCATCTGCGTTTAAGAGTGGAATTTCCATTGCACTTTTAATATTACTGCCTTTGCTTTTTATTTCACCGATGGTTGTCTATACTTTTCTATACAGTGAGACAGTCTCTCTCACAATCATTTCTTTTTCGATTACTTCACATCTTTCATGTAGAGATTACGCCTCAGTCTGCCTGCACTTCCTATTTGTTTCATTCCTAAGCGACTTGTATTTCTATATTCCTAATTTCCCTTTTGTATTTCCTTCTTTCATCGATCTGCCGAGATATTTCTTTCTCTGTAATCTGTGGTTTGTTCACGGCTACTTTCTTTGTACCTACGTTTTTCTCTCCAACTTCTGTGATTGCCATTTTTAGAGACGTTCATTTCTCATCAAGCGAACTCCCTACTGAGCTGTTCATTACCTCAGAGAACTTCAAGCGCATCTATTCATTCCTTAGAACTTCCACGTCCGACTTCCCACTAAATTGTCTTTTGAGTCTATGTCTGCTCCAGGGAACGCCTAACAATCCAATATCTGACTTCGGAATCTTTGCCTGACCATGATGTAATCTAACTGTAGTCTTCCTGTACTCCCAGCCTTTTTAAAGTATACATCCACCTCTCGTGATTCTTTAACAAAGTATTCGCTACTACCATTTTAAATTTATTACAGAACTCAGTCTTTCTGCTCTCTTATTCCTACTACCAAATCCATATTCTCCCACAACCTTTTCTTCTACTCCTTCCCCTAAAACCGCATTCCAGTCCTCCATGACTATTAGATTTTTATATCTCTTTACGCACTAAATTACCCTTCCAGTATCCTCGTATACTCTCTTTATCTTCCGCCTGCGACGTCAGTTTGTATACCAGAACTATTGTTGTCGACGTTGCTTTTCTGTCGATTCTGATGAGAACAACTGTGTCACAGAATTGCTCACAGTAACTCATTCTCTGCCCTGACTTGCTATTCATGACGAGTCTTACTCCCGCTATACTATTTTCATTTTCTGTTGATATTACGATAAATTCATCTGACCGGAAATCCTTATCTTTTTCCCATTTCACTTCGCTGACGAACGCTATATCTAGACTGAGCCATAGTATTCCCCTTTTCGGGTTTTATACCTTCCCTACCACGTTCAGTCTTCTGACATACCACGACCCAACTCATAGAACATTATCCTTTCGTTGTTTATTCATTCTTTTTCTCGTGGTCACCTCCCATTTGGCTGCCTCTACCCAGAGACTCGAATGGGGAACTAGTCCGCAATTTCTTGCTAGCGGAGAGATCACCTTGAAACTTTTTCAGTTACGGGTCACGTGCCCTATGTATACACGTTATGTGTCTTTAATGCAACGGTTTCCATTGGCTTTTTCAGCCTCATGCCATTGATAATTGCTGATTCTTCTGCCTTTTAGGGGCAGTTTCCCACCCCAAGGACAAGAGAGAGCCCTGAACCTCTCTCCGCTCCTCCGCCCTCTCTGAAAAGACCGTTGACAGAATAGGGGTGATTTCTTATGCCGGAAGTCTTCGACCACCATTGCTGATGATTTTTATTCAGAATTTAACCAATAGTGGAGTTCTAACCCAGGACCGATACTATTTTAATTAGTAATCAAAGACGCTAGCCCTAGACCACGAATTCTATTCAACTGTATCAATCTCAGCCCATTATCAAGTAGCCTGATTAACAGATGCAACACTAACTAAAAATTCTTCCGTATATTGAAAAAATAACGGTTTTCCCTATTGATACGATTGACACATTACTAAAAGAATAGAGAAAGCAGAAAAGACTCCTCAAATCCGAAGAAGAGAGATACATGGGAAGAAAATAAAAACATAGCTGATGCCTGGCCGTATTTAGATACTGTCCCCATGAAAATATTTCACTGCTTTGATTATGCATAAGTCAGAAGAAGTTACAGAAACCGTACTGGTTCTCACCAACTGTTGATGAGTATGCCGTGGACACTGGAACCTTTTTCATAATCATGCATGTATCGTTACAGCGCGGAAGCGGTGTAATAAATATGGCTGAAAGGGGCGCGACAGATCCACGGTTTGGGGGTCTTGATGCTCGGTCCCTAACTGAGCCAGGAACATAGGGAAGTTTTCGGTTTAGCCCGAGCAAGCGGCCATTTGTATAGCCATTCAAACATCTGTCTTACTATAGATATGTTGCAGTATATTAGGTAAGGTTTGCATGACGAAATCGGAGCTGGTACCCCAGGCAGCTTGTGAAAGCTGATTAATCCCTTTGGCAAAATATTTTAATTAGGCTGGTGTTAATGCCCAGGTAATGGCACAATTTCTATGTGCGCCGTTAGGACTGTACATAAGAAAAACACGTTTTTCTTGGAGGTGTCTGAAGCACGTCACTTATATACTTCAAACTTCTACGGATCGGTTCAATCTTGCACTAAGGTAGATAAATGCATAAACTAAAAGAAGCTACCCACTATATTTGCTTGTTGGCAAGAGATGGAGGCTTAAAGTCGAGCTAAATGTAGCATTAAGATGTGATACTGCGTGAAGAATTTGTCAGAGGATTGAAAGACATAAGTCGAAACAAGGCCCCGGGAGGAGACAACATTCCGTTAGAACTACTGATAGCCTTGGAAGAGCCAGCCATGAAAAAACACTTCCATCTGTTGAGCAAGATACGCGAGACCTGCGAAATACCTTCAGACTTATAGGAGAACATAATAATTCCAAATCCAAAGAAAGCATGGGGTACAGGTGTGAGGATTACTGAACAATCAGTTTAATAAGTTACGGCTACAAAATACTAACACGAATTCTATACAGACGAATGCAAAACCTGATAGAAGCCGAACTCAGGGAAGATCAGTTTGAATGAAAAGTAGGAACACGCAAGGCAATACTGACCCTACGTCTTATCTTAGAAGAGAGGTTAATGAAAGACAAATCTAAGTTTATATCATTTACCGACTTAGAGAAAGCTTTTGACAATGTTGATTGGAATACTCCCTTTGAAATTCTGAAGGTGCCAGCGGTAAAATACAGGGAACGAAAGGCTACTTATAATTTGTACAGAAACCAGATGGCTGTTATAAGAGTCAAGGGGCATGAAAGAGAAGTCTATCACCGATGGAATTCAATCTGTAAAGTAGTAAAGGAGAGAAAAGAAAAATTTGGAGTTGAAATTAATATATAGGGAGAAGAAATAAAAACCTCTAGGTTCGCCGATGACATTGTAATTCTGTCAGAGACGGGTTGGGTTGTTTGGGGGAGGAGACCAGACAGCGAGGTCATCGGTCTCATCGGGTTAGGGAAGGGCGGGGAAGGAAGTCGGCCTTGCCCTTTAAAAAGGAACCATCCCGGCATTTGCCTGGAGCAATTTAGGGAAATCACGGAAAACCTAAATCAGGATGGCCCGAAGCGGGATTGAACCGTCGTCCTCCCGAATGCGAGTCCAGTGTGCTTACCACTGCGCCACCTCGCTCGGTCTGTCAGAGACAGCGAAGGACTTGGAGGAGCAGTTGAACGGAATGGACAGTGTCTTGAAAGGAGGATACGAGATGAACATCAACAAAAGCAAAACGAGGATAATGGGATGTAGTCGAATTAAATCAGGTGATGCTGAGAGAATCAGATTAGGAAATAAGACACTTGAAGTAGTAGATGAGTTTTGCTACTTGGCCAGAAAAATAACTGATGATGGTCGAAGAAGAGAGGATATAAAATGTGGACTGGCAATGGCATTGAAAGCGTTCGTGAAGAAGAGAAATTTGTTGATATCGAGTATAGATTTAAGTGTCAGGAAGTATTTTCTGAAAGTATTTCTTTGGAGTGTAGCCATGTATAGAAGTGAAACATGGATGATATACAGTTTAGACAGGAAGAGAATGGTAGCTTTTGAAACGTGGTGCTACAGAAGAATGCTGAAGATTAGATGGGTAGGTCATGTAACTAATGAGGAGGTACTGAATGTAATTTGTGAAACAGCTTGACTAGAACAAGAGATCGGTTGGTAGGACACGTTGTGAGGCAACAGTGGAGGGTAAAAGTCTTAGAGAGAGACCAAGAGACGAATACGCTAAGCACATTCAGAAGGATGTATGTTGCGGTAGTTATTCGGAGATGAAGAGGCTTGCACAGGATAGTGCAGCATCGAGAACTGCATCAAATCAATCTTTAGACTGAAGATGACAACAAAACAACGATAAAATTCAAAAGTGTTCTTAAAAAAATCTATCTTCAATCGAATTTTATGCGCAAAACATCATTTTTTGTGAGTTTTTTTTACGCGCACCTGTTCTGTGTCTCGAACTTGTGCGAAGCGGTTCAAGTTTTGTAAGAAAATAGACAAATATATGTAATTAATGGTGGTTCTGTTTTTTTTGAAACCTTTGTTTTGTGAGAGCTCTATCCCTTGTTACGGGTTTAGTAACATTATTCGAACGGCAAAAGTGAACCTATACCGGATCGGACGTCGCCCTTGTCAACAAAATTCTACATCGGTTGCCAAGCTAAGGCAGTCTAATGACAAAATTATGGTAGAGTAAAAGTTGGAAACCCGAATGAAAAATGTTCCTATCATAGCACAGAAAAGGCGAATATGTCCTGGGAAGAGTTATGCATCCGCAAGAATGGAAATAGTGTTTGGACTTATCTGGCAGCTTCAAAGACGTTTAAATCAAAACATCTGGACATATGTGTGCTTTTTTTACGAGTTAACGCTGCTGCCCAACGCAATGGACTCTCTTAGCTGCAAGGTGTTGGCACAAGTGCATCTTGCAATTTATAAGCTGCAGCCCCTGATACTGTACGCAAAGTCCAGAAGATTCGCCAGCCACAGTAGACATGACATTATGGCATGTGTCAAGTTATACGACATGAGATCATGTACCATGTAACTTTACTTGACATGTTGAATTATATTAAATGACATTGGTAAAGGAAAAAAGGTTGAAAATGTGAAGATGATTTGGTTTAAATGTCTCTGAAGCTGCCGGATAAGTAGAAAAACTAGTTTTCTTCTTTTACATTCCTAACTCTGCCTAGGACATACTCGCCTTATTTTTTTCTACGGTCGGAGCATTTTTCATTAATTGTTGACATTGCTGTGAGTTTTACATTGGTCAAATGGAAAGGAAGGTCAGCATCCACAATAAAGAACACATGACGATATGTGACAGTCACTCATCCATTTATCCTGTGCATTCTTAATATTGCAGGTTTTACGTAAGGTACACGAACTTAGAGATGTGGATGTTGTGGAAGAGACAGAAATTTGTACCCATCTTAGAGACCAGTATGTTCGAGTTCTCAAAACTTCCGACCAACTTGTATTGAAAGGATCACACAGATAACGTTGTGGGTAAGGCGAACCAAAGACTGCGTTTTATTGGCGGAACACTTAGAGCAGCAAATCCAGGACTCTGGAAGAGTACAGTTTTGCGGTGTGGGATCCTTACCAGATAGGATTGATGGCCGTCGTTAAAACCAAGGCTTTTATCGTTACGGAGAGGCCTTTTCACTTTCTCCTCAGATTAATAAAATATTCTGTTGAATCGGAATAAAATAAAAGAAACCAGAGCTACCAGGAGAATATTTAAATGTTTGTGTTTCCCACGCGCTGTTCGGAAGTGGAACGGGAAAAAAAGAGTGTGAAAGTGGTTCGATGAACCCTCTGCCGGGCACTTACGTGTGAATTGCAGATTATTCATGTAGATGTAGATGCTATGGAACGACAAATAAAATTAGAAGATAAATGATAAAATATTCGATAACTCACTGAACTCACTGCTTAGTCCATATCTTTGCTTTAATAGGCCTTGCTAGCTTTCTTACTCCTTCCTTTCTGGGAATTTAGGATTCTTCTTTCGTGTCCATAAACATCACTGTTAGGGAACGACGTTTCAAATCGATAACATTATATTCAGCAGCATTCGTTTGGCTTGTCGTTTTTGCTATGTACAGTCCGAAATATAAATTTAATTTTGATTTTCCATTAACCGCTACAACACTTTACATTACGCTAAATTCATCTTCGTTTATTTCTTGAGAATAATGACTAACAAAACTGTAGCTTGTCATTTTCACATAATGGTTCAAACTTTGTTAATTTCTTTTGTGATTGGTATTATTACATTTCTTCTCATTAATTTTATTGCAGGCCCCAAGCTTGAATCTGTTGGCATTTGTCTTTTCTTCCGATGCCTGTTTAGTATTTCTTTGTTTTTCCGTCCTTTAGCCTTTCTCTGTCCTCACTTTAATCATTAATACATTTTGTTTTGAGGTGATAATCGCATAATTGGTGACAACTCTTGCACAGCTGTTTAGGACATCTGAATCCAATCTATCAACGTATTCGATTCGCTACGGAGGTGCAAAGGCTGGGCGCTTTCCCTCCCTTGATGTACTCGAGAGGAAGGAGGTTAATGCTACGTTGTGGCACGCTGTGTACAAGAAGCCAAGTCACGATGAGCTTTATCTTCAGGCTGACAGATGTGACAGAATGGCTCAGCGTGAATGAGTGCTTCGTACCTCGGTTCATAGCGCCTACGTCATGCATGACCCCGAAAAGTACTCACCCGAGTTGTCCCAAATCGAGGTCATCTTTCGGCATAATGGTTATAGTGAAAGGCAGATCAGTTGTTCGTTGCACTTTTGATCAACCATGAACCGGATGAGTGACGGAAACAACAAGGTAGCAATTGAGTCTGCGGTCTTTTTGCCTTACAGAGGTAGCATTTCCAGTAGCATTATTTGTATTATGCGAAAACACGGCCCGAAGTGTGTTTTCCAACAATCATCTAAGATTAAAGACATTTTAGGATTCGTAAAGGGTGATCTTGCTTTTCGTAAACTGGTCGTCTACCGTATTCTCTGAAGTTGGGGCATGTATTACATTGGTCAGAGCGTGGGTGATCAGAGTACAGTGGATAAACAGCATACAACATCCAAGCAAATCAGCAGAGCATTAATGTTAGTTGGTCGCCTCTTTGTGATAGTAAAATTTTGTTCATTTTTGACACAATCGCGTAAGGGGACTTAATCATAACGGGTTTCGGCACATAACGGGGTTCTTCTTTGCTATGGTTGACATTTTGTGAACACAAGTTCATGCGTTGTCAAATTAAAAAGCGTAACCGCATAGCGTCTGAAGATGGGCGTTGAGAGCCGAAACTGGTTGTGTCATAAAAACGAATTGGGTCGAAAATAAATAAAACTTTCTAATAAGTCAGTCACAGATTTCCTTAAACGAGATTCGGTTTTTTTCTGTTGGTAATCGTTATTGACAATAGACCGCGTCAGGTTGTAGTTATCTTTGGTTGTGTTTCGTGGTGGCGTTAATTGTTAACGGTGCTTTGTCCCTCGGCATTTGTCGTATAATTGCTCTTGGTGGGCCTGTCAGGGTTTCAAATTTCCTTGCACAGTGTTCTCTCGTTGAAACTGTGTTTTGAAAATGACTGTCGAAATATCGGAGGTATTCAGAGACGACACCCTGCTGTATTCTCGAGAGTTGTCTGAATTTTTTACAGGCCGGGAGAAACTCAAGTAACTCAGTACTGGCCTCTCTTACGCATATTCAGTAGAAACAGTACAGTCACCAGCGGAACAGCTACAATCAGCAATACTCCTGCTTATATACTAAACAAAACTGCCTACAGGGCACTCTTAGATTCGCTTCAAGAGATGGTAAGGGTGGTATTGGTGCTGAATCGTCGCTGTCTGCTGCTGCTGAGGATGTCGACATGAGAAGGAACTTCCTAAAAGCGTACGTCTGGAGTACAACACTGCTTGGAAGTAAAACGTTGATCATCTAGACGTCATAAAGGAAGAAACCTGGAAGCACTGTGCCAGTGGCGCAAATAGAAGGCACTTGTTGAAAAGATGTGAAAAGACTAATGAGTGATACAAAAAAACTGAGCATAGAATTGAACGAGCCAGAAAACTGAGGAACCTAATGATAAAGAAAAAAAACATATTCAAATATAGATGTCACCTATGAATGTGTAAATAGTGCTAAGTTCCAAGCAAAGAAAATATAGTTATAGTCAACATTATGCACAGAAGAGTCAAAGCAACAGGTACACTTGCCTATTACCGTGTAGGGCCCCCGCGAGCACACAGAACTGCCGCAACACGACCTGGCACGGACTCGTCTATCCCTGCAGTAGTGCTGGAGGGAACTGACACCACGAATCCTGCAGGGCTGTCCATAAATCCGTAAGAGTACGGGGCGGTGGAGATCTCCTCTGAACAGCACATTGCAAGGCACCCCGACATGTTCAGTAATGTTCATGTGTGGGGAGTTTGGTGTTTAAAGTCAGAAGACTGTTCCTCGAGCCACTCTGTAGCACTTCTGAATGCGAGGGGTGTCGCATTGTCCTGCTGGAGTTGCCCAAGTTCGTCGAAATACACAGTGGACATGAATGGATGCAAGTGATCTGACAGGATGCTTACGTACGTGTCACCTGTCAGAGTGGTATCGAGACGTATCAGTGGTCCCATATCGCTCCAACTGCAGACGACCCACGCAATTACAGAGCCTCCACCAGTTTGAACAGTCCCTTGCCGATATGCAGGGCCCATGGATTCATGGAATTGTCCCCATACCCGTACACGTCCATCCGCTCGATACAATTTGAAACAAGGCTCGTCCGACTGGGCAACATGTTTCCAGTCATCAACAGTACAATGTCGGTGTTGAAGGGCCCAGGTGAGGCGTAAAGCTTTGTGTCGTGCAGTCGTCAAGGGTACACGAGTGGGCCTTCGGCTCCGAAAGCCCATATCGATGATGTTTCGTTAAATCGTTAGCACGTTGACACTCGTTGACGGCCCAGTATTGAAATCTGCGGAAAGTTGCGGAAGGGTTGCACTTCTGCCACGTTGAACGATTCTCCTCAGCCGTCGTTGGTCCCATTCTTGCAGGATCTTTTCCAGGCTGCAGCGATGTCAGAGATTTGATGTTTTACCGGGTTCTTGATATTCGCGGTATACTCCATCAAATGGTAGTACGGAAATCCCAACTTCTCGCTACCTCAGATACTCTCCCCCATCGCTCTTGCGCCGGCTATAACACCACGTTCAAACTCACTTAACTCTTGATAACCTGCCATTGTAGCAGCATAAAGCGATCTACCAATTGCGCCAGACACTTGCTGTCTTATATAGGTGTTGCCGACCGCAGCGCCGTAATCTGCATGTTTACTTATCTCTGTATTTGAATACGCATGCTTGTACCAGTTTCTTTGGCGCTTCATTGTATAGTAAGCATAAAATTCTATTATAAAAGTCTGAAGAAATAATGTTTTCTTCATATGTAAACGTATTACTGAAACTCAAATTCATTATCTGCTTTCAAACTGAATACGTACAAATGGGTCACGTATAACTGTACGTAGATTTCAAAAATAAGTCGAATGCCGCTAAGTGCAATTTTTTAACTCTGTACTGGTTACTTGCAATACTTTAGATACAAGGCAATGTACAACTTTTACTTTTCATAGATGCTAGAAGTAGTTGAACCAGATGACAAACTTGGTAGAGGGACATCGATGGTAATTTGTCTTACTTTGGCAGCACACTACCGGAGGAAGAGTAATGAGACAGAAGGCGCTCGCTAGAAGATGTCAAATAGTGATTGATCACTGGCAGATGGGCTGCTCTGGAGCTAATGTAACGACCTGGCTCACCTGCTCCCGACTGCAAAATTGATCTCGTCACAGATATGACCTCCAAAACTTACAGAAAAATTAATTCTGAGAGCTTTTCAGAATACCTTTAGGAAAATGAATGCTTCTGAGGATGTTCATAGAGAAACAGTACCGAGAGATGAGAATGTAATGGTATACTATTGAGAAAATTTGTAAAACACATGAAAGATTTATCAGGTAGTATCAGCAGGACTGCTGAATTGACCTACTGTTGTGTCCACGGTCGTCGTTGGACGATTTCAAGACTATGAATAATATTTAGGCGGAATTTCCACGTAGTATAATTAAGGGCATCTCATTTTTAGACGTGGATAAATGCCGGATATAGTCCACAACAAAGAGAGAAAAAAACTAAACAGATCTTATAACACGGGCTGGACAAAATAAAATCGGCCAAGAAAATATTTCATTCACGTTTAGATAGCCAACCCAACAGCATCTGGATCTGGGCTGCACGGTGTAAACTGGGTTACCTGTCTAAACGTGCATGAAATATTTTCTTGGACGGTTTTATTTTGTCCCGGGTAATTCTATGAAGTGGTAGGAAATGGGACGAAGACATAAAGTCGACATTAGGAATGTGAGTTGCAGGTATAGATTAGTTGGAACAGTCCAACGACAAGAAAATAAAAATAATCAAATATTTTGTGAAATGATTTGTCTAAAAGTTACATGGATCAGAGTTGGATTTGGCGCAGCTTTGAACTATTCCTGACTAAGTATCTGAATGTTGTGCAGGAGCAGTTGAAGGTAGTGAAACTAAACTTCTAATTGTTGTTGTTTATAGGTCCCCTAATTCTGACTTGAAAGCATTTCTGGTCAAGCTAGAGAGAGTTCGTCATTTACTTTGTAGGAAGTACCAAAAATTAGTTATCTGTGACGACTTCAATATTAATTTTTTATGGGATTATGCAAGAAAAAGGATGCTGGAAGATCTCCTTAACTCATATGATCTGATGCATACTGTGTTTTTTTCCAATCAGGGTACACGGGAACAGTAGCACAGCCGTAGAAAATAATTTTATTCATTCTTCATTACTAGATGGTGGTGCCTCAGGGACAATGTTGGGGTCACTCCTATTCCCTATACATATGATATTCCCTCTAGTATTACAGGTAATTCTAAAATATTCCTGTTTGCTGATGACACTAGCTTGGTAGTAAAGGACAGTCTGCGCAACAAAGCTCTGCTTCAAATTGTGCAGTTTATGACATAAGTTCATGACTTCTAGAAAATAAACTAACGCTAAATCACAGTAAGACTCAGTTTTTATAGTTTCTAACAAACAACTCAACAAAACCCAAAGTTTTAATTTCACAGAATGGGCATATGATTAGTGAAACTGAACAGTTGAAATTTCTAGGAGTTCAGATAGATAGTAAACTGTCATTCAGGATCTTGTTCAAAGACTTAATGTGCCATTTTTACTATTCGAACGGTATCTGAAGTGAGTGATAGTTCGACATGAAAAGTAGTCTACCTTGCTTATTTTCATTCGCTTATGTCGTGTGGTATTATATTTTGGGGTGCTCTTCCCATCCTCAAAGAATGTTTTTGGCTAAAAAATGAGTAGTTAGATCAATAACTGGTGTAAGTTCGTGAACCTCTTATCGACCCCTAGTCTGGGTATTCTGACACTGATCTCTCAATATATATATTCTTTACTGTCATTTATTGTTAACAATATCACCTTATTCTCAAGAATTAGGAGCGTTCACTCAGTTAATTCTCTACTGCTGCATCCATTTTCAATAAGCTGCCACAAGAATTCAAAAATCTTAGCAGTAACCTATGCGCTTTTAAATCGAAACTGAAGAGTTTCCTCGTAGTTCACTCCTATTCTGTCAAGGAGTTCCTTGAAAAATTAAGCTGATTCCTACGTTATATTGTTGACTGCATTTACTTAAAGTAATGGCTTGTCTCTTTTTGGATTCATAAACAATTTATTTTATCTGTCATAACACTTATGTTGTCATTTCATGTACTGACACGATGCACGATCTAGGAGATTTGCTCCTCAATTTGGTCCTATGGAACCAGACGTGTAAAAAAAAAAAATCCTGTGCAGCAGCTGAGACACACATATGACAGTCACGTGAGAAGGCCAGTGAGATGAAAACGCACTTGAAATACATTATCTAGCATTCTTTAAAATTATAACATTCTGAGTGAAATATTGAACGTTTATATATTCAGTAAACGCGTAATTTTATGCAGGGTAAGGTGGGGCAAAATGATTCATTTCAAGTTCCTGGGCCCCAAAGGGGACAGTAAACATTTTATTACGCATGTTAAACTGTAATGGTGAATAGGTCATAATTATAAGTTTCATATGGCAAAGGTACTTTGTTTCAAAATCTTTCATCTACATTGCAAGTAGCAAAACTTAAAATTGAAACGATGGAAAAATTCAAAATTTGTGAGGCTATTTGAATCGTAAATGGGCCTATGTGAATCTTGTATACTGTGATACACATTATGGAAGAGTACACTTTTCAACTGTTCCAGTAGCTGTTACATACATTTCCCACAGCAGAGTTGGTTACGACCAGCAGCCTCCATACAGATTTTGTGAAACCACAACTTGAGCTTATCACATCTGATCCGTTCCCCTTTCTTCATAGGTCTGAGGTCGTAATATTTGATGTTGCATGAACCACAAGGTATATTTTATTCCTCAGACTCTGCTTCAGGTCATGATGAAAATGAATCCTTTTATGGATTTGAAAGTTTCTCTTGAATCTCTAGGGCACTTCTACAATCCTTGACCTTCCTTCTTTGAGAGTAAACAAAATGCAATTTTCTCTTCCCTCATGTAAAATTAATATGAACAGGAGAAGTGAGACGACAAGCTGAATTTTTCTCTCTACTTGTACGCTCGGTAACGCTGATTTTCGTTGTGATTGCCAAACCAGAAGAAAATGACGATGACGTGGTTGTTGTTGAGCTCTTACTTTACGAGTTTCTTGGAGGATTGGAAGGAGTTGGAGCGCCTGTATTTTCTTCTGATTCCTTGGCTAACAGAGCGGGCCATGTCATTCAGGTATGTGGATGAAGGAATGAATTTGTGTGATGGTATTTTATTTGCATTGAAGGAGAAAGTTCCTGTGCTCTCAAATCCCATCACAGTATTTCCTACATTAACTTCACGTCTCCAAGCAGCTGTGAAAATTTACCAAAAACTAATTTTTTAATAGAGGCTGAGTGATTATTATGTATAATTAGGGTTCATTAAAACTTTAATAAAGAAGAAATAATGCATATTACATTCCTATTCAAAAAGCCCCACGAATAATGGTTCACATAGCCTCAATCCTTGTTATTTTTTTAATGGAAGTAGTTGCACAAATTTATAACAGACATCGCTATTTGTTCTGTTGACCGACCTGGTGGATGCTACACAATGCTAGCGGATGGATTTATAACTAACATTCACGTATTTCAACACTATATCTTATTTTAATAAGACTTATTATTGCAAGGTAGATTGCTGTAAGCTGTCCCGTCTTACCTCTTCGATTTATTTCTGTATGATTACCATCTGGATTAAATATATTTTAATTTCGTTCATCATATTAGATGTTTGCATGAGTGTGATATTTACATAATGCAGGAGGGACAATATGCAAGAGAGGCAGAAAATCGCACATACATATTCATGTAAACAAATTCACAAATGTACCTGAAAATAAGAATAAATTCTCGAAACTCTTTGTGGTAAGCACCAAAAAATAAGTAACTGGTGCAGTTTTCATTATTGAAACCATTAAATATATTTGGAGAGAGCTTCTTGTCACTTGTGTAGGACTTGTCTAGCAACATTCCTGTAACACAATGGCGTCCGACCTGCACACTTGGGCTGAGCAGGAGAATATTTTCTTATTTCTATCCACACAGCCCCATGATGCAGAAAGCTGCACCCTACCCTACACGATTTCGAGCATCGTTCAAAGACGCATCAAATGTTTCTACAATCTGTCTTATTCCTTACATTTAGGGAAATCATTTCGTAAAACATTTCACCGTTGTTAAAATCTTTTTTAATTTCCAAATTTGATTCGGTAAGGGATAGTGGGCTGAAGGCATATGTTTGTTGGAAGAGTTAAACGAAAAGAAATTAAAAAGATCTATCAAATGTTTTGTGAAATGATTTGTATAAAAGTAAAAGCTGCTTAGGCCAGGGTAGCATTTGACGCAGCTTTGAATGATGTCTGAAATCATATACAGCAGCTGAGCTGCACGTGTGGTAGTGAAGTGAGAAGACCACTGGATGAAATATCACCAGACAAATATCCTCCAGTACTCTTTAAAATTCTTGGATTCTCAGTTAACAGCGAACTTTTAAATTTTCAGCCGCATCTCATTTGCTGTGTATGATTTCTGTCATCACTCAAGGTCGCGTTAAATGTTTCTCTAATCTATTTTATTCCTGACTTTTAGGAAAATCTTTCCTAAAACATTTCACCACTTTTTTACAAGCTTGATTAAGTATAGGTGAAATATAATATACCTAAACATCGAACGATGTTTTACTGTTGTTCAAATGTATGCTGCGGATAAAGAAGCTTCGATTTACGCTGTGGTCTGATATTTTTTGCCACTTCATTAATGATACAGCCAGCAGCTGTTGAAATATTTCTATTTTTTCAGATCCTTAAGGTTTTCTTAATTACCATGATTACTTTAGAACAATGAAATGCTTATCTTCAAAACTCTACCTCACGATGGTCAGTTTGATAGCCCACTTGTACATTTCCCACTCTTCGATTGACCATGTAAATTGCGGAAAAATTCATTGTTTTTGCTCCACTCAAACGATTCGCCAAAAGCACATTGAAGCAAACCGCCTAGGAGTCATTGGCGCGATCAACTCGCCGAGTACTGCTACTGCGGTCGTAGTTCTTATCGGCAAGTCAGCAAATAGCGGACGAAGTTAGAGAGGCGCTGCCAGGGATGTAACTGGTTGTGCAGCGCATGCGAAAGTGTAACAGGCACGTTAAGGGAACTTACATTGGAATCAGGCGACATTTTACTATGAAAACACGGGTGATTTTAGAGAATCACTGTTCAAGGAATTTCGGATGTTATGCTTCCACCGTCGTATAGCTTGCGTAGGGTTAATGAAAATATAACAACAGGGAATAGGGTGGGTGCAGAGGCATAGAGTCACTTGTCCTCATTCACCACGGTTATGGGATAGCAACCCTTACATCTACATCTACATCTACATCTACATGACTACTCTGCAATTCACATTTAAGTGCTTGGCAGAGGGTTCATCGAACCACAATCATACTATCTCTCTACCATTCCACTCCCGAACAGCGCGCGGGAAAAACGAACACCTAAACCTTTCTGTTCGAGCTCTGATTTCTCTTATTTTATTTTGATGATCATTCCTACCTATGTAGGTTGGGCTCAACAAAATATTTTCGCATTCGGAAGAGAGAGTTGGTGACTGAAATTTCGTAAATAGATCTCGCCGCGACGAAAAACGTCTTTGCTTTAATGACTTCCTTCCCAACTCGCGTATCATATCTGCCACACTCTCTCCCTTATTACGTGATAATACAAAACGAGCTGCCCTTTTTTGCACCCTTTCGATGTCCTCCGTCAATTCCACCTGGTAAGGATCCCACACCGCGCAGCAATGTTCTAACAGAGGACGAACGAGTGTAGTGTATGCTGTCTCTTTAATTGACTTGTTGCATCTTCTAAGTGTCCTGCCAATGAAACGCAACCTTTGGCTCGCCTTCCCCACAATATTATGTATGTGGTCTTTCCAACTGAAGTTGTTCGTGATTTTAACACCCAGTACTTAGTTGAATTGACAGCCTTGAGAATTGTACTATTTATCGAGTAATCGAATTCCAACGGATTTCTTTTGGAACTCATGTGGATCACCTCACACTTTTCGTTATTTAGCGTCAACTGCCGCCTGCCACACCATACAGCAATCTTTTCTAAATCGCTTTGCAACTGATACTGGTCTTCGGATGACCTTACTAGACGGTAAATTACAGCATCATCTGCGAACAACCTAAGAGAACTGCTCAGATTGTCACCCAGGTCATTTATCTAGATCAGGAACAGCAGAGGTCCCAGGACGCTTCCCTGGGGAACACCTGATATCACTTCAGTTTTACTCGATGATTTGCCGTCTGTTACTACGAACTGCGACCTTCCTGACAGGAAATCACGAATCCAGTCGTACAACTGAGACGATACCCCATAGGCCCGCAGCTTGATTAGAAGTCGTTTGTGAGGAACGGTGTCAAAAGCTTTCCGGAAATCTAGAAATACGTAATCAACTTGAGATCCTCTGTCGATAGCGGCCATTACTTCGTGCGAATAAAGAGCTAGCTGCGTTGCACAAGAACGATGTTTTCTGAAACCATTCTGATTACGTATCAATAGATCGTTCCCTTCGAGGTGATTCATAATGTTTGAATACAGTATATGCTCCAAAACCCTACTGCAAACCGACGTCAATGATATAAGTCTGTAGTTCGATGGATTACTCCTAATACCCTTCTTAAACACTGGTGCGACCTGCGCAATTTTCCAATCTGTAGGTACAGATTGAAACGTCCCCTTAGAACTTTTTATACACGACTGTCCTTAAACTGATACACAATATTTTTTTTTTTTAGCGCAACGCAATCTGACTTTCAAAAATCCCTACAAAAGAATGGCCCTGACTAACATTAAACTATACCTTTCACAAATCACTTACCTCACAAAAATCTTCGCTGCTCAAGCTGCTGCAATACAGCGAGCGCCACTACTGCCAGCTAAATAAAAGATTCAAACTATGGAAGGCACTAACTACTGATAGGGATAGTTAGCAAATGAAAGATATTAGTAGAGAACAAACAATGTATTTACCTTGATATCATCATATATAAATATAGCAGTTCATGACAAATTACAAATCTCCGCCATCTCTCTCCCCACATCCACCACTGCTGGCGGCTCACCTCCAACTGCGCAACGCTACGCGTTGTTCACAGCCAGCTGTCTAACACTACAATGGCGAGTATTACAACAATGCAAAGCAGCCACAGACTGCACACAGCACAGCCAGTGATTTTCATACAGAGGTGGCGTTACCAATAAAAAAACCTAAACAGCCTACTTACATAGAGAAAACATAAACAGCCTACTTACAAGATCTACCGGTGAGCGAGCGGTTGTATATGATTGCTAAGTAGGGAGCTATTGTATCAGCGTAATCTGAAAGGAACCTAATCGGCATACAATCTGGACCTGAAGACTTGCCCCTATCAAGCGATTTGAGTTGTTTCGCAACCCCTATGGTATCTACTTCCAAGAAACTCATGCTAGCAGCTGTTCGTGTTTCAAATTCTGGAATATTCCATTCGTCTTCCCTGGTGAAGAAATTTCGGAAAACTGCGTTCAATAACTCCGCTTTAGCGGCACAGTCGTCGGTAACAGTACCATCGGCACTGCAACATCAGTAATAAGTTTCCTCCGCCTGATGCCTTAATCATATATACACGGATTGGCAGAAATATGGAGACACCAAAAATACACTACATTACCGTGTGTAGTACGGTGTAGGAAACCCGCTGGCATTCAAAACAACTGGCAGGCGTCTCGGAATGGATAAATGCAGGGCTGCTATCAATGATTCATTTATTTTGAATTTTATACCTTTTCCAATGTATTACATGTACAAATATGGTTGATGTGTGAATAGAAACGTACACTAACTAAGTTTGCACTGTGCCCACCAGTCGGCCTTACGACTGCAGTGACTTGACAAAATGGTGACAACAAACCAAATAAACAGTTTTCATGTGTTGGAATACGAGAGATTTTTACTTGTTACAAGAGTGCAGCGAGCATTCAGAAGGATTTATGAAAACAACTGTCATGTATACAGATCACTGTGCATTGGTATCAACAATTTAGGGAGACTTCTTGTCTCTGTAAACGGTAAAGTACCGGTCGACATTGTGTACCATATCCAGTTGCGGAGAGGGTGAGGGGAAGTTTCGTACACAGTCCAAAAAAATTCAACGGTCCGCACCAGCCACAATCTTGGAGTAACTTATTGCTACAAACAATGTGGCAGATTTTGTGATGGCGGTACATTTCGGATTGTACCATCTGCAGCTCGTGAACAATTGAAAGCGGAAGATTACGGCCTGTATCTCAATGTAGGAAGCATTTGAGGATGAATACTTCGCCACCGGGCTGATAGTCAATGACGAGGCAACATACCATTTGTCTGGAAGGAGTAATCGTTACAATGTTAGAGTGCGGGGCACCGAAAATCCTCAGAAATTGTGGCGTATGAACGCGATTCGTGGAACGTTTATGTTTACCGTGCAGTGACACAGACTGACTATGTTTTTCCTCTGTGAGAAAACTGTGATGGGTACCTATTGCCGTGATATGTTGCAGTTGTGGTTGTTTTCACAATTGTCTGCTGAGTCCGAGAATTTCGCCTTCCAACAAGATGGGCCACCTCCTCATTGCATTATCGTCACGGTGAAGGTGATGTGACATTGTTCGCTTAGCCCCAAACGCCATCTGACCTAATGCGTTGTAACGTTTTTCTTTGGGGGTACATTAAGGACCCTGTTTACGTACCCCCACTGCCAAGAACATCGCGTCAGCTCAGACAAAGAATCAATACTTCTGTGATCACCGTTGACAGGATATTGTTACATAAGCAATGGAAAGAACTTGGGTACCGCTTGGACGTGTGTCGTGTGACCACAGGAGCACTAATGGAACATTTGTAGAGTGCGAAATGCAAACTTTTGTGAGTCTACTGTTATGTTCTTGCATCAATCATATCTGCACACGCAATACTTAGGAAAATATAGGAGGTTGAAAACATATGAATCATTTATATTAGCCCTGTCAGCTTAACCACACAGACTCAATAATAATGAAATCTAGTAAGATGCGGCAAGTCATCCTCGTACTCACAAAACCAGTCCTGGAGCTACGTGAACTAGGGCCCTATAGTCTTGGAACACAGAATCACCACTGGGGAACAAACTGTACCATAGGACCCGACCAGCCAAATTCGTCACCTAATCTGGGGCACTAATGCGACCTTGCAGAGTAACAGTGGGGGCATTGGAATATCACGCTAAGTATGCCCAAATCATCACCGAACCTCCGTCACATTTCACTCTTGGGATGTAAACTCGTCCAGAAGCTGAAAACAGTTACAGTAAGACGGCCCCGAACAGATGACTTTGTTCCATTGCTCCATAGTCAAGGTTTTATGGCTTCGGCACCACATTTTACTGTTACGGTGACCATCACTGATGAGTGGTTTTGGAGCTCCCGCTCGCCCTGCAATTCACTGCTTACGAAGCTCTCTTTGTGTTATTTTGGTACTGACAGAGTTCGCGAATGAGACATTCAGTTCTATTTTCACTTTTGCAGCTATCGTCCCCTTATTTTTGTCGCAGAGCTCGTCCATGACCGTTGTACTGGTTGCCCTTGGGAGAAAAACACTTATTCATTTGGGGGGAACATAAAATTCTACAGAAAAAGATTTATCATTCAACACAATTTAAACAGTACCGATTTATTATGTATATTATTCTTTGTTATATATTACAAATATTAATAACTGTGAAACAGTCGATTGTTTTTATGTAATTACCTACTCTGGTCGCGATGAGGATAGTGTACTTATGTTGCATTTTGGTTAAATATATGTGTTTATTTTCTCTTTAAACCTTTATTTATGTATCTTTAGCATCCCTACACGTTAGGAAACTGATTACATATTTTCAGATTATCAGAGCGCGCAATACAGCGCGAGTTTAGAGTTTAGGATTGATTGTTGTCGGCCATTTTCATGGTCGCAACGTTCGATTTGAATATTATAAATATTGAACGGAACTGAGCCGCGGAAATAACTTACAAAGTTTGTATTTTAATTACGTTATTCAAATTCAGTGTCATTTTAATTTATTTGCAAAAACTAATAGCAGTTTTCATTAAATTCTTGTGGTTCCCGCATAACTGCTATCTTTTGTCTCAGCTATTGTATTTAAAGTCACAGAAATTAACTTATTCCAAAATGATCAGCGTTAAGTATGCCAGACAAAATATTTCTCTACGCGAAATCATGACATTAAAGCAGTACCGGTAATAAATTCAATGAAATTGCGATGTAAAAGGAACATGAGATATTTTGTTAACATACGAGGTATTACGGTTCCTCACACCACTCTTTACGTGTTTCATAGTGCGGGCATTAAACCTTCAAATGATATTTCCATAAAAAGAGACCGTGTAATTTTCCCACGATAAGTTGTGTTGTCACTATAGTGTGTGTGGCATCATTTGATGTGTAACTATACGTATACGTGCTTACAAATCATACACACAATTAAAGCACAGCACTTGACGTACAGAACAGAACACAAGAACATATATATTAAAAACAACACACCGTCTGTCACAATCACTCAACACTCACGGTATATACATCTGAAATACATCATTCTATGGAAATTAGTCATGGGCTCTGGGAGAAACCACAAAAGAAGTGAATCGAATAGTCTAGGATATGGTGAGAATTAACTGGGCTGAGAAGATAAGAAATGAGACTTTTTCAGCAGAATCGGCGAGGAGATGAATGTGTGGAAAATACTACCATAAAATGAGACAGCATGACACAACACGTGTTAATACGCGAGGGAATACCGTCCATGTTTCTAGAGGTGGCCGTAGAAGGCAAAAGAATATGCGGAAGACAGAATTTAAGGAACAAATAAGAGGGTCATTGTGTCTAGTTGCTACTCTAAGATGAAGAGTATGATACACATAAGGAAATCGTGGTGCACTGCTTGAAAGTAGCTAATACACCGTTGTTGTAATGGTCTTCAGTGTGCAGACTGTTTTGATGCAGTTCTCCCAGCTAGTTTATCCTGTGCGAGCCTCTTCATCTCTGAGTAACTACTGCAACCCACATCCAATTCGATCTGCATACTGTCCTGATGTCGAGATTTTACCCTTTTTACCCTCTCACTCTCCCCCACATACACCATACATACTACCTTCCCTCCATCACCAAACTGGCAATTCTTTGATGCCTCAGGATACATCCAGCTGGTTCCTTCTTTTAGTTGTTATTTGGTCTAGCCGTATAATCTTCAGTACTTTTTGTAGCAACACCTTTCTAAAGCTTCTATTCCTTCTTGTGTGAACCGCTTATCGTGCCGTTTAACTTCCGTACAAGGGTGTTCTCCAGAGAAATACCTCCAGAAAAGACTTTTTAACAAACAAATTTATATTCGATGTTAACAAATTCTTGTTTTTTCCTAATGCTTTTTGTGCTCTTACCGGTCTGAATTTTATATTTTCCTCTATTTCGGCCATCACTAAATATTTTTATGCCCAAATAGAAAAGCTCATCTACCATTTTAGTGTCTCATTCCCTAATATAATAATTAAAATAAAAATAATTCCCTCAGCATCCCACCTGATACAATCCCACTTCATTCCACTGTTGCACTTTTTTTTATGTTCATTTTATAATCTGTTCGCAAGACTTTATCCATCCCGTTCTATTGCTCTTCCGAGTCCTTTGTCATTTCTGACAAAATTACAATGTTATCGGCAAACGTAATTTTTCTTCTCCTTAACCTTTAACTCCTTTTCCAGCTTTCTGCTTGTTTTGCTTTCCTGTTTGCTCAATGCAGAAATTGAACAGCGTGAGGAATAGTCTAAAAACCTGTCTCATTCGGTTCTCAAATGCAGCTTCCCTTTCATCTCATTCGATTCTTGTAACTGCAGTCAATTTTCTATACCAGTTGTGAATGATCTTCCACTCCCTGTATTTTATTCCTGCTAGCCTCAAAATTTCAATGAGCGTTGCCCAGTCAAGACCGCCAAAAGCTCTAAATGTATAATTTTTACAATCCACCTTCTATGATTCGACATGGGGTCAGTATTGCCTCATGTGTTACTACGTTTTTCTGGAAACCAAGTTCCAATTCTATCTGTTTTTGCATTGACCCGTAAATAATTCATGCCAATGTTTTGCAGCCATAGTTTATTAAACTGATTGTGCAATAGTATTCACACTTATCAGCATTTCTCTTCATTGGAATTGGAATTACTACGTCCACCTTGAAGTCTGAATGTACAGTATTTCCTCTGTGTCATACATCTTGCAGACAAGGCGGAATAAGTTTGTCGTGGCTAGCTCTCCCGAGGAACTCAATAGTTCTGCATCAATGTTGCGTACACCAGAGATTTGTATCGACTTAGCTCTTTGACTGCTCTGTCAAATTCTTCACGTACTTCTTTTTACAATATTATTCTCAAATTTGTTACCCCTGTATAGGCCCTCTGTATACCCCTTTTACATTTAGGTTTTCATGTTTTGCTAAATACTGATTCGCTGTCTGAACTCTTGCTATGTAAAGAGTTACTTCTTGTGCTCCAAAGGCTTCTTTAATTTTTCTGTCTTGCTCTTGTAGAGCCCTGAATTTATCCTCTAGTCATTCCTCATGCCTGATTAGGCATTTTACTTTTATTGAAACATTTATGAATAAAAAAAAGTTTTTTGACTCGTGTGTTATTCTCTTTGAAATAACTACGGCCAATAAGGGAATGGATGATCGACCAGGGTAAATACAGTAAACAGTTAGCAAAGGCGTAGTTCTGGATTTTTTGTATGGCACATGTACAAAAATTTCTGTTTACTGGTAAGTTTGTCAACTGCTCGGGTTCAGTCTTATCACCAAGAGCGGAGCAAGACATTGTGGCTTATTATACGTAGGTGATAAGCTGAAAGCAAACTCCGCGATGTACGAAATAGGCCAGTTCCGAGGTGAATGCACTGCAACGGTGGGTTCAGCTGGTGGGATGGGTGCCAATAAATGCTGCTAAAGTAGCGTGTAACAGAGAAGGTCGATGCTGGAGATTTCTGCAGACGGAGACTGAGAACACTTCGCGGCATCTCCGGTGTCCTCTCTCCGTCTCCGTCCCAATCCCAGCGCTCCAGCTGTTGCCTAAGCTGGTGACTGGCAATGCTGGCGTGAGCGCCACGTCGTTCCACTGTTTCTGCTTCTGACACACCCTAGAAAACTTCATATGCTCGGAAAAGCATCGCTGTCGCTTTGTAATATAGAACTTGTAGCATATGCTTTATGCCACCCGTAATTAACACTACCGTGCCAATGTACCCTCACCTATGTTACTAAACAGCTAATATGTGTAAGCAGTACTGCTATATTTGATGTTATGACGTAGTGATATCGTATCCCTTATTTATCACTGGTTCCTGGTGTTTCAGAAGCTGAACGCACTTTTTCTCTGCAGGGGGTTCAAATGGCTCTGAGCACTATGGGACTTAACAGCTGAGGTCACCACTCCCCTAGAACTTTGAAATACTTAAACCTAACTAACCTAAGGGCATCACACACACCCATGCCCGGGGCAGGACTCGAACCTGCGACCGTAGTGGTCACGCGGTTCCAGACTGAAGGGCCTAGAACCGCTCGGCCACACCGGCCGACTCTGCAGGGGGCAATGTCTTACTTTTTATTGTCAATTATGTCCCAGCCGCTACTGGTTACGTACTGAGTTACAGTGCAAAGATTCGTGGTTAGGTTTACTTACTGAGCGGCCGCTCGCAGCCACAGCGAGCACAAATAGTAGAAAGAATTTGCTATAAAAGTCATTAAATCATCAGGTTACCTTCGATTCAGTAGGCTGTTGCACGCAGCGACTGTTATATTGTAAATAATAGGTTTCGGCTATCAGTCGTCCTTTTTAAATATTATTGGCAGATCTAGATTTCAGCTAGAAACTAGCCATTCTCAATGCACTATCAATTTTGATCAATGCATGTAATGACTGTTGGTGGGACTTCATCCACAGTTCAATGAACTGTGTATGAGGCCCGACCAACAGTCATTACATGCATTGATAAAAAAATGATAGTGCATTGAGAATGGCCAGTTTCTAGCTGAAATCTAGATCTGCCAATAAAATTTAAAGACGACTGATGGCTGAAATCTATTATTTAAAAGTCATTAAATATTGAGAACATTAGGTCGATTCACAGGGTAAAAGTGATTTAGTGATGCGGCTATTTTCGCGGAAAGTTACGCGAAATTATTTGCGAAACTTGAGGACGAAACAGCATCGTGGCTATTCATCAATAACTTCAGTCAGTGGAACATACTTCTTTATTTTACAGGTCCGTCTTGATCACATAATTTTTTTTTTTTTTTATATTTAACTATGACCGGTTTCGGCTACTGTCTTCTTCAGATTTGTCACAAAAACAGTGTGTAACCAACTAAGCTAGTTTGCTGACGCTAATGTGGTATTGTAGACAACCTACTGACCCTGTATATCTCGAAATACTGAATTCCTTAACCATTTCCGAAATGGAATATCCCGTGCGTCTACCTCCAACTACCGCTGCGCGCTTAATCACTGTTGAATCCCGTCGTGCGGCCACAGTCACGTCGGAAACGTTTCCACATGAATCACCTGAGTACAACGTACTCACCCTACACGTCGTACATTTAAATATGTGTGTGATAAATTGAGACCAAGTGGACCTTTAACGCATCGGAAACATATCTGACAAAGGAAAGTTACTAACGAGGAAACGGAAATTGGTACTCTTGCCACTGTCGTTTGAGATCCTTGTGTTAGTTCGCGGCATATCGCAAGGGGATCTGGCTTGAGCCAGAGAAGTGTTGTTCGTGTTCTGCATCGCCATGAATATCATCCTTACCACATCAGTCTTCATCAAGAATTAACTGGTACGGATTGTATGCGTCGCATTGAAATTTGCCGATGGGCTCACTTCAGATTCAGTGGGATGACACATTTATTAATTTGATTTTATTTACAGTCGAGGCTACATTTAAGAACCATGGAAATGTTAATCTACATAACATGCATTTTTGGGCAACTGAAAATCCGTGTTTCTGCGGCAAGTTGCACACCAAAAACCATGGTCGGTGAATGTATGGTGTGAAATTCTGGAGGACACAATTATAGGCCCCTATTTCATTGAAGGAAATCTTAATAGTAGCACGTACACCACGTTCCTGCAAGAAACATTAGGTCTATTATTGGAAGGAATACCTTTAGGAACAAGGAACAGAATATAGTATCAATAAGATTGGTGTCCGGCGCATTTTTCGCTGGTGGCTAGAAATGAGTTGCAGAGACAATTCCCAAATCGTTCGATTGGACGCGAAGGAGTTGTGTCTTGGCCATCTCGTTCGCCAGACTTGACGCCTCTGGATTTTTTCTTGTGGGATTCGTAAAAGACATTGTTTATAAAGACGTTCCAACTACACCTTAAGATATGGGAGAGAGATTTGTCAGAGCACGTGCTTCGATAAGTACCGAAATGATAAGGAATAGCACTCAATACATGATAAGAAGATTGCTGCACTGCACTGATACCAATGGTAATGACTTCTAACACCTTCTGTAAATGGACGTTCATGCCACTTTTGTGACCTTCGTTGACCTTAAAAGAAAAAAAAAACATGTGTGAAATCTTATGGGACTTAACTGCTGAGGTCATCAGTCCCTAAGCATATACACTACTTAACCTAAATTATCCTGAGGACAAACACACACACCCATGCCCGAGGGAGGACTCGAACCTCCGCCAGAGCCAGCCACACAGTCCATGACTGCAGCGGCCCAGACCGCTCGGCTAATCCCGCGCGGCTGACCTTCAAAGACCTTACTGTTAAACATCACTGGATTCGTCTCGATAGCCGTTATTAGAAAATAAATACCAAACTATAGCATCCCGGTAAAAAAATAAAGTTGACCTTCATGTCTCTGAAGTGACCCCACCTAACAACAAAAAACCAACGTCATATTAAGGTCCCCGTTGTCCCACGCAACTTTTGTCCCACAAACTTTTCAGCTCCTATCATACTTTCGTTGCTATTCCTGGTGGCAATAGTTAGTTACTCACCCTGTAGATTCAGAGCGAATCGAAGAAAGACGAAAGTAATGAGAAGCAGCAGAAACAATAACAGGTAGAAAATTAACATCGGGACTGCAGAACACGAAATAGACGAAGCTAAGATATTCTGCTACGAACTAAGCAAGGACACAAAAAGCAGACTAGCACAGACAAAGAGGGCATTCCTGGTGAAGACAAGTCTCCTAGTACCAAACACGAGAGTTACTTTAACGAAGAAATTTCTGAGAATGTACGTTTAGAGCACAACTTTGTGTTGTAGTGAAACATGAGTTGCGGGAAAAATGGAACAGAAGAGAATGTGTTGCTACAGAAGAAGTTCTCCGCAGAATAGGCCAAGAAAGGAACGCATGGAAAATACTGACACGAAGATATCTGCGAATAACTTGCATAGTACCACAGGGAATTGCAGAGGGTATAAACTCTAACGGAAGACAGAGATTGGACTGACTGAAGACGTAGGGTGCAAATGCTACTCTGAGATGAAGAGATTGCCCCAAGAGAGGAATTCATGGCGTGCCGCAGCAAAGCAGCAAGAAGAGTAACGATAAAAAGAAAAATACAAAAAGTGATCGAATCTCAAAATTTAAGATGCTGTCACAATCGAACAGTATTAGAATAAGTCAAGTATCAAAGGTAGAAACTGTGTGCATGTCTTGAGGCAGCCTAACTCACGGCACGCAAATTACACAGACTGTATTCATCCAGTGTTTGAGAACGAGAGCACTTAGCGAGTTCCATCAAACTTGGAAACCTTTTACTGCTGAAGCCCCTCCCCCCCCCCCTCCCCCAACCTTGAAATGAGAAAAGCTTATGGCTTTTAAGTTTTCGATGTTCTTGTTGTAAAACATCAGTCTCAGGCAGAATATTTTAATTTGTTACTTCTTTACTACTGTATCTATTCATAACACATTTTGTAGGCAGTAACAACTTATACCACAGAATGTTCTGCAAAATTATGTCATTGTACGACACACACTTCTTGAGATATACTGTCATAAACAATGAAATGCGCGAACAGCTATCTCTTGATTAAAACGGAGAGGAAACCACCTAGTTTATTCCCTTGCAGTGTTTCAAACTTTTTCCAAAGCTTCCCTCGCTTAGACCCTACAAAATAATGTAACGAAAACAATTGCTTAATATTCGTTGTTGATGCGGTACAACTTCAGCTTTAAACTGTTACTAGTGTATTCGCTACCCAGTACACACATACATCACAAAAGATACTTGAAAAACTATGTCATTGTACGAAAGATATGTTATCTCTGATTAGTTTCACTAAAATTTAATAACTGACATCTAATTCCTTGTAGATACGGTATAATAAAATGGTTATGATTGAGTAAGCAGGTACAATATAACATTACCAAACACCTCATAATTACGTGTTTGTTTTCGTCTAAATGCAACATTGTCCAGAAGAGTGTTTTGTACATGTAAAATTGTTGCCTGAACTGATATGTTTCTATAGATGTTTGATGAACGTATGCCCATTCCATAGTGCCCTGTGGTTCCCGTAGTGTTTTGATGTCCGCTGTGTACTTCAAGCAGTGGTGCGATACATGTTATACGGTTACAGTCTCCGAAAGTAGAGGTATCCATAGGCCGCGGTGGTCTAGCGGTTCAGGCGCTCAGTCCGGAACCGCGCGACTGCTACGGTCGCAGGTTTGAATCCTGCCTCGGGCATGGATGTGTGTGATATCCTTAGGTTAGTTAGGTTTAAGTAGTTCTAAGTTCTAGGGGACTGATGACCACAGATGTTAAGTCCCATAGTGCTTAGAGTCATTTGAACCATTTTTTTAGAGGTATCCATAGACAAAGGTGCTGCAGTTGTAGCACTCAGAAAAACAGATGTATCTATGCCCCAAATCCGCAAACAATGTGGCTTGTACATAATGGGAGTGCAAGACACCCATCACGGCCATAAGCAAAAAGGATGTACCACGATCAGGACGACCTCGTAATACAACTAAAAGTGACAACAAATTAATCACCATTGTTTATAAGAGTAATGGGTTCGAAACGGTAGCATAAATTTTACGCAGAACTGGTAGAAATGAACAAGGAAAACATATCTGTTGCAACAATATAAAGGAGACTGTCTGATGCCTCCTTGAAAAGCACGTGTGGCAAGCCCCCTCTGAAGGCAGTAAATAAAAAGAAGATACTCGATTGGGCGAGGAAACATAATGATTGGCAGCTAGTGTTATTCACACATTAATCGAAATTCGAGATTTTTGCTACGACAAGGAGGCCATTTATTCGTCAATCTGATGGAGAAAGGGTGGTCCAGCAGTGCGTTCCACCCACAGTCAAACACGGTGGGAATTCTGTTATCGTCTGGGATCATTCTGCAGGAGATAGAGGTGATCACTGCATACTTCAGCATCATACTATACCATGTGGATTGCGCTTAATACGGAAAGGGTTCGCGTTATAACAGGGTAGTGACCCGAAACATTGCTCGGCGTTCTGAAAGAATAACATTGCGTTCTGTAAGAACTACATTGCTTCAAAGGAAAAAAAAGAAAGTATTGAAAGACGAGGTATATCCGTGCAAAAGCTATCATTGTGATTCTATTCAAATGATCTGGGATGAAACTGATGGACGTATCTGGAATCGAGCATAACAAGCAAGGAACACCTCTGGAATGTCGTTAAGTACGTGAGGAATATTATAGACTCGCAATACCTATAAAAACGTATCGATCACACGCTTCGAGTTTGTAAGGAAGTCATTAAATCCAAGGGAGGAAAGTTAGATGAAAGTAAAATATAATTTTTCTGTTTCTACTAT
The DNA here is from genome assembly GCF_021461395.2 of Schistocerca americana. Taxonomy (NCBI): domain Eukaryota; kingdom Metazoa; phylum Arthropoda; class Insecta; order Orthoptera; family Acrididae; genus Schistocerca; species Schistocerca americana. Next base: position 271,957,821 of record NC_060120.1, on the reverse strand, counting down.
CCGAGGCGTATCAGAAACGTTGCGATAGAAAATGGCTCTGAGCACTATGCGACTTAACGTCTGAGGTCATCAGTCGCCTTGAACTTAGAACTAATTAAACCTAACTAATCTAAGGACATCACACACATCCATGCCCGAGGCAGGATTCGAACCTGCGACTGGAGAGGTCACGCGGTTCCAGACTGAAGCGCCTAGAACCGCACGGCCACACCGGCCGGCGTTGCGATAGACTTCGAGGGGTTGTACAGAGTGTCTTGAGGAACAAAGCGAGGATAAGAACCAGTGTCCAGGAACGTTATCAACGACGCAGCAGAGCGTCGAAGTTACAGACGCCGACGCCTGCTAAAAGGCCACCCTTTCAGGAGTAAACTTGACTTCGTACGCTGATGGATTGTAGCCAGAACGTCTTGCAATATCGTTTGTTATTCAGTGATGACGCATAATTGCCGCGATATCCAATGGAGAAAACGTAACTAGTTGCTGTATAGACGGGCCTTGTCCCCTCTGAATACAGTGCTCTGTTGCCTAGGCTGATGACGGTCTCGCACAAGGGTTTCGATCTGCAGTTTATCTATCTCCTAGAAACCTCTAAAATCTCCAACGTTTCTCAGTACACAGGAGTATAATAAACTGCAAATGCAAATACACTCCTGGAAATTGAAATAAGAACACCGTGAATTCATTGTCCCAGGAAGGGGAAACTTTATTGACACATTCCTGGGGTCAGATACATCAGATGATCACACTGACAGAACCACAGGCACATAGACACAGGCAACAGAGCATGCACAATGTCGGCACTAGTACAGTGTATATCCACCTTTCGCAGCAATGCAGGCTGCTATTCTCCCATGGAGACGATCGTAGAGATGCTGGATGTAGTCCTGTGGAACGGCTTGCCATGCCATTTCCACCTGGCGCCTCAGTTGGACCAGCGTTCGTGCTGGACGTGCAGACCGCGTGAGACGACGCTTCATCCAGTCCCAAACATGCTCAATGGGGGACAGATCCGGAGATCTTGCTGGCCAGGGTAGTTGACTTACACCTTCTAGAGCACGTTGGGTGGCACGGGATACATGCGGATGTGCATTGTCCTGTTGGAGCAGCAAGTTCCCTTGCCGGTCTAGGAATGGTAGAACGATGGGTTCGATGACGGTTTGGATGTACCGTGCACTATTCAGTGTCCCCTCGACGATCACCAGTGGTGTACGGCCAGTGTAGGAGATCACTCCCCACACCATGATGCCGGGTGTTGGCCCTGTGTGCCTCGGTCGTATGCAGTCCTGATTGTGGCGCTCACCTGCACGGCGCCAAACACGCATACGACCATCATTGGCACCAAGGCAGAAGCGACTCTCATCGCTGAAGACGACACGTCTCCATTCGTCGCTCCATTCACGCCTGTCGCGACACCACTGGAGGCGGGCTGCACGATGTTGGGGCGTGAGCGGAAGACGGCCTAACGGTGTGCGGGACCGTAGCCCAGCTTCATGGAGACGGTTGCGAATGGTCCTCGCCGATACCCCAGGAGCAACAGCGTCCCTAATTTGCTGGGAAGTGGCGGTGCGGTCCCCTACGGCACTGCGTAGGATCCTACGGTCTTGGCGTGCATCCATGCGTCGCTGCGGTCCGGTCCCAGGTCGACGGGCACGTGCACCTTCCGCCGACCACTGGCGACAACATCGATGTACTGTGGAGACCTCACGCCCCACGTGTTGAGCAATTCGGCGGTACGTCCACCCGGCCTCCCGCATGCCCACTATACGCCCTCGCTCAAAGTCCATCAACTGCACATACGGTTCACGTCCACGCTGTCGCGGCATGCTACCAGTGTTAAAGACTGCGATGGAGCTCCGTATGCCACGGCAAACTGGCTGACACTGACGGCGGCGGTGCACAAATGCTGCGCAGCTAGCGCCATTCGACGGCCAACACCGCGGTTCCTGGTGTGTCCGCTGTGCCGTGCGTGTAATCATTGCTTGTACAGCCCTCTCGCAGTGTCCGGAGCAAGTATGGTGGGTCTGACACACCGGTGTCAATGTGTTCTTTTTTCCATTTCCAGGAGTGTAGGTGTGCGAATCCGTCATCCAGCGAGGCAACAGAACATCACATTCGTAGTAGACAAGGCGTGTCTACGCAGCAGCTAACTCCGTCTTCTCCACAGGTGATCGTGGTAATCAGCCGCCATCACTGAAGACGTTTCGCCTATGGTCGGTCAGCGTTAGCTGCCGAAGGTGCGGCCTAACGTCAGGCGCTGGCGGCTGTAACTTCGACGCTCTGTAGCGTCGTTGGGTGACGTTCCTGAACACAAGTTCCTCTCCTCGATTTGTTCCTCGAGACACTCTCCACAACTCCTGGAAATTTGTCGCAAACATTTAAGGGACTTCCTGTAAAACAGAAAAAAATATTTGTTTTACTTTCATCAAAGTTTCGGCCTTTGGATTTGATTACTTCCTCGCAAACTCAGTCGATAATCTTTTGTGGGTCTGTACGACTCCTCATATCCTTTACGACATTCCAGAGATATTTCTTGCTTGTTATACTTGTTTCTGGATACGGGCGTCCACTTCATCACAGACCATTTCAATAGGCCTTTTCAGACACTGGTTCCTATTCTCGATTTGTTAGTCAAGACATCCTCGACAACCACTTGAAGTTTGTCGCAACATTTCTGGGACACCCTGCGCATCCCAAGCGCACGAAGAAACAGTCAGAAAGCTTGTAAGGGTGTTTCAGATTACGTTGTATTGAGAAATAAGTGTAATTAGCATTCATATTAGGCAATCAGGCAGTTGCCCACTCGAATTCAAGTTGACCACCAGATAAAATTAGTGTCAGTTGTTCTCATACCGTAGACGATAGCGCAGGAGTCTCCTAAGCTTTTTGCTCGGCTTCGATCCTTACTACTGTCCCATATCCAATGTTTGTATACCTCTCTTGTGCGGGTTTAGCAAACCAAACGAAGAACACGTTTGGCAAGACCGTCTCTGGTGGGCCACTTAAATTTGCGTGTGCAATGGCCTGATTAACTTAAACACTACTTTTAAACAGGGTCTGAAGGACTTTTCCATGGGCAACTCCTTCTACTCTATGGATGAATCTCTTAACAAGGACCGTTAGACCAGCTTAAGTAAAAATGTCTTTTTCAGTTTCGACAGTACTTGATCACAACAGTCAAGATTAGATATTTTATGTATGAAAAAGTGCATAAAAATGTTTCAATCTGACAGTCTACTAATTCTACAAATATTATCAGTACCAATGTACAGTAATGTGTTAGCTATTTTGATAATCTTCTGACAAATGATCAGGGTAGTAAGTATTACATTCAAATGTTTTATGTTTTTTTATGTTATACTTCCTGACATGTTCCACACACACGAGAATAATCTCATTTTGGGTTCATGGAACAAAAACTGAATGTAATCTAACCTTGGAAACCTGGTACCGTATCGGGCAGTCCAGCGAAGCGGGGTTCCCACGCGGCGCGTGCACACCTGTGCAGCGTGACAGAGTGTGCGCTCAGCGGAGACTGGCCGAGTGGCATCGTTTGTCAAGCGGCTCTTTCAGCTCAGCACCGGAAACGTGCTCCATTTCAACTCTAGCGTTCCCCAATTTGTTTTCAACGTCCCTCTACAGACGCTGCTTCTGCCCAGTGATTCGGATTCTGCAGAGATTCGGATTCCACACGGTTTCATAATCTTCAGGCCGGCTACTGTGGCCGAGAGGTTCTAGGCGCTTCAGTCCGGAAGCGTGCTGCTGCTACGGTCCCAGGTTCGAATCCTGCCACGGGCATGGATGTGTGTGATGTCTTTGGATAGTTAGGTTTAAGTAGTTCTAAGTCTAGGGGACTGATGACCTCAGATGTTAAGTCCGATAGTGCTCAGAGCCATTTGAACCATAAACTTTAGTTCACAGTAGTGGCTGAACAGTGTGATTCTTATAGTATAATTAGTGTCAATTTTTACAGCTGGCGTCTGTTGGCAAATTCAAGAGACAATAGATGCAAACATGCAGTGTGAGCAAAATATTAATAAAAGGGGCCTGGAATGTACACTGGTTTGCAACATTTGCATGTTTCACTGTAAAGAAACATAGCTCTATGAAACTTGTACCATACATAGAAAGAGCAGCTACAGTATAGTATACTAAGGTATAGAAGGTAACTGAAAGAAATACGCAATGAAACAAGCAGAAATGACACGTTGTGGTCTCCTGACCTTCATTGCTTACATATTCCGCCCTCACAGTCATATTCCGCACATCAAGACGCTTCATTCGAACCCAAACTCGATAAGATAAATTCAATGTTGTATGAATTCATGTAAACGATATGCAATTAGCTAGTAAGCGCACCGTGGTTGAAATACTCGAGGCTTGCGTACACACATACATTCCAGACATGATGGTCACAGAAGCTTTTAGTTCGGGAGAGAAACCGCACAACGGAATGCCGGTCCCTTCAGAGGATGACCCAGCCTATGTTGGCCGGTGACCGCCCGTGTAGTGGACAGCATGGGCCTGAGTGAAAAGGGGGAACAACCCCGTGTTCGGCTTAAAAGAAAATTCCGCTACATTGTGTGGGAGCGGCCAGCCTACGCATTCTTTACACATAGCATGAAGTTTCAGAGATTTTCACAGGGAGACAGCAAACGCCAAACGCCAATGCTACAGGTTTCCAGATTGGTCGCCTTAAACGAAACGTCATTCTCCCGTTTTAGAAGAGCAATGCTGATTGGCAGACGATATTTCTGACGCCTTGAGCTGAAGGAATAATGGAAGAGACCGAAAGATATACCCCTCCACGTCTGGCGTGGAGAAGCGCCATTCCCTTGTCGCTCTTGGAGCGAGGAACACGTCTCTCATCAGTACTTCACTGGGAGAGCACCTCTGTCGAGAGCGAATCGAAGTGCTACTCTATATTGAGTCCTTGTAATTAAGCGTTGTTCACTGTGTTGGCCGGCACACTTATTGTGCGGTGTGAACGGACAGAGTTATAGTTAAACGCCTGCGAGCGAATTTTGAGTGGCATCGCGGTGGACTGGTTATCTGACCAGTGTACCACGCCAATAGTTAGACTAGGGGCGAATAGGAATCCTTGACTTCATCAAGGCATAGGGAGAGTTTGATTGGCGAAGGTCAATCCAGACAGAACGAGAGTTATCTGATTTGTCAGCAGCGAACGGCGCAGACAGCAGTCATCGCAGCTTACGGTATTGTGCGCTACAGCTATTGCGCGCCCCATATTTCCTCCACAACAGTACACTTCACTGCATTTCATACGTGACAGCCTCGACCGTAACTAGCAACATTCTAAAGGATAATTATTCAAGTTGTGTAGGCGCGCCTCTCAGCCATTCTGCCAAGCCAACAACCATCTTAAACTTTGTATAGAAATTTCATTAGCGAATCCTATCCTTGAGAGGTAACTTCACATTCCGAAAAGAACCAGGATATAACTTGTTCAATTCATAACTAAAAGTGCCATTGTGATTTCTCAGAAATTTTGTAAAATAAATAATAACTTTCGTTACTTTCATGTTTTTCTTACACTAACTAGCACTACTCCAGTACCCAAGTTCCCACTGGTTACGTAAGAAATTTTGTGAATTTTTGTGTCATTTCCTTACAGCGGACGACTCCAGAAGATATTTATTGCTGAAAGTTTTTCAGGCATTTCTCTGTAGAATGTTAGGAGCGTCTGTCTGACTTCTGTAGTAGTGTGGGGGTGGAAATTGCATCTTGCAGGAGCCACGGGGTAAAGGGTACATCTAAGATTAATCCGTTGCGCTGAATAACAGAATAACAGATCAATCCCACACCTCAGAACAGTAACTACAATAAAGTCACCACGATTCAGGACAATTCAGTATTCCAAAAGGCTGGAATGGTTGATAATAGGGTATGTTGCCATCACGGACGGCAGTGCGAGCTCTACCAAATGCTCCCGAGGTTGGTAAGCAGTTCTTGGGGTCCATTCCTCCGCCAGCGCTGTTAACAACTGTTAGACGGTCGTTGGTGCACTGTATGTAGAAGTGCCGCAAAAGTCTCCCCAACGCATCCCACAGGTGCTCGATGGGATTTAAGTCGGGAGAACGGGAAGGCCAGACCATTCACGAAGACCCTATCCTTCCAAGAGTATCTGCTTCTATGCTGTTAGATGCTGTCCTGCATTGTCAAGCATAAAAATGAAACCAGGCTTGAACGCACCATTGAACATACGCATTTTGGGAAGGAGAACTGTGTCACAATACCGTTGACTGTGTTCAGAGATTTGGTGGTCAGTACGCCTTTGCATCCTTATGCTTCCGTATCCCAAAACATATCGACCACCAAAATGATCATCTTGGACAATATTCCTGGGTGCATTACGTGTTCCCACCTCTCACGATATGACGGTAAGTGTAGCATTGTCGAACATGATCGTATTGGTGGTCCATGTGTTACAGTGTGGAGAGGCATAATGTTGCATGGACGTACCGAGCTACAAATCTCCGAAGGCGGTACATATACTGGTCAAAGTTTATGTGACACGGTAATCAGTACCAATGTGCTTGTAGTCAGGGGCACATTCATCCGTGACTTCACTTTTATTGATGACAATGCGCGATCACATAGAACTATGCATTTAACAATGAAATTTGCCAAACAGCCGAGCAGTTCAGGTGTTACTTTATTTTATCTTCGCTACCAGTTTCGGCAATTCATTATGCTATCTTCAGGCCCCGTATGCACATCTTAAAAATAATCTATATTGGCATATTCCGCCCATATGTTTTTTTAAGTGCTGGCAGTGCTGCTTTTCTTGATTTGGAGCTGCAATCAAGTCTTCGAAGGAAGCACTTGAGCTAGGAATTCACAACATCCAGAAACATCGATTATTTTTGTGAGGTGCATGCGGTGTCTCAAGATGGTATAATTAATTGCCAAAAGTAGTAGTGAAAATAAAATGAAATAATATCTCAATTGCTCGGCTGTTTGACGAATTTCATTTTTAAATATTTGACCACCCGTTGTCCCACGTTCACAATGGATCAACAGAGACAAAATATGCAGGCTGAGGAGCGCTTCGGACGAGGGGATATCCGACGATGCGACGATGGGACTGACCAGCCCGTTTCCCCGACTTAAATCTCATCGAACACCGTGCTGGTGAAGATACGGAACTACATAATAAAAAAATCCTCTACATCTACATGACTACTCTGCAATTCACATTTAAGCGCTTGGCAGAGGGTTCATCGAACCACAATCATACTATCTATCTACCATTCCCTCCCGAACAGCGCGCGGGAAAAACGAACACCTAAACCTTTCTGTTCGAGCTCTGATTTCTCTTATTTTATTTTGATGATCATTCCTACCTATGTAGGTTGGGCTCAACAAAATATTTTCGCATTCCGAAGAGAAAGTTGGTGACTGAAATTTCGTAAATAGATCTCGCCGCGACGAAAAACGTCTTTGCTGTAATGACTTCCATCCCAATTCGCGCATCATATCTGCCACACTCTCTCCCCTATTACGTGATAATACAAAACGAGCTGCCCTTTTTCGCACCCTTTCGATGTCCTCCGTCAACCCCACCTGGTAAGGATCCCACACCGCGCAGCAATATTCTAACAGAGGACGAACGAGTGTAGTGTAAGCTGTCTCTTTAGTGGACTTGTTGCATCTTCTAAGTGTCCTGCCAATGAAACGCAACCTTTGGGTCGCCTTCCCCACAATATTATGTATGTGGTCTTTCCAACTGAAGTTGTTCGTAATTTTAACACCCAGTACTTAGTTGAATTGACAGCCTTGAGAAATGTACTATTTGTCGAGTAATCGAATTCCAACGGAATCGAATTCCAACGGAATCCTCACCAACCTTGTGGCCAGCATGGGAGGACGTTCCAGCTGTCCGTGGTGATCACACAGCCGTGCTTTCCCTTTTGTAATATCCTGGAAACCATCACGAATCTCGGTGACTTCGGTGTAATTATTGTCTTTCGATAAGCGTCATGTCTGTTCGTCTCGTTACGTGTTTCTGTCAGTTACCTTACGTACTGTACTGCAGCAGTTCTTTCTACGTATGGTCCAAGTTGCGTCGAACCACGTTAGTAGACTGTCACTCATCATGCGAAAATTATTCTCTTCCTGAAGTTTGGCACACCAGCGTATTTCATGAACGTCAGGATAGCCAACCAAAATGGCATCATTGACTCTGGTGATACTGAAGGTCCGTGAAATATTTTCTGTTTCATTTTCCCAGGAAGTATGTGGCAAATGTATCCACCAAATCCAGTTATTAGTTTATCGCGAAGGAACCTTTTGTGAAGCTTGATGCAGTGTTGATTCGTGACTTTCACTTGCCCAAAATTAGTTGCTCAAAAAGAATGACTTCATTTTCACCTGACTCTTAGTTTGAATGTGAATTTCCCCAACCACTACTTCCTAATTTCGTCTTTGACTTCGATCCCATATACACAAATTGTAAGTAGGCTGTTTATGTTTTCTCTATGTAAGTAGGCTGTTTATGTTTTCTCTATGTAAGTAGGCTGTTTATGTTTTCTCTATGCAAGTAGGCTGTTCATGTTTTCTTATTGGCAACGTTACGTAGCGCTCAATATGAAAATCACTGGCTGTGCTGTGTGCAGTCTGTGGCTAGTTTGCATTGTTGTCTGCCATTGTAGTGTTGGGCAGCGGCAGCTGGCTGTGAACAGCGCGTAGCGTTGCGCAGTTGGAGGTGAGCCGCCAGCAGTGGTGGATGTGGGGAGAGAGATGGCGGAGGTTTGCAATTTGTCATGAACTGATATATATATATTATGACTTGTGATGATATCAAGGTAAATACATTGTTTGTTCTCTATTAATATCTTTCATTTGCTAACTATCCCTATCAGTAGTTAGTGCCTTCAGTAGTTTGAATCTTTTATTTAGCTGGCAGTAGTGGCGCTTGCTGTATTGCAGTAGCTTGGGCAGCGAAGATTTTTGTGAGGTAAGTGATTTGTGAAAGGTATAGTTTAATGTTAGTCAGGGCCATTCTTTTGTAGAGAATTCTGAAAGTCAGATTGCGTTGCGCTAACAAAAATGTTGTGTGTCAGGTTAAGCACAGTCGTGTATAAATTGTTCAAAGGGGACGTTTCATATGTCGACCCTTAGCCGAGGATACCTCACTGGAATCTTCTGATTTTTTCTTGTAGTTTGTGTATTTAGTGTAGCTTTTGTTTATTGCTAGCGCGTAATTGTAGAGAGAATCTCCTTTGTAGTTGCAGTCTTTCATTGTTGTACTGTAAAACAGTTGTGGCATGCATGTAGATTTGCACCAAGTATTTCGCAGCTGCGCTGGTAATTAACTAGATATTATTTTCAGTGCTATGTTAATGTGTTCTCTTATTTTTGATCTTCAAATTGTGCTTTTCTTTGTTATCGTGTGAAATACTCTGACAATAATGGCGTGTGAAAAACGTAATACTAGGCTCCAAAGTAAACTGAGAAATGACAGTGAAGACGAAAGCAGTGTGTTAACGCCACCATGTAATGAATTAACAAATATTCAAAGTAGTAATTTGGTAACTGTGCATAGGGAAATGGAGCGGGCGTCAAATAATGGTGTAGACATTGAAACATGTAGAGAACAGGGAAGCATTATCGATCGATCGGTCGGCAACAGCTCGCCTCAGGAATCCGAAATGACAGGAAACAATCTCGCAAATACTGTAGATTCAGGTTTTGGATCCTCACCGTTTTCTCAAATAAGTCAAGACACATTTTCTGCTTGTCAAAATGTGAATGTTGCCGGTGCAAATGCACTGCCGAACAGCGTAGAGAAACAGATTCCAGACACTAATACATTATTATTGCAATTAATGCAACAAATGGAACAAAATCAGAGACAAACACAGCAACAGTTAGACACAATGGAACAAAATCAGAGACAAACACAGCAAAAGCTTCAAAAGTTAGACACAGTGGAACAAAATCTTAAAAAGTTAGACTCATTGGAACAAACACTTGAACAAACACGTGAAGATTTAACTACTGAGTTACATAACATTGAATCGAAATGTCAAAAAGTCTGTAATGACGTAAAAACACAAATTTGTGAGCATTTTCAACCTATTTTTTCGCGGCATGAAAATGCATTACAGAATCACGAAGCAGCCATAAAAGAACTGCAAATTATTGTTCATGAAAATCATGAGACCTTGCAAGCTAAATTTGACTCAGTTGCATCTACCGATTCGGTTACGCAACTTGCAAAAACTCAGGAAAACTTTAAGGACACAGTAGATACTCTGAAACTTGGTTCAGAAAAACACACTGAAGAAATAAGTACACTATCGGAGAAAGTAGCCGAACTTTCGGATCAGGTCACTAACTTATCTACAAAGGTAGATGATGATCTGAATGACACAAGACCCGTAGCCTTCACTGACACAGAAGAGTATGAACAAATAAGAAAATTCAAACAAAATCAGAATCAAATTAATACACAACACCAAAGAGAAATCCGGGAAGTACAAGATCAGCTGACACAGGTAATACAAGAATTACGTATTTCAGAGGACACTCGCGCTCCAACACGGGAAGAGGGACTTAGAAACACGGAAAAGCCGCAAAATAATAACACAGGGCATTTCGGAAATTATGAAAGAAATTGGCAATGTGCACCGAATTTTAAGATGGAACGGCCGACACGACCTAACAATGACCGATATGCGACTCGCCGACATGACGATTTTGACTATAAGCTGTTCATTACTACACGTAAATTCAAAACATTTAAGAATTCTGGCAACGACATTCATCCACAAGCATGGCTCCATCAATTTTCTCATTGTTTTCCTCCCAACTGGTCATTGGAGCACAGATTAGAATTTATGTGTGGCTACTTAGAGAATGAACCAGCTGTGAGAATGCGATCGGTCATTCACGATTGCCACAGTGAAGGAGAATTTTACCATGCCTTCCTCTCAGCATATTGGTCGCAAGCTACACAAGACCGTGTAAAACTTGGCATCATAATGATGAAACATTTCGAACAATCTGAATTCTCCAGTCTTGTGAAATATTTTGAAGACATGTTGCACAAGAATCAGTACCTGTCAAATCCATACAGCCCCTCAGAACTCATCCGCATTTGCTTAATCAAATTACCTGAACATTTACGACACATTATTTTGGCAGGACGTTGCAAAGACGACATTGAAGCTTTTCAGGGACTGTTACAAGAACTGGAAAGTGACACTGACAATCGCGGAACGCAGGAGCACAACAATTACAGATCACATCAGTCGCAATTCCGCGATGAAAGAAATAATAACTGGACGCGACAAGGCTATTCTCACAACACAAATCGTGACCAAAATAGACACCACCCGTATGACAACCGGTGGCAGAGTAGTAATAACTACAGGGAAAGATCACCTCTCCGTGGTAATGACTATCACAGAGACAATAAGAGAAACAGACAATATGGGAACCAAAATAAATACTATCAAGGGAGACAGAATAACTTTAGACGCAACGGACCAGCGCGCAGTTACGATTCAGGGAGAAATTCTCCACCATGTGACCGACAAGAAAGAAACTATGGAATCTACCGACATGACGACAGACGATGTGATCGTAACGACAGACCTGAATTGCATCAGAACTGGCGGGATTCAAACAGAGCAGGGCACTTTCGACAACGTGAATTTGTAGAAGTTAGGTCTCCAAATCCCAATAACGACGCGCGCCAACAAAGGGACAGACAATGACTCGCACCGCAGGCAGCCGCGTGCGGCCGCTGGCTCAGGGAAAAATAACATAGACGCTAACCTTGAGAAAAATTCCAGTATTCTTTACCGACGTATACTGCATGATAATTGTATTCCAGCCAAACTGTGAGTACTATGAAGAGTAAAGGATTGCACCACATTTCACATGCAAAACCGTTTATTGGAAGATAATCTGCTTTTTAACTTTGTCATTGCCATAAAACTTTTCACTTTACATTACTAGTATGCTTGTCAGACTTAAGAAACTGTTAACGTGCAGCAATGTTTGAAGTTAAATATCCGATCAAGAACCAAGGGAACATTTTTAAACAGAAATTACGAATGCATTGTTATTGTGAAGAGACGACCCAGTGTTATTGTGTGTGTACATTCTTGCTTGTTGGTTGCACAATTATGGAACGACTATAAGGCTTACATACTTAGAACATTTACCAGTACTGCTAATGAGATTTTAATGCAACATTTTGGTTTACTTGAAAATACATACTGGGTTTAAAGTACTTTCTGTGAGATACCAGACGACACAGTGGTTAGTTTATGTGACAACTACACGGTTTTATCACGACGCTACTAATGAGTGAAAATTTACAATGTTGCTTTTGCAGTGTTTCTGTTTTATATCTGCACAGTTTTCTGTTTTATTCTGGAAAGTAAAACAGGTTTTAGTAGTAACTTTTGTAGTATAGCTACAATGAGACTGCCTTTTCCGTAGCACAACAATACATTACAGTACAGTACTTTCTTCATCACGGCAATAAGCGTAATAACTAAGACATTTATACGCAAAGCATTTCACTTTTGTGTATTATGAGGTAAGTACATTGACTTCTGCAGAACTTAGCTTTCGGAGGACGATAACTACGACACTTCCACACAGATTATGTTGCAACAAGACGCACATTTAGCGCTACAGTACACGTATTTGAGTGATTAATTTTGTACTTAAAACATTTATTTTTAAAGATTTTTTGAATTACAAAGAAAGTTTTCAGTGATACATTTCATTTCATTGCTGTAATCTGTAACACCTGAGGGTATAATTACATAAATCCTCAGGGGGGTACATGCTTACTTTGTGTACCATGTGTTTGGCAAGCACAAGGAACCTTAGCTAATATGGTATTTGCTTATACAACTTTACATATCGGTACCATATTTCTCTAACACACAAATTACACAGCTATCTGATCATTTAACTGAGAGATAAACATTTTTTTACTACGTCAGTGACAAATGTTTACGTAATTACACAGCTGGATAACTTCACACTTATGAAACTGTATTTTGTCTGTACTTTGTGAAACTGTTCATATTTTTTCGGAACCATTGTGATACTATGAGAGCTTTGAATGATGTATTTGGTAAAGGGATTATGATTTTTAAAGTACGTTTGAGGCAGATGACACTTTTGACATGAGCAGAGAATTTTTTTTTAATTATTGGAGGAAGCTACGACGATTTTGAGATTTGACTGAGGTGTTATGATGTTATTTTTACGACGACGATGTGTATTATGCTGCTGAGGTATGTTTACGATTAATAGGCTGAGGCTACTATATGAGTTATTTGATTATGCTTCATATTTATAATGACGAAATATTGACGAGTGTCGACGGATACGTATATGTGTAATAAGGTAAGGAGTAATGAATAGTGGGTAGGGACTCTTGACTTGTGAAAAAGGATGTTGGAAACCAAGAATCGTACTTTAAGAGTTATGACATGTGTGAATCATGTGTGAATGTATCACAATGCCACTGAACATTTTTTGGACACTGTTATATTCATAGGATTTTGTTTCTACAGATTTGCAACGCTAATTCTTGACCTGTGAAGTATTTTTATGTGAGACTGTCACTTTAGCGAAAATTGCTGTCGTAAATATTTCCGTACGAAAGTTAAGTGACCACCTGCACGTAATGCGTCGCGGGCACCCAGCTGTGTCAGACGCCTGGAGAAAAAGTCATTAGCGCGTGCCTTTCAGAGCACAGGAAAAAAAAAAAAAGAAAGGGAAGGCCATTATCCTGGCCATTGTCATTCCTTTAGAGAAAGCATCGCAAAAACGACACGGTCGAACTTGAAAACATATGATTACACTAGCTCTTAATTTACGATATTTACTGAAATGCCTAATAAAATGACAAGCAATATTTTTACATCTGCACACCTGATTATGACAAGCGTCTTTCTATGAGAGTTGAGAGAATTTCTACTAACTTACGAAATGTCACATGACTACTGAATGATATTTTTATGCTTTGCTTTTCATAGTTGCTTATTTCATTTGACATCTGTTTTCCAGCTGTGTTGCAGCATTGCTTTTATAAAATAAAATGCATTTGCTAATGTGAACACTTTCTGTCAACAGATCTATTAAATAATTATTTTATGATCCACATTCTTTAAAAAAGGAGCACTTGGAAAGGAAAGAACAATAAGAAGGAACTAGTAACTGCATTCATAATTTTCTTTTCGAGTAATTGGTAACTTTTTGGTAGAATAACTTCTTGTGGTGCACCACTTTAATTACATAGACATTAAGATGTGATTATACATTTCCCTTATCTGCATTGTTATCTTTAGTGTACTATTTTTTCTGCTTGCGCTATGTCATGTTTAGGTATAAGTTGCTGCTGTTTGCCAGGCATAGTGTTATTGAATTTGACAATTTGCTCATTTATGCTGCTAGCTTTGCCAATTTGCATTTTTTGCATTGCTGTTTGTGTTGATTTGTTATGTGATGCTGCATTGCCTCGTCCCTTAGTTTAGCATCTGAGCTCAGTAGATTTAGGTTAGCTTAAGAGGGGGTAGCCTCTAAGAGAATGAGTTGCGATGAATAGGAAGAAATGCATTCAGAAGTTATACAAAAAAAAGTACAGAAAACAGGTTTAGGTAGGATTTTCTTGGAAATAAATGTTGAGGTAAGAAATGTATGAACATATAAATACAGAAAGCATGCTTAGATAGAATTTTTTGGGTGGAAACAAAGGATGAAATAAGAGGAAAGATATATGAAGTTTTGGGTTGGACTGCAGTACCACATGTTACACTGAAAACGAACCCTGTCCTTTCCTATTGGTGTTATCCCACTATGTGTTTGTGTACCCTTGTGTATTTGTTTTCTTCCTGTCTCTGTGTAGTTTCATAGAATTTTTTTTCTTTTAATATTAAGCTACATTCACTATGAGGAGGAATACTGTTATCCTCAAATATAAGTTGCATTAATAATATGTTATTTTCTTTGTAAAGTTGTTTACAATTCTGTTCTGTTTCAATGTTCATGTGTGAAATTAATGTTTCGAAAACTATTCTCACTATTTTATGTATGTACTTATGTCACTATTTTTGTAACACTGATGTATATGTTATTTCTATTCTTTTGTAAAGCCTGTACTACAAAGGTTATCTGTATTATTATGTTTTTAATGATGTATTTTGTACCTTTGTAATTGTATTCTTATGTTATAAAATTGTAATTGTCACCAGTTCATGACATTATTAACTTGCAAGTTCCATTTTACTGCACACGTTTCTGTTGGTCATAGTATATGGACAATATGTGAGAAGTAGGGACTGTTAGTGTTTGCACGTGTGTTAATAATTCAGCAAGGGACTGGATAACAGCATTGCTGGTTCTAAGGACAGTTCCGAAAACTTTGTGAGTGCACAAGTGGTGGTTATGGACTAGCTATATTATCCGCAAGACTCTTCAATGGTGATTGTGCACCTGCACAGTCACAACAGATGGCTGCTGGCTATCTCTACAAGGTCTACAGTGGGTCTGCATCTTTGATGACCCACCAGTACCATTATCTCTACAAGGACTACAGTGGGTCTACATCTTTGATGATCCATCAATATCATTATTTCTACAAGAACTGCAGTGGGTCTGCACCTCTGGTGGCCCACCAATACCGTAATCTCTACCAGGACTACAGTGGGTCTGCTCTGTGATGACCTACCTACCAATACTCTTCAAAATTACGACTGACTCTGCTGTGGGTTTGCTCCATTGTGGCGCATTACCTGTCTGCATGTCAAGAGTCAGCACTGTCTTTCCATTGGAAGGACAACACTACTTCTTCAAGACAGCATGGAAATCCACTACTTCTGTGTGCATTGTCTTTTACTGCTCAGACTTTGAGAAAAGAAACGGCAGTTTCACTGTGATGAACAATGTGGACTGTCTTTATGGACTGTGAGAAATTTTTAGCTTTTGACCAACAATGTATCAATAAGTGTGCGCATTTTATATCTTTGTTACTGTAATTGTGAAAAATTTTTGTCAAATCTGTATTGGCCAGTGCCCAACACCATTTGTAAAAATTTTTGTGGGGAGCATGGGGGCTATGTAAGTAGGCTGTTTATGTTTTCTCTATGTAAGTAGGCTGTTTATGTTTTCTCTATGTAAGTAGGCTGTTTATGTTTTCTCTATGTAAGTAGGCTGTTCATGTTTTCTTATTGGCAACGTTACGTAGCGCTCAATATGAAAATCACTGGCTGTGCTGTGTGCAGTCTGTGGCTAGTTTGCATTGTTGTCTGCCATTGTAGTGTTGGGCAGCGGCAGCTGGCTGTGAACAGCGCGTAGCGTTGCGCAGTTGGAGGTGAGCCGCCAGC
Source organism: Schistocerca americana (assembly GCF_021461395.2). NCBI lineage: Eukaryota > Metazoa > Arthropoda > Insecta > Orthoptera > Acrididae > Schistocerca > Schistocerca americana. The sequence goes on along the minus strand of NC_060120.1, from coordinate 271,941,439 downwards.
AGTGGTGGATGTGGGGAGAGAGATGGCGGAGGTTTGCAATTTGTCATGAACTGATATATATATTATGACTTGTGATGATATCAAGGTAAATACATTGTTTGTTCTCTATTAATATCTTTCATTTGCTAACTATCCCTATCAGTAGTTAGTGCCTTCAGTAGTTTGAATCTTTTATTTAGCTGGCAGTAGTGGCGCTTGCTGTATTGCAGTAGCTTGGGCAGCGAAGATTTTTGTGAGGTAAGTGATTTGTGAAAGGTATAGTTTAATGTTAGTCAGGGCCATTCTTTTGTAGAGAATTCTGAAAGTCAGATTGCGTTGCGCTAACAAAAATGTTGTGTGTCAGGTTAAGCACAGTCGTGTATAAATTGTTCAAAGGGGACGTTTCAAAATGGATGTCGACACGTCGTCTTCGGAACTTTTTTGATGCTTGGTTTCTGGATTCTTCTCCTGAGATTGCGCCCTCTGACTACCAAAACATACGCAACTGTACATGGCGCATGACGTGTGATTTTTGTTAAATACTTACGGCACTCATTTGTCCTCATCTATTTGCTCCTCTGAGGAAAAGCATGCACTCAAAAGTTTAGAAGTGCTTAACAAAACATTGAATTGAAACCAACAGATTAGCGCGCATGATGTCGTTCATCAAGTTTGTCGAGGCTGATGTGCCCACGCAAAAGAGGTCAGTCGAAATAGATATTCACGAAAACAACGTTTGCTTTTTTAACTATGTCGCCCTTTTAGACTATTTATAAGAACTGGTTCCTTCGTGTTCGCTTGCAGAGACATAAAATAGCACGTAAATTTTGGAGATGGTCTTGTTTGTCTAGATGGTATTTGGGAATACAGGTGGTATGAAAATAGGAATTTTTGATTAAATAACGAATGTTATTGGCAAATGAGTAAATTTCAGAATACATTAAGGAAATTCATTTGGACGATGGACGAGGCCTAGCTGCTTTGCACCACTGTGGCCTATAGCCTTGGTGACCAGTAGGTACGAGCCGGATGTCATGAGGAGTAGCGACACCTTGTTCATTCGTTCCAACTCTGTTTAACTGCAATTCAAACAATGTTTGAAAATTTTATGTTTCGACATAACCTTCATCAAGGAGTGTAACTGAATGAAATTTAAAATGTTTATTTGACACGATAAACGTCGTCAAGACACAGTCACTAAAACAATGCAATTTTTAGAAGATTACGTTAACTAGTTTCGACGCACTGAGTCGTCATGTTCAAATGTAATCACAAACCTATAAAACTGCGCTAATAATTGCAACCACATTTCTTTCAATATTACGGAAATTACACTAAAACCAGTAAACGGGAACAAACGCAGCGGAAACTGGTCACAAGACGTCATGACAATTTTTGGTTGATCTTTCATTTCACACCTTAATGCAGTGTGGATGAAAACTGCATCGCGATGAAAGGTATTATATACTACTGCATTACGTCCTGCAGTGATGCAACGATTATTGAGCAAACAAAGGCTTACACGTCTTAATCTTATAACGTGCAGCAACCCCAAAATTAGAACACAGCACACAAACGTACTGTGTTCTGCTGATGAAATCTTACAAAGACAATGCACTCCCGTTTGGGGCTAACACAAGACTCTTGTTTTCGAAGTTTGTGATTACATTTGAAAATGACGACTCAGTGCGTCGAAACTAGTATTGTAACCTTAGAAAAATTTCATTGTTTTAGTGACCGTGTCTTGATGACTGTTTGTGGTGTCAAATAAATATTTCATATGTGAAAATACTTCCAGGGTTTTCTAAACATTTATAGTCCGAACCTGCATACGTACTATTTAGAAGAAACAGTAATATGGGTGGAAAAGAAAGGTCAAGCAGTAGTTTTTGTAAACTCCTTACAACTGGGTAACATTTAAGAACAACAGAAAATACTCTATGACAAGAATTTAGTTCGGCCGCACGTGTCAAAGCATCTCCCAGACTGACAGCCCTATCAACGAAGACCAAAAAGGATAGATCAGGGGAAAGAAATCAGGCAGCCGAAAATTTTTGCACAGTGCTAGGAGGGAGTGCCTTGAACAATATACTAAAAATCCTGACGGTGAATTGTGAGTCTGGGAGTGGGGCAGGGGCATTTAAAGGTCACTTTTTGTGTTTTTCACTAGTAACTCGAAATCCACGGCTCACAGAGAAAATGTTTCTCAGTAAAAAATCAAACTTGCGTTAAATTTCCTACAAAGAAAGTCCTTTTCAATTTTTCTCCAGGAAGAACAGTCTCTGCGTTGCAGGGAATGAAAAAATAGCATATTATTAAGAATATTGTGACAATGGTATACAGTTTACGTTTATATTCAAATGAAGTGAGTAAAAACCAAATATTAAATATGTGTACCACGTCTAAACGCAGGAGACCCGTATTAAGGGGGAAATAGTGTTCCGGGTATGTAACAAGTTGAAGGGGAGGATGTGTAGTGCAGAAGCCCGACGTAAGCTAGGTTTCCGGATTGTGTCACGCAGTTTCCTCCTTCATAGGTCTGCAAACTGAAGATCGAGCAGATGATTCTCACCTATGCCTACCCGACTGAGTCACAAGAAGCAACTGCGAGGTGTTTCACAAAGTTATACCGACCCTACACAGCGTGCCTTAGTAATCACTGGCAGACATGCCCAGGGGATGTTTATTTTCCACAAAATGCGATAACACTATATAGAACGCAGAAACGTGTTATTAATAACGCTAACACAAGAAACGCATATGTACAGAATCTACTTAAATCGCTTCTCGTTGTTCTACACTGCTAGCGGATAAATTGGTTCTGTCATCCTGTACGACAGCTGTGGCGCTCTTCCAGGAAAGGCAAAGTCCCCCACCACGGGCGCTGCTCGCTTTTGAGTTAGAGGACAGATGATACCTCCCCAGCATTTCCTTTGCAGTTCTCTGATGTAGGAAGACAAAATGGTTTCAGTGACCTCGTGTTTACGTAATGGATCTATTTTCAGTTGATTAAAAGAGTACCCTGCACAAGGCCGCACGTACGGAGACAGAGCTCTCGTGAAATATAAGTAATTTAGCTTGTAATTAATTGTAGTTGAACACTTTTAACTAATTAAATACGTTCTTTAGTGTACTCTTCAAGCTCACCATTAAAAGTTTTTCTTTTATTTGCGTAGTGTTCCAGTAATCGCGAAAAGTTTGTTTGTTTACTTTCTGCTGATTAGGCCTAATTTTTCGAGTGTGCATATTTAGCGTTATGCCGCAATTGAAAGTCTATTGGCTATAGTTTAACTGATTAAATGCGTTCATTAGGGTGCTTTTAAAGCTCACCATTAAAGGTTTTTCTTTTGCTTGCGTATTGTTCCAGTAATTGCGAAAAGTTCGTTTTGGTTACATTTCGCCGCTTTGCCTTACTTTCCGAGTGAGCATACTTAGCGTTATACCGTAATCTTAAGTGCATGTGTTATACATTAACTGATTATATACGTTCATTAGTGTGCTCTTCAAACTTGCTATTAAAGGTTTTTCTTTTCTTTGCGTATTCTTCCAGTAATCGCAAAAAGTTATTTTTGGTTACATTCGGCTGTTTAAGCCTAATTTTTGAACGTGCATATTTAGCGTTATACCACAAATGTAAGTGCATTTGCTAATAGTTTACTTACATATTAGTTTCCAAAACATATTTAGTATCCTTTTACATCTGTATTTAATATATTATCGTTATCACTTAGTAAATACTTACATATTAGTTTCCAAAACATATTTAGTGTCCTTTTACAACTGTATTTAATGTATTATCGTTATTACTTAGTAGATCTTTTAACTAATTTCTAAACTACCATGGATACTAAGTGTGGGAGCTGCAGTAGAAAAGTTAGTTCAGGGGTTTTGTGCAGCTGTTGTGACAGGTGGTTTCATTGTGGAAATTGTAGTGGCGTGGGAGTTGGGGGAGCAAACGAGACTCTTCCATTCTTTTGCAGGGTTTGCTCAAGAGATAGGATTATAGCTGAACACGAGGAGAAAATTAAAGCCCTTCAGGCTGCTTTGGACAGAGTGAGGGAGAAACTGAAGAGGTTAAGGGGGGAGGAGGGTAATCAGTGGTGGGAAGTGGTAGCTGAGAACAGGGGCCACAGAAAGAGAAAAGTGTCTGACAGTTTCCCAATTGGTACAACCAATAGATTTGCCTTCCTACCACATTTAAGTAAGGAAGAGGCTCCAGCGGAAGTAGATGTAGTTAAGATGCAACAGAATCTCACTAGGGAACGAACTGTTTCAAAAAAGTAGAAAGTAAGAGGGAAGTTCTGTTTCTGGGTAGCACCCATGGAAGAGGTGTGGGCCAGATTCTGAGGGGAAAAATTAGGTGACAGGTACCAGGTCACAAACTTTTTCAAGCCAAGTGCAAGTCTTAGCCAGGTGGTAGAGGATATAGGTTCCTTATGCAAGGGTTTCTCAAAGCACGATCATGTGATGATAGTGGGTGGAGTGGGAAACAGTATTGACAGGGATCAGGGCTACAGTATTGAGTGTGACCTGGTGAAAATAGCCTCTGCAACGACCCATACCAATGTTGGGCTGGTGCCTGATTTCGTGCAGCACGATCGGCCCCAGCTGAACAGCTCTGTCAGGAGGGTAAATATGGAGTTGGATCAGTTGTATAGGACGTCCACTCTGTCAGACATTGGATTGGTTCCTGTCGAGGCTATTGATAGGGGGGATTTCACAAGGCATGGCCTACACCTCAATAGGAAAGGGAAGGGTAAACTGGCAGGGTTGTTAGCGAAATCCATAAGGGGGGACACTAGTAATCATGGATGTACCTCTTTTTTAGACTAATATCAGTGTCAAATGAGAAGTTCAGGCAGGCAGGTGCTAAAGAGATCCAAAACCCACAAGATTTTCACAAGAGCGAAGTAAATAATAATGTTACTATATTTAACTAAAATATTGGTGGATTAAAGAAAAAAGTAGATTCTCACAAAAGTAAAGTAAAAAATAGTTACCATTCTTCACCAAAATATTCCGCAATTGAAGAATAAAGTAGATGAGCTCCTGGTTTATTTAGAGGACATTGAATCTGATGATGTAATAGATATACTATGACTGTCTGAGCATCACATTGTGTCTGATATGGAAAAGGTAAATATCAGTGGTTATAAACTAGGTGCACATATGAGTAGCGAGAATAAGATGAGAGGAGGAGTTGCCATATATGTCAAAAGTCATGACAGTGTAAAAAGCTTAGATACAAAAATGTTTTGTCTAGAGCAACATATAGAAGCATGTGCCTGTCAACTTAAACTGAAGGAGGGCTCTTTTATAATTGTAACTGTATATAGGTCCCCTTCAGGAAACTTTCATTTATTCCTGGAAAACTTGGATGCCTTGTTGTGCTATCTGTCACATAGGTGAAAGCAAATTATTTTTTGTGGCGACTTCAGTGCTGATTCACTGAAAGAGTGTAATAGGAAATATGACCTGGAAGTCTTGCTCAGTTCTTTCAATTTGACATCTGTCACTAATTTTCCTACTCGGGTAGTAAAGGACAGCAGCACATTGATAGATAACAAGATAGAACAAGATAAGCTTAAAAATATAAATTCTTGTCCTGTTGAGAATGGCCTTTCTGATCATGGTTCTCAGCTAGTTACAGTATATGACATAGCTCCATTCAGTAATTCAAAACCACCCTCCAAAGTTGTGCATTCACTTAATGACTCAACAATTAGAAATTTCAGGGAAAATCTTTAGCAGTTAGACTGGGATTTGGTGTACAAGGAACCTGTTGCTATTTTAAAATGTAACTTATTTAATGATACACTTGTAAGAGAAGTTGAAAACTGTTTCCCCAAGAAAGTAGTTAAATTTAATTATAAGAAACCATGTAAAGAACCTTGGTTTACTAACGGAATAAAATATCTTGTGTAACCACAAAAGGGAACTGTATCTAACAACAAGAAAGAGTAATGACCCAGAAACAGCCAAATATTATAAAAACTACTGTGCTACGTTAAGAAAGGTTATTAAAAAGTCCAGAAGCATTCGCATCATGTCTGAGATTAATACCTCAGACAACAAAATCGAAACAATTTCGAATATTATTGCAAGGGAGAGAGGGCAACCAAGAGTAAAGGATGACGGCATTGCTATCAAAGCGAATGGAAACTTGACAAACAACAGGCTGGAAGTCGGAAATATTTTGAATAATCATTTTTTAAATGTTGTACAGAAAATAGGATCTAAATGTTCATTAGAAGAAGCAAGGCAGTTAATGGACGAGGCCTTACCGACACAATTTGATACAATTGAAATTCCACCCACCTCTACTTCTGAAATTAGGAAGATAATAAAGTCTCTCAAGAATAAAAGCTCACATGGAATTTATGGCATTTCCAGCAGGATAATGAAAGCTTGTTCCCAAGAGATAAGTGGGATTCTTAGCCACATACGTAATACCTGTCTGAAGCAGGGTATTTTCCCAGATAGACTGAAGTATGCCATTGTTAACCAGTGCATAAAAAATCGGATACGTCTGATGTCAACGACTGCTGCCCAATCTCTCTTCTCACTGGTTTATCCAAAATTCTTGAAACAGTAATGTATTGTACATTAATTTCACACCTTTGTAAACATAAAGTTTAAAATGTCAGTTTGGTTTCCAGAAAAGTTTTTCAACGGAAAATGCTGTATATACTTTCACTAATGAAATATTAAATGCTCTGAGAAACCGGAAGTCACCAATTGGGATTTTTTGTGATCTCTCAAAGGCTTTTGACTGTGAAAATCATGGAATACTTCTAGATAAGCTCAAGAAGTACGATATGAATGAGACAGCGCTCAAATGGCTTAAATCATACCTAACTGGAAGAGTGCAGAAAGCTGAAATAAGCAGTTCACATAATATGCAAAAAGAATGGGGTGTCGCAAGGTTCGCTCTTGGGTCCTCTGCTGTTCTTAATATATATTAATGACTTTTGATTCTATATTCACGAAGATGCAAAGCTTGTACTTTTTCCCGATGATACAAGTATAGCTATCACACCCAACGGACAATAATTGGTTCAAATGGCTCTGAGCACTACGGGACTTAACATCTGAGGTCCCCTAGAATTTAGAACTACTCAAACCTAACTAACCTAAGGACATCACACACATCCATGCCCGAGGCAGGAATCGAACCTGCGACCGTAGTAGTCACGCGGTTCCGAACTTAAGCGCCTAGAACCGCTCGGCTACCGCGGCCGGCAGACAAGAATTAGCTGATGAAATTGTAAACGATGTTTTTCAGAAAAACATTAAGTGTTTCTCTGCAAATGGGCTCTCATTAACTTTGAAAAAACACAGTATATACAGTTTCACACAGTAAATGGAATGACACCATTAATAAATATAGACTTCGGTCAGAAATCGGTAGCTAAGGTAGAACATTCAAAATTTTTAGGTGTATGTATTGATGAGGGGTGGAACTGGAAAAAACACACTGAAGATCTGCTGAATCGTTTTGAGTTCAACTACTTATGCTATTAGGGTCATTGCAAATTTTGGCGCTATACATCTCAGTAAATTAGCTTACCACGCCTATTTTCATTCTCTGCTTTCGTATGGAATCATATTCAGGGGTAATTCATCATTGAGTAAGAGAGTGTTCATTGCACAAAAGCGTGTAATCAGAATAATTGCTGGAGCTCATCCAATATCATCCTGCAGACACTTATTTAAAGAGCTAGGGATCTTCACTGTAGCCTCCCAATATATATATTCACTTATGAAATTTGTTATTAACAGTTCGAACGAATTCAAAAGTAATAGCAGTGTACATGACTACAACACTAGGAGAAAGGATAATCTTCACTACTCAAGCTTAAATCTAACTTTGGCTCAGAAGGGGGTAAATTATGCTGCCACAAAAGTCTTTGGTCACTTACCTAATAGCATCAAAAGTCTGACAGATAGCCATATAGCATTTAAAAGGAAATTAAAAGAATTTCGGAATGGCAACTCCTTCTACTCATTAGATGAATTTTTGGATATAGTATGTGGGTAATTTCCCTACCACAGACAAAAAAAAGTAAAATAAAATAAAAAATAAATAAAAATAAAAATAAAATAAAATATTAAGTGTCATGTAATATTTTCTGTAATGTAATATCTTGTGTAGACACATTTTATTAACCTGACACGTTCCACATCATGGAACAAGTACTAATCTAATCTAATCTTATTTGCAGTTATTAAATGGACTATAACTTTAAAAAATGTTCGATAGCTGGAGCTGTCAACTGTCTACCACACTGAAAATCCTGTCCGATGAGTATCATGCAGTTAATATGTACTCGGCAATGGCGATTTCGTTGTATTCAGTACCAATGGCTGGAACATTTCACACCACGAGGGGTATCAAATGCATCACCAAGTCATAGGTCGTCCAACATCTGAAGATGCTCAGAGGCTTAAATTGGCTCTCTCTGCAACAGAAGTAGATCATTTAGACCTTATGCAATTTCAGGAATTTTAGCACAAGTCAAGCAACGTGTTACAACCGTTTACTCTTCTAGACTTGAACATGACCAGTCCCATTCCATCAGACTTACTCATACCCATCTTGGAAAATATACTGTGACTGTGTGATAAGTGGCTCCACGAAATACAGACCGCTGTGCAATTGCTAGCAGTTCCTGAATGGAAAAGATTTTTGCATCCCATCAGTAACACAATTAATGGCGAGAGAAGTGCGGTAACTTTTTGGTCGTTCATTAATCCACCATCAAGTGACTGCAACACAGTTACATGGCTTCAAAATAAGATGTCAAATATAGACGTCAAAAAGGTGTCACATTTACCAGTCCAATCGCTTTCCCAGGAACACCACGTAGGTCCCTGACATAAATTGAATATAACTCCACTAAAACACGAGCTCAATGGAGTCATTATGTCTACTGACTCTAGAGAACTGAACAGGGAATGTTGGGGAGGGGCAGTGTGTCTGTAAACTGAAAACCAAGCAGCACTCGTAGTGGGGAAAGTCACCTTTCGTGGAAGAACGATACAACTGCCGTTGAGGATGACTACATGACTACGGATCAACTTTCTCTCTAGAGTGTAGAACAGTGCGCAGTCATTTAGTTAGATTCTGTTCATATGCGTCACTAGTGTTAGCATTATTAGTATGCACATATGTTCCACGCAATTTTAACGCTTTAACGCATTTTGTGGGAAATAAACAACTCCCGGGAACCCGGGCGTGGGAAGCGAGAACGCTACCGCACGACCACGAGCTGCGGACCGTCATTCTTCGATTTACTCTCAATCCATACTCTATACTCAGTAGACTTTTCTTTCCATTCAGTATATCATGTAATTCTTCTTCACTTCACTCAGGAAAGCAATGTCATCAGCGAATCGTATGATTGAAATCCTTTCACCTTGAATTTTAATTCCACTCCTGAACCTTTCTTTTATTTCCAACAGTGCTTCCTCGATGTACAGATTGTACAGTAGGGGTGAAAGGCTACATCCTTGTTTTACACCCTTTTTAAAACGAGCACTTCGTTCTTGGTCGTCCACTCTTATTATTCCCTCTTGGCTGTTGTACATATTGTACACACACCAAAAAAAGTTCTGCATCACCTCGGTTCGTAGAGTTCCGGAACCTGTACAGAAAATAGAGATCAACATAAACATCATTTCCGCCCTTTTCATTGCTCATGAAAACCACACACTGCATGTTGTACCACCCTACAGCGAGACCTTCAGAGGTGGTGGTACAGATTGCTGTACACACCGGTACCTCTAATACCCAGCAGCACATCCTCTTGCATTGATGCATGCCTGTATTCGTCGTGGCATTTTATCCACAAGTTCATCAAGGCACTGTTGGTCCAGATTGTTCCACTCCTCAACGGTATTTCGGCGTAGATCCCTCAGAGTAGTTGGTGGGTCACGTCGTCCATAAACAGCCCTTTTCAATCTATGCCAGACATGTTATATAGGGTTAGTGTCAGGAGAACATAGTGGCTACCCCAGTCGAGCGATGTCGCTATCCTGAAGGAAGTCATTGACAACATTTGCACAATGGGGGCGCGAATTGTCGTCCATGAACACGATGCCTCGTCGTTTTGTTGTCACTTCCACCAACGATTTTAGAAATTCTGATGGAATGTTATCTATCCCTTCTGCCTTATTTGATCTTAAGTCCTCTATAGCTCTTTTAAATACTGATTCTAATTCCGGGTCCCCCATCCCTCTCAAAGAGGCTTTCAGTGTTTTCTTTCCACCTATACGCTCTCTCGTCTGCATTTGACTGTGGAATTCTCGTTGCATTCTTAATGTTATCACTCTTGCTTTTAATGCCTCCGTAGGTTGTTTTGAATTTTCTGATTTCTGAGTCAGTTCTACCGACAATCTTAATGGATTTCTTCACATTTTTCATTCAGCCATTTCGTCTTAGTTTCCCCGCATTGCTATTTATTTCATTCCTCTGCGACTTGTATTTCTGTATTCCTGAGTCTCCCAGAATATTTTTGTACTTCCTTCTTTCATCGATCAATTGAAGTATTTCTTCTGTTACCCATAGTTTCTTTGAGTTACCTTATTTGTACCTATGTTTTCCTTCCCAACTTCTGTTCTCGCCCTTTTTAGGGATGTCAATTCCTCTTCGACTGTACTGCCTACTGAGCTATTTCTTATTGCTATGCTACATCTATACTCTGCAAAACACAGTGAGGTGCATGGCAGAGGATATATCCCATTGTATCAGATATTAGGGCTTCTTCCTGCTCCACCAATGTATGGAGGGCGGGAAGAATGATTGTCTGAATGCCTCTGAGCTTGCAGTCATTATTCTAATCTTATCCTTACGATCCCTGTGTGAGCAATACGCAGAGGATTGTAGTATATTCGTAGAGTCACCATTTAAAGCCGGCTCTTGAAGCTTTGTTAACAGACTTTCTCGGGATAGTTTACGCCTCTCTTCAAGAGTTTTCCAATTAAGTTTCTTCATTAGCTCTGTGACATTCTCCCAATGATTAAACAGACCGTATTAAACAAACCTGTCACCATTCGTGCTGCCCTTCTCTGTGTACGTGTATGGGTCCCACACACTTGAACAGTATTCTAGAAACGGACGCACGAGTGACTTGTAAGCAATCTTTTTTGTAGACTGATTGCACTTCCCCATTATTCTATCAGTAAACCGAAGTCTGCCACCTGCTTTACCCACGCCTGACTCTATGTGATGATTCCATTTAATACCCCTACGAAGTGTTATACCCACGTAGTTGTATATTTGTATGTACAAGAGAGAGGAGAGATGGTGTAGATTCAGTGGTGGAGGAGGAACAGGGAGGAGACTGTGGTGCGGGAGGTAGGGGGAGAGCAAGACACCAAAGGAAATAAAACAATCAGTGTTCCTACGGAAAGTTCGAGAGTGAAACGCTAGAGAAATAGACTGATGGTGGTTCGATGAACCCTCTACTGGGCACTTGACTGTGAGTTGCAGAGTAGTTAAATGGTTCAAATGGCTCTGAGCACTATGGGACTTAACTTCTAAGGTCATCAGTACTAGAACTTAGAACTACCTAAACCTAACTAACCTAAGGACATCACACACATCCATGCCCGAGGCAGGATTCGAACCTGCGACCGTAGCGGTCGCGCGGTTCCAGACTGTCGCGCCTACAACCGTTCGGCCACTCCGGCCGGCGCAGAGTAGTTATGTAGATGTAGACGTATAAATATTTTGCCCTTTTTAGTGGAAGGAAGTCTGGATGGAAATCAGAATAATATAAGGGTACTTGTGCACGCGGAAGATTGATTAATTAGAAACTTCACGATGACTCATCAAAACTGTATGCCAGTCGATGCCTCGATCTGGGACCTATGCCTTGCGCGAGCAAGTGCTCTGCCGACTGAGCTGCCCAAGCATGATGCACGGTCCGTGCTCACAGCCTCACTTCGGCCAGTACGTCATCTGCTACCCTCATTAATCTGAAATATTGAGAAGAATAAATAGCAAAGACATATTATAGTGTCACAATTTAATTTGTGACACCTTTTTCCTCAACAGCCGACCGAACGCGTGTACTAAGCGTTCCAAGTGTGATGACAAAAAATTGTGTTGCGTTTGTCTCTAAAAGAGACTGGCGAACACCGGCAGAATACCTGACGCATCTGAAGACCGACGTGTGGGAAATGCCTGGTCACTAGCAGGACCTACGCCGAAGGTCATCGCTCATCGGAGAAGCATGGGTATACTGTCCTTGAACGTTGCGTTCGTTCCTAAAATTTTATATAACATCCATTTATAACTCAAGCACATTTGTTTGTATTAACCATAAACATTACGTGCTTACATTATTCCATAACAAAAAAGAACCCAGCGTACTGTAGGTGCAGAACAGTACTCACGCATTGCACCACCGCCTCGAAGTGGCGACTACCAGCATGGTTACAGACACACTGTACCTGAGAAAGTCTATCCTATTGCATACCGGGACAAGCAACTCTGCGACTTTTCTCTTTCCCTCAGGAGAAGCGGACGGCTTACATATCTGAACTGAAAACCGCCGGAGATGGGTTTCTATTCCAGATATTATGTACTCACCTCCCTCTACAAGTCCTAGAAGTTTTTAACGGGAATTTCCGAACACCCTGTGTGTTGATCGCACTGTGGTAATAATTACTACTGAGCGGCTAAATATTAGCTCATATCTGCGAACAGATTATTAAAATTTCTACGAATTATTTATTTAGTTTTTGCAAGCTGCGAAGAGGAAGTCGCTACATAATATTTTAAATACAAAGTAAAAATTGTAATTTCAAATGAAGAAAAGGATTTTATTACTGCGAATTTTGAAAGTTATTACACACAGAATGTGTGTGTTCCTGGCCGAGCAGAGGCGGAATTTTTATTTAACTAATGGCAGAAAAAATGGAAGAATTTAATCACTGCCGGCGTTATTGTTTTTCTCATAGCAACTTTTCTCTCCTGTGTCGACAAAAGAACCTGCAACAACACTTTTTTAAAATTTAATTTAGAAAAGAGCCCCCATAGAACCAGAGAACGTATAGAATAATGAAACTGCTGAGCTTCCGTGACGGGAAGAGATGATTTATATGTTGTAAAACTCGGTCAACCAGAAATTAAATGATCGCAACACCAGAATATGAAAACGGAAAATTTTCAACCAAACACCAAGAAACGGTGACAAAGAAAACAACACAGTCAGGCTTAACGCGGTGAACAAACGTGACGGCTTTAAGTAAACGATTCAGCGAACATATAAACCATAAATCGTCACATCTAAGAAATCTTTAAGAACGAAGAGGGAAAAATAAGAGTGGACGACGAAGAACGAAATGCTCGGATTAAAAAGAGTGTAAGACAGGGATTTAGTCTTTCGACCCTACTGTTCAATCTGTACAGCGAAGAAGCAATAATGGAAATAATAGAAAGATTCAGGAGTGGAATTAAAATTCAGGGTGAAAGGGTATCAATCATACGATTCGCCGATGACATTGTTATCCTGAGTGAAGTGAAGAAGGATCACATGATCTGCTGAATGGGATGGACAGTCTAATGAGTACAGAGTATCCATTGAGGGTAAATCGAAGAAAGACGAAAGTAATGAGAAGTAGCAGAAATGAGGACAGAGAAAAACTTAACATCAGGACTGATGGTCACGAAGTAAATGAAGTTAAGGAATTCTACTACCTAGGCAGTAAAATAACCAATGACGGACGGAGCAAGGAGGGTATCAAAAGCAGACTAGCAATGGAAAAAAGGGCATTCCTGGTCAAGAGAAGTCTATTAGTGCCAAAATAGGCTTTAAGTTGAGGAAGAAATTTCTGAGAATGTACGTTTGGAGCACAGCATTGTGTGGTAGTGAAACACGGATTGTGGCAAAACCGGAACAGAAGAGAATCGAAGCATTTGAGATGTGATGATACAGACTAATGTTGAAAATCAGGTGGATTGACAAAGCAAGGAATGAGGAGGTTCTGCGCAGAATCAGAGAGAAAAGGAATATTTGGAAAACACTGACAAGGAGAAGGGACAGGATAATAGGACATTTGTTAAGCCATCGGAGACTGATGGCGCAAAAACTCTAGATGAGGACAGAAATTGGAATACATTCAGCAGATAATTGAGGACGTAGGTTGCAAGTGCTACTCTGAGACGAAGAGGTTGGCACAGACTGATGACTCAAGGCTTTGGGTTACAGTCAACAACGCTTATGAAGTGCCAAAGAAACATAATCGCAGAAAAGCGGAATTACGAAGTTACCAAACAAACACATTCTTAAAGTATATAATAGAGAGCATTAGACAAACACCAGAAAGCCGGCAACAGTGATGACAATGACTTTGGAGCGAAATTACAAAATTTTCAAATGTATGTGATTTCCTAGGGGACCAAACTGCTGAGGTCATCGGTCCCTAGTCTTACACACTAATTAAGCTCACTTAATCTAACTTAACCTAAGAACAACACCCACACAGCCATGCCCGAGTAAGGACTCGATCCTCCAGCTGGAGAGGAAGAGCAATCCGTGTCATGGCGCCCCAAACCACGCCGCCACTCCGCGTCTCCATTTAACAACGGAATTCCGGTTGCACTCTTAACGTTACACCCTTGCTTTTACTTTCATCGAAGGTTGTTTTGATATTCCTATATGCTGAGTCAGTCCTTTCGACTATCGTTTCTCTTTTGATTTCTTCACATTTTCATGCAGCCATTTCGTCTTAGCTTCCCTGCACTTGCTATTTATTTCATTCCTCAGCGACTTGCATCTCCCTAAAATGTTTGTACCTATTCCTTTCGCCGATCAGTTAAAGTATTTCTTCGGTTACCCACGGTTTCTTTGGACTTACCTTCTTTCTACCTATGTTTTTCTTTCCATCTTCAGTGACTGCCCCGTTTAGAGATGTCCATTCCTCTCCAACTGTACCGCCTACTGGACTATTATTTATTGCTTTATCTACAGCCTAAGAGAACATCAAGCGTACCTCGTCATTTCTCAGTACTTCCGTGTCCCACTTCTTTGCATATTTATTCTTCCAAAATAATCAACTCTTCACCACTACTTTATTGTGATCTGAGTCTATATCTGCTCCTTGGTACGCCTTAAAATCCAGAATCAGATTTCGGGTTCTCTGTCTGACCATGATGTAATGTAACGTATCTTCCCGTGTCACCGGACCCTTTCCAAGTACACCTCCTCGTTTTGTGATTCTTGAACAGAGTAATCGCTATTACTAACTGAAATTCATTACAGAATTCAATTAGTGTTTCTCCTCTCTCATTCCTTGTCCAAAGCCCACATTCTCCTGTAACCTTTTCTTCTACTCCTTCCCCTACAACTGAATTCCAATCACCCATGACTATTAGATTTTCATCTTCCTCTTCGTACTGTATTACCCTTTGAATATACTTTATCTCTTCATCTTCAGCTTGCGACATCGGCATGTATACCTGAATTATCGTTGTTGGTGTTGGTTTGCTGTCAATTGTGGTAAGAATAACCCTGTCACTGAACTATTCACAGCAACACACTCTCTGCCCTACCTTCCTATTCATAGCGAATCCTACTTCCGTTGTACCATTTTCTGCTGCTGTTGATATTACCCTATACTCAACTCACCAGGTCGCTGTCTTCTTTCAGTTTCATTCCACAGACCCATTCTATATCTAGATTGAGTCTTTGCATTTCCCTTTTCCGATTTACTAGCTTCCCTGCCACATTCAAGCTTCTGACACTCCACACCCCAACTCGTAGAACGTTATCCTTCCGTTGATTATTCAATCGTTTGGTGAGGATCGCCTGCGGAGTCCCCACTTTCGTCATGTTTTGCCTCCCATGTCAACAGGCAATTTCTCAAGCCTATTGATATCCTGTACAGTGCTGTTCACAAAATTGTCCCTCGGCTACAGTTATTGCTGATGAATGACCTCTGACATGTTGAGTGCTTGTTATAAAGAACATCATCTTTGCTAAAAATCAACTGTTATGATAATTATTGCTTTTGTGTCATGTGAAGCGCCGTCAATTGGTCCTTTCGTGCACCTTTTTGGTTTCAATAAAATCGAATGACATTTTAAAAACATGTGCGTCAATTTTTACGTCTCTATCTACACTTACTCCGTTAAATATTTAATTTTCAAATGTTCACACGCTTTTGGTCACACCGTATAAAGGTAACGATGTAATAGTGCCTTTGTCGTCTTTATTAGTAGGTCATGACTCTTTCCGAGATATCTTAATGCTGTTCCTTTTGTGGAGTTAACGTTGCTTCATACTGAAGAACAGCTTTGCAGGCGCACTGCGTAACCCATGTAATATTATTGTGGCATCCAAAAAGGCGCACTGCAAGGCTTTCTCAACCGGACTGGTGAAACATTACACAGATGGTGCTTCTAGTGTCGACGCGAAGTTAATTGAAACACGCAAAATAGTATTGAATTTGAGACGCTTTACTGTGGTTGTTGACCCATACACAAGGGAATTAATAAAGCTGTTTACTTAGCGCCTCGTGAAAGCTTCAGACTTAAACCAATTTTCATGCAAATATTTTCCTGTTATAAATTAATTTTTATCGCTAGATGAGCCGCCTTAAAATTCTCGCAGATTTTGTCTTTGTTACACTCAACACTTACAACATCAAGTCGCGAAAAGTCATGCACTTTTGAACATCGTTCCGAAGGAAACCTAACCCTTTTTATAGTTTCATACTTGATACCTGGTGAACAAACATTCGTTCTCACTAGTTTACATCATTGCTTCGTCATGTTTCTACTGACGAAACAATGCAGCCTATCGACAAGTAGGAGTGTCTGCGTTCACTCTGAATTACTTCAACCTTGAAGAAATACCTTTGTCAAACAAAAATGAACGTATACACATTTTTAATTTATATCTGCGACAACGTTCTCCCAGAAACAATTCGAATGGAGTTCATACCTACCGGTTCCCTCCAAAGATCCCGTGAGGTGTCCGTTGGCTGTCAAGCAGTTCCGCGAACAGATAACCGCTCCAAAATATCCCCAATCCGGAACCCATTCAACCCACTCTCAGCTCGTTGGATTTTAGCTCAAAAGAACCAAACTCCGCAAAAGCCAGTTCTTTGACGAGGTTTGCCTAGAAAGTAATGCACCGCATTTTTTTTCTCAGCCAGAAGCAATGCTACAAATGCGAAACGTTGCATATGAGTAATTGGAAGTCTCCTGAATGAGTGAGCAAAGTTTCCATCACTTCTGACAGATAGCGTAGCTGAAGGACAGTTTCAAAATGACGTCTGTAGGTGATGTACGTTACAAGCAATGGGCCGTCATTGAATTTCTCACTGCGGAGAAAGAAACTGTGGGGAATATTCACAAAGTCAGTGCAGCATCTGCTGTCGACAGGAGTACAGTTAGTAGTTTGACACATAGCGCGAGGTCATCAGAAGGCGGTTCGGCGGAACTCCACGATTTCCAGCGATCGGGGAGACCATCCACGGCTGTCACACCTGACAGCCCAGACGTAGCGCCCTCGGACTTCCACTTTTTTGGGACATTACAGGATGCCATTCGTGGAAGACATTTTGAGGACGATGAGGAGGTGATTCACACAGTGAAATTCTGGCTCCACCACCAGGAGAAGCAGTGGTACCGACAGGGCATACACACCCTTATTTCGCGCCGGATGGAAGCCGTAGAACGGGATGGACATTACGTGGACACATAGGGTGTGTAGATAAAACACCACTCTTTAGTGTGTGTAATTCTATTATGTTCAATAAATAATTGTTGAAGAAAAAAATGCGATGCATTACTTTCTGGGCAACTCTCATATAACCCTATGCCTCTGACGCCGGTCTGTTGTTGAATTCTGGAACATGTTTTATGCTCCCGTATTAAAACATTTCCCAAGACCGAAATTCTCCTCTTGTAGGAATAAACACGGGTTTCGAAAAACAACGATCGTGTGAAACACAGCTCCCACTCTTCGTCCATGAGCTCCAGAAAGCAGCAGATACAGGGGTCCAGGTAGCTGCCGTGTTGCTTCATTTTCGGAAGGCTTTCGGTGTAGTTCCGCACTGTTGCCTAATGAACAAAATAAGAGCGTACGGAATACGAGACCAAATATGTGACTGGACTAAAGAGTTTGTAGCGAACAGAACACAGCATGTTTTTCTGAACAGAGAGAAGTCTTCAGACGTAAACGTAATTTCGGACTTGCTCCACGAGAGCGTTACATGGACCATTACTTTCCACAATGAATATAAATCAGAGAGTAGGCAATGCCAGAAGTTCCAGGAGGTTTTTCTTGGGTGAAGTTGTTTTTTAAAGAGAAATCGCAAAGCTTGAAAATTGTAGTGAAATGCCGGAAGACCTACAGGGGATCGACGCTTGGTGTAGGGAGTGGGAATTGACCCTCAGCGCAAACAAATGTAATTTATTGCGTGTACATAGGCAGGAAGACCCTTTGCTTTATGACTTTACCATAGCATAAAAATTGCTGGAAGCTGTTACTTCCTTCAACGACTTAAGAGTATAAATGTAGAGTGATTTAAAGTGTAACGACCACATAAAAACAACAGATGATAAGGTAAATGCTAGACTTGGATAAATTGGAAGAATTCTTATTTTCTTTTTTATTTATTTATTTATTGTTCCGTGGGACCAAATTAAGGAGAAGTCTCCATGGTCGTGGAACGAGTCAATACATGAAATTATAACACGATATTAGAAATAGATAAAATGAAATATAAAAAAACATGTTCAGGTGACAAGTCGTGAGTTTAAATGAAGAAAATCAACAATGTAACACTGGAATATGCTTAATTTTTTAGCTCTTCCAGGAGCTCCTCGACAGAATAGAAGAAGTGAGCCATGAGGAAACTCTTCAGTTTAGACTTAAAAGAGTTTGGGCTACTGCTAAGATTTTTGAGTTCTTGTGGTAGCTTATTGAAAATGGATGCAGCAGAATACTGCACTCCTTTCTGCACAAGTCAAGGAAGTGCATTCCTTATGTAGATTGAATTTCTGCCTAGTATCAACTGAGTGAAAGCTGCTAACTCTTGGGAATAGGCTAATATTGCTAACAACAAACGACATTAAAGAAAATATATACTGTGAGGGCAATGTCAGAATTCCTAGACTATTGAATAGGGGTTGACAAGAGGTTCTCGAACATACACCACATATAGCTCGAACAGCCCGTTTTTGAGCCAAAAATACTCTTTTTGAATCTGAAGAATTACCCCAAAAAATAATACCATTATACATAAGCGTATGAAAATATGCGAAGTAGACTACTTTTCGTGTTGAAGTGTCATTTCAGATACTGTTCTAATGGTAAATAAAGCAGCATTTAGTTTCTGAACAAGATCCTGGACATGGGCTTTCCACAACAGCTTACTATCTATCCGAACGCCTAGGAACTTGAACTGTTCCGTCTCGCTTATAATATGCACATTCTGTCTGATCAAAATATCGGTTCTTGTTGAACTGTGAGTTAGAAACTGTAAAAACTGAGTCTTACTGTGATTTAGCATCAAATTATTTTCCACAAGCCACGAACTTATTTCATGAACTACGTTATTTGATACTGTTTCAATATTACGCACAAGATCCTTCACTATCAAGCTGGTGTCATCAGCAAACAGAAATATTTTTGAATCACCTGTAATACTAGAAGGCAAATGAAGTCCTTCAACAAAGGAATTAGTCTACGAAACACTCATTCGAGCAATACTACAATTGCTGGCATCCTTACCAGACAGAAAGTAGTAGAGAGAGTAGAGAATATCCAAAAAACGGGCTGCACGTTTAGTTACAGGTTTTTTCCAGTAAGCGCTGAAGCGTCAAGGAGATGTCTCTACTGAATTGGCAGACGGTTGCAATTTCGAAAGCATGCGTGCCAAGAAGAGTCGGCCAACATATTGTTTTCTAAGATACATCTCTAACCACGACAATAGTTTCAAAGATATTAGAGCTAATACCGAACGTTATCGACAATCATTCTTCCCGCGCGCCAATCGTGAATGGTACAGAAAAGAGGGGAAGAGCTACACTTCACCACATCCCGTGTCTTGCGTGGTGCGGACGTGTACGCACTGATCAGCCAGAAGATTATGACCACCGACCTACGGTCGACATAAACCCGTCGAGGTGATAGCATTGTTACCTGGCGAGGAAGTCAGACACATTTATGGTGCATGTAGTAATGTATTATCAGTGAGCCAGCTGTCCCTGTATAGAACGGGGAAGGCGAGCGATCTATCTGAGTTTGACAGAGGGCAGATTGTGATGGCCCAAGGCTCGGCACGAGCATTTCCGAAACTGCACACGGGTTGTCGGGTGTTTGAGGAGTTCTGAGGTGAACGTCTTCGGCACGTGGCGAAATCGAGGTGAAACCACGTCCTGACGTCGTGGGGTTGGGCGGCCAGCCCTCTTTACAGATGTTGGACATCGTAGACTTGGCAGTCTGGTAAAACAGCACAGGTCGCGAACTGTCAGAATTTAATGCTGGTCAGAGTACAAGTATGTCTGAACACGGTGCCCTACGCAGCGGACGACCCATGCATGTGCCACTGTTAACACCACGACTGAAATGGACACGTGACCATCAGCACTGGACGTTGGCGCTGTGGCAGAGCATCGCCTGGTCCAATGTATCCCGATACCTTCTTCATCATGCCGACGGGTGGACGCGAATCCGTCGTCTTCCGAGCAGTTCCTTGACATCTATACCAGCGGGACGGAGACTAGCTGGCGGCGGCTGCATTACTCCCTGCGGATCATTGGCGCTGTTATCGATGGGTCCAGTGGAGTTCCTACAAGGCACCACGGGGCCAAGGGGTATCATATATTGATTGCAGACCACGTGCACACATTCATGACGATCATGTTCATCAACGTCAGTGACATTTTTCAACAAGATAATACGCCACGTTACAAGGCCAGCAGTTTGATGGATTGGTTCGAGGAACACAGTGGCGAGTTCCAATTGATGTGTTGGCTGCCCAGCGTGCCATATCTGAACCCGATCCAACAATCTGGGATATTAATATTTTTTGCTACCCTGACTTGGAGACCTTACTGGACGTGAGGCCATTTTCTAGGATGGCCTACGGCTGTGTGTCTGAGAAGGACTGTGTGATTACTATTGAGGCTCTAATAATTGTACCACAGTGGTCTGTATCTACCCTGCCTAAAATCGTAGTAGCGATGCGCACATCTTACACCATTTGGCATAAATACAAATTCTCTGTGTACTTCTGTAAATTGCTCTATCAATTGTTCCAAATTAGGTTTATAAAACCAAAGCTCCTCCAACAAAATAACAGCAGCAGAATAATTAATTTTGTTTCCATAAAATGTTAATGCCAAATCGTCGATTCGTTGCTGCGTAGTGGGAACAAGGAAGGCGAGGCGAAGGTCGTCTGGATAGTTCCTGATATGGTCCCAGTTTCCATAAAAAAAATTCCAACGCAGACATTAGCTGTAAATAATAAACTCTATTTAGAAAGTAACTGTACCTTTCCTTTTACAGAAGGTCATATACACTCTGTTGCGAACTACAAATGTAACATATTTAACCTCACCTTGTACAACATCATACTTTGCAGGTTCATCACCAGCTATTTCCAACCCCATATAAAAAGGATTAACAACTTGGAAAAGTTTGTTCTTACATTTACAAAGATTTTCTAAATCAGGCCATCCCTTTACTTTACTTATATCAGCACTGGTCTCTGCCTTGTAATACGTAACAAATTTAAATCGATTACGTTGTTGTACACTACTGGTAGCAATTTCATAGTCTCTTCTTGTGTATCCCAAAGCGGTACCCACGTTGTTCGCCATCCTGAAATGTCCAAAACGTAATAGAGCCTGGCCAATGACTGCCATCTAAAATGTAAACAATAATCAGGAGGAATTTATATGAATTAGGTGACTTGTGTGTGCAGATGTGATGTCAGTTTCCTCCAGTGATCTACAAAGGCCTCATTGCTTCTATATCACGGCGCGTGCAGCTGTTATCCGTGTCAAAGGTGTCCTTACCGGCTATTAGGCAGGTGGTCATAATGTTCTGGCTGATCACTATGCACACACAACCGTGAGCAGAACTCATAGACGAAATTATCTTTCGCATGATGTGTGACTAACAAGTAACATAGCTCGATGAAACTTGGGCCATATATAGAACGAACTGCTACAGTACAGCACAGAAAGTGACTGAAAGATGTAGACAATGAGACGAACCGAAATGAGACTTTCATTCAAACGCTATCATTTTACTGAAGCTATCGCGATTTGTGATGGTCCCCTGTTTATTACAAAAGGCGTGACTTCACTCTTAACAGCGTGTGTGATCACCGCGGCTGGCAGCGCTTGCTCTGCAACAGGCTCCCATGCTACAAGGTTTGTAAGGATTCTTGTGGTGAGGCAGTGGATTCCTCCCCCAGTGTTGCTGACAGCCATTAGATTGTCGTTGCAACAAGTCTGCGCAACACATCACATACGTCCTCGATGGGATTTAAGTCAGGGACTGGGCAGGCCAGTTCCCTTCGCCGCATATCTGGTATCAAGTTCTGCTGCATCTGCGCATTTCGATGTCCAGGCGGACTGTCATCCTTAAAAATGAAGTAAGCTCCGAATGCACCCCAGAAAAGACGCACACAGGAAACGTGTACTGGGTCGCAGTAACATTGACACAGATTTGGAAGTCAGCACGCCCAAGCAGCATCAAACCACCCCACACCTTAACACTTGGATCACAAAAATGACGACGTTCGACCTTACTGGGCGTACCTTCACATGTTGAGAATTGTGAAGACCTAATGAACCGACGAACATTGTCGAACATGATCGGTGATGGTCCAGGGATTTTGGTGTGCGGTGGTATAGAGATGTAAAGGCGTACCGCATCTGCGCGACAGGATAGTCGAACAAACATACCGTCATTTGACCATCGGACAGGATCCCATATGGTCGACGTAGTAATAAGCATACCTGGGGTAGGGAAGCAACTGAAAGATTTGAAAGCAAATAAGTCACCAGGTCCGGCTGGAATCCCAGTTCCATTTTACAAGGAGTGCTCTACAGCACTGGCCCCTTACCTAGTCTGTATTTATCACGAATCTCTCGCCCATCCAAAATTCCGAAGCGGCTGGAAAAAAGCGCAGATGACTCAAGTATATAAGAAGGGCAAAAGAACGGACCCGCAAAAGTACTGACCAATATCCTTAACTTCTGTTTGCTGTAAAATCCTTGAACATATTCTCAGTTCGAATATAACAAACTTTCTTGAGACTGAGAAGGGCGTATGTCCACGAATCAGCATTGTTTTAGAAAGTGTCGCTCGTGCGAAGCTCAGCTTGCCCTTTTCTCACATACTGTGAACTATGGATGAAGAGCAACAGGCAGATTTCCGGCCGTTGTGGCCTAGCGGTTCTAGGCGCTTCAGTCTGGAACCGCGCAACCGCTATGGTCGCTGTTTCGAATCCTGCCTCGGGCTTGGAAGTGTTTGATGTCCTTAGGTTGGTTAGGTTTAAGTAGTTCTAAGTTCTAGGGGACTAATGACCTCAGCTGTTAAGTCCCAAAGTGCTCAGAGCTATTCGAACCATTTTGAACAGGCAGATTATTTCTAGATTTCCGGAAAGCATTTGACACGGCACCGAATTGTAAGCTGTCAACGAAGGAACGAGCATGCGGAATAAGTTCACAGTCATGTTAGTGGCTCGAAGACTTGTATGTTCATCAGAGACAAGGGTATCGTCAGGAGCGCACCCGCGATAAGTGATAGGACCGCTGTTGCTCCCTATATACTTAAATGATTTAGCGGACAGGGTGGGCACCAATCTGCGGTTGTTTGCTGATGATGTTGTGGTGTACGGTAAGGCGTGGAAGTTGAGTGACTGTAGGAAAATACAAGATGACTGAGATAAAAGTACCAGTTGGTGTGGCAAAATGTAAGTTAACCCTTAACTGCCCGAAATTTTCAAACTTGGATATTTAAATTTATTTTCAATTTTTTGACTTCCTGTGCATCTAAGTAGTGCGTATAAGCTATTATTTGACTCTTCTCTGTCTTAGTTTGTCTGTAACATAACGTGTCCATATGGACACGCTGGTCACCCATATGCATATTTGAAATATTTTCTTTGGCATTGAAATACATTTGAAGATATGTTTTATTAATCAGCGTTTTAATAAAAATAAGGCAAAATTTGAACAAAATAATTCTTACAAACCAATTTATAACACCATACACAAAATAATTCACAATCATTTGTTTTACTGACTTTCATGGTACACTTCAATGCATTCTAGATACAGTCCTACATCACATTTCCCACATTTTGAGCGAACACCTGATGATTTCTGTTTGCAGTACAAACCTACACATCTTCTCTTCTTCTCAGTTTTCTTGATATAGTGCTTTATACCATCATATCTGATATCACTTGGAACATGCGATTTGTATCCATACATAGGACTGATAGACGGCCTGCCTGCTCCTTTTACTGGATTCGTATATCTTTTTAGATAAACTTGTACAATTTCTCTTCTGAATTCAGGTTGAGTAGTCATAGCTCCCGTTCTTTTCTTCAGCTGCCACGCATTATGTACAGATACGTCAATCAGCCAAGAAAGTAAAGCCCAGTACCGCTTCTTGTTTCGAAAGTTTATTCTGCACATGGCAATGTTTTCATCCATCCTATCCACTCCTCCCAAGTGTTTATTATAGGCTGTGATAATTTGATGATATTGTACTTGAACTGTCTTCTTCTCCTTTGCGGAATATCTTTTTACAAATGATACAGGTTTAACTCCTTCACAGGTAGAAGCTACAGTAACCACTGAATTGTCCACCCATTTTGTGACTATAACACCATCATCCTTGCAAAGTGATGATTCAAAATACCGCCTTTCCTTTTTAACTAGCGCTTTCTTTGAGGAAATTTGGCATGATTTGGGAACTCTGTTTTCTCTGATAGTGCCTGTTGCACCATAGCCCTTTTCTCTCAGGTATGACAGAACAGAAAAAACCTGTAAATAGGTTGCAAAGAAAAAGTGGAATGGCAGTAGCTTTACATCCAGTGTCAAATCATCCATCATCTGAACGAGTGGGGCAGTAGCCTTACCGTACTGTGCTTCATATATTATATTTGGATTGGGTGATTTTCCTTGATAAAAGGAAAAATTTACCAGATATCCAGAAGTAATGCATAAACACCATGCTTTATATCCAAATCGTATCGGTTTCCCCCTGATAAATTGCTTCCAAGAGTGTCGCCCAAAATATTTTATCATTGATTCATCGTAAGACAGGTGTTGCTGAGGAACAAACAGCTTATTACATTTGTCTCTTACTATTTCAATAAAGGGTCTAATTTTCCACATCTTGTCCTTTTCATCAAATTTGTTATTGTCGTTACAGTGCAGAAATCTAAGAATTTGTTCAAAACTATTTCTCCTCATGGCATTGCATACAAAATCGTTTCGTGTGTCCAAATTGGAATCCCAGTATAACCTCTTATTAGAGAGAGGGTTATAGCTACTTAGAATAAGGATCCCCAGAAAACACCTCATTTCTTCACAAGTTATATTAGGATTTGGAAAGTTCTTGAAAAGTGCGTAGTTGTTTGACTCATCAACTAGGAATTGTATCAGATCGTCATCAAAGAATAATTCGAAAATTTCCACTGCAGAATTATCAACATACGTGTCAAAGCATGGATCAGGAAAAGACTTCAAATTTGTTCCTGTAATCTATATTTCTGAAATCTGTTTCTGTATGTGTGTCTGTTAATCTTATTTCAGCTTCAGCCCGGAGTTGTCTAGGATTGAGATTATCTGCTATTCCTCCTTCATCCTCATCACCCGAATCCTCATCCGTGAGGATTACTGGATCAGGGGGCGTAATGTAAATTCCATCAGCCTGAGGAGCGTTTGAATCCTCAAACAGGAAGTCTAAAACATCCTGCACAGTCAAACCAGGCTCTAAAGATTCTGCCAGACCTCTGCTGTGATATAAAAAGAGAGAAAAAAACGAAATCATTTTTGACCCTGCAACTGCCCAGCGTGTCCATTGGACACGGCTGAAATAATCACTTCATAAACAGAAAGTGAATCGATGGATAACAACTTTTCTCAAATGAAAATCTCTATAAACATATTTAGATATACTGCAAACCAGTCTCACATGCCAGAATGAAGAAGTTCTTTGCGAAACATTACTTACTTTACATCAACGTGCTCCATTGCGGACTCCCTGAAATACAGGCTGTCACTATCACAGTGTAAATGGTAACAATGAAGTGCTAACGCAACGTACGTAAAATTCAAACCCTCCCTGAAAACAATATATGACCGCCAACGCTAAAAATAATTGTAAGCCAACAATGAAGTCAAAACAAAACTACTCAACGTGGACGTCAAAGCACTCCCTGAAACACAGGCTGTCACTATCACCGTGTAAATGGTAACAATGAAGTGTTAACACAATGTACGTAAAATTCAAACCCTCCCTGAAAACAATATGTGACCGCCAACGCTAAAAATAATTGTAAGCCAACAATGAAGTAAAAACAAAACTACTCAACAACTGTGTGCATATGGACACGCTGGGAAGTTATGGGTTTGCCAATGACTAGGAAGATCAAACCTGTAATATTCCGTTACAGTATTACTAGTGTCCTGCTTGACACAGGTACGTCGTTTAAACATCTGGGCGTAACATTGCAAATCTGTATGAGCTGGAATGAGCATGTGAGAACTGTGTTAGGGAAGGCGAATGGTCAACTTCGACCTTTGTGAGAATTTTAGGAAATGGTGGTTCACCTGTTAAGTAGACCGCATATAGGACGCTGGTGCAACTCTTTCTTGAACACTGCTTGAGTGATTGGGATCCGTACCGGGTCGGACTGAAGGAAGGCATCGAAGCTATTCAGAGACGGGGTGCTAGATTTGTTACCAGTAGCTTCGAACAACACGTAAGTGTCACGGAGATGCTTCGGTAACTCAAATGGGAATCCCCGGAGGGAAAGCGACGTTCTCTTCGAGAAACACTATTGAGAAAGTTTACAGAAACGGCATCTGAAGCCGATTGCCGAACGATTCTTTTGCCGCCACCATCTCGCTCTGTTTTGGGAATGGAACAGGAAAGGAAATGACTAGTAGTGGTACAGGGTATCTCCCGGCACGCGCCGTACGGTGGCTTGCGGAGTATCTGCGTAGATGTAGATGTAGATTACTGACCTCCATTATCTTTGAACTCCGTACACTCACCGGTAAGCGTTATTGTAACACCTTGTTCTTTCCTGACCATATGAAGAATACGTTAAAACTGTAAGCAACAGCTTAGCTTAAACCAACGTCAGATCGACCAGTGAGACAGCACGTGGCTCTCGTCCGCCATCCCGCTAACACCGTAATCTCAATTATACGACATAGAATTGCCCGAATCTGTGGCAGCCAAATACTTTCTTCACTCGTCAAAGGCATTTAGTCTTGATTTCTGCCTCCAGTTATCCTCTACAAGACGGTCGTGTTGTGGTCTCTCTCGTCGTTCGCTGGACGTTGGTCGAATTTTAGTCTACTTATGAGCTGTAAGTACAACAGAAATAACGTGGAAGTGACAGAATTTCATTGTTTCGACACTGATTGCGTGTGGGATAGTAATGATCAAGGGGATGTAGAGTTACTGGTGGCTAGCTCCACTATTTTCCACAGTAACAGTACCGCAATAGCGATACCTAATTTATCTCTAAATCCGACTGCATTTCATGAAACTGACGTAGATACCCTTATAACGTCTTTGCCTCACAATTACGGTCTGATAGCAATAGTACGAAATAAACATCAATCAAGTTTAGTTGAGAATGGGAATGGAATCATAAGTATCAAGTCAGCCACACTAGTAAGAGAGAATTTACGTGATGAATGAAGAACTGTACCAAGCGCACACTGGGGATGCGAATTTTAATTCTTTAGTAAGCGTAAATTTACAACACTATGAATACAGTACAACGCCATCAAACTGGCGCCCATTTTCTAATTTTTCTGAATGATCAGCTGAAGGTTCTGTAATACAGATATTGCATGGAGAGTAATAATTAGGCCACTCTAACACCTGGTTTTCTTCTAATATACACTACAGCTGTGATTACCCTCATCAGTGTAAGGTACGTGCTGCGACAGTTCTGGTGCGATCTCCCAGATTTTCCCATCCCTAATGCAGTGTTTCCAGATACCTGGAGATAAATATGCAAGTTAGAGGAAGTAGACCAATTGTTCTACGTAACAACAAACTTTTGACAGACAAATGCATAATGCCGGCAAAAGTACATTTGTACTAGATTTAAGTTCACTACTGATATGTAAACGTTTTCTGGAATTAAAATTTTAAGAAAAAAATACTCAAGTAGATTTTTCGGAAATTGGTCAAGTATTCCAAGTTGAAATGGCAGGGAGAGTCTGAATATGGGAGAAATGACGAACTGACCTCTCAAACAAACGTGGGCATTTTTGGTAGATTTTGCTATTTTACGACTTTTTCGGCATTTTCTGCTAATTCTGCGCTATTATACGAGGACATCCCCTTAGAGTATGACATAAAACAGCTACAATCCGCTCCCCTTCGCCCCCACTCCAACAATATTTACAATTCCTACAAAGTGGAATCCTGAAACAGGTAAAACACAAGAATTAATGACTGAACTGCAGATGAGTCAGCTGTTCCTTCCGTTATGACTTGGCATAGGGGGTATAAACGCCATTATTTACTTATTCGTCTTAGATCAATGTCAATCTCATAAGATTCATTTCATATTTAATGTAAAGATTGCTGCGAGTTTCAATTAAGTTTTTCTCGTCGTGAGAATAAAATGTTATTTAAGAATAAAATTTACTAAACCACTGAGACAGTTAAAATATGTAGCTCGAATTATGTACACTGTTCTGTTGATGGAGCAGATTTTAGTGTGTGTACTACGGACCTGATATACCGAGAGGTAGGAGCACGTAATGCACCCAGGAACACTGTCGAACGTGATAATTTTGGTGGTCAACTTACTGTAGTGTGGGGAGGTGTAATGTTGGGTGGGCGTAGTGATCTCCAGATTTTTGAAGACGTTACATTCACTGGCCAACGTTAGTGTGACATAATACTACTCACCCATTTGCGCTTTTGAGAGGTGACTTCCATCCTGACTTCACTTTTACGGATGACGATGTGCAGTCGCATCGAGCAGCACACGTGGAGGAGCTCTTGGAATAAGAGCATATTCCGCGAATGGATTGCCCTGCCCATTCCACGAACTTAAATCCCATCGAGCACGCGTGGCGTGCATTAGGGAGACGTACTGTAGCATGTCGATATGCACCAACGAGCATCCCTCAGTTGTTGAGCGAGATGGTGGGGGACTGGAACGCCCTACCACAATAATTCCTTCCCATCATTGCGGCTTGCAGGGGAACGTGTTGTATAACACGCGTTGCCAGCCGTGGTGACCACACACACTATTAAGAACCATGTCCTGCCTTTTGTAATATCCAAGGGATTACCAAAAATCGCGGAGACTTGAGTGCAATTACTCTATTTGAATAAAAGGGTCATTTCTGTTCGTGTCAGTCATTAGGAAGACATACTGTAGCATGTCGATATGCACCAACGAGCATCCTTCAGTTGTTGAGCGAGCCTTTTGCATTTTAATGTAGCACTTCTTTCTATGTATTATAATGAACTGTTACATTGTAAAGAAAAAAATGACTTACTTGACCTTTGACTTTGACACAGATAAGACAGGTACTGCGTTTAAACTCTTTTTATTTTTTGCCTAGACGCATAGATTTTAAAATTTTGACCTGTCTAATATAAAAATCTGTGAAAAAATTTGTCCTACGGATGAATACATTTCTTTCGTGGCTGCTGTAAGGAGAGAACGAACTAGGTATGGGATGAGTTGGTGGTCGGAGGTTTCCGTTTCTCCGGTTGTCAGAGAACGCCAGGCAAAGTCGGAGAAATCTGCTGCAACTCGCGATGAAAACTCCGTCTATCGTGGCAGCTAAAGTACTCACAGTCGGCGTAAGATTTTCTGGAAACACTTTCAGAATGAGAAGGTTGAACAATAGTGGCAGTATAGTATCTTCTGAGTAACAAACTGGTTGCTTCGGGAACATGTTTAACACACAAGCTGACAGCGAAATATTGCGCGTCGCTCGGACCGTGATAGAAGTAGATTCGCCCGGTATTGTTAATATGCGAAGAAATCACTACGCACTGGACTGCTAACCACACTAATTGTTTTATGAAGGTCTAGAGATCCAACATCGAATAAAACTTCGTAGACGATATTTACCTTCTTTATTACAAGACAAATTTATTTTATTCTTGATAATTACGATTGCAAGTTGTATTTCCTCTGCACTTCAAATTATGTCTATATGCAATCTGACCCCAAAAAATAATGTCCAATAGGCATTCTTTTTCTCCAAAATTGCAAAAGGCATAGATGCCCTTTTTCACCGCAGAGCGTTGTCGTCTCAATTACGGTAGCGCATCATCGTTGGTACTCGCGCCGAAATATTAACGATAGTTAATCACTCCGCTGCGTTCTTAAGATCTACGTTTTTTTTTCATTCCCAACAATTAAAAAAAAACGTAGGGACATTAATGGTCTGAGCTCCATGGAGCTATGTTACTAGGCAGTTACACATCATGTGAAAGGTACTTTCGTCCTTAGGTTTTGTCCCCCATTGTATCTAGGATCAGACAACATGTCTGGCGTAGAGTAGCAGTTTTTTTCGTTCCACTGTGCATTGTTGCGAACACAAATGAGAGAATAACATTAGGTAGCTGAATGTCATCATTTTCACAGAAGTTCAATGATTTCACTATCCCATCCCAGGAACGTTCTCAGGAGACGTTAATGGTAACTGTTCCACATTTAATTGGCCTTTGGAGTGACATCTCATTGAAATGATGGGGGCTCATCGTATTTTAATTCATATGTTTACAGCCTACGTATATATTCGTAGCAAATTACAGGTGTATGTGCGTGTGGTTGAATATGTCTTTCAATTTGTAGCATATCTTGTATTAAAGGCTGGCTGAGTATATCATGCCCAAAGCCCACTAACGAAATAAAATTAAAGACAACCACACCTGGTGAAGTTGTGTAGCCTGTGACAGCACACTCCTCGGATGGGTTTAGTATGCACTGGTTCATTGTACAGACTAGTTTCCACAATCATTTAGTCCAGACAATTTGTTGCAAACTTTCCAACTGTGGCACACAAAGAATCAAAATGGCTCTGAGCACTTAACTTCTGAGGTCATCAGTCGCCTAGAACTTAGAACTAATTAAACCTAACTAACCTAAGGACATCACACACATCCATGCCCGAGGCAGGATTCGAACCTGCGACCGTAGCGGCTGCTCGGTTCCAGACTGTAGCGCCTAGAACCGCACGGCCACTCCGGCCGGCCACAAAGAATAGGTCCGCATCTCCGTTTGATTCAGGGAATGCAGAAAAAGTTGAGTCATTCGCTGCACTACTGGAAAACCTTTCACTTTTTGCAAATGAAGCAAAGATGCATTCCTTGCTGAAGTAGTTTTTAGAAAAGCAGGTTTTACATTCTTCACAGAAAATTAAAAATCACAGATTTTGGATTCACACGGCCGTTTTCTTTCTTTCTTCTTCTTTCTTTTTTTCAGTGCAGTTGTTCTCAAAAGATTTCAGGGAAACTGTTCCGTGAAAGTATTTGATTTTATAGGCTCACGTCTCAACTCGATTATGACGTGGTTGTCCTTTGTTGTTGGTCATATCTACTACGACACATCAAAGTAAATTAACTAACTGCTCTCTGTTCAGCAGTTTATTGTGAATTATGAGCGTGAATTGCGATTGTTAATCCGAGGGTAGAACGAATTCTAAGACTGACAATCTGAAGTTGTCTTTTCCCGAAAAGCATTCCCAAAGTCTTCAAGTCTTTCAAAATCTTCTGCAGTCATGCACAGCGGATTTCTGAACGGAATTCCACCCACTATGTTTAAGGTCTCAAGAAGATTGTGCCCATATCTCTTTCCTTCTTTACAAATCTCACGAATCCACTAACGTATATGAGAGCAATGTTGCTACTTTTCGGTTGGTCCACTTTAGGGTATAAATTGCTGCACACAAAATGTAGCTCACACACAGATTTTTTTGTAGCCGTAAAGGTCTATATCTCTTTCTCACCAGCAGAAATTTGTTTAGACGAAAGTATCTAAACAAATAATACCTGAACACGTGAAGGCACGTTCACGCCGAATGTGCCACGGCGAACACATTCTGTATGTTGTCAACACGTTAAAGGAAGCGAAGCTTTCACCCTCAGTTTGAATGGGGCTGTGTCGCACCGTGCAGACATGTGCTTCCAAGAAGCTCTACGATTCACCGCTGGATGGTTTTCACAGTGATGGTGCTCTTTAATTCATAATATTTCAGCCAATTTTCATGAAATATTTAAAACTCATATACCAAACCTTCTTCGCGAATCAGTCTATTAGTGAAAACTGTTTCATTATCGCTACTGTAGTTGCTGAGCATATTGAAAGAACAGTGGCTGAGAACTTCAATACATAAATATGGATGGTTAGATGATGACAAGTTTCGGTCACTGACACTCATCTTCAGATCATATCATACAGTTACAGAGTAACCAGTCTTATCGGAGCTCTGTTGGTGGCAGTGAAAGCAAACGTTTCTATTAAGACTAAAGACTCTTTAACTACGGGAAATATCTGAAGATGGGCTGCTGTGGCAAAACCCGGTTAGTTTGAGGTAACAAACACAGCGTTCTACACAAATAAGTGTATTTTCTACAAATAAAGATCGCGGATCTGTGACAAGTGTATCCAGCTTTGAAAAATATATTTTGAGTTTGACCCTTCTGCCAGCCTTTATTGAATCAAATAAAAAGTAGTTGCTAGACTCACTTGAAGAAAAAGAGCATCTCGTACGTGACGGAAAGCAAATTTGTCTTTAGTGGTAATGAGGAACACTTAACGACCGTGTTTAGGGAAGGCGTCCTTTCAAATAACCGCAAACCGTTTTCTAAGCCCGAGTCTCATTTAGTATTCCCTCGCTGGTGTTCTTTCGGAACGTGACCACCATTAACGAGGCGCCTCGGGAGCTGCAGCCCAGACATTTAGAAGCGCCACTTAACGTCACGAACTCCCTCCCTATTCTTCTGCCCCTGCCTCTCTCTTTATCTCTGCGCTCCCCTCCACCCAGCCACACACATACACTCACAACCACACAAAGAGAAACTTACGTATGGCTCTGAGACACGGGAAATGGCTCCCACTTCCTGAGACGATAAAGCACTGTTTCACTGTGTTAAGGTAACGGATCTTGGATGGAAAGAGTCTTATTCAATTACGGTAAGTGGAAAACATGAAACAGTGTTTTAATTGTTTTTGAATGAAATCATTGCCGCCATGAGACTATTTATTTCACTGTAACGAATTCTGCTACAGAATTATTTTCAGTCCACCATTGCACTTGAAAGTAGTTCTACAACAGAAATAGCGAAAATAAAATAAATAAATAATAAAAAAATAGTCAAACGGCTGCAATGATTTCATTAAAAGAAAAGTTATACCATTACTGTGGTCCCCACACTAAGACAAATCATGTGTTTTAAATGTAGTTTAATTTATAAAGAGTAACGCAGTCCACAATATAATTTCCTGGCAGTTTCCCAGTTCTGAACAAGATTTGATGCACTTAAAGGTTTGACAGACAGTATTCGCACACAGAAACATGTCAGAAACCAGAGGTGAGACACAGGATTGATGTATCGTGATCACGCTTACATGAAGAGCAATATTTTAATTTTGTGACTGAAGAATATTTATACATAT
The DNA here is from genome assembly GCF_021461395.2 of Schistocerca americana. Lineage (NCBI taxonomy): Eukaryota > Metazoa > Arthropoda > Insecta > Orthoptera > Acrididae > Schistocerca > Schistocerca americana. The sequence goes on along the minus strand of NC_060120.1, from coordinate 271,907,560 downwards.
TGCTGCATCTCACTTCACATTTCATCTGGATTGTCATAGTATTTCTCAGAGTTACTGTAGGAACAAATTTAAGTATGTGCAACGACTGCTGAAGAAAAAAGTCAAATGACATGAAATATAATTCGTAACCAATAATGTACGTTCTCTTTCGATTTTTCTAACTACTCTTTGCCCAATAGCCGCTAAACGATGGGTATTACAAACTTTCAGAATTCGTAGTGGGGGATGGAAGGGAATAATTCCAATTACCTATCGTTTTTAATGAAAAGAGACATAAAACGAATGTCAAAGTTTGGCAAATCACTGACTCATGAAAAACTTAAATTATGTTTATATGTAGCATGTAGTATTTACAACACATTTATTCGTCTGACACTAATCTAAATACTCTTGGTGAGTGAGCTGAGTAGAAGCTGTACAGATAAACGTGAACACACAAAGTATGTACTATCCTTGGGCGAAGATCGCTTCATTAGACTGACCCCTCACATCTGAAACGTGTTGATTGCCCATCTGTAATACTGAATAATTTTGATTAGATTGCATATAAAAATGTTTGTGCTATTGCAAATGAGCCAGATGTAAGACAGCCAGTCAACTGCAAGTGAAACACTATATTTAAATCAATCCTGAGAAAGTTTATACGATCACAGTTCTGAATGTCACACATTACAGTAATATTTTATGCCAGAAACAGTATTTACAAGGAAAATGCAGGTAAATGAAATGAGGTACAAACGTACTTTTCTAGTTTTAAATTTCAGATGAAAGGTAGTTACTTTTAACTTTAAAATCACATCCACATCTCGTTTTGCTTAAAAAATCTAGGTCAGTCAGATAATTACGCTGAAGCGCCAAAGAAACTGGTGCAGGCATGCGTATTCAAGTACAGAGACATGCAAACAGGCAGAATACGGCGCTTCGGTCGGCAACGCCTATGTAAGACAAGTGTCTGGCGCAGTTGTTAGATCGGTTACTGCTGCTACAGCGGCAGGTTATCAAGTTTAAGCGATTTTATACGTGGTGTTATAGTCGGCGTACGAGCGATGGGACACAGCATATCTGAGATACGATGAAGTGGAGATTTTCCGTACGACGATTTCACGAGTGTGGATTTCCGACATCGCTGCGGCCGGAAAAAGATGCTGCTAGAACGGGACCAACGACGACTGAAGACAGTCGTTCGACGTTACGGAAGTGCATCCCTTCCGCAAATTGCTGCAGATTTCAATGCTGGGCCATAAAACAAGTGTTGCCGGTCGTACGAATCTTGTTTCAAATTGTATCGAGCGGATGGACGTGTACGGTATGGAGACAACCTCATGAATCCATGGACCCTACAAGTCAGCAGGGGCTCTGACAGTGTAAGTGGGCTGCTTCTGTGTTGACAGTGCTGTGTAGCGGTTTGGATTGGATCTCTGACTCCAATTTGTAAGAGACTCTGTGGCTGGTCGGACTCTTTGTTGAAAGTTAATCGCCAGTACTGTTGGGCAGTTGGAAGTTAGTCGCCAGCAGCGATGGAAGTACTGTTGGGCAGTTGGGGGTGAACAGCCAGCAATGATGGATCTTAGATGTGAGAAGTTAGCGTTGATGGAGGATAGAGGTCTGAAGTGTTAGCGTAGGCTAACTATCTGTACATGTTCGACTTGGACATTGAATATTATTCATGATTATATACCTTTTGAACTAGATGTCAATGACGATTTATATTCGTGTTTGAACTGGATGTCACATTATTAAGATAAAAAAAATCCATTATTTGGTTTGCAACAAGATCTTTCCTTTGCTAACCACATGCCTATTAGTAGTTAGTGGATTTAGTAGTTAGAGTCTTTTATTTAGCTGGCAGTATTGACTCTCGCTGTATTGCAGTAGTTCGCGTAATGAAGATTTTTGTGAGGTAAGTGCTTGATGAAATGTATAGGTTATTGTTAAGATTTCTTTTCAGTCAGGGCCATTCTTTTGAATTAATTATTTTAAGTTAGGTTGTAATTTTTTTGAGCAGTCAGATTGCGTTGCGCTAGAATATAGTGGATCAGTGTTGACATGATAAGAAAAAGTAAAGATAAAGTAGGCTCAGTACGTTCAGTTTTACTCAGCTGTTTCAGAATCAAATAACGTAGAAGTTTCATCTTCTCTGTCTTTCCGCAATATAAGTACAGACACACTCTACTAATTAAGAAATTTCAACAGGTGACATGTACGTAAGCATCCTGCCTGATCGCTTGCATCAATTCATGTGCATTGTGCATTGAGACGGACTTGGGCAATTCCATCAGGACAATGCGACACCCCACACGTCCAGAATTGCTGCAGAGTGGCTCCAGGAACACTCTTCCGAGTTAAAATACTTCCGCTGGCCACCAAACTCCCCAGACATGAACATTATTGAGCATATCTGGTATGCCTTGCAACGTACTGTTTGGGAGAGATCTCTACCCCGGCGTACTCTTTCGGATTTATTGACAGCCCTGCAGGATTCATGTTGTCAATTCCCTACTTCAGACATTAGTCGAGTCCATGCCACTTCGTGATGCGGCACTTCTGCGTGCTCGCCGGGGCCATACACAATATTAGGGAAGTGTGCCAGTTTTTTTTGGCTCTTCAGTGTATAAATAGTGATTTAGTACAAAAGTCCAAGGAATTATTCTAGGGACATCGTAATGAAATTTCGGTCTAGTAATTTATATCTTGATGTAGTCATTAGATAGCAGTAATGCTGTTAAAATGTCTTTTCACTCATAAGTGATTCGACGCGCAAGCCGCCGAAGTGGCGTCAAACCGAAAGACTTACACCCGGCGAACGGTCTACCCGACGGGAGGCCCTAGTCACACGACATTTATTTTACTCATAAATGATGACGAAATTAGGACTGTGTAGCACAGGTTGAGAGAGAAATGCAGATGGTCTCTTATGAAGCAGAAGTGTGTCTTTCTTCACTGTTTGCTACAAAACATAATTAGGAAGTTGTTTGGGAATATATCACCCTAGTTAGTACATTAGTTATGTTTAGGAAGAAAATATTGAGCGCGTTAATTGTGTCACTTGTCACAGCGAAACAGAGCAAACAGTTTTCAAGTAGCAAACCTGTTCACATACGACCGGGGATACACATTAAATACTAATTTCCTCCAATTAATTGTTGGTAATAATTGCAACTGGGACTGTTTGCCGCCTTCATTATCGCTGATTGTTACGCATCACATCAATAAACTGTTATCACATACAAAATTTCATCTCGGGGAAAAAAAATCAACATTTAAATATTCAAAAAGACTGTACTTCTTTTATAGAGAAAACGAGCCAAAATATTTATTACTAAGCACATTATTGCCGGTTCAGGTTGTCATACTTCGTGGGACGCCTCAACAAAAGCACGCTGAAATTATGATACACAGTCGCTCATACCGAAAGGTAAATTGAAATAATTAGAAGAAAAATGCCAAATACTACTGTGAAGTGTCGTGGCCCTACGTAGTTCGTAATTTCGTGCTGTAAACTGCTGTGTGCAATATAGTTTGATTCTAGTTAATATACCTCACAATTCAGAGCCAATAAACGTGTGTCAAATGTTTACTGATTTCAATAACGGCTCTTGTAGGTTATTATTAGTTAAGACTGAGGGACTGTTTGCAAGAAGGGAGTAATCTACATTGAACTCCAGTTCAAATTTGAACAAAATCACTTATAATTTGATACCACGTGTGAAACTACTGTGTCTTGTCGGTACATCCTGCATGGATCATAACTAAGACTGCAGTATCTCGCCACCATGATACGGTATCAGCTGAGATGATTAAGCTGCTGCCGACACGTTCAGTTCCACATGTAGACGAACGCACGCTCGATCATTATCTCGGACGCGTCTAAATCACAGTGCTGAATGTCATCCTCCCACTAACAAGACCCTTGATTACGCCCATTATTTATTTTAATAAGCGTTTCATTGGCACGTCCATACAGCTCAAATTTCGATGTCGAAGTATCCCTGCGCCGTATCTTACAATTTATTCCCTCGTTCGGGAAGTTTCCAAGTTCGAACAACGGCAATATCTACTTGATCCTCCTTCAAAATATGTATTGTCCACAGACTTTTCATACAGACTTTACATACTCGGTTCGCCATTTACACGATGCGGAATTTGCGTATATTTAGTTAGTAAATACAAAGATAAATATTACGTTAAGTTGCGGAAGCGGTGTCGCAAATTCGTGTGAGTTGGATGTAGACAGTTCGGTTATCATGTCCTTTCATATTTCGTAGTCAGTAATTTTTTTGCTCATTTCAAAGGACGAACTAATCCTTAAGCCAAACAGAAGGTAAGGAAACTTGTAAACGTACAAGTGTGGGTCATCTGGCTCCTAAATGTAGAAGCTCTGTTTGGAAGGAGGCATTCCAAAGAGCAAAAATTGTATTATAATTTTCCACGTGAGTATCAGTCAAGAGCTCCTTATAAAACATCACTACAGCCAACATTCTTGTGTATCTAGTAATTACAGCTCCAATTTATTGAGCCACCTGTATGACGTTTCACTGCAAAACAAGGGGTGTGAAATAATTCTGTTCAATGCACCGTGTACTTCATAATGCAGTCATCTATTCCAAATCGATTTCATCAGATGAAAACTGCTTAATTCGTCATTGGGTAAATTCTCGTGATATTTTAAACATTTTTTGTCTGTGCACTCAGCAACCGTGTATGCAAATATGTAAAATGTAATATTATGCATTATTCAATATTAACTGCAATAATTTTGATCAAATTTATTTCTGCTTCAAGATTTTCATTGGATAAGCGAATAGAAATAGCTGTATTGACAGCTGAACGAAGAAAGACTTTTTTATGAGGGTGTGTTGAACTGAAAGGTACTATTTGCTCAGTGTAAGTTTCTTTTCGGAAGGTACTAAAGGAAATTTTGTCATCTACTATTGTCAGAGTAATGACTAAGTAGTGTAATTGCCGGAATTTGTTTTCAAGCTCGCAGGTGAAAGTAATTCTTTCGTAAAGTTCGTTGAAGATTTTGAGTAGGTGTTCGGTCCTCTATAAATAATTAAAATGTCGTGAACATCTCTAGAATAAGAAGTAATTCCTAAGACAGCAGCTGAAAAATTTATAAAAAGTTTTTCTTCTAGGCAATTAATAAAAATGTTCAAAATGGTACAAATGGCTTTGAGCACCATGGGACTTAACATCTAAGGTCATCAGTCCCCTAGAACTTAGAACTACTTAAACCTAACTAACCTAAGGACATTACACACATCCATGCCCGAGGTAGGATTCGAACCTGCGACCGTAGCGGTCGCGCGGTTCCAGACTGAAGCGCCTAGAACCGCTCGCTCACACCGGCCGGCAACAAAAATGTCTGCTAGGATTCCTGCTAACGGATTTCCCATCGCAAGACCATCGGGCTGTTGACTTAACTGTCCATTGAACACGAAATAATTATAATTAACTACGACTTAAAGCAAATTCATTAAATCAGTAATTTGTTCTTCAGAAATATCTTTCTTGAAGAGCCTTACATTTTTTTCTACTATGTCCAACCCTCTTTTGACTGGCACATTCGTATAGAGATTTTTGATGTGGAAAGAAATTAATCTAGTGTCTTGATCACAATGTATGTCTCTAACTTTACTGACTACGTTTTAACTGTTGGGGTAGGGTAGTTATTATGGAAAACAATAGACTTTTTTCAATTTGTCGTGCAGTAGTATTCTAAATGGGACGTACAGGATGTCCCAATTTATGAACTTTAAATTGTACACTTCACTTTGGAGCTTGAAGGTTCACGTTAATTAACTGCCTTTTTTTTGGTAAGGTTTAAATAAAAATTGGCATCGTTTACCACGACTCTGATTTCTTTTTGCAAAACGGGAGTGGGTCATCATGTAGTTCGGAAATATCGCTTTCCTCGAAAAACTCCAAAACTTTCGTAACATATTCTTGCTTTTTAGCAATGAAGCTGGCATTTCCTTCATTAGACTTCATTATTAAACAATTATTTACTTTAAGTTTATTATTAACGGCTTTAATTGCTTTATGACTTTGCAGGATTACGGGAAACATTTGAGTTTTTTGCACACATCATGCGCTATTTTGGTCTGACGAGAGCTGTCTCTTTTTGCATTGCCAAGGCCAGTTTTTAAATCTACAGTCATATTTTCTATTACATTTTTGTTAGAAAATTGTGGCATAACACTGTATTTTAAACACTTTTTCAAGCAAAGACACTTCGTCTTTTGTAAAACTTATGCCAGTCTTATTTAAATTCCTATCACTAAATTTCTGATCACTTTTTCTCAATGCAGATGTACTACAAGCCTTTCTTACAGGTAACAGAGGAGGCTGTTTACTTAATTTCTTTTCGTGCCTATTGACAATAGTCTGCTCACATTTATGTAGGTTGTCATTAACAAGAACACAAAAATCATCAATTTGAACATTATATTGTACATGAAAAATTTTATTTAGTTCTAAATACAGGTAGTGAGCCTCTTCACTTCGGTCATCTTTCTTAGTTTAAAGCGTACCGTATTTATTTTGCCTGACATTACTTTTTGCACTAAGCGTTGGAAATTGCGTGGTTCTTTTCGGGACTGCTTAAAAGTTACATAAGCTTTAACATAATTAGGCACAAGTCCCATTTCTTAGCAACGTTTACTATAATTAACAGCCATATCTGTTTTGAGAATTTTCATTTTAAGATTTTAGTATTTAGTGACAGCCTTGGCTACATGGGCCGGTAAAAATCTTAATATTTTAAACATTTTTTGGCTGTGTGCTCAGCAGCCGTGTATGCAAATTTCTTACGACATCAAAAATCTCTGTACGAAACAGGGTTGGGCATAGTAGAAAAAATTTACGGATCTCCAAAAAAGGTATTCTTGATGAACAAATTTCTGATTTCATGAATTTGCTTGAAATCATAGTTAATTATAATTATTTCGAGTTTAATGGACAGTTATGTCAAGAGCCTGATGGACTTGCGATGGGAAACTCGTTATCAGGAATCCTAGCAGACATTTTTATTAATTCCCTTCAAGAAACATGTTTTATAAATTTCTCATCTGGTGTCTTAGGAATTATTTCTTATTGTAAATATCTTGACGACATTCTGATTATTTATAGAGGACCGAACACGGGACAGTATCTTCAACGAACTTTACGAAAAGTTGTCTTGCACCTGCGAGCATGAAAACAAATTCCGGCAATTACACTACTTAGACATTAGTCTGAAAATAGTAGAGTCTCTACAGGATACAGCGTCTTCTGCAAAACAAATATGATTGGAAAGTAGCTTTTTTACCAGTAATTCTCTAAAAAATAATCTTATTCACAATCTGGATTCAACAAGGTCTCATTTGCAAAAGTCAGGAGATTACAAAATTGTCTGTGACTCTTGTCCGGCCTATTACATAGGACGAACAGGGAGAGCTGTATCTGTAAGATTTAGAGAACATCTTCTAGGAAAAAAGGTTACTAATATTCATAATTTACCCTTTGCCGACCACTTGTTAATCACAGGCCATAAACCCAAGGAAGTGCAAGATGTCAGTATCCTCCACTCCGAAAAAAAAAAAAAAATCTTCGACTCGATATCCTTGAACAGATGGAAATTTTCAAACACCTGTCGCTTAAAGACGGTTTTATTCTTAACGAACAATTACAGTTGCGTAATAAAAACTTCTATCAAGTCGTTGCTTAGAACTGCTTGATGTTTGGAATTTTCCTCGCAGTAGCGTCGGGAATGTCGGTTTCCTTTATTCAACTGTCATTGTCAGTCTTCTACTTTACACAAAACTATCTATAAAAAGGCTGATTTACCATTTTTGAACTTTCATATTACCTATTATCTGGGTACTATAAGTTACTAATGTATACCTTCAGCTATGCAATTTTCGTCTTATCGTAGATGTTTATATGTTTGCCGTTTCGTTACTAGATGGCACTCCTAATCCTCGTATCCATCTCATGGCAGGGTCGGCTTACATGCCGTTTAGTGTGGTGCCTCTAGCACTGTGTATGTGCCGGTCTTAGCCGGCTGCTGCTGTTAACTTGTGCCACCCCTTCAACTATGATTGGATTACTCTATCCTGTTTGTCTTTTTTATTATGACCCATATTATTGACGCACGGAATAAAACAATGTCATTTGACGATAGCACTGTTGCTGAAAATTTAAAAGTTGTCATGTGAGTTCATGTAACTACAGTTTCCTGGTTTTCATTTCAGAATTTTCCCACATGTAACTATTTCGTGTATATGACCTGTACCTTATATATACTTCCAGGTAACTTTTACCATTCAGATGATAGTCTTACAGCAATCGAAACCTGGTTAATGTGTGTTTTTTTTTTTAAAAAAAGTTGTGTGCAACCGATTGGCAGACTATTGCATTTTACATAAAATCTACGTGATAAACGTTGCTTCTGATGTAACAATATAGACACTTTCCGTCATCATAGAAAACTGCTCGAAATTGTCCATCTTTTCACTTATTTATAGTTTGTCAGCTATCTTGGTGTGGTTCAAGTTTTCGTATTTGCCCTCGTTGAGAAATTGTCCCCAACTTCTGGCACAGATCTTGGAAAACAGAACCAGTCTTTATTCGCAATGACATTATTGATTTTGTTGGGTTTTATCGCTTCCCCAGTTAATTCTGCAAGACCTAATAGTTCACTGCTTACCTTCATTTTGGCACTTTTTTTAGAAAAACGTTTGCAGCAACTGGTGTGTTTCAGTCGAAGAACGAAGTGAAATTACCATGAGTCGGATATTTAATGTTACTTACGAAAGTTGATTTAATTACTGTTAATTAACTATTTCGTAATTCTCTGAACAAACGGCGTAGTTTGATATACATGACGATAACACTATTTTTGATTCTTATTATGTCACTTTTATTACTGAGAACCAGCAATTGGTATGAGACTCCCAGTCTCAACTGGATCTACTAAATTATCTGTATAAGTGGCCATCAGTATAGCTCAAAATTACACGAAATTTAATTTGAATCATGATCACGTCGTAATTATGGCGTGGCGACGCTGGACGCCTTGGGAATGACCTCTAGAATAAAAGCAACAGCCTCAGATGAAGGGAGGCAGTCGGCGCTTCGGTAGTTGTGGGGATGGTCTTCATACAGTATCGACGAGTGCACTTTGCAGACGACAGATGGCGCTTTAACATTTTGCCTAGTGTGAAGATGGAAACAGAGAGTCACCGAAGCATTGACATATTTCACTGCATTGAGGTTGTGTTACTGTTTTCGTCCAGAATAATATTAAATTAATAATAATGGATTAATGCTATTAAAAATATTATAGATTTACCTCATAGTGTGTGACTAATTACACATGACCAACCGTCTAGTTGAAACAATCTGTTGACGATTAGGCCAGGAATATCTGGCCGCGAAAGGTATATCGGTATATGATGACACAAAAAGGGGCAGAATTTTATTTCAAGCAGTATATGTTACAAAAGCCAAGAAAATATGACGCGAAATTATACATGCTATCAGAGTCAAATTATGGTAATACCTGGAATTTTGGTATTTTCTTTGGTTGGCATTTTGAAAAAGTTATTTAGAAATTTAGCGGTTGGGGGGCATACATGATTCACCAGCCATAACCTAGTAAGAGACTTAGAATGAGGAGGACAGATCTTTATGGAACTGTAATGAACAACAGGAAGGGAATGCTAGGTGCTTTTAAATCATCTAGCATGAAAAGATGGTAACACATGTTTCGAAGGATTCAATAAGCCCTTCGGAAATTCATGACACGTGGCAGCAATACACCAGTTTATTAACTTGCTGCCGGTTTCGGTCAACGACCATCATCTGGCACCGGAATCGATGGTAGAAATCAGAAATGACAATGAAACCTCAATATACAAGACATTATAAAGACACGACATACAAAATGTGACTTAACAAGAAATTGGTTACTGAAAGTCATCTGTCAAGCGTGCTGAACCATAAAACCGCATTAACTGTCAGTTTTATGAATAATAATACAGAAGAACAATGATCCTCCCATATCAGTAACCTGCATCACACACACACAACATACAAATGGACCCATGTATCATTGCATGAGTAGGCAAAGCACTTGCAGCCTCAAAGATAACACCACACAAGATGTCCAGTCGATATACGAGGGCTATCCACAAAGTACATTACGTTTTCGTTTGTGTCCGTTAGGGGCGGGGCTAGCGCGGCCATCTTGATGTCCTGGCATTTCACCGCTAAAAAAAAATGGTTCAAATGGCTCTGAGCACTATGGGATTTAACATCTGAGGTCATCAGTCCCCTAGAACTTAGAACTACTTCAACCTAACTAACCTAAGGACATCACACACACCCATGCCTGAGGCAGGATTCGAACCTGCGACCGTAGCGCTCGCGCGGTTCCGGACTGAAGCGCCTAGAACCGTTCGACCATTACGCCGCTCAGTCGGCACCCTGCCGTGCTAGTGAGAGGTTCGTGATGTACTCCGTTGAGTTACTGTGACAGTTTGAAATGTCAGCGTTAATTGAAAATGCCGCGAAGTGTGAAGTGCGTGCTGTAATAAGGTTTCTGACTGCAAAAAACTGTACACCGATAGAAATCTATCGGCAGCTTCGTGAAGTATATGGGGACTACATAATCACTGATGGTGGACTGTGTCAATGGGTCATAAAATTTAAAAATGGCCGAACTAACGTTCATAACGAAGAGCGAAGTGGAAGACCCAGCATAGTGACTGCCGAACTTGTCGAAAAAGTCGATGCCGAGGACCGTGAAAACCGTAATTTCGCAATAACGGAACTCTCTATGAGTTTTCCACAAATTTCACGAAGTTTGTTGCACGAAATCATTACCGAAAAACTTGGTTACCACAAGTTTTGTGCAAGATGGATACCAGAAATCTTGACAGAGATTCACAAAACTCATCGAAGGGCTGCAGCGTTAACGTTTCTGGACGCTTACGAGAAAGATGGCGACTCATTACTCGGTCGCATCGTTACTGGTGACGAAACATGGGTTAAGCTTGTGAACTACGAGACAAAATTGCAGTGAATGCAGTGGGGGCACACAAATTCCCCCCAAAAACCCAAGAAATGTATGCAGACAATGTCGGCAAGGAAGGTGATGGCGACTGTCTTTTGGGACAGAAAAGGAGTGATTTTTGTGGATTTCCTGGAAAGAGCCACTACAATAAACTCTCAAAGGTATTGCCAAACTCTGCACAACCTCATAAGAGCAATACAAAACAAGCGCAGGGGAAAGTTGGGCTCAAAGATCTTGCTGATTCACGACAACGCCCGAGCCCACACGGCAAATGCCACTCGTGAAGTTCTCGAATATTTTAAGTGGGAGTCGTTTCCTCATCCGCCGTGCAATCCCGACCTGCCACCGAGCGACTTCCACTTATTCCCAGCAATGAAGAAGTGGTTGGCTATGCAGCGTTTTGATGACGACGCACAGCTTCAAGAAGAGGTAACCACGTGGTTGAAGGCGCAGGCGGCCGAATTTTACGACGAAGGAATTTCCAAGCTCGTCCATCGCTACGATAAGTGCCTTAATTTAAATGGCAACTATGTAGAAAAGTAGTATTTAAGTGTGGCTTACATCTGTATATAATAAAAAAAAATTCCAATACTTTATTTATTTTTAATTCCAAAACGTAATCTACTTTGTGGATAGCCCTCGTATATCAGAACAACAAAACAAAAATTTAATACAAAAAAGATAATTACACTAAAAATTCATAGATTTTTCATTTATTTACAGTTAATATATATGCACCCCCAAATGTAGTTTCTATTTAACAGACATTGCATAACATTATTGTAAACGATGTAATCTCTGACAATAATCTTTGAAACAAAAATACAAAATTATGGGTCAGCGTATGATGAAGTGTATCACATGTCCCAACAGACAGAGCCACAGGAACAAATACTTGATGTTAAGGTTCCAGTATATTACTGAGAAGCCACATCATTATGAGTATAAGAGAAACTAACGAGAGTTAAACAGAACGGGGTGTTAAAATTTAGTAATGTAATGAAGGTTACCTTGGTGAGAGTACGCAGAAGAACTGTCAATAAAAGCTTTATTTAAGGTACATATGTGTGGCTAAAATAATGTAGCACACAACATCTAACTTATAGACAAAGAGGAATTATATGGAATAAAGTTCCCAAGCTGGATCAGTGCACAGCATCCAAATGTCAGATCAATGTGAAGCATCAGGAAAACAGCAAATGAGCTTATAAAAGCTGTTGAAAAAACAGCAGAGCCATAGGGTCATCTGGTTTAGGCAATTAAATATTGGACTGAATGGGATGTAGTGTGTGGACAAAAATGGATAACTTTACTAGTGAGTTATTATTATTAATACTTTTTGGAGGGAAATGGCTAAATATTAAAAAAAATAAAATCAATTTTTAGCCAATACAACTCATTAACGCTTTTAAATAACTAATACACAATGTTGTGCAGTAATTATGGGAAACACTTTAGCAGCAGGGACAAAAATACCACAGCTCCAAAAAGCCATACAGCCATCGTAATGTAATCCTATTAAATAGTATAATATAACATCTCTTATTTTACAGGAGGGACATGAAGGGGTAATATAGCTCATCAATATGAACCATATATAATACTATCAAAATAAAATGTAACAACAGAATAATCGAGAAGTACAAAGACGGTAGAACGCATAAATGATAAAAGACATGTCCGAATAACTGCAAAATGATGCTACAAAAAGTATAATACAATATCTCAAATTTTACTGGTGGTGGTGGGGGGAAGGACAGAAGGGGTAATATAACTGATAAATGTGAACCATATAAAATAGTATCAGAGTAAAATGTATCAGTACTAGTATCAAAAAATACATAAAGAGTAATGCACATATGTGGCAGTGGAAGACAGTGGGTTGGTCTGTCTTTGGAAACTTGTATATCATTGTTCCCTTGTATGCATTCTCCATAATCAAGAAAAAATAAAGAGGCACCTCTGTCTAAATCCGCACTGCATGCAGAATTACCAATGTGTGAAGGTCCTTGCAGACCGAGTTCCACTAGGGGCCAACTGAGCAGGTTATCCACAGCCATCAAGTAAAATAAGAGTCCAGAAGTGCAAGGTATCCTCATCAAAAGGAAACAGGAAAGGGTGCCATAAAAAGGCAACCAGAGCAACGAGTGTGAAACAGCCATATGTAATGAACCGTGATTCAGAATGTGTCATAAAGAAAACAATTATAGTATACAAAAATAATGTTTAATAATCTATAAGTAGGGTTTCAGAAAGCTAGTTTTCACTGACTAAGAGTAGAATACTAAACTGGTTGGACAGGTATGGCTACAAACATTGTTTTGAATTTCGTAAACTCCTATATTTTGCAAAACCTAACAGTACTTGAAATATAAGAGGAAGAGCCAGACATTCAAAGAATCTGGTAATTTGTAGCCCAGGAGATGAAGTTTCAGGGTTTCAGAAGAGTTTAGTATGACAGTTAATTGTTGGCTAGTTTTCTTAATAAAAAAAATTTTAATGCATAAAAATGGCTCGCATTCTAAGAAACAGGAAGGTACATAGCTGGTAGCCAAACTGTTGGAGCACTGCATCACATGGAAAAATATATCTACATGTTAATCCACATACGCCCCTATTTTATCATCTATTTATTGCACTCTTGAGGAAAAACAGATGCGAGCGCATAGTAGCTTATGCAAGGCGTGTTACAGGTTATGTGGTGAAGCTAATGGTACACCTGCAGCTCCTACTAATGAGACGCCAGACTGCATTCATATGTATGGCTTCACAGGGTCTGTAATGTGCAGGGTCATTACTGCTGGCTCTCGCCACACACTGTAATGCAGAAGGTCATTACTGCTCGCCATACGGGCATTCACTTTGTATGTTCTGTGCACATAAACACATGTGTTAAACATCGTAGAAGGTATGAAAAATGTTCTACTACTTCAAGTAGAACGACGCATTTGAGCAGCATATTCCCAACATCAGCTGTGTTACTGTAGCATGTGCATTAAATCAAGTGAATTCCCACGAGGTTCGTTTCCTGGGTGTGTCAGTGAGGCTATGTATCGAATTATAACCCTGTACAGAAAATACATTTCAGTGTGTACTATAAGTGGGTTGTACGTTTTAAATCATATCACTACTGTATTTTCTTAAATATTTGCTGTAGATGCAATTGTCTGGCACACAGAGAACAGTACGAAACACGTCACAACACTTCCACATTCAGATGTATCATTCCAGGGCATTTTAACTGCTAAGATAAACTACTTTCAATAGCTAAGATAGAATATACACGAACATTGTTTTCTATAAAGATGTACTTACGTAATGGCACATAATAAACGATATGATTATTTGGTTAAGACGCTTTTTTAATAATAGAATGCGAGTTTAACATGACTATTAAAACCGCTTAAAATAACCCGCTTGTGATATCACAGATTTTCAGTTTTTTTATTCTTATTATTTCCTGTAATGAAATGATCGTATGGCACTGTTGGCCGGAAGGCCCCATTCGGAGGAGTTCTGCCGCCGAATTGCAAGTCCTTTTTAGGTGACGCCACATAGGCGACTTGCGAGTCAATGATGATGAAAATGCTGAACGACATACAACACCCAGTCCCCTGCTGGGAATCGAACCTGGGCTCTCTGTGTGGTAACACTACCGCTACGCTACAGAGGCGGACATTATTTCCTGTGATAAATTAGAAATCTAACAACGATTCGAAAATTTCGACTCTCGTATTTTCAAAATACAGGGCATCAAAATATTAAATTAAATAGACAAATAAAAGAAAACCTAGTCCATCCATCGTTCGCTTCTTCTCTCGAAAAGTGATAAGTAGTTGAACACTGCAAAAAATCACTAGTATTCGCCCATTGAGTCTAATTTTTTTAAACTCTGATCGATAAACACATTGTAATTCGGGGTTCATAACACTATTTAGGTACTACGAATAGTCAGTGCTAAAGAGTGAAAACTGAGATTGAAGAACTCTTGTTTCTCATGGTAATTTTCCGGTTTCAAGGGCAACAAGCAGATAACGATATGTAGACCGAGGTTGCAGATCAACAACTTTTTGTTTTTACTTTATACTATTAATGAATTCTTTAACTTTTAATTTATTACTATTACCATAATTTCTCTCCTCTTTTCATGTGCATTGACTATGTATATGTAACAAGGCTCGAGCACCCACATGCAATAAATAATCTTGTTGGTTTGCCACACCCACAAAAGTTTTAGTTTGATAAAAACGAAATTAAAAATTTCCCACTTGCCTTCACGAAAAAGCAATGAACTACTAAAACACTGAGATGGAAGTTAAAATTTATGGTATGTAAAACATATGTGTTTGTTTCAAATGTCTTTGTGCAAAGGCAATCAAGCAACACACTCCCCCATTCCTTGCCTTTGTCTGGCCAAGTCAAAGGCGCTCCCCGGACTAAGGTGCAGT
Organism: Schistocerca americana; assembly: GCF_021461395.2. Taxonomy (NCBI): domain Eukaryota; kingdom Metazoa; phylum Arthropoda; class Insecta; order Orthoptera; family Acrididae; genus Schistocerca; species Schistocerca americana. Next base: position 271,892,053 of record NC_060120.1, on the reverse strand, counting down.
ATACTGTGGTTGGAATCCCTTCTTTTCGGCGTGCTTTCGTGTTTCCATACAAGTGACAAGCTACAATACGTCCACACCAACGTCAAAAATTATTTTAAAATGCCTGTTTGGCTATATTGAGCAATAATAAAGAGTATTCCTCGATATAAGGAAGTCGATTGTTCCAGACTACCTCAATAGTTATTTTTTTTTAAACATAACAGCGTGTGGTTTAAGGTTTCAGTGAAATTCTTTCCATGTAATCTGGATTGTTATCGTTTTGTTTGTTGAGACAATGTCTTCATAGGACCAAAATCTTATATTGCAGGCTGAGGGGATGTTACTGCAATAATAGCTGTACAAAGAAGAGAGTTTGCTGACGGGATGAGTGGAGCAAAAGTTCTTCGCCGGGCGAATTTTTCGCAGTTTCAAACATTGTGCAATTACTGGACGCGTGTGAAAAGTTGAAACACAATATTGAGTAGCGCTTCTATACAGATATTCGAATTTGTACAGTTTCCTAGTCGCTATAGATAAATTCGTTACACATTTGTCGTCATCATCACAGGTGGATATTACTAACACCAACAATAGTCAATAGCATGTTCAACCAAAAAGTAAGGAACCCCAGAATGTGTCTTATGCCAGTTCCTGTAGTACATCAGCAAGAAGTGTCGAGAAACCGTCAGGCAGGTCATGCCACGAAGGATGGAAAAACATATTTCCTTTGATTTATTACGACAAAGAATACAACAAAGTGTTCTGTAGCGTTGTAAAACCGCTTTTGGTTCCAGTATAAAAAGAGGGAATGGCCGACTTGTCAGATATTGCAAATATTTTAAGTTGAGAAAACAGTCATCCCATGCGTGAGATACTCACAGAATTTGTAAAATTTACTTGAACGATTTTAACTAAATCTGTTACTTCATGTACTATGAGCGGTCGTTTCGGGCACTTAGACAAATCAAAACGTTTTTCGGTCAGCAGTGACACAAAAAAGATTGAATGATTTGACAATTTCACATGCTTACAAGTAAGTGACTAAAAATATTGATATTACCAAAATTGCAAAATCATCATTATTATTTGATACATAAAGCAAGTTATTTTGTAGTCCTGTTCACAAATAAATCTTTGCGTAGTTCTTTCTCCAATAAACGAAAACTATCTAGAATGAGATTTTCACTCTGCAATGGAGTGTGCGCTGATATGAAACTTCCTGGCAGATTAAAACTGTGTGCCCGACCGAGACTCGAACTCGGGACCTTTGCCGTTCGCGGGCAAGTGCTCTACCATCTGAGCTACCGAAGCACGACTCACGCCCGGGCGTGAGTCGTGCTTCGGTAGCTCAGATGGTAGAGCACTTGCCCGCGAACGGCAAAGGTCCCGAGTTCGAGTCTCGGTCGGGCACACAGTTTTAATCTGCCAGGAAGTTTCGAAAACTATCTACTTTATGAAGATTTTTCATTTTAATTTGTATGAATGTGTTATTTTCTTTTAGTAATGTATTCATAATATGTTGTCTCTTGCAATCACTGTGCATTTGAGTTGTTTAAAGTATACAATACCTGATACAGATCTAACCATTATTTTGTTAGTAATTTAAAAGTATGAAAAGGCAAATAATTTAACACTGAAGGAATCGCTTAATGTTATGATTACATATTTTGAGAATATTCGTTACATTAGCTTATTCTTATAATTCAAACCCACTAGCGCGACTGCCCTTGCGGCGATGGCCTGTCACACAGGCCCTTGTGCGGGCGGGCATGTGGTCAGTGAGTCGCTTTGGTCCCAGGGGGTTGCCTCGGTACTCATTTCAGATTGAGTAGACCACCGAAATGTACGGCCTGTGCAAGGGTGCAGGGGTGTAACTTTAGGACCTGCAGTGAAGGCCGGTCTGGTACTTCGACAGAAAGTAAAACATTATTATTGGGAATTAAAATTAAAAAAAAAAATAGGGACAAATATAATCACAAAAATATGTATGCGGAAACAGTACAGTCAAACGCATAGAAATGGTAAGATCAACACGGGTTTGTAGAATCAGTCAACACTAAATTGAGTTTAGCGCAGAGTATGTAACCAGTGGTTATCCTTGCCGTCTCCCGTACCACTTTGATTGCATATTCCTCGGACCTCACAAAGGTGCGGTGCAGTATAGTTCTTACAAAACAGTGACAACCATGAAAATGTATACCAAAAACATCTCATTTAAGTTCAGAATTATGTATTCTTGATGTTTAGTGTACTTGAGGCTGTATTATGCACAGTTCTCGGAACATTTAACTTTTGTCGCATTTTTCTTCGGCAACCCTGTCAGCTATCCAATAAGAAGTAATGGTGTGATAATGGGCAGTCTACTCAGCTTAGCACAAGGGTTACAGAAGTTTTCATCGTCAAAAGTGAGTGTTATTCTGAAGTCAAAAGTATAACAGAAATTATCAAGGCAAAAAGAAGACGTACCAAAGTCGCCATAAATGTAATTTAGGCCTGTTAATATCGCAGACTATTCAAATGATCGTGCAGATTATCAGTTGTATGTAAATGATGAAAGTAAAAAGTTCTTTGTTTGACAAAATTCCTTAGCTTGGATGGAACTGGTTCGAGATTGGAGGTGGATAACCAGAAGTATAGTGTGACAAGAAACTTTATCTTACGTCTTAAGACACTCTCTGTATTTAATTCGTGATATAAGAAAAACACAGTTTACGTCGGTATATATTCACAACTAAGGAAGAGTGAGAACGTGTGAAAATAGGTGCTTGAGCTTATTGTGAATAAGACGATAACATTGGGATCCAATAATATAGCTTTATGGGGACATAGGGAAAAAAACAGGTAAATTGAACAGTGTAAACGTTTTAGCAATCATCAAATTTCTCGCGAAGTACAATCGGGTGTTACGCGATCTAGTAAATAAACCAAAATAGACCTATACATAGCTTGGTATTCAGTTCAAAACGACCTATCCCGTGCAGCTGAAAAAGAAAGAAATTTTTAATTAACTCTGGCTCATTAATTTCTATTGTTACACATAGAACACACCACACGACAAAAAGAAATCAGTTGACTCAGATATTTGGATATGTTACCATGAAAGCCTTGTGATGAGAAGATAAATGAAAGCTTCTTAATTTTTCTTGAAATAAAAGATCAAAGTGCATTAGGATCAGAAAAGGAAATACTAAGAGCAACAGATGAAAAGGTACGTTTTAACTAAATGCTGTTGTCATGTTTATGATACCAGTATCTAAGAGACCTTCGTCACGCTTGTGTTTAAAGGCCCCATAAAAAATAATATTGACATCTAAGTAAAGGGAAAAAAGAGAACAGGCTGTAGTTTTGAAAAACCAGTTAGAGAAATGTGAATTCATTTCCCAGATAGCGCTGTAATCAAAGCTTTGCAATTTAGCATCTCAAATTATGCAATCGGGAAATGTAGAGCGTGACAAAGCGTATTCTCTTGCTCAGATATAACTGGTAATTTATCTTGCTATCGACATATTTTTTAAGAAGCAATTTCATCAGCTACATCTTTGCCAAGAAAATGGGATATTTTAAAGGCTGTTTGGACATCGTTGTAGCCAAGCAAATTTGAGAGAATGCATAATGTTCACTATTTATTCAACATTATTTTCCCTAAATTTATAAATTCTGATTCACAATGCAGTAGTAATTCTCCGAAATGAATATAAGGAGGATTTATCCAGTAAATTCCCAGACCAAAAAAGCTTTGAAAAAATAGCCTCATTAACCTTGGTAGTTGATTAACTAAACTGTTAATAACAGAGAATTCAATCATAGCTGTAGTGCTCCAGATTAATGCACAAAATTATACTTGTTTTTAACTATTCCTGTTACGGTTGAAGCTCATACTTATGAAGGTCTATCTGTTCAGTTCTATGACCCAACACAGTGTTAGTAAACTTAGCTTTCATAGTATCCAAAGTGATATATTGATGCCATTGAAATAATCAATGTCTTCCATCACAGAAAGTACACCACATGGTAAAGTTTTAATAGAGGTCAAGGTGAGTACAGTGAGCTTTTATAAGTACAAATCAATCAAACAACAGATAGAACTATAGGCCTACACCTATAATTTGTTTAATTTTTAATAATATCTATCATCTATCACTATAAATCGTATTTGTTTCATACTTTGAATATACACAGAAGAGCCAAAGAAACTGGAATAGTTATGGGTATACCATTCAGATACATGTAAACAGGCAGAATAAGGCGCTGCGATCAGCAACGCCTATATAAGACAAATGTCCGGCGGAGTTGTTAGATCGGTTACTGCTGCTACAATTGCAAGTTATCAAAATTTAAGTGGTCTGAACGTGGTGTTATAGCCGGCGCACGAGCTATGGGTCACAGTATCTCCGAGGCAGCGGTGAAGTGGGGATTTTCACATACGACCGTTTCACGAGTGAACCGTGAATATCAAGAATCTTGTAAAACATCAAGTCTCCGGCATCGCTGCGGCCGAAAGGAGATCCTGCAATAGCGGGACCAACGACGACTGAAGAGAACCGTTCAACGTGACAGAAGTGAAAACCTTCCGCATATTGCTGCGTATTTCAGTGCTGGGTCATCAACAAGTGTCGGCGTGCGAACCATTCACTGAAATATCATCGATATGGGCTTTCGGAGCCGAAGGCCCACTCGTGTACTCTTGATGACTGCACGACACAAAGCTTTACGCCTCCCCTGGGCCCGTCAACACCGACATTAGACTGTTGATGAGCGGAAACATCTTGCCTGGTTGGACGAGTCACATTTCAAATTGCATCGAGCGGATGGATGTGTACTGGTATGGAGACAACCTCATGAATACAAGGATCCTGCACGTCAGCAACAGACTGTTCAAGCTAGTGGAGGCTCTGTAATGGCGTGCGGCGTGGGCAGTTGGAGTGATATGGGACCCCTGATACGTCTAGATACGATTCTGCCTGTTTACCTGTATCCATTAATGTTGATTGTGCATTCCGACGGTCTTGGACAATCGCAGCAGGACAATACGAGGCCCCACACGTCCAGAATTGCTATAGAGTGGCTCGAGGAACACTCTTCCGGGATTGAACACTTCCGCTGGCCACCAAAACTACCCAGACATGAACATTATTGAGCATATCTGGGATGCTTTGCAAAGTGCTGTTCAGAAGAGATTTTCACTCCCTCGTACTCTTACGAATTTATGAACAGCGCTGCAGGATTCATGGTGTTAGTTCCCTACAGCACTACTTCAGACATTAGTCGAGTCCATGCCACATCGTGTTGCGGCACTTCTGCGTGCTTGCGTGGGCCCCGCACGATATCAGGAGTGTATACCGGTGTCTTTGGCTCTTCAGTGTAGTAAACGAATTATTTCTTTTTTTATATTACATGAAATTTTACAAAACTCTCCATTAAGTTTGTATTTCTACCTCCAGTAATGAAAGTTACCTTAGTTAACGATACGTTATGCACTTTATGTTGAGTGGTCAGGATTTTTATCGCGTGCGTTACACCTCTGGGTGCCTGGTTTCATCCAAGTACATTTGAACCCGAGATTGATGTCATTTCTATTGCTTTTAAGTCTGCTTTGTTGCCGACTGAGGTAGACAGTCTCAACTTACCACAGCACATATCTTTTATGACACAGACAGTATTCAAACAAGATTATAAACGAAAGGTAATCATTTTAAAAAATATCGCGACTCCCCAGGTCACATATACTACGATCCGCCATGGATATGGATCCACAGACATTTTGTACAGTCGGCGGCCTTGACTCTTTTATTATTTGATAGAAACGACAGACAGATCTTTAATCTTTTAAACCAAGTGAAGCATTGTGCTTATTGCTACGTCACTTCGTAAAAAGTTTCCGCACCAGGGCTGCTGCCATTGTGCAGTACAACGCGTGCTGGTGATGACAGCAAGAAACTACTGCATAGACCAATTGGGGGCCAGTCGCGCACATTACATGTGTACGCATATCTTGAGCCATGACATATGGCAACGGGAGCGTCACTGTTGCAGCACGGCTGTACCTATTCTTATGACACATGTATGTTGCGCATTTCTGTCGCTATTGTTACTAAAATAGCGCTGATCACATTTCCTATTTTTTAAATAATAACGCAATATTTCAAACGTACGCAAATTGTATGAATAAAAATTAATCCTTTTCTAAAGAAGCTTTATTTAAAAACGAAAAATTTTAGCTCTGTGATATGGCTAATGAGATTTAGTTTTATTACTCAGTTATTAGTAAAAAGTTAAAAATGCGTGTTATAACCGAGACCAAACACATACTGAAAAGTACCGGTTATTGGGAACTAAAACACCGGTATCTGTTTTAACCGGTCGGTTTTTCCCGTCCCTAATACAATGTTCGAAATAGTACGATTGGTGGCGCGGACAAGGAGCTTGTTTGCTTCACAAACAAAGGATAGAGCCATATACAGCTGGCTGTGCATAAAGCATCTGGCACTAAGGTCCACGCCAGCAACACGCAGCGCCTCGCCTTGCGCGTTGTTTGTGGTCATGGTTTAACATAAGCCCCCGGAAGCGAAATGGTTAAACAGGAATAAGCAGGATTCAGAGTATAAGAACTCGCTCGCTCGCCTGTGCAACTTCCCATAAAAATTCCCTCTTCTCTGATGTCACATGGACAGAAATGACTTTAAGTCTCGGTGAGTGAAGGGTTCCGAAGAGCAAGCTAATGTACGACGCTATCGATCAGAGTCACATTGTGCATCGTTTTTTAAGGAGTTCCAAAGAGCGACTTAATGCCTCATGCTCTTGAGCTGCAGCAAATCTCGTCTCATGAGTCTTTTAGCTGATGTGATGTACTGACAAAGACTCGACTGTTTTGTAGGCTTTGTAATTCATAAACGAGGCGAAATCAAAATTTAAATGGTATGGCTCTGAATCACTATGCAAGCTTAATTAATTCGTCTTTTTTTCTAACAAGAAATGTCAAGAAATCTTATTAGAAGGAGCAAAGCAATTACATTAACCTTTTAACACAAAGCGAAAACGGTCAATCTGTATATTTTAGCCAACTTAATTCAGTGCTGGTCTGCATTCATAAAGAAAAGATTGCGGTGCTTAATTCTGTCGTTGATATACTTTCGAAAGAATCATCTGTGAGAGAGTTAAAAAATACTAACAGTGGCATTTATTGGTTCTTTGATACACTAAGAAACTAACACTGCCATCTTTTGCTTCTTTTGGGTACCACGCCGTGATAATTAAATATCCAAATGACTAAGCATAAGCAGACGATATTAGATACAACTTTAAACCTCGATGTCTTTTTCTTTCAGTTTCCGATATTGCTGAAATAATACATATATTGCCCCAAGATACACTCAAATTACCTGTGAAAAACCTGTGAAAATTTGCCTAACTGTTTTGAAGATTATCGTGTTCAAACAGACAAACAGACAGACACGACAGTTTTTGATACAAATTTTCAATCGCGATATCTTTTATCTTGAGTGACCCGATTGTAATGAAATAAAGCCTTCATATTGCCCCAAGCTACATTCAAGTCGCCTATGAAAAACCCCATGTGAATTCATGTAGTATGTTTGTATATTAGCGTGTTGAAGTAGACAAATGAACAGACACGATAGTTAGACAGTTTTATTTTTAGTATATAGTGTACCTTTTTTGGAAGTATCTCCCTAATTTGACCATAATAGAGGCTTCTTTTGTATTAGATACCATAATGTAGGTGCCTGACTGAATGTGTCTATCTGTCTGTGTGTTTATATCTCAGTTTATATTGCAGTTCGTTATATGTTGTAAAGCAATGTTAATGTTGTGCAGTCTGAAAATGTATGCTATTCTGTGGGAGAGTTTGCCTGTGGATTGTGTGCAAGTAGTGGATTTATTGTTATAATTTTTTGAGGCTCTTTGCTAATAACTGAATTGTCTTTTCTGGGTGAGATTGCAAAAAGTGTATTAACGTAGCTATTTGGTGTAGCTATTTGGTTGATTGTGCTGATTTTGTTGTGCTTTGCATGTTTATCTGTTGGTATATTACTGGCTCTATTAGCTAGAAATGTATGGAGCACATTTGGGTGTCATTTGTTGTTATTTTTCTGTGAAATCTGAATGTGTGTAAATTATTTTCTTTGATCATGTTCAGACCTAGGTGTTTGATGCTACAATTGTTATTATATTCAACAGTGAATTTTATATTTTTATCCTGTTTATTGAGTGTATCGAATACGTTATTAATATCATTTGCATCACCATTTAATGGCACTCACACATTATCAACATATCGTTTATAGTAAATAATTTTATTCATGGCAGATGATTTTATAGTGAGGTTTCTTGCTTGAAGTTGCTGATCTATATATTGGCAATTATATCTGCTGTAACTGAACTCCCTCTAAGAACTTCAAGCTACATGCAAATTTTATTATTAAATGTGAAATAGTTGTAGTTTATTATTAGTTCATGAAGATCCATGAATTCAGGAATTTGAGGCAACAATAGTTCTTATGAGGTCTGACCTAATGACTGATTCTGGGATGGGTATGTTCATGAGTAGGTTTGTTATGTCACATAATACTAACTGGGCTGAAATGGGGATGAAAAATCTTCCCTTATAACATGGATAAATTTAAAATCGTGAAGTTTGTTATTACCATTAAAATTATCTATGAGTATAATTGCATCCAATCTTTTAAGTGGGAAAGGGTGAACTTGTCATTGATCATTCTGTATAGTCTGAGGTATGGAATGTTTCAACTGATTTGAATATCAAGTTTTTCAATCAAAATATGAATTTAAAAATGTAAACCATTATAAAGATGAACAATATCGTTAAAGAAATTCACCCTGAAGTTTTTGATTCAATGTTTTTGATTCTTCTTGAATAATAGATCCTCTCGTGAATTTTTCTTTTAACATCCGTCATTGGTTCTTCGATGCCCAGGTTGAGCAGCTGAGAGGCATTGCTAGATCCCTATATTTTGTTTCCTTTTGTTTCCATTTTTCTGAGTATTTCAAACTTTTTGCTCCATTTTATTTGTCACATGAGTTTCCGAGGTCAACAAATCCTAAGACAGTACCTTCATTTCTCATCAGTCTTGCCTCCACTATGAATCGCAACATCAGAATTGCCTCTCTGGTGCTTTACCTTTTCTAAACACAAACTGAACGTCATCTGCCCTCTCAATTATCTTTTTCATTCTGCTGTATATTATTCTTGGCAGTAAGTTGGATACATAACGTAAGCTGACTGCACAGTAGTTCACACATATATCTGCCTAAGTGACTTACACTACAGCATTCCTTTCTATCCCTGAAATTTCTATATCTCCATATTTCATCGACCAAACGAAGTCTTTGTCCTCCTCCCCAAATCTTCTTTGCAAAAACCTCACTTGTATTTGTTCATCCACTCTTTTTTTTAGGAAAGACCATTCCTTTTCATCTCAACTGGCAGCTATGGTATTAATTATCGCTGTATCTACAGCCTCAAACCAATACAAACGCATATCTTTGTGTCTAAATAGTTCTTGACATATTGCTTATTCCTGACGATTCCCTTACTCTTCAGTTTAATCTTCATCATTAGTAAATTGTAATCTGGACATATATTTGTTCTTGGGTACCCCTTAAAATCAAATATCTGATTTCGTAATCTCTGTTTCATCATGATGTAATCCAGCTGGTATCTCCTTTTGTCTCAAGACATAAATACACCTTCTGCTCTTGTGAATCTTAAACAGTCAATTCACAGTTGCTATCTGGAATGCGTTAGAAAACTCAAGGACTCTTTCTCCTTTTTCTCGGTCGAACCCATAATCCAATATAACTTTAGCTTCTTTTCCCTGACGTACTACAGATTTTCACCTGCCTTTTCAATATCCTTATACATCCTTTCTATCTATTCATCTTCTGCTTGTGACCTCGGTACGTATTAGGTTGGTGCATAAGTTCGTAGCGTTTTTGGTTTGCATGTTGATATTCCGGTTGATGTAGGTTTACTTACAGATTGCTATTTTTTCTTTGTAGTTCACTACTGCTATTTGAGTTTTCATATTATCATTTTGTCGAATAGAGCTGTGGATGCTAGAAAATGGAATACCACTGTTTGAGTTCAGTGGAGGGGTGACAACAGTGGAGGCAGCCAGGAACATTCGAGACGTATATGGGGATAATACCATTGGTTTTCTTGTTATAAGGAGGATAGATTTGGCATTAGTACTCTCTACGGCCAGGAAGACCTTCGGGGTTTGATGAAGACTGTTTAAACGCATTAATCCACAACGATCCCCGTCAGCGCGCTCGAGAACTGACAAATATTATGAACTGTGATTATTCCACCATCGTGCGGCATTTGCATGCAAAGGGGAAGGTTGAAAATTCGGATGTATGGGTAGCGCATGCTCCGCTGCTCGTCATCAATTGACTCTTGAACAACGTCGATTATTCCTACACTGTATCGTTAATGGTGACGGAGAATGGTGTCTTTATGCTAACGCGAGGAAAAGAAAGGAATGGTTGAGTTCAAACTAAGCAGCAACTCCTCGTGCAAAGATCTGCGCGCATCCACAAATGATAATGTTATGCATGTGGTCGAAGTGCTACGATGTAGTTTACTGCGATTGTTTCCCCGAGGTGTAACCATCACTGCTGACGTTTATTGTCAACAACTGAGACGTCTTGAGTCCGCAAGCCAAGAACAACGACCAAAAAGACCTCCTGAAGTGATGCTACTCCACAATAACGCCCGCCCGCATTCTGCTACACAGAAATTGGATTGGGCAGTCATTCCGCAGCCACCTCATTCACCTGATCTTGCGCCATCAGATTTTCACCATTCATGCTTTCTATTGAACAACCTTCGAGGAGCTTCCTTTCCCGATGAAATGGGCCCAGAACATGGTCTCAAAACCACGTGATTTCTACAGTCACGGCATCGAAAAGCTGACAGACTGTTGTAAATAGTGAAGGGGAATATATTATCGATGACTGAAGTCTCTGTTATGTGTATCTGTTGTGCTTATTAAGCTTATGGAAAAACGCTACAAACTTAAGCACCAGCCCATTATATTTAAACTATTCCAGTTGATGTTGGTTTGTCGTCGATTCTGGTGAGAATAATTCTATTTAGGTTAGCTCGCGCTCTGCCCCATTTTTCTATTCCTAACGAACATCCTTCCCACATTGTGTTTCTCACCGCTATATCCGTCTGACTGTGGAAATTACTCGAACATACATATTTCGGCTAATTGTGATGCATGCAATTCAGTGTAGTGTATGGGTGACTTGTTGCAGGATGATACTTAGTACCGGATCACCAGCGGTTATTTCTTATTTATTTTGTATCATTTTTCGAAGGTTATTGAAACATCTTATTTTTGTAAAGTCTGTATATTCTGGAAATTATACAGACATCTGCGTTATTCAGTATTCCATATTTGTATAAATAGCTGCACTCTTCGTCCAGTAGTTTAGCTCTATTCCAGGTGTGCATCAGCGTTCGTAATAAACGTGTTTTTGGTGCTAAATGTTATATTCATTGGCAATCGTGCTTTCGGACTTTAGCTTCAATTTGGATAGGATGAGACGAAGGCGCTACGATGGAGTACCACAATGGGCGTTCGTCTGTCTGCATCGACTGTTTACCATGGTACACTAGTAACCTGTCTGCTTCCCTTATGCATTGCTGCCGCCTCGGCTCTTGTACTGCTGTCTGGTTTCTGATGAAACTGTTTTTCGCTCGCAGTGTTTTCCACAACGACTTTCAAAACGCGTATGCCGTCACTATTGACCACAGATTTCTCTGATGCCATAAGTACAGGATCAGGAAGGTCTTGCGCATTTCTACTTCCTTCAGGAAGCCAAACTTATTTTCCTCCATGTCGGCTTTAAACACTCTTTCTTTTCTTATTTTCTAACGATGAGTTGTTAAGCTCATGATTCGGTAAAATTTAATCCTGTCCCCAATTCCCATATTTGGATTAAAATTTTTTTTCCCACATATCGCACATACGAATAGGTGGTAGAAGATTTTGTCATGCCAGGCCCTGACAAGTATCCCAGTAATTCGGAGAACATCGAATTCATTAGGTACCTTGTTTCGAGCCAAGTACATGTGGTAAGAGGAAGCCGTTGATACTTATTTTCGCCTATGCAGCAGGTCAGGTATTGCTGAGTGGCTGCGTGGACACAAAACGTTTAGTCTGTACTGACAGGTGTAGTTACGATCACGTAAAAAACTTCAGGTAGTAAATAATGTGATGTGTTTGTGGGGAGACTGTTTGATGCAGAGGGAGAACAGCCAAGGCACTGATGTGAGTACGTATTAAGGTACCACACATTCTGCGCTTATATCCATTAAACCCTGTGTGTTCCTAGAACCTTCCAGCCATCCCTTCGTTGGTTGGTACTGGCTTGTCTTCTGAGTTCTTGATATTATTATAGCTGCTTCTTTTTTCTACAGAAATTTCTTTAATTTTCCTTTAGATGCCTTCTGCCTTCTAGATACTCATGTCCACGTGCCCAGGTGTCTTTAAAGTTATTGGAGGTTCATGTTGCTTTAATTTGTTATCTGACAGTGTACCATGAGCTTCACTCACAGTGTGTACATAGTACCATCTAGAAACACACCTACTCGAAATGTTATTATCTCAGCAATTTGGTACCCAATGCAAAACCTCATACACTGGTAACACGAGTTTCACACATGCCTCTTGCACTGATGGTAAGATCAGTTTATGTCTAAGCCTGAACCAGTTTTCAGTTCCGCAGTACAAAAGCAAAGTCTGTTGACTTTGAATACGGTAGCTAGATTTAGTCTAGCATACTACTTGGTCTAGCATACTATTTAGGGCAGAGGAATTACTAACAGGTACGAACAAAATAATTTACTGAATTACAGACTAAATCTTACCAGAAATCACTTGCACAGGGTTCGTATCTCCGGGATTTGAGAAGTCGACTACATGGAAACTAAAAGATATACAGAAAAATAGGCGCATGTCAGTGGATATTCCACCTTCCAAGTTTTTACTGACATTATGGGCGTCCAACGTGGGCATCGCTTGTGATGTGGCAAACGTAATACTTTTCTGCAATGCACTGAAGTCGCTGCTATGGGAAGGTACGACGCATCCTCCTTTGATTTGTCTACATATCCTGACACGCCACCACCTAGCGGCGCGCTCCGCAACTACGCCACGGCGGGAATTATTATTCGATAGTGCTCTAACCACTGACGTATGCCATTGTTCTGTATGTCTTATACTTCATGCAGCAGTCATCTGAAACCCTGGAGGTACTTATGAATAAATCTGTATTAAAAAATCAGATGCATTTGAAGATGCCGAGTGGTCGAGGCACCACCTGGTTCGACCCTATGCGAGACTGCACAACTGCGCCATCATGTTGCTGTAGAAGCTCTGACGCTGAAAATGTTTCCAGAACCATATTTAAGCCAACTCACGCTCGCTCAGTTAACTCTGGTGCCTCGCATTGCTTCTCCTGTGATCTTCCTTCGTTTAAGAACACATTAGATTGAGTCCACAGTTCATTACGATCAGCATCCGACGGTATGTCCCCTAGGTTCTAAGCTCGATCAAGAATTATCTCTCTGTCACGGCTTGCAGGTCTTTGCCTCATTTGGAAACAATAAGTAATTTTAATCTGCGACAATGTTTACTTCTCGGTAAATATGTTTTTTGCAAAGTGTTAATATAGAAATTCTCATGATGCATAACTTACATACATTGTGTTAGGGGTGGGTATAAGTGCTTATACTTTTATTGATGACTCATAAGAGTATACTGAATAACAAACTGCCTGTTGGTTTCTATCTCGGGTCCTTCCTTCCGACGTTTGTCTGCTGATTTTTCTGACGTTCGGCCAGCACGAGTGTCTGGCATTGTCTAAGTTTCACCCTCCATTGCTGGTGGTGAACTGGAGCCGAACCCGCGGCCGCAATGTACAAAGGCTTCTCCGCGGTCATTTCCGGTGGGGTTCTCTTGCTACATGCAACGGTCGTTCGCTGCAACAGCTATTCTCGTGTCTGTGTAGCTCTATAGCTTCTCTGAACAAGCGGGTGTGATCGCTCTTCTCTACAGCCGTGACTTCCATGTCGGCGAATTTTACTACGTGGTCGGTCTCACACAGCGCGTCCTCTGCCACGGACTATTTCTCCACCTGCCCCAACCTGCAATGTCGCTTATGTTCTGTGAGCCTGGTGTTGATCGAACGTCCAGTCATTCCAGCGTAAACTTCTCAGCATGTGTATGATATGCGATGTATTCCCAACATTGCAAGTGGGTTCCTTTTCTCCTTTGCCGATCTGAGACACTCTTTGATCTTCTTTGTCGATTTGTCAATTGTTTTTACGCCGTGTTTGCGCAGTATATGGCCGATTCTGTCGGTGACTAGGAATGTATGGCAGAAAGGCCGTACTTGACATTCCTTTTTGATTTGTAACTTCACCGAGTGTTTGGCTCTCTTATACCTCTAACATAACGTGTGGAGCACCCATTGCTCCTCAGAACACTATCCAGGTGTTGCATTTCGCTTTTGAGGTGCTGCGGCTCACATCTTCGTCTTGCTCGCGATATGAGCTTATTAATGATACCTCTTTTCTGGCTCTGGTGGTGATTTGATAGTTTGTGTAGGTATCGGCCTGTGTGTGTCTGTTTTCGATACACGCTGTATCCCAGGTTTCCACCATCCCTTGTGACCAATACATCTAGAAATGGTAGTTTTTTGTCCTCTTCTAATTTCATGGTAAATCTTTTGTTGGCATGGAGATGTTTAAGTTTCTTAGGAAGTAACCGAGATGTTCTTCACCATGGCTCCACACAACGAAAATGTATATAGTCTGCGGCCGGTAGTTCGGCTCCAGTCCACCACAAGCAATGGAGAGTGAAACTTTGACAATACCAGCACCTCGTGCTGGCGAAACGTCAGGAAAATATATCAGATGAGCGTCGGCCGAACAATCCGAGACATAAGCCAACAGGCCGTTTGTCAACAAGTGGTCACGAAAGCCTTAACGATTTTGTGTACTGAATAACATTACATCCGTATGTACTTCATTTTACACACTCACCATTATGCCTTTGGGAGTAGTATATTTTTAGGTTGGTTAGTATCTCCAACTATATGTGGCAAAAGGCAATTCTTATTTGTCTCGGGCCAGTAGTTCAGGTGCTGAAGTATGGACGTATCGACGCAAAATGATTAATCTATACTGTCAATAGTCCACTTAATCATGCAGGTACGACTATGGCAAAACATCAGGCAGTAACTTACGTAGAGTGTTTGCGAAAAAACTATTAGATGCAGGGAGACTAACACACGGAAGTGGGCACATATTAAGGTACCAATGATCACAACCTCTGCGCTTCTACCCCTACACCGTGTATTTTCAGTTATTAAATTAAATGATGAACATTACTGTTTAAGTACTTACAATTTACATATTTCGCGCTGTCATAAGAACGGCCAGCAGATGACACTATAAACTGGTCAAGGATTGGTTAATCGTAGCGGTATCGGTATTAGACTACGTTAAGTAGAAAAACATCTTTTATACGTGTGCAGCAATACGTTTATAACACTTACAAGGGGAAGCCGCCAATTGTGAAATTCAGATTCGATTCATACTGCGCATAATAAAAGCTCATGGCCAGAGGTGTAATGTGGCAAAGCACTACGATGCACTTCTCAGCCGTTGTCGAGAAAACCGACAGTTAAAAAGAAACCGTTACGGTGAAATACTCTCTACGATTTCAATTTTCTACAGCGTTGTGGCGCAGCGGTAAGCGCTCGGTTTTGTAATCCGAAAGTCGCCGGATCGAATCTCGCGCCATGCACCTTTTTTTTTTATTTGTTTTATGTAATTCAAATGTATATATATATATACACACATATATATATATAATTCCCGGCAATCAGTTGCAACAATTATGCATATGATAAGTTGTTGAAAGTCGTTTGTCGTGGAAAAACTGGCGACTTCGAACATCATTATGTTTTCCGCAAACAAAGTTGTATTTCACAAATGTTATTAATTGTCTTCATAATGTTTACCACCTATAGTTAACGGAAGACGTAGAAACGATATTCCGAAACGAATACGTATAGCGTAAGTCAAACGTTCGAATTAGAATAGAGACCCCACGAACACAAATTTGCTGTGGCAAGTATAAAATATAAACTCCGTTACTCGCTCGTTACACTTGATGGACAGATGTTGAATGGGCCGAAACGAGCCGCCGCATAACAGCGTAGTTGCCTGCTAACTTCGAAAGAAGGTAGATGCGGTCCCTAGCGCAACTTATAACATCGTCGAAAATCAGTGTGGGCGTGAGAGCTTTGGTACACCCTGTTAAACAAACGGAAAAATGGAGGCGGTACAATTGGAGAGCGATCCGCCTTCACCAACATGCATAAGCAATTCATTAATTCGCGGCATGCAACTTTTTTTATTATTTTATTTATTTTATAAAAAAAAGTTACACGCCGCGGGATTCGATCCGGCGACCCTCGGATTACGAGCCTGCGCGCTTACCGCTGCGCCACGCCGCTGTAGTAAATTTTTAACCGTAGAGAGTATTTCACCGCAACGGTTTCTTTTAACTGTCGATTTTCTCGACAACGGCTGAGAAGTGCATCTTGGTGCTTTGCCACATTACACCTCTGGCCATGAGCTTTTATTATGCGCAGTATGAATCGAATCTGAATTTCACAATTGGCGGCCTCCCCTTGTTAGTTATAGCAAACTTCAGTGTATGCAATGTGAACATATTATTTCTCACCATTAACTGTTTGTGTTCAATATAATCATTTCTGTATGTCAGATCACAGCACACTGAATTTGCAGGACCTGGCCAGCTTTGCGTCAACGAGTGAAGTTGCCAGTGGCAAAAACATCAAATTCCACAGTTTGTCTTTGAACGAATTTCGGTAAATGTTGGCACATGAAGTAAAAATGTAGAAATCTTTACTAGTAGCAGAATCTAGGATTTTGAAACGACAAAAAGGAAATTTACTACCGTGAATTTCAAATTACACTGCTCAGTGACGCTCAGAACACTAGGTGTGAAAAGGTTGCGACGGTGTTAAACTATCCACAGAGAGACGTTCCCTTCCTTTTTCTCTTGATGGCTATTGTCTTTGCGCAACGGGCCGTCGGAGTTCGCCAAGGATGCAGTAAAACGCGATGGCCGTCTCCAGGGTCCGGCGGTAGCGCGAGGGAGGGAGGGAGGTGGGTGTATCTGAGAGCCGCAAGAGAGCAGAAAACCGTGCCACCGTCCGGACACGTGTCTGCTCTGGCGTGCTTTGAAAGGGCCGCACAAACGGGGCATGTCATGACTGCCCGCTGTAGGTCGCGTCGTGAGAACGTTTTATACTGTAGTGTCTGACCAGGGATGGACAAACTCATTCACTTTGGCAACTAGTTCACTGTTGATCATTCCTTTTCGGGCACCGTTTTACTTTTACTCGTTCACCGATCTTTTTTTATCTGGTACTGCGTGTTACATGAATTTCAGACAAGTTTCGAGAAAAAAAATGTAAAGTACGCTCAAGTATTATTCTGCATGACAAAGCCATTGATTGCCTTATGTAAACAGTTTACTTCGATTTCCTTGGCTGACTGCGTCCTTAGAAAGCGTCACTTTAGTCAGCTGAACGAAAATTAGGATTACCGACCCAGAGCGTACTCACTCAAGAAAGAGGGACGTGAAAAGCTCGTAACTGTGGCAAGTACAATGTCTTGAATGGGGATTGCTAGCATTAAATATCTGGAAGTAAACGGCCATGCGACGAACCTGTGCGAAGCTGTACAAATTAACTACGTATCAAAGTACCATACTATCTGCGTGGGAGGTCTAGTTTTGTTTGTAAAACTCACGACTTCCGGTACAGGAACTGCGAAACACTACTAAAATTAGCTTTGTATCAGTATCGACGGAAACTGCATAAATATGCTGGGAGATCAATCAGAATTTCATAAGTAAAAAGGTACAAAACATTTTTTTCCGTAATCTTGATTTTGTATATTTCTAAGTCCGAGAATTCCTCTTACGGTGTGGACTAATTTCTATTGTAGTGTCTTGTTTGTGGAAGGAACTACTGTCTCTTTATGTTACCTAAGGAGGTTAGCACTAAGATTTGCTGGTCATACCTTTGATTGTATTAATGTTTCCCTCTACAGAACCAGGAATTTCTTTCTTTCTTTGTTATTTGTTTCTGCATTTTATCTGTCACTGAGTTGGGGAAGGCATTAATCACTACAATTTGCTTTCTCTCTGTGCTCTTTGTTCAGTGGGATTTGCTCCTGAATATGACCATAGATTCTCGAAAGGCGTTGTGCTAAACACGAAAAAAAAATCTGACTAGTGAAGTTTTTCATTACTTAAACCACGAATAACATACAGGGTGTTTCAAAAATGACCGGTATTTTTGAAACGGCAATAAAAACTAAACGAGCAGCGATAGAAATACACCGTTTGTTGCAATATGCTTGGGACAACAGTACATTTTCAGGCAGACAAACTTTCGAAATTACAGTAGTTACAATTTTCAACAACAGATGGCGCTGCAAGTGATGTGAAAGATATAAAAGACAACGCAGTCTGTGGGTGCGCCATTCTGTACGTCGTCTTTCTGCTGTAAGCGTGTGCTGTTCACAATGTGCAAGTGTGCTGTAGACAACATGGTTTATTCCTTAGAACAGAGGATTTTTCTGGTGTTGGAATTCCACCGCGTAGAACACAGTGTTGTTGCAACAAGACGAAGTTTTCAACGGAGGATTAATGTAACCAAAGGACCGAAAAGCGATACAATAAAGGATCTGTTTGAAAAATTTCAGCGGACTGGGAATGTGACGGATGAACATGCTGGAAAGGTGGGGCGACCGCGTACGGCAACCACAGAGGGCAACGCGCAGCTAGTGCAGCAGGTGATCCAACAGCAGCCTCGGGTTTCCGTTCGCCGTGTTGCAGCTGCGGTCCAAATGACGCCAACGTCCACGTATCGTCTCATGCGCCAGAGTTTACACCTCTATCCATACAAAATTCAAACGCGGCAACCCCTCAGCGCCGCTACCATTGCTGCACGAGAGACATTCGCTAACGATATAGTGCACAGGATTGATGACGGCGATATGCATGTGGGCAGCTTTTGGTTTACTGGCGAAGCTTATTTTTACCTAGACGGCTTCGTCAATAAACAGAACTGGCGCATATGGGGAACCGAAAAGCCCCATGTTGCAGTCCCATCGTCCCTGCATCCTCAAAAAGTACTGGTCTGGTCCACCATTTCTTCCAAAGGAATCATTGGCCCATTTTTCAGATTCGAAACGATTACTGCATCACGCTATCTGGACATTCTTCGTGAATTTGTGGCGGTACAAACTGCCTTAGACGACATTGCGAACAGCTCGTGGTTTTTGCAAGATGGTGCCCGGCCACATCGCACAGCCGACGTCTTTAATTTCCTGAATGAATATTTCGATGATCGTGTGATTGCTTTGGGCTATCCGAAACATACAGGAGGCGGCGTGGATTGGCCTCCCTATTCGCCAGACATGAACCCCTGTGACTTCTTTCTGTGGGTACACTTGAAAGACCAGGTGTACCGCCAGAATCCAGAAACAATTGAACAGCTGAAGCAGTACATCTCATCTGCATGTGAAGCCATTCCGCCAGACACGTTGTCAAAGGTTTCGGGTAATTTCATTCAGAGACTACGCCATATTATTGCTACGCATGGTGGATATGTGGAAAATATCGTAATATAGTTTTTCCCAGACCGCAGCGCCATCTGTTGTTGAAAATTGTAACTACTGTAATTTCGAAAGTTTGTCCGCCTGAAAATGTACTGTTGTCCCAAGCATATTGCAACAAACGGTGTATTTCTATCGCTGCTCATTTAGTTTTTATTGCCGTTTCAAATATACCGGTCATTTTTGAAACACCTTGTAGTTGCAGACTTTCGATAAACATGGATTACGATGAACGAAATGAAGACTTTAAAAACCTTCAGATGTCTTGATAATGCCGTAAATTTCACAATTTCCTTGATACCATTTTCTTATTGTATTTTAGACACTGAAAATTACAGAATGTCGAAAGGCGCAAAGTAATTTTGGAAATAATAAAAATTATGGTCAACATAACTGAAGGTTGTTAAGTGCATCCAAATGGCCGCTTCGTCTCATAGTATTCCAAGCAGGTTGCAGAAACTAAGACTACCTTAGCCGGTCGTGGACATGCACCACGTTTTCTGTATTATCCCTCCGCTTTCCCCACCAATGATTTTGTCTCATGTAATTTCGTAGTATTCTTCAGAAGTCATTAGAGATCTGCTGTAGAGATTCCCTCTTCACCTATATGCATCGATGCTGCTCTTGAATGCCTCCAAAAATCTACTCTCCTTCCACTTCGTTTTGGAATCCAGCTAAAAACTTCGTTGGTCTATGTAGCTACTGTTCATCTCGCATCATATCCACCCGCATGAATTTCATTTTCATTATACTAGCTCCAGCTATCATCCATTTGTTTATGTTCTTTGCTCTGCTTATGATACCCTACATGCGTCTCTTCATTGCTCTCTGAAAAATTGTCAGTTAAAAAATGTTACGGATGATAAACTTTCTGGCTCAGCCACACTTTACTTATTTAAATTTGAAATTTATTTTAGCTCACGAGAAACACACTTTCAAGTTCTACTCTTCGGTGAATTTCCTTTCCTGCAGTTCCAGTAATTTTCTTCAACTGCTCTCAGTACTGAAAACCATCATCCGATTCGATGAGTTCGTTGTCAATTCGAGCAATTTTTTTTTGTTATCTTGGCTACACATTTCTTTCGCCTTATAAGCTGGTAATAACTCAATTTATAAAAGTTCTGGCTTTCTTTGTTGACTTTTATCGGTACAAGAGGGGCAAAACATTATCTCACCACTAAAACTTAAGTGGTTAAGTCAGCAAGAATTTCCTTTTTTCAATACTTGTGGAACCCTATATTAACTACTATACTTGTAATCCGAAAAGAATCACGTTCTCTATATGTGTTATGCAAAGTTAAATAGAACTGCCATTCATTCCTCCAAGTGCACTTTCCTTCTGCACATCGTGGTCATCGAGAGTCAACACTTTCACACAAGTAGCACCATCAACTGCGAACAATGTGGACGTGCTGATAAATACGGTCTCTTACAGTTCCTTTCTGCTTACTTCGAACTTTCATCGTAAGTTATAACGTAACCGTTTCCAGCGTAAAAAATTGTCCTACCTAATGACACATATTCTCATGTACCCCATATAATATTCCGCAATCCCTTATTTTTTTTATCAGAAGTCACATGTGTGATAAAAACTGTATTTTTTCATGCCATCTAAATACCTTTTATTTATTTGATATCTTAATCTGAATTAGATGTAATGCACACATCAACAAAAGTTTTGCGTCGCTCCGATATTTCACGCAGTGAGTTGCAAATATAACAGTTCCTGTAACGATTAGAAGGTCACTCCTGGTGTTGTCTGTAAACATAAAAACAGTTGCCCCGAGCGCTACTTATGGGTAGACCTCCGTACGAGAATGGATTACAGCAATTCCATTGAAAGTAGATTACCATCAGAGACACGTTAGAGACGTCTGTGGAACGGTAGAGTGAACATCCATCAAGCCACGATGGATAGTAGTGATCAGTGATGGGATCCTCATTATCACATTACGCACAGAGGACTTCTTGATCAGGAAAGTCGCTCGGCCGGCCGCGGTGGCCAAGCGGTTAAAGGCGTTACAGTCTGGAACCGCGTGACCGCTACGGTCGCAGGTTCGAATCCTGCCTCGGGCATGGCTGTGTGTGATGTCCTTAGGTTAGTTAGGTTTAAGTAGTTCAAAGTCTAGGGGACTGATGACCTCTGATGTTAAGTCCCATAGTGCTCAGAACCATTTGAACCATTTTTGAAGTCGCTCGACGTGTGCTCCGGAGTCAAAGAGATGAGGTGCGGACATGGAATCGGTTCCAAGCCAGGGGAACCGTTGGCTGAGCGTTCCAGAACTTAATTTGGAGTTAGAAGAGTCTAAAGTATGTCACATATCGCAATAAAAAACGTTAGGAGACGACTGCATGATGCGAACCTCCATCTCCTATTACCATGACGAGCACCTCTTTGTACACCACAACACAATGGACTCCGTTACAGATGACCAAGAAATCATGCAGAATTGTCGCCCCAGGGTTTGCGTCGGATGTTACTAATGTACAGAAGTCGTATCTGTTTGTACTCGAACCATGATAATCGCAGACAACATATTTGGAGACAACTCAGTATTATCAATCGCCTCTGACACTGTGTCTCACATGTGCAACAAGATGGTGGTGGTCCTGGAGTGGTATTACGTGTGGACACCATAGATACGCCTCTCCTGGTTTTTGAAGGCAATATCACTGTTCTACAGTACAGATAAGATATTCTGCGAGCAATAGTGAAACCTCATTACCAACATTCTGGTGATAATATCTTGATGGCTGAAAACAAGTGTGAAGACGTTCCTTCACTATGCTAGGATCACCAGCCTGTACTCTGGACATGAACCAAATCCAAAACGTGTGGGCTCGAATGAAACGGCTGGTTTTGGACGTCGACTTCGACCACATACTCCGCACGACTTATGCAGAAACGTCATTGAAGAGTAGGACAATGTGGTTAACCATTTATACGCGCCCATCTGGAGACAGATTGGGTCATAAGTCGAACGAACGGTAGCGGTTTGAAGGGCAGAGGGAAAAAAGTGCCAAGGGAAAGAAAAACCTCTGCGATAGTTAGGTCGGGTAGTAATAGCAGTAGCGGATGTCTTGCTGACTGCGATAGGTCATGCAAGGATGGGTTAAGTGAGAAGCAGGTATCATGCAAGCGGATATTGTGTCAAACCATTTGTTCGTCATAAGAGATCAGTCCGTGACGGTGCTGCAGCACGGTGTGGTGCGGTTTAGGCTGTGAGAGCCTCCTGCCGCACTGCGTCAGTGGTGACTTGGCGCGGGGGAAGGCCAGGTCGCCCAACGGTGTCTGGTGGGCGAGCGTAGCGGCACCACTCACTCCTCGCTCGTTGGCTGCCCTGACAGGCTCGGTGAGGGCCCTGTGTTGTTGACGACGTAGCCCAAGCCCTTGGGTGTCCTGACGCTCTGGTAGCCCACTCGTCGGAGCAGAGCTGCTCGGAACCGATGGGCTTCGGCGTTCCTGCGGCGGCACCCGTGATCTTCTTTGGCGTGTCCGTGGTTTTCCGCCGGCTGCTCCATAAGGGGAGCGCAGTTGCCGCAGTTGGCTGCAAGCTCCTCCGGCTCTGAAGGCTGCAATCGCCTCCTCCGCCGCGGCCGCCAGCATGGCGCGCATCTCCTGCACTTGCGGCGCCTGCTGTGCAATCGCCGGCGGCCGGTCCCCCGCGCCACTCTCACTGGCGCGGTATTCCGGCCGCCTGTTGGCATTCGCTTTTCTCCTTCCGGTTGCGTCTTCGATCGGCGGCGCTTGCGGCGCATTCGTCGCGTCTTCTCGGTTTGCGCCTTGTCTCCAGCGCAGCCGTCGTTGGCGAAAGCCGAGCAGCCACGCCATTTTGCCACATGTGGCCCGCCGCAGCGAGCACAAGTTGGCGCCTCTTCTCGTCGCCTGTCACAGGCACGGGTGCCTTGCGCGCCGGCGCACTGTACGCACCGCGGCGAGTTGCGGCAGTGTTTAGCCACATGCCCTTCAGCTTGGCACCCGAAGCTTAGGGTCCATGCCTAGGGGTAGAGGTTTGACAGTCACTGGGAAGAGCATCCTCATCCCGAAGATGTCGATGCCATCCGTCGCAGTTTCCACTACGACGATGTACAGCGGCGGCCTCTCTTTATTTGTTCGGTTGTGCAGCTTAGTAGTTGTACCCTGGAATGCAGCACGTGACAGCCCCTCTTGGACCGCCTTCTCATCACAGATCCAAGGCTGCCCCCTGATCAGGGCCTTGGAGTGCTTCTCGCTCTGTTTCGGCGGGGTCGTCTTCTCCACAGTGGGTGGATCAACAATGTGGGCGGCCACAGCGCTCTTCAGTGCGCGGTGGTCGGCCACACCCGCTGCCTGCAGCTGGACGATGGCATCTGAGTCCAGGGACTCTAAGCCTGCTTCTTCCCTGCAGCAGTTGGCTATGATATCATACATCTCTGCCCACGACCCTCTACTGCACTGAATGTACAGAGGGGGGCAGTTGTACGACGTTCTTCACGCTTCCGTTCTTCCTTGCTGGTGGGTTGCGGTGTCGAAGGCTGCTTCTCTGTGCCTGCCTTCTTCTTCTGCCCGTTTCTACCCACTCTGTGACGCGAGGACACGACAATTTTGCTGTGTCGTAATAACGACGCACGACAATTTGCTTAGCGTCATGCCACAGTCCGAGCATAGCTTCACAGCTCTTCATCTAGCCAAGCATAGGTAGCGCGCTTCATCACTGATGTGCGCGCCTCCGCTGCTCGAGGACAACTGGTCATCGAATGTTCGTCCCTGGATGGAATAATATAAGTGTGTGGCTGGGCATTAAGAGATACGGACAAGTGAGACATAAGGAGGTTTGGGTCAGCCCTGGAGGCGTTGTTGGATAGCCAAAACGGGTGAGAGGACCGACTGCGTTAAAGCGGGAAGTCCTGGTTGGATTTCCTGTTCGGCACAAATTCTCATATGTCACCGACAAATAGTACAGCTGAAGTCAGTTAAGATTAGCAATTTGACCATCTGTGTAAAATTTGGAGCAGGGTTGGCTTGATGTCATCGATGGTAAGCGTCGACGGATACAAGCTTGTAGTCGATCTAGGGGATGTTCCTTCACATATTGACGTCACCCAGGAGTGCCGTGAAAACCTCCCACGGGAAACAAACGATTTTGTTATGACACATTTGTTTATATATTTTTTTATTTCGTGATCCTGACACATTGCGAATGAGTATGTACATATACTTCAAAGCCTAGTTTTTTTTTCTCAGCCATGAATTTCTAAATAAAAGGTTGATCCAAAACTTTTGTTGATTGTAGATATCATCTGAATCAATTGTACGTAATCTGCGTGCAAACTTTTGTAAAATCGTTTTACTCAAATAGGAAAAATTAATTGTCAAATTCTGCGTGGGGAGGAGGAGGAGGAGGAGGAAGAGAATACCATCTCAGTTGGGATCTGGAAGACAGATGGGAGAGGGATGTATTATTATTAGTGGAAACAATTGTTATACACACATCAAAGAATCTTTTGCATTATCCAAGTTCCCAGAACCCCTGAAGATAGACGTTGACTGTGGATATTGTATCACAGACACTGTCCCTTTGACTGCTCAGAGATGTCACTAAACT
This sequence comes from Schistocerca americana, assembly GCF_021461395.2. Lineage (NCBI taxonomy): Eukaryota > Metazoa > Arthropoda > Insecta > Orthoptera > Acrididae > Schistocerca > Schistocerca americana. The sequence continues at coordinate 271,866,706 of NC_060120.1, read as the reverse complement.
CGCCCAAAGATGTAAACAACCATGCATGAAAAGCGCGTATTACACGGAGGGGGTCCGACAGCCGATCAGTTCCAGTCATTCCACCAGGAAGGAGGTACAGGGCTCTTGTTGTCTGTAGTTCAACCATGCCTAGACAGTCAGTACTGAGATTCGATCGCGTCCGCCTTGTTACTTTGTGTCATGAAGGGCTCTCAATAAGGGAAGTGTCCAGGCGTCTCGGAGTGAACCACAGCGATGCTGTTCCGACATGGAGGAGATACAGAGAGACAGGAACTGTCGATGACATGCCTCGCTCAGACCGCCCAAGAGCTGCTACAGCAATGGGCAGTGGTAGGGCGAAGTATGTACGGCCATACTCTCCATTGTTGCCAAATTTATTCAAGATGGAGGATCCAAGATGGCGGCGATAGATATGGTAACATCGCATTGACGTCATGGCTGGAAGTTCAAATTTTGGCGGGAAGATAGGTAAATTGGGCTACCTCCACTGACCTAACCCCTTAAAAAAAAAAAAGTTTCAAATGGCTCTCAGCACTATGGGACTTAACATCTGAGGTAATCAGTCCCCTAGAACTTAGAACTACTTAAACCTAACTAACCTAAGAAGTTATGGCTAGCGCTTATTAGTACATCAAAGAGTTACAGTCCTACAGTTCGGTTACATTATAACTGTTGACCACTGGCATAGTGTGAGGTTCTCTCAGTTACCAGTAAGCGCTTTAGTTAACTGGTTTGCGTTTGGCTTACTGTTTATTGTCTGGTCAATATTGGTTGTGTCTCTGTAAGTCAAGTGTCTGTGAGTGTCACTGTGTTGTGGTTAATGTGGCTTCGTAATGGTAGTCCGTTTTATTTTTTATGAGGCCGGGAACTTTTATGTCACGATTAAATGACGAGTCACTCTTTTCGTTCAAGATTAATTTGTTAGAGCAAATGGTTCTGTTTCAGGATTTTAAATGCGCTCAGCCAGAGGTATCAGTTGGTGTGGGATCACTTCAACTGTATAGATGCCAATTCCATGGCGTCCGCTCTTGAAGGGCACACACCATCGTTGCTACCGACGTCACGCTGATGGAGATGGGCGTGATACCTCATCTGCCACCTGGTTCACAACAACTACGTCGGGTGGTCCAGACCAGCATCAGATCGCAAAACTTATAATGAGGTTTGAGCCTAATCGAAAAAAAAAATTGCGAAAGGAAGCTGGATAAAATAAATAAATGTTTCAGTAAATCCACCGTCAGTCGGTAAAGCAAAATTTTGCTTTCTGTCCTTCATGAAATTTTAATGGCCAGAGATGTTAAAGTAGGCATAACTAGAACAGCTCTAGCAATTCAACCAAACTCCGTACATATTGATTTACTAACGAAATACTTTTGCAGTGATACATTCTCGCTCACGGCCTTCAAGACCCAGGGATATTATTCTAAGTACTGCAAAGAGCATTTGAGGAAACATTTCTCACACACGTAGCCATTCCGATGCTTTGCCAAACGATGCTATATCGGAAAATTGATTTATTTTTGCTGCTGGAGAAGTATCCAAAATTTTTGTTTAAAATAACACTTTGACTAAAATTAATTTTAGACTTAATTGTTTATAGATTTTGCGTAATAATCTGTCTACTGAAATGAGATTTCAAAAACAATTAAATGCAAGTAATATCATTTTGCGCTTGAGATGTATCTGTGGTAAAAGATATGAGTAAGTTGAGATTAGGAATAAAATTGCTTCTGACTACAAAAATTATCTTAAATACCTTTTTGTTGTGTCGTGATCGACTTTAGGGTTACCAGAAGAACCAGTTCACATTTTTTTTTCAAAAATTGCATTAAGATAGTGCATACACAACATACATACATTACTGTGTAACACCTGTTGACTATGAGTTACAAATTCTTTGCGCTTTTCCAATCGTGAGATCATTTAATGTTTTTACGCTCAAGTCAATTTGCATTTGAAGGTATAATTCTGCATAGTTACAGACAAGAACGTTAGTACAATATGATCTAACTAAAGCATGTTCAGTGTCTTCTAATAGTGTTGGTAACCAGTTTACACCTTGAATGAAGAAACATTTACAAAAAGGATGTTTGTCACCATGCACTGTCCAACGACAGAAATTTTTGGCTCTGTGCACGATGTACTCGTAGGACGCCCTTCTTGCGAGTCCTCCCGCTGTAGCTTATTGAATATTTCCGGTACACTTGATGCTCACTAAAAAAATTCAAGACTAACCGTGATGCGTTGCCCGGAAACTGATATTGCCAGAACTGGTTATCATGACCTCACTCAGATGCACTTAAATCTTATTTGTGTACATGCTGTTTTCAGTTGCAAGGAAATAATATTTAGCAAGTCAGTACAAAAGTGAAACCGCCCATTGAACGGGACATCTGCATTTGCTCCCCAGTTGTTTCCGTCTATATTATGGAGTAAATTTACTGTTGAGGCGAGCTTCTAGATTAGATTAGATGAGATTAGTTTTTCGTTCCATAGATCCGTGCTGAGGAGATCCTCGTGGCTGTGGAACATGACATTTTTTTAAAGCTGAAATAACAATACTAATAGTATGAATATATACAACACATCATTTGTTTCTATGACAAATTCGTCAATGGAGTAGAAGGAGTTGACCACTAGTAATTCTTTCAGGCTCCTTTTAAACTGATCTTTATTTGTAACTAAATTTTTTCTGTTTGCTGGAAAATTATTGAAGAGGAGTGTTTCTGAGTAGTGGACCCCTTTTTAAACTAAAGTAAGTGCTTTTAAGTCCTTGTGCAAATCATTTTTGTTCCTGGTATTGTATGCATGAACTGAGCTGTTTCTCGGAAAAAGAGATATATTATTCAGGACAAATTTCATTAAGGAGTAAATATACTGAGATGCAGTAGTTAGTATACCCAGTTCTTTGAAGAGGTTTCTACAGGACGTCCGTGAATTTACTCCACAAATAATATGTATTACACGCTTTTGGGCTCTGAAACCTTTTGTTTGGCTTGAAGAGTTACCCCAAAATATTATACCATATGACATTATGGAATGAAAGTAGGCAAAGTATGCAAGCTTTTTTCATTTTTACGTCGCCTATGACAGCTAACACTCGAATTGCAAATACAGATTTGTTAAGGCGTTTCTGCAGTTCTGTGGTGCGTTCCTTGCAACTGATTTCATTATCAAGTTATAATCCTTACAGGTTCTGAACTGCATATAGTGAGTCTTTTCGAAGTTTAATGTCAGTGAGTTGGCTTTAAACCATTTATTAATATCCATGAAAATATCATTAGCAGATCTTTTAGAACTACACTCAACATACTATTTATTGCAATACTTGTGTCATCTGCAAACAAAACGAACTCTGCTTCTGGCAGTGTAACTGATGAGAGATCATTAATGTACACAAGAAAAAGCAATGGCCCTAAGATGGATCCTTGTGGGACACTACATGTAATTTCTTCCCATTCTGATGATGACTGATGACTCAATTCACTATTCCCTTGCACTGACAGCCTTTGTTTCCTGTTAGCGAGGCATGACTTGAACCATTTTGCAGCACTGCCCGTGACACCATAGAATTCTAATTTATTTAAAAGGATGTTGTGGTTCACACAATCAAATGCCTTTTCCAAATCACAGGAAATACCTGCTGCTTGTAATTTGTTATTTAATGAATTAAGTACATTTTCACTGTAAATACCCTTCTCGATATCAGAACCTTTCAGAAATCCAAACTGTGTTCTTGATAATATTTTATTTCTGGTCAGATGGTCGAGAAGCTGCCTGGTTATTACTTTTTCTAAAATTTTTGAGAATGCTGACAAAAGTGAAATCGATCTGTAGTTTGATGGTATCTCTTTATCCCCTTTCTTGAATAGAGGCTTAACATCTGCATATTTTAGCCAGTCATGAAATGTCCTAGTTATAACTGCCTGGTTACACAAGTAACTTAGAATTGTACGAAACTCACAAGAAAATGCCTTAATTAACTATGCTGATATTTCATCATAACCACTAGAATGCTTTGTTTTTAAAGATTTTATTATGGAAGTTATTTCTTTTGGTGAAGTGAGTGACATAATCATATTCCTGAAGCTATTTGTAAAGGCTAGTTTCAGATATTCAGGGGCATTATTTACTGATCCTGACAATCCCATTCTATCAGTAACGGATATAAAGTACCTGTTAATTAGATTTGCCACACTATGCCCATCGGTTACTAATGTGTCTTCTACCCTTAATGCTATTTGGTCCTGTTCCTTTTTGGTTCTACCAGCCTCCTCTTTCAGTATATCCCATATTGTTTTTATTTTGTTCCCTGACATTGCCATCTTCTTCTCATAGTGCATTTGTTTAGATGTCTGAATTACTTTTTTTAACGTTTTACAGCATTCCTTGTATTTAGCTAAATCATCAGCATTGGAGCTATTCTTGGTTGACAGATACATTTTCCTTTTTGTCTTACAAAAATCTTTATTCCTTGTGTAATACATTGTTTTATTATAGATTTCTGTTTAATTTGAGTAACGTTTAGAGGAAAACAGTTTTCAAACATGGTACTGACATTGTTCATGATGTCATGAGCACTATAAACATCTTTCCAATTCATATCTTTGAGCACTTTTCTAAAACACTCAATTTTTGGTTGATTGACTACTCTCCTGTGCTCAGATTTAGCAGTCTTGATAATCTGTTTAGAATTTACATCTAAAACAAGGAGCTGCATGTCATGATCTGATAGTCCATTTATTACAGGTTTTATGATATGATTTTGTTCCTTTGATTTGTCTATAAAAATGTTATCAATGGCTGTCCTTGAGGATTTAGTGATCCTAGTTGGAGAGTTTACAGTGTGTGTTAGTTTGAAAGACAGCATTACTAACTGCAGTAAATGTTTATTGGAAGATTACATTAGAAAATCTGTATTAAAGTCACCAGCAATCAAAATTTCTTTGTTTCTTCCTGTTAAATAACCCAAAAGAGCTTCTAGATGATTCATGAATAGATTATAATTTCCTGCAGGTGCTCGGTAAATAGTTACTATTATATAGGATCTGTTATGGAACTCTACTTCTGTTGCACATGCTTCTAGATGCTGCTCTAAACAGAACTTATTAATGTCAATGTTCTTGAATTTATGGCTGTTTTTAATAAATGTGACAACTCCTCCTGCAGAGGTAGGAAACTAGCTTAAATCCTGAAATGTCTAACGTATCTATACCAGTGGTCACTTGATGTTCAGAGAGGCAGATTATGTCAATTTGGTTAGATGAATTCATTTCATCAATACAAATGAGTAGTTCATCAACTTTATTTCTGAGTCCTGGAATGTTTCAGTGTAATAAAGATATCTGATAATGCATACTAATGGGATTGTAACTGCTCTGGCGAAGATGAATTGGCAGTTTCTGATTACTTTCTGTTAAACATTGTTTAAATGGAGGCTGTATGCTAAAATCTGACTGCTGTTCATCTGTTTTCTTAAACTGAGTGTGTCTACCAGTCTCTCTTAAAACTCGTTTTCTTTCCCCCTTCCCTATCCTAAAAAAGGCACCTCTCTGACACCTGTGACCACTGGTATTTTACCACTTGTGACAGTGTCCCCCCTTAGGTTTTCTGCTATCAACCCAGACAGTTTACCCTTCCCTTTCCTACTGAGGTGAAGGCCATACCTAGTGTAGTCCCACCTGTCGATAGCATCCACAGGAATCAAACCAATATGGGATCCTATATCCGTCCTAAGCAGCCACTCCAACTCCAAGTGCACCCTCCCGTCGGAAGAGTTCAAATGAGGCCGATCATGGCGTCTCAACACAGATGCAAATCCCACACTCGTATGCTTCGTTGCTGATGCTATCTTCACCAGGTCACTCTCTATGGAATATTTAGAGTCTCTGTCAATGCTATTTCCCGGATCACTCACTATAACCGCGGCATCCTCCTTTGTGAAATCCTTTCATAAAGAACCTACATCCTCTGTTACCTGACCCAGATCTGCACTATGCTTGAAAAATTTTGTGACCTGGTACTCTGGACCTAGATTTTCCTGCAGTAGTTGGCCAACATCTCTACCCTGGGAGCTACCTAACAACAGAACTTCGTTTCTCTTTACATTTTTACCTACCTTTTTCAAGTCCTTGAAAACTTGTTGTGCCCCTTCTACAGCTTCAGCTACACGAGGCTCATCCGATTCTGACTGAGGCAACAGGGCCGGCCGTTGTGGCCGAGCGTTCTAGGCGCTTCAGTCCGGAACCGTGCGACTGTTACGGTCGCAGGTTCGAATCCTGCCTCGGGCATGGATGTGTGTGTTGTCCTTAGGTTAGTTGGGTTTAAGTAGTTCTAAGTCCTAGGGAACTGGTGACCTCAGATGTTAAGTCCCATAGTGCTCAGAGCCATTTGAACCATTTTTTCAGATCCTACAATACCATTTCCACGCCACTGTATTCGCCCCAATGAAAGAAACTACAGCACCAATCACACCACACCCCGGAACTAACGATCCTACGGTATGTCACACACTTCTCGCTCATGGTAAAAACATAAATCGTATAAACTGATTTAAGTACTGACTAAAACGTAAACAAAGGACCCTAGAAACTGTTCAGGCAGATATAAATAAATCAAAATAGTATTGAATGAAAAAACTGGTGATTACATATAAGTTTAAGTCACTGTGTACTTACAATACGCGCGCGTGAAATTAAGCCTAAAATCCGTGCTAAGGTAGTTTCGCGCAGTCTTACTTAAGTAACATTATTTGGCCCAGGGCAACACCTGGATGTTTAGGGAAATAGTTAGGTGGAAATATTTGATCCTGTCAAATAGCTAACTTCCCATGTGCCTCTTCATTATATAAATGGAACGCTCTGAAAGCTGTTTTACCAGGGTTTGACTCGAGCCTCAGTTTGTAAAAGCAGTCATTCGTTGTCATAAAGAGCACCTGAGAGTGTACTCCCAGAAGGCTTGATCATTTTGCTCTGGCATGTCCATGGGAGATCATTTCCACACTGGATATTCTTGGAGGCAAGACCTGACATGTCATTGACACATAGGAGAAGGGTCAAACCTGATCACCGAGACTGTCAGGAGGGCTTCTGATGGCGCATTGGACAGTGTAGCGATGCGGAGCGCAGGGTTGCCAACCATCGGTTGTGTGTGATGGCGTGAGTTGAGGTGAGGTGGCACGTCGCTCGCAGATTGGCGCAGGGGGACCATTTGTCAGCGGGGGCGGCGGAAACCTGTGCCCCTTCCACGGCCGGCGCTCCTCGATTTATTTTCGGCGTCGCTCTGCACAAGTCTGCTCTGGGCTACGCTCGCGCAAGGGTTTAGCTGGCAGGACTGTTTCACCTGGCGAACTGTCGTAATACCATATGAGTGCTTCAGAAACATTTTCATTTTATGATGTGTCTGAGATGTCATATAAAAAGATAAGTAGAGAACTGTATTGACGAATTCTGCACTCTAGTTAACTCCCAAAGTTTAGCTAGAATAATGTCATCCCTTCTGCTGTCCTTAAGTTGCACTTCTGTATGGGCTACATCAGCCTGTTACAACCTTAGCACAACGTCTGTAATTTAAAATGTTTGTTTGACACCTCAAACTGTCGTCAAGCCACAGTCACTACACAATAAAATTTTTAAAAGGTTACGTTACTATTTCGACGCACTGAGTTGTCGTTTTCAAATGTAATCATAAACCTGGAAAACTGCATTAATAATTGCTACCACATTTCTGTTTACTGGTTTACTTCACCCGCAAATATTACATTTTTTGGAACTTAGAGCCTATAAAACAGCAGTTATTATATGTGCAGGTGTCAACGTAAGAAATTTTCTAACGTACGCTGTCGAACTCCCACTGTTGTGAAGCGTCTTTTGCACACAAAAGGAAATAATTGGACAGGTCTCTTGAAATGAGAAACGGGTTATAATGAACACTGACTTTTCTATGCTCTAACTTTACCGAAAACATCTCTGTAGTGCCCAAAGTTCATTGAAACCACAGCAGCACTCATACGTTTCCAGAGTTCCATTTGAATTAGAATTTGCTTTAAAACTTGATACCGTCGCCGTCAAAATATTTGATATTCTCTCCAAAAGTACGAAGCTAATGTTAATCTGCAAATATTACATATCGATGCCGCACTGCGCACATCGCGTTCGTTCGCGAATCGATTGCTAAGCTCACCCAGGTTCCACGGAGTCGTTTCCGCCCTCCAGTTTGGCAGGCAGCAAAACCACACAGCTAACTCACATGAAGCGGCATCCCTGCTTTATCTGTGCTGCTCTACTCTTTCAAAGATATGTAAGGATAATTCGATACGAAAAATACATTATCGATGTCCGTACCCCTACCACAGGTTTGCTTGCAAATGCAAGATAATAAAAAGAATAAAAGGGGATATTGAAGGCGTACACAGAAAGGGAACATCATTGGCGACAGGTTTGTTCGACCCATGGCAGAGTGTCACAGAGATGCTGAAGAAACTACCTCGAGAAAGTCTACTTACAGAGTTTCAGGAACCAGCTGTAAATGATGAATCTAGGTACAACCTCCTATGTATCACTCCTGTAGGTATCCCAAACACAAGTTTAAATTAATTGCAGCGTGCACAGAGACGATTAAACAAACATTCCTCCCTCACCACATACGTGCATGGAACACGAAGAGGCTCAAGTAACTGGTGCAATGGGACATACCCTCTGCTATGCACTTCAAGTGGTTTGCAGAGTACTGTCGTAGATATAGAATACACAATCAAGAAAATTTTTCTTTAATGAAAATATAATACTTTCTCAGTCAGTCAGCTTTGAAATGAAAGTTTTGTATAATGTTACGGGTAAATTGTTTGCGTATACACTTCAACTAATGAAGCTACTTGTAATATTTTCACTACATAGTTATCTGAAAATGCAAGTTTCAATTCTGTGCAAAGCCAGAATTCCCCGATAAAATGCTCACGATTCAGTAAGATGTCCATACACTTTGGATCTTCATACATCTCGTGTTTTTCCCCTATTATCTCCTTAATCTTGAAGTTATCTGAAAACGGGTTTTTACCAACTCGAAGAGCTCATGAATCCGCGTTTTGCGACGGGAAGGAAACAATTTTATGAGTTCTGGTTTGTATGAAATGATGAGCGGAAGAAATTCGCTTTCAGAGGAATCGAGTCCACTTCAAACAGCCACGTCCGTTAACCAGTCTTTTAAAAGTCTTGGCAATTTTGCCAACTTAACTGCTACGCGTTTGACCTGGCACCACTGTGAATATGACATGAGACGGGGAGGGGGGGATTTAGAGGTGATTGCTGGCTTAATTCACATCAGCTGTCCACCGAAAACTACAGATGAATGAGCCCACAGAATGTAATTACATCTACGCCTGTAATCTCGTTTGCGCCGGAGCGATTGAAGCGAAAAACAGCTAAAGAGCACTCGCAGACGATTCGCTAGTATTCACTACCACTCACCTGCACCTGTGAAGAAGTGTTTGCGCGGCAGGCAACGGAAGAGAACTCCAGAGAAACAGCATAGCGTGACAATCCTACAACTCAGCGTTATTGTGTTTTCACTCCAAGAATCGTCGCACATCACCCCGTAGTTACAGTAACGATGCAAAACTTTAATATTCAGTCAGGCACGCTGTTTTGGGCGCAGCAATCAGGATGTGAAACTTCTAAATATGTTTTTTACTTATACTTAAATAACTGAGAAGGTGAAACTTCTACGTTTTTACTTAAGTTGCTTAATGCAACTGAACCTTCTAAAACTACTGAGTGAAACTGAACGCACAGTCACTTGGCTTGTCTTTATCATTTCAACACTGACCTACAGAACTTTTCCTGACAAATACAGCTCAAACTTATTCATTTATGACCCACAGTATACAAACACAACGCAATCTGACTATTAATTAACACAAAAGAATGGCCCCGAATTAGAAGAAATCCTAACAATAACCCATAGCTTTCACAGGTCACTTACCTCACAGAAAATCTTCATGAGACGAACTACAGCAAATCAGCAAGTATACAGCCAGCTAAATAAAAAGATTCTAACTACTGTAGGCTCTGACTACTAATAGGCTTGTGGTTAGCAAAGGAATGATATTGTTGCAGAGCAAACAACGTATTTAGCAGATTTTACCTCAATCATACGACATCCAGTTCCAAAAATTATATAATCGTCAATAATTCCATTACCCACATTTTACAATTCATCTCAAACCAATATTAAATCTCCATGACGGACACACGTTCAGACCGTCCGCTCGCGCTGCTAATACTTTTAGCCTCCATCATTGCTATTAACTTTCTAACTGCGAGTTCGACCAGCCACAGAGTCTCTTACAGAGGGCGCACAGCGCTGTTAGAGATATTAATGCAGCGTATAGTGCTGCAAGGCGCTGCCAACATACAAACACATAAACAGGCTACTTACAAATGGCATAGGGAAAGAAGAATGTAGGCGTCCTGATTTTGTACGTCTGCGTGAAACACGCTGAGGTGTGCACTTGACACTGAACTGTATCTTCACAACATTATTCCAAAACTTCGCACATTTGTCGGTTGACGCATTTCACTGGCTTCTCGTAACAACTGAGCAGGAAATTTAAAAACGGAACATACTTAACAACGGGCAACATAACCAGAAGAAAGGCTGGTATTTACATTCTTTTTAGTAGCAGGTTGATGCATTTAGTTTACTAATTGTTTTGCATTTTAATAGTTGCTATATCGCTGATACTACCTACTGCCTGCTGTGACATAGATCGAGCACATCAAAGATTAGTTAAAGTACGTGTAGGAAAGATATTTTGTGGAAAATATGTAAAACTAATGTATAGTATGATGACGTGATTGCAGAGGAACACTTTTTATTTCTTCAGTTATTATATAATAAAAACCTATAAAATGAATGATAGTGATACAGCAGAGATATAACAACAGCTACTGTGACAATGACCAGCTGTTTCGTATATTTTCAATTTTAACCAGAGTAACATTCGCACTGATTTATTTTCATGGAAATGTATTGTCCTGCGCTTTTTTGACTTAAAGAAGGTGAAAACTTGTGTTCATTCATTTCGTTTCTGTCTGCTGGAAGCATCTAATGAATTTATCGCCTTTGTTAAGTTCACAGTTGGATCTTTGAGCGTTCGGGCAGTCATCTACCGACTATAGTTCTTGTTGTTCGGCTTTTGTGGTGTGAATCTCTTGGATATCTATGTTCTTCTATCATCGACATTACATTATTTTACGATCATCCATCACACACGCAAACCATGTCAACAACAAACACGTGCGCGAAATACCAGATGAATCCTATCTGTGCAGCTAGCGCCCAAGTGGAGAAGACGCGAACTTCCATTGATGGTTCATAGAAAGACCGGTAACCGGTGGAACACGAGCGAGCACCAGCAATTTTGAACGGAAAGTGACTGAATCGTGTTAGATCGTGCTCAGCTACCGTTTAGACCAGACAGAATTCTCGTCCGCTGATGTGTCCTTATTTGTGTTAGCCCCGGTGTACACTAGGCTTATTATGATTCTTTTTCTTCTACACTTTTTGAACCTGTCCTACCTATACGGACTGTCCGCTGTTCTTAGGTCTTCCAACATCTCTTTCTCTCGCCGGTCCGTTAGCTGAGCCTAATTCGGGAAGTGGTTTACTGCCCACTCTTTGTATGTGATCGTACCAGGCCGTGCGGAAGTTGATTGCTATACTTTCAATTGGCGCCACTTTTAGTTCTTGTCACACTGTTTCGTATTTTAAGTGGCCTGTTCTGGATAGCGTTTTGTTCTTCCTAGAAATTTCATTTCGCTGCTTTTTACGTAACGTTATTTTTGTAAGGTACAGCACGGAGGTTTAGAGTCATAACGACGTATCTACAAAATATGGGTTTTGCGATAAAGGCGAAAAAAATTTTGCAACAGTGGAAACCCTGTCATCATTACCATTACAGTTCACGACACGGATAGTCATGATATTTTACGGTTGTTAGAGTGGATTTATACTCATTCAACAATTTTTCATCTTCAGCGTTAAGTGACACATCACAGAAAGGTAGGCACTGTTGTAGATACGTTGTTCCGACTTTGAACATCTTGGAGCTATGGGTAGTAGAAATAACAATAACATGGAATGCACTCGTAAAATAATATATTTTGCCTAAGTTCATTGAATATTCTTAACAGCTTGTTTTAGAGATTTATGTTTTACAATGCTTCACAAAATGCATAGCTTACAATTGTACTGCCTTCTGACTTTGAATAAAACAAAGAATAATCACTATGAAAATACGACAAAGTATATGAGGAACACAATATAATTGTTGTGTTTATTTGTGAAGGCATCAATGAACAAGTAAAAAAGACTTACAGAGAGCTGAGTATACTTTAGTCGTCATTATCCTCAACTTTAATTTCTATTTCTCACTAGCTGCTGTATCTGCCATTAATGACTTGGGAAGTGATGGTACTGCTTTGGTATGATTCCCAATGTTCCAAAGATCTAGAAGATCCTTAAGCTTTTCTTTCTGTATCGACATTGGCGAAGAATACAAAGACTAAAGTATAAAAGATTTTTGCAACTTCGTTTTAGCTCTGCAGAAGATTTACAGTTTGTAATTTCTTCGTAAGTATAGTACCCGCAAGTGCTCTGCATGTGTTCTGAGTTTTCATTTTGATACTGAAATCAGAATATCTTGAATTAGTAGATTTAGTTCCATCAGTATCAACTTTTCTGTTCTTTATTTGCCTGGCGTCTCATATCTGGCAAATCCAGTATATTCTTCTGCTGAACTTCAGTAACACGGCACAGTTTATTTGTCATTCTGGTGACGGTGAACCATCCTGATGGATCATATACATATCAGGTAGTTTCGTCTTTTTCGCTATTGAGGCATGAACTGAGTCACACTCAATTTGCGAGCAAGCCGGCTCCAATACCGTGTGGTTTATTACACGGATATCAAGATGTTCAACAGCATTCAGGAACATAGAAAACATATTTGCATTTTTATTATTCTTTCCACGTGTATCGGAAAAGAAATTCCAGTCTTTACCTCCGGCATTTGTTTTCAGAAAATTAAACAGGCATGAAAAAATTTCTACAGGTCCACGTTTGGCTGTTCTTTCACTCCTCAGAGTAGAATGTAGATTTTCTTTGGCTGTGTTATATACTGTTAGCTTGTACACAGGAAGCCTTCGTAGATAAAACAGTACTTTAGTATTTGTCTTTGGAGAGAAGCATACAGCCACCAGATCAAATGCAGCTAAATACGTTTTTTCTGACGCAGCTTTCAATTTTGTGCTGTTTTTCCTAACCCTAGCGGAACACTTCCGATGTACGTCAGCATCTTGCTCTGTATGGTGAATTTCTTCCTCTGAGACATTCATATGACTATCTAGAACGTATCACAAACGCCATTTTTAGGTACAAGGGAGAACAAGTTAAATTCAGTATTAAATATATATCAATAAAAATATTCCTTTCATGGGTGATATGATCATTTTCGAAAGTTTCAACATAAATTTCGTTACTTTTTCGAATATTTAACTCGTAAGACAAATACTCTTTCTCCGAGTGCTCACTAGCATATGTGAAGGGAGTTTTGGAAAGTTATTGATATGATACCTAACTCTTTCGGGTTTAGCTACAGCTCGTGTTTGCCGTCCTTTCAGCTCTAGGAATTATGTGGTGCTCATTCCTTTTTAACAGTACCCAGCGTGTGAATGATTCAGTCAAATCATACGTCGCAAGAGAGAAATGTTGACAAACCTGTAATTTTTCACTGTTTTTATTTAAAAAGCATTTATGGCAAAGTTTCTGCTGGACGAGGATTTAGAAGTCCTACTGCTCGCTTAACTGCCTTTTCTAAAAGTGAACTGACGTCTGTATCACCTACATTCCAAATTCCTTTGTAACACTATTATCGATATTACCTGCAGTGGTCTTATTTAACTTGTTTTGTCTGTCTTTACTTAATTTGACTTCTGTATAACCATGCTCTTCGACGTAACATCGATGTAAATGTTTTATTAATTATTTATGATAATTTATGTAATTGTAATTAATCTATGAATATAATTTCAAAAGTAATGTGCTGTAATAGAATGAAAATGTTATATTTTACTGGTTCATGCGTAGGGGGAGTAGATTTGTAATAATGTAAAACTTGGAGGGAAGTCCCTTCGCAACGGAACTGGCTAGGCGGGAATACAAAAGGTGGATCTGACAGTCGAAGTACAAAGCTCCTTTGTGGTATGAGTCAGTCGATGGCTAGCTGGCAAAGGGTGCGCATCTTGTGAACTGAAAGAGGCGAGAAGAACTGTAAGAGTATATAATATAGCCTCGGATGCGGAAGTAAGGCGGCTTATTACTCATGGTATACTTTGGTCAGCTAAGTTCTATGAAAATCCGACGCTAAGAAGAGAATTTTCAGCGCTTACTGCACAGGAAGAGACATGATACTTTTGCTGCCGCTTTGAATAGCACAGGAGATCGACATTGTCGCTATCTTCAGCTCAAATTATCAGTTGACTACTGTATCGTTGTATGGACCAGTTACGTGGTTCCGTTTTCAATAACAATGTTGTGTTCCATAAACTTTGTCTTGAGCCACTGTACTTTATGCTTACTTATTCACCTAGATAGGGTTCTATCCCAAGTACTACAATGAAACCGAGTATCCTGTTTTACTGAACTGAAAAACAATCTTTTCCTTAACAAATATCAAAAAGTAAAGTAATAATTATTTAGTGAGCATAAATTTTGAAATATTCCGCGTAGTTTTCATGAATGGACAGTTAAAGTATTCAGTTGAAAGATTATTTTTATTGAAATAGTAGTATTTACAATTTCATGTGTTATGTAGTTAACAGTATTTCCCATATTATTTTGTGACTAAAGTGTTCATCTGCAATCCGAATCTACCGATAAATTAGTTTCTGGGTCCGCATGCTAATTGTTGAGCCAAATTGAAATGTCGTATTACAACAACAGCAAACAAGAATAAGTAACTGGCCACAATTATTCACGCTATACTAGATCTAAATGTCACATTATTCCATTTGATCTAAATAATATAAGGTAGTGAATATTCCTTGAAAATGCAGATAATAATCACTGAAAAAGGTACGGTCAGTCCATATCTATTCCAATAGTAATAATTTCCTGCAACTAAACTGACAGAAGAACCTCTTGTCCATGCCAGTAGTGCTCCACCACTGGTAATGATTTACCTATAATTATCATTATCTTCCTGTTGTATTGTACAGATAATAAGTGTTATCGAGAGACAGTTGTTGCTTAAACACATTAATACTCCTCCATTGTATTTTAAGTCAATTCACTTGTAATTACTTGCTAAGTTGTGCTACTGTCCTATATCTTATCAGCAAAAGAGAAGTTTAGTACCAAGTAAAGTCAGCCCACATACTTTTAAGTAATTGCAAGTTTACTTGATTAGTAGTATGACCTTGGTTCGAATTTGTTTGTTTTTCTATTGTTTCCTCTGATTAACAATCTTTCCAGAATCGTAAAACAGTCCGACACCTTTCCATTGTTCACAGTCACGGTCACAAAAATCCTTTCACAGGGGTAACGTTATCGACATAATACTATTTTAATAGTAGCTAGTAGTCTTGTACTTTCACGAATGATTAGTGTATCAGTATCAATGAAATTAGAGCTGCATTTCATTAAGTTCTGTTAGTAATCCTTTGGTTTAACTGACCATCCAGAGTTACGTTTGTCTTTGGAAGGAATATGTGGTTTCCCTGATTGCCTTTTGGCCTTACTTCCATTTTTGTGATATTTCTCATGCTGGGCGATTTGTCTGCGTTTTACCTCTGTCTCATTTCCTTCGACACATGTTTCATTTACTAACTGCTTTGTACTATTATTGAATGGTTTTGAAACATCCTGATCTAAAATTCCGCTCAGATTGTTCCCTTCTTCCACGTTGAACAGTTTTTCGACTTCTTTGGCTATAACAGAACTGCTTTATTTAATATGGTCATTTTCTGAAATATAATTAGGAAATTACGCATAAGCAAACGGCTTTAAGTTGCAATTGTGCATTGCCCTCTTAAATTTCTAGTTTTAATTAATATGACAATGGGCTATTTACTGTGAGTAATAGAAAATAACTTGCCACAGCCTGCAAAAGTATTGCTGCCTGGAGATGAAACCACAAAATGGAAGATAATTCAAAATACAAATACACATTTGATTCTTGAAAGTATTACGAATGTTTCTTCCTTTGGAAAAAAAGTTGACTGCATAACATCAAAGGCTTGAATGATGAAACTAACAATGGTGTGATGTGTTCAATCCAACACAACAATGGGTAAGCGCTATTTTTAACAATATTGCAAGGGTTTCGTCTACAATGTGTGTATAAGGCTATAGCTTGCTCCACATTTTGGATTCGTATCTAAAAACACACTGCCTTGGTTTAACGACGAAAAAACATATCGCCAGTTACAGTGTTATGTCTTTTAACGCCATAGTACTACGAAGCAAGCGAAATTGACGCAAACCGCAGTACGCTAGTGTATCTTTAAATGTTACAATGAATTTATGGATATGCTACATACTATTTCCTGAATGATTAAAGATAGGAGATCCGTTGCTTTTGCATTCAGTAGACTGGTTTTCCAAGAAGTTGGGGAAGTAAATATGTCACAGTGGTGAATTTTGTCCTTACTCCTGAGCTTTCACTCCCATGAAGGGATGGAAGGGCAACAGTTTTATAAAATTTTATCCTCATTTCTTATCTGATCTTGTTCTTAAATACACTATATGTGATTCCACATATACTTCCAAATCTAGTCAGTTTTACTTAACAAATAAGTGCTGCAGAAAGCCATCGCTTAGGTAGTAATAGTTATCTTCGTGTTGGATGGATCATTTAAACGATTCTTTTATCGAAATGAAGAGGAACGTGTCAGTTTACAGGAAACGTATACATGATTAATGTAAACATTAATGAACACATCATGCTTTTTAGTCCTACTCAAGGAACTACACATAAAAATGTTTTTTTTAAATTTTTGTTTCTTTGTTTTTATCTCAAGATGGTATTGATAACAAAAATGATTCACCTTGTGCAGTGCACATTGTAAGTCATCTTTTTTTTCTTGCAAAATCGAATAGTCATCTGTATAAAATAAAGCATTTATCATATCTTTTGATATTGTAGTGCCTTTTGTGTGTGTTACCTCCAATTTATGGTAAAGACATTGAGATAAATAATGAAAACAGTAGGCGATATTTCACCCCCTTATCGTCAGTGGCGGACTTAAAAATTTTACGCCCTAGCACACCATATTACATGCGACCCGCACCAAAACAATTGTTTTGAATAATAACTATTACCTTCCTGATCACTTCACAGTTGCCGTTTGCGCTGGAGCGCTGTGAGCTGTTTCATTACTCTGCTATTCGTTATTCTGAAGGACGCGTCAGCGGACTAGACTGTATAATCCGTTCATAATAAGAATAAACCTGATGTAAACAAACACAAAAGTGATGATTGGTCAGAAACCGTAGTACACGTATACTGGTGATGTTACGCTCTTGGAAGTCGGTCCTACTTATGTGTTAGATATCTTAT
Source organism: Schistocerca americana (assembly GCF_021461395.2). Taxonomy (NCBI): domain Eukaryota; kingdom Metazoa; phylum Arthropoda; class Insecta; order Orthoptera; family Acrididae; genus Schistocerca; species Schistocerca americana. The sequence continues at coordinate 271,849,089 of NC_060120.1, read as the reverse complement.
TACTAAGTTACGTTCAATGAAATTATAAGATGTTCAAATGTATTAACAGCCATCAAAGTTTTACTTAATCACGCTTCAGTTTTGTAGTTTTTATTTCAAAAATCCTGTACAGTCACAGCCTCTGCAGCGTTGTACTCTGATTGTCGTGCTGTTAATGCGCAGAATGAAAATGACTGAGGAGTTTTCTGTTTCGTAGCGAAACGCACGTGTGGAATACAGTTAAAAAAGGCCGAGAAACAGGCTGTTCTCCCCGTTTTTCATAAATTTACGGAGATAATCGGCTTTGAACTTTTACCGGGGGTCTGCAATTGATAATTAAATCCACAATGAACTTGGCCCTTGGCCTTTTCGGACCACTGTGCCTACATCTGCAACATTCTCCTCCCACAGCAAGTGGTCTGGCGCAGTCGTGCGCCGTGGGAGCTCAACACCTCCTGTCTTCATGATCCCGAATGTCTTCAACGTGTTACCGAGACATGGGCCACCTGTGAACGTCGCTTACCTAAGTACTGCACGACCTTGACCTGGTGGCTGGAATGTGCCAAACCTGCCATTCGACGTACCTTGATTCAGTATGGCAAGGAAGTAGCTACGTGGCGCCGGCACACTACCGACTATTTCTACACCGTTCTCCGCCACCTGGGCGCCCAGCCGCCCACCCCCGACACCCAGAGGGAGCGTAGCAGGATTAAGGCGCAAATTGTAACGTTGACACGCCGTAGACTGCAGGGGGTGATGGTGGGGATCCGACGTCAAGATTCGGCGGAACAAGAACATCCCACCATGCATCATATCACCTCCGATAGGAAACACCGACGACAACAACCCATCACCGAGATCTACACCTGTCGCGCCCAGCAAGTCACTTGGCAGGCCGAAATTGTCAAAGCCTTTGTAGACCACTACCGCACAATGAACCAGGAGGAGACTACCAACAACCACGCTGAGGAGTCTTGTGTTACCACACGTAACTCGCACCCTCGCCAGCGACGAAGCGGACGAGCTGATAGAGCCAGTTACGCGTGACGAAGATCACGATGCAATCAACGAAGGTGCTCTAAATAAGTCACCTGGTGTCGACGGATTGCCGATAGAATTTTATCGCGCTTTCCTCACAATAGTGGCGTCACGGTGGACGACTATGTTTCATGAACTGATGGCGATGGGGAACGCTGTACCGCCGTCCTTTGTCACGAGAATTATTATACCCATCCACAAACCGACAACGGGTGTGACGACAGTGCATTACCGTTCCTGACTCTGCTTAACGCAGACTACAAAATTTTTGCACGCGTACTGGCGACGCGATACCGCAAGCTCAAGCCTAGCACTCTATCCCTGGAACAGGCAACTCCGGGTGGCTCAGTTAATATACAAACGGTCAGAATAAAATGTCGTGATTTAATTGCGCTGGCAGCGGCGTGCAGACTCCGCGCCGCGGTGGCTACCGTTGATTTTGACAGCGCATTCGACAAGGTGCGGCATCGTTTTCTGTTCTCAGTGATGAGCCGAATGGGTTTTCCATCAGCATTTATCGAAGTCATCCGGCGCCTGTACGGCACCGCCGAATCGCTGATTCAGGTTAATGGCCGTGTGGCGGGACCAGTGGCGATCCGGCGTTCCGTAAGGCAAGTTTGCCCACTTTCGACCTTACTCTATGCCATAAGCCTGGAGCCACTCATCGGGAGTCTGCCGAGCCATCTTTCTGGTCTCACTGTGCGACAGCACAGTTTCGATGTCGTGCGTATGCGGACGACCTCATCCTCTTGGTCCGCTCACGGAATGAAACACAAACGGTGCTTGATTTGATATCAATGTACGGAACTGCAGCGGGCAGTAATATGAATGTGGCTAAATCCACGGCGATGGTCATTGGACGCGGCTTCTCACCCGACGACTTAGCACCTCTCCCGTGTATACAAAAACTACGATACCTTGGTATTATTTTCACCTCCACCGTGCACCGCTCCGTTGCCATCAATTTTCGGCGTACACCAAATTATCTGCATGGCGGTGCGACCAAATCTCCTCCGCCGACTCGATTCTTTACATGTCCAGTACCTCAATCAGCTTGTGGCGTCCAGAATGGTCCACATCGCAAAGGTCCTCCCGCTGCTATCAACTATTGGACGCAGCCTCCAGGCTGCTTTCGGATACTTTCTTACCGCCGGTACAATCTTTAAGGTACGCTACGAAACGCTCACCCTTCTCCCGCGAGCGGGAGGCCTCGGCCTTGTCAATGTGTGACTCCGAGCGGCGTCCTTGTACATGTCCACCATGCACAAGCAGTGGCACAGGGACACATTCCCTTACGCGCAGCTTGCTGGATATTCTTGTGCCCGCGACTATAACGTCACCAGTACCAGTCGGACACATCAAGCACCATCTGACACACATTTATGATTTCATCGTCGACTTCAGTTATGCTCACACGCACTTACCCACCACGCGTTCTCATCGACCTAAAGATTGATACACCCCACTGTTCGTTACATATCCAGCAACAATATCGAACTCAGACATCCGTCCAAGCGGTGGCCCACGGTTTGGCGTCATATCCACCGCCTTTTCTTCCCTCCAACGTCCAGGCAACATGGTACCACGCCGCAAGTGGAAAATTCGCCACAAATCATCGTCTTCACGCCATCGGACTAACGGACTCTCCACTTTGTTCCATTTGCCACCTCATGGATACGATGTCCACCAACTGACTTGTGCTGCCACCAGTGACGCCTGTAGATTTGGCCGACAGTTCATTGCCTGTTACCTCCGCGTTCCGTCGGATTCGATTGCCCCATGGACTTTTATCCATCCCGAGGATAGTTACTTCCCCACCACCAAAAGTCATGCGATTGTATGGGTCAAGGGATGGACGATCACCTACATGTATAATGATGGCGACAAATCACGCCTTGATTTCTGGCAGTACTTACAAACAGCCCATAGTGAAGTTGAGCACCGACCGCGCTACTGCACCTTCTTCGCCAATTATCTACACGCAATCTTTACGTCACCCCCGCTCAGTTGGGTGGTGCCACACGCCGACAGCACTCCCCCCCCCCCCCCCCCCCATCCGACATCTGAGACTCTCCGCGCTACTTTCATTACCGTAACCCACAGTGAATTAGGCGCATGAACACGCGGCTCCTTACTTTTATGCACTCTACCAGAACACGCTAGTTATTCCCCCGACTCTACTGTCTATTGCTTCACACCTCTTAGCTTACATCAGTATCATTATTTTTTTGTTAATAAAAAAATTGCTCGCCTTGTTAGAGTGTAATGTCTCGTGTTATTTCCGCCGAAAGGATGGCATTTCTGTTGTATTTAAGCTCGTACCAATAAACAGAGGCAGATAAGTATCGTAGAAACATGAAAAACAATCATTTTCACACCATCGAGCACATCATAAAAATGGTTCAAATGGCTCTGTGCACTATGGGACTTAACATCTGAGGGCATCAGTCACCTAGAACTTAGAACTACTTAAACCTAACTAACCTAAGGACAATACTCACATCCATGCCCGAGGAAGGATTCGATCCTGCGATCGTAGCAGTAGCGCAGTTCCGGACTGAAGCGCCTAGAACCACTCGGCCACCGCAGCTGGCAGCACATCATACAAATGCTGCATTTTTACGTTTGCTGCTGTACCATTACAATATGAACCCAACAGAACTGCTCTGGAGACATGCTACGGGATTTGGTCCCAGAAGTAAACAGACTGTTAAGGTGCCAGACGTACTGGAACTAACGCACGCAGCTTTTTCACACGTCACTGCCGAACGCTGGCGGGATATAGAACGTCTCGTCTTAAAAGAAGAGAAAATACTGCCCCTGGTTGGCTTCGTGGATTCTGTTGTTGACAGGCTCGTTATCAACGTAGCAGGTCACACTTCCAGAACTGAAATGTATTTCTCGGATTCGGATAAGGAAGGAGCATGGAGATGACCAGACGACTGACTGTAAGTAATACCTTGAGTGGCTAAAATATTTAACTATAAGTCTCTTTGCCGGCCGCGATGGCCGAGCGGTTATAGGCGCTTCAGTCCGGAACCAGGCGGCTTCTACGGTCGAAGGTTCGAATCCTGCCGCGGGCTTGGATGTGTGTCATGACCTTAGGTTTAAGTAGTTCTAAGTCTAGGGGACTGATAACCTTAGATGTGAAGTCCCATAGTGCTTAGAGCTATGTAAGTCTCTTTTTACGTGTGAACTGTAGCTGGCCACGTCACTGCAGGCTAGCTGTATCAGCTGACCGGCCACTGTCGTCCAAGTTAAATGCACTGGTAAGGCTGTTGTCCTGTACTATCGCGAAGTCGATGTGCGCGTAACGCACAGCACGATACGTACCCTTATTATCGTACTTGACAGTACTCGAGACAGCTTTGCTGCAGTCCCACGTGAAATGTAAATTCAACGAGATTCCAATAAACGCGGAAGAATACATAGTGCAATGTTTACATCAAGTTTTTTCTTATGATGAACGGATTATAGTCGCGCTCAATCAAAATGTAATATGGTTCCTGACCTGTACTTGGTGTACGGCAGCGGATAAAACAAACTTAAGGCTGTATTGTGTTAATATATTCTTCTGTCGAAAGACAACAGAAATTAACATAAGGAAAATAACTTTTCTTTTATGTCCTAAAAATTCAGCAGAGGGTGTAGGAGACAATTGATTTTTGTTATATATTCACTTTTAGTGTATTCTTTTACATGAAACCGTTGAAAATGAAAATAAAAAAGTTACGATCTAAAAATTGAAGCGAAGGTGTCATACATTAGAAATTAATATGTACTTTTACAGAGATGCGTTCAAAATTAAAATTAAACTGTCGTTTTACGATCTAATCACTTGAATGTGTAGCAGATAAAAACACATATTCGGTATTAAGACGTGAATGTATAGGAAAGCGTAAGAAATGAAAATGAAACAGAGATTTCGGTGCATGAACTAATAAGTAAAAACAAACGAACAAACACAGAACTCGATTTGCTACTACATAATTTTACAGACTAGTGTGCAACAATCAAATTTGTTTTATAATCTAATAGTTAACGTGTAAAGCATTAGGGTCTGTGTAGCTAGATGCTGCATAATAAGTGCACAAAATACCTTTAATCCATGTAAGGGCTTAACAGTTTTGTACTGCAGCAACTGCTCTCACCATAGGTCTTTCTAACGGTATTAGCAAAGTTTTTATGTATTTACCGACAGAACTGAACTACGTTATTTATTAACACTTTTTCATCTGAGCGTAATCTACAATAATGTATATTTCCGCGATAATTATACATTTCAGCACACGCCAAGAATACGCGTCAGCTGTAATATACTACAGTATCAGTATGACTTGACTGTACAGCGCCGAGCGGCCTGGGTCATTCGGGTATTCTTTAGTACTGTCGGGAGCCTTCGGTTACATCTGCATGTAAATGAGGTTTAGTTCCACGTTGTGCCATCGGCAATTGTAAAATAAACAGGTAATACGTAGTTTGTAAATCCATTGAATGTGGTCTAAGTTATTATAAAAATCACTTTATAATCTAAGTTTTTTAAAACTAATATGAATAAACAAACAAACTCACCAGTCAGCAAAGCTTGGGTCTGGCTTTGACGGCGGAAAACTCGTTCATAGTTCAGACGGTTATCAGTTAGAAGGTCGGCTTCGATGTGAAGAATGGACAAGGCATTCAGTCTCTCCTCCGACAAAGAAGAACGTAGGTACGATTTCAGTCTTCTAAGAGCCGAAAACGAGCGTTCTGCTGAACAATTTATAAGTGCCATACATAGAAATATTCTAAGAGCAGTGTCAACATTCGGAAACACGGACAGTAACCTCTCTTTTCGTAAAAATTTACTCATTTCGACTGGTATATCACTAATCTCAGAAGATTTCAAAAGTGCCGCAAAATGTACACCTTCACAAGGGAAGGAAGTCTCTAAATCTGTGTCATATGATGCTTGAAGTTTTGCTGCACGTTCGGCAATATAAAAAAAAATGGCTCTGAGCTCTATGAGACTTAACTTCTGAGGTCATCAGTCCCCTAGAACTTAGAACTACTTAAACCTAACTAACCAGAGGACATCACACTCATGCCCGAGGCAGGATTCGAACCTGTGACCGTAGCGGTCGCGCGGTTCCAGCCTGTAGCGCCTAGAACCGCTCGGCCACTTCCGGCCGGCCTCGGCAATATCGTCAGGTGAAGTGTTATTAAAGTTACTGAAAACTGTGAAGGAGTCCAACAGTGTTCCACAGCTTTCCTTCCTCCTCATTAATTCGGCGTAGAAGTTGTCGAGCACTGTTTCGACTCAAAATTTTTCCCTTCCAGTCAGAAAAACTTCTTCAGAGTCCGCATCTTCGTCATCATGTTTGCGTTTACGTGATCTTTTATAGGTGCGTTCATAGTCGATATTAGTCACAATCTTCGTGGATTTGTTTTCGTAATAGTTGATCATGCCACGAATAGATGCAATAAATCCGACAAGTCATTCATATAATTCATGCATTATTTTAGTATCAATATTTACACTTTGCAAATTCAGATTTACACTTTTAAAACTCTAGAGTATGTCCTTCCAAACTGTCATCATGAATACTGCTTCTAGTCTGCAGAGTTGATTCAATAAAGCTGAAGCCTCATTTCGCACAAGTGATTTTTCAAACGTATTATTGGCAATATGTGTGAGGGCACTGATAAATCCCTCCCAGTTTGCATACAGACTTACATACGCTTCCTCTCTTGCTGACCAACGTGTTTTTGACAAACTTTTTACCGTTTTGCTTCCTGGTTTCACGAAAGAAAGAAGTTTATTCCAGCGCTGTGTAGAAGCAGAGAAAAAATTACAGGACTTTTAGTATGGCCTCAGCTAAGTTTTCGGACTTGTGGCCCGGGTTTGGTAAAAAGAAGCGTTCAACAGGTTCACCATTCTCGTTCACATATCTTAATGTGAAAGATAATTGATCAATATGTAAAATGTCCACAGTAGAATCTACTATTATAGGGAAATATCTGGCCTCTTTTATTTCACTTATGATAACTCTTTTGATTCGTTCAGACAGAAGCTCTATTATTTCATCACAGATTGTTGAAGAAACATAACTTTTACGTCCCTGCCCTGGATTTACATATCGTTCAATATGCTCTGCGAGAAAAGGATCAGACTCGGCTGTAAGTTTGAGAGACTTCATAAATTGACCATTTTCTAATGAATGGAATCTTTCAACGTATCCACGTAGGGGAAGTCCACGACTTGTTAGCTTCTTCACTACCGCAAACACCCATATCAGCACACTGCGCCAATACATTTTTTCTGTCTCAACATATGACTCGAAATGGTTATCTGCTGTTCCAAGTGACTTTCTTCTTGTTAAAAGTGATAGCTCAGAATTTTTGTGTTCAAGTGAATTCTTATGATGAGATAAAATACTAGAAATATTTTTCCAATCTGCAATACCACAAGTAGCAATCGCGGCCTTACCCCCGAACAATTTAGATGGTGCACAAAAAACAGCACCGGTGCTACAGGAGTATACTATAAAATCACGCAAACTTGATTCATCATTAAAAGTTTATGGTAAAATACATTTTTATTCAATTATCTGGTTTTACCGCCTACAGATCTTCTTGAATTAGAAAAATCACCATTACAATTTTGATTAATGCCACATTGTAAGAGAATGTTGATTGTTGATTCATTGACACACCATTCTGCAGGATCATCACCAACGAGGTTATTTGTTTTTGTAATGTATGACTCGACGCTTACTTTTTCGTGAAACTCGAAATCAGTAACAGTTTGCTTTTCTTTATTTTTAACGTTTGTTTCGTCTGTATTTACTTCTTTTATAACAGCTGAAGTGCCAGAAATATCATACGTACTACTTGAACTTGAAATCGAACAGAATCATTTTTTGCGAAAAAATTATCTACTCTGCCAAGCGTTTTCAGAACATTGGCTTCTCGTTCTCGCCTTTCCTTCGATAATTTCCGAAATGCCGCCCCACTTAATTTTAAACGTTTGCTTTTTTCACTGTTATTCATGTTAAGGCACTTACAAAATTGTCAACCAACAGCCAAAACAAAAGAAAAACATTTGTAAAGAAAGAAAGGCCGTATCCAGTTCCAATCGTTCTACACCGCACATGAGACAAACCTTTTTACTTTAAACATGGCAGACGAGCACAAAGATTTTTTCTTTAAACACGGAGCGATGAATTGACCAACTCGGATTACTCGACGTAACTGTGTTATGAAAGAACGACAACGCAGAATAATTTAATTTCTTTGTCGCCTGTGTCTCTGTTGTCAGTGAATAGTAGAAGCACACCTGCCTGCTGGAATTCGTCTCGTCAAGAAAACGGGACGGTCCCTTTTTTGGTTTCTGTTTCCCGCGTCACTGGAATTTTAGCTGGGAGACAAATATGTTCTGAATATTCTTGACATTGCCTTCCTAATTTAAAAAGCAAATAATTTTGTGCAATTTCTTTCAATGAGGTGTGCTGGATCGACTCTTATCCCACTTATTCTTATAACATTTTAGCGGTCTGTGGGCAGATAAGACAGACTACGAAGTTTAAGTAGTCTTGTTCGCAGTTGATGTGGTGTGCTGGCATTTGTGTGAACACTACTGTCATGTTTACACCCAAATGCACCTTTTGTTCCAATACAGAATAAAAATAACCTTTCCCCGAAGAAAAAAAGCTTAATTAAGAAGTTTAATATAAAATTTGCAATGCCACTTACTATTCGATTGCACAAAGTGGGAACTTTGATATCGTGCAGGCTGCAGCACAATAAATGAAACAAACGAAAGTTGGTTTCTTCTTTTTTTTCGCCAAACAAAGTAACTAAATAAATAGATAAATAAAAATTTAAAATGTTGTGAAGTGTATTTCACACATTATTAGATATTCTGCTTATATTCTTTTCGTATAAACGGTGCTTAAAAATTGGGAAATAATCCCAGTATCAGCAGGTTTTATTAAACGGGTGTCATTAAATCAAAGCTCAGAGTAAAGACGACAGAGTTTTGACATTAATTACAGTAATGGAAGGTTAACTTGATACTTCCCAATAATTTCTACAAGAAATTTAAGCACTGTCGGGTTATACATACTGAGGCCCACACATGTTACAGTATTTAAGAAACTGCTGATTAGATTATCACAGCTTTTCAGGGGTCCCGGGATTTTCACGGGGAAAATATGGTAGGGTTAAGTACAACATTCTTGGAATAATAATGTTTCAAACATTGTATTGTAAATTGCCGTCCTGACAGCTTACTTCGAAATATTTTGAACAATCGTGAAGATGCTACCAGACAGAAGCCCAATCTTAAATATCCATTCAGACACTAAGTACTCTATGTATATGTCCAAGCTTGTATTGTCGAATTTCGTTCTTAAGGCTTATTTAAACTTGCAAGTTGTCTAAGAATATAAAAAGTTTTTGTCGTTTGTAAGCGTAGTTATTTTAAAATGTAAAAGGTTAGAATGAGTACAGAGCAAAAAATGTCGCCTCCTTTAAGGTGCCGTCTCTAGGCCCGTGTCTAGTGGGCTTATATGTAAATCCGCCACCGCTTTTCGCACTCCTTTATGTATTAAAATGGCTTCTGTTCTTGTTTCACCCGTATTATAATTTACGATTCCTTTTGTAGGATTCTTATGACCTTTATTAATTAGCTTAGCTATTGATTATAGTCGCACTTTTGTTTCTATTCACAATGTCAAATTCTTTAACCTAATATCTATGAGTGCAATGTGATTTTGTAGCTTAAGTTCTCGTCATTTCTCTGCTACTTTCTACTGAATAAATACTTAATTTGTTTTTCATCTTCCTTTTCTATATCCAGTCTGTTCTTTACTAAAGAGGATTTGTGAAATTTAGTTTGATATTTAGTATTGTTGCATGTAAGTTATATACTGAGTTGAGAAGACTTATACCACTATGATTCTTACAGTCACCTTTGTTGTACAGAGCTGTTCTCCATAACTGAGGCTTTTTACTTGTATGCCAGTACTGGTTGAGTTTATGTAACAGTGTCGTATGTAGCATCAAGCCTCCATATTTTAACAACGCTGTGTTTATTCTATCCGTTACAGTAGCTTTCCTGTTTTCAATTTCTTTTAGGGGACTGTGAAACTCATCGAGTATAAGCCCCAGTAATAAAACAAATTTACCTTTTGTGCTGCTGTTCCCGTTGTCGTGTGGGGCTCCTAGGTCGCAGGCTACATCACTCTGGGGCACTGAGACGGGCGCCTGCAGCAGACAGCAGTGATTAGTGGGTCATATCACGGGTGGGGGTGAGGGGGGGGGGCGAGGAGGTGCGATCGCCGCCCCCAGGACACCTGCTGCTCCTCCTCAATGGAGGACCAGCGCGCATCCACAGGGAGGCAGGGATGCGTTACCGGCGATCGGCCACAATGCTGGCTTAGCACAAGCATAGTTCGTTCACGACGTCCTGGACGATTTGCCCGGTTGATGTGGGGAATGGAAAAAACAAGTTGCGCCTAGAGAAGTCCGACACATTGTCAACCAGAGCGAGTGGCGGTGAGGGCTGAACGAGCTGTGTATTCCTCACGTAGTGCCGGCACTTTACGCGTGCTTCCTATTTTGACAGGGACGGCGTGACATCACATCGTAGCGGCCCCAATGCACACAGGTTCTGTGTTGTTAAACTGCCGACGTCGGCAGCGGCCCGACACAAGACACTTGCTGGCCAAAGTCTGTCGACTTCTGTTGACTTCAGCCGATCCAGAACTACGGAGACCGCATCCAGGACGTCGCGAGCAGACCATGACGACTGCAGGCAGGGCGTGTCAGAAGGCGAGGAACATTTGGCCTTACCTCACAGGTGACGTAAGCGTTAGAGAACCATTGATACGAAAGTCTTTACTCTTTCTGTGGAGTTCACCTTACTGAAACCTGTATTAACTAAATTCCAGAGACGTAACATTTACGATCTCACACGCAGATAGCAATTGCCAGCAGGTACTTCTACTATGGTAACCTCAGTGCTAAAAGCTTTCTTCCTGCAAGATATGAAACTTTACCATGATCAACGAACTGAACACATCTCTATCCTTTCACATGAACTGCACAATGCCTTAAAGTTAAATCTTAACAAGCAATTCATTCTCAGAAAGTAATCGTAATGTGACCAGATGGCGCTATGGTTGGCCCCGCTAGATGGCGCTGCCATAGGTCAAACGGATATCAAATGCGTTTTTTTTGTTTTTTTTTAATGGAACCCCCATTTTTATTACATATTCGTGTAGTACGTAAAGAAATATAAATGTTTTAGTTGGACCACTTTTTTCGCTTTGTGATAGATGGCACTGTAATAGTCATAAACGTAAAAGTACGTGGTATTACGTAACGTTCCGCCAGTGCTTCGTGATACATCTCCCGTGTTAAAATGGACCGTTTACCAATTGCGGAAAAGGTCGATATTGTGTTGATGTATGGCTATTGTGATCAAAATGCCCAACGGGCGTGTGCTATGTATGCTGCTCGATATCCCGGACAAAATCATTCAAGTGTCCGGACCGTTCAGCGGATAGTTACGTTATTTCAGGAAACAGGAAGTGTTCAGCCACATGTGAAACGTCAACCACTACCTGCAACAAATGATGATGCCCAAGTAGGTGTTTTAGCTGCTGTCGCGGCTAATTCGCACATCAGTAGCAGACAAATTGCGAGAGAATCTGGAATCTCAAAAACGTCGCTGCTGAGAATGTTATATCAACATCGGTCGCGGCTAATTCGCACATCAGTAGCAGACAAATTGCGAGAGAATCTGGAATCTCAAAAACGTCGGTGCTGAGAATGTTATATCAACATCGGTTGCAGCCGTACCATATTTCTGTGCACCAGGAATTGCATGACGACGACTCTGAACGTCGTGTATAGTTCTACCACTGGGCACAAGAGAAATTACGGGACGATGAAAGATTTTTTGCACGCGTTCTACTTAGCGACGAAGCGTCATTCACCAACAGCGGTAACGTAAACCGGCATAATATGCACTATTGGGTAACGGAAAATCCACGATGGCTGCGACAAATGAAACATCAGCGACCTTGGCAGGTTAATGTATGGTGCGGTATTATGGGAGGAAGGATAATTGGCCCCATTTTATCGATGGCTACCTAAATGGTGCAATGTATGCTGATTTCCTACGTAATGTTCTACCGATGTTACTACAAGATGTTTCACTGCACTGGCGGAATGTTACGTGATACCACGTACTTTTACGTTTGTGACTATTACAGTGCCATCTATCACAAAGCGAAAAAAGTGCTCCAACTAAAACATTCATATTTCTTTACGTACTACACGAATATGTAATAAAAATGGGGGTTCCTATTTTAAAAAACGCAGTTGACCTATAGCCGCACCATCTAGTGGGCAAACCGTAGCGCCATCTGGTTTCCCCCTTCAAGCTAGGCGAGTTTCGTTCTTTGTAGTTTTTTCGTTTGATGCTTGTTTCGTGAGATATTCGGCCCAGTCACTATCAATAGTGACCCTGTATAGTGGTCCCTCTCGTATTTTTTGTTTGATTCACTTGACACCCTCCAAATGAAACGTGAAACCTATTCCGTTTCCCTCTCAAAATTTACGCGAAATTGACTTTTTACCTTTTTTGGAGTCAAACAAAATAAAACGCGTCGGTATGCTAAGAGGGTAAAATAACGACGGTACGTACTCCAGCGGACAACATACCACATGTAGACAGCCTATATCGGGAAACCGTAGTCCAACAGGGGCGCGTAGATCTATTGCATAACAGGCCTACGTTTCACCGGGTTGGGGATTTTCTCTGCCCGGGCACTGAGTATTTGTGTTGTCGTCATCATTTCACCATCATCATGCTGGAACGTGACGACATTGGACTGTGTAAAGATTGGGCCTTTGTACGGGCGCTGATAACCGTGCAGTTGAGCGCCCCACAAACAAAACATCAACATCATCACCGTCGAAGTCCAATCGCACTGCCAACGCCTGTCAAACTCACCTGATCTTATCCACAGCACAGCTGACACCACATTGTACACCAGCCTATGAACTGTGAGAACGAATGTTCAACGAAAACATTACTCTGAGGACGTTTTTACGCTAAACAGATCACTGACAAATCTGGCAAAAGCTTAGTACATTGTTGAGGCCAAGTGGCCTCCAATTTAGTAGGCATACATTCGTTTAGATGCAAAGTTGGTAGAACTGCTAGAACTATCGCATATTGTTCTGAGGCAAAAAAGAACTAGGAAACGCGAGTGTCCTGCTACTTCAGTTACAAATGGAGCCAGTAATATCCTCTCTGTGATGCCACTGATTTTATAACGACGAACAATTTCCTAGCTACATATTTAATTGCTGGTGGCGAAATGTGTGTTACCTGATTTCCACGTAAAACTAGCTGCCGTTGTTGTCACTGAACTTCTGTTACCAAGAGATTCCACGTATCATTAAAAAGTAAATCGTTCGATTTAATGATGAAACATAGCTGCTTCAATACCTCAACAGATTAAAAGGTAGAAATGTTGACAACACTTTACCTGTGGTGTAAATATGTACCTCAGGCAATAATGGAGGTGAAAAATCAGGATTGGTTCGATATCAGTGCAGAATAATTTTATTCAGGAAACATCCCCCAGGCTGTGGCTAAGCCATGTCTCGGCAATATCATTTCTTCCAGGAGTACTAGTTCTGCAAGTTTCGTAGGAGTGCTTCTGTGAAGTTTGGAAGGTGGGACACAAGGTATTGGCGGAAGCAAAGCTGTGAGGACGGCTTGCGTGTCGTACTTGGGTAGCTCAATCAATAGGGGAATTGCCTGCGAAAGGCAAAAGTCCTGAGTTCGAGTCTGGGTCTGGCATATAGTTTCAATTTGCTAGTAAGTTCCATACCAGTGTACACTCTACAGAAGAATAAAAATTTCATTCTGGAAACGAGTGTGGTGTATGCACGGCAGGCCACCACTCCTTTTGGTTTCCCCGTTTCCTGAACCAGAATTCGTATGATGGAGAGATTTAAATGCATTTATGTATGTTCATCGCATCGAGAATGTGCAGACACTACAGGAGCGTGTGGACACTGCCTGTGACGCAGTCCGAATGGAGCCAGGTGTATGTGAAACAGTAAGTTATTCACAGCAAAGAAGGGCTAAGATGCGTCAAGATGCGTGGTAACCACTTAGAGCACTGCCTATAGTGTCTGCTTCTACACAACACGCAGACGTGAGTGAGAAGATGGACTGGCCCAAACCTCAACAGCTATTGGTTTCCCGACCTATCATTACAGGAACTATACGAACTTTTCTTCTACTTTTGACCAATATTACCTCCTGATATGATACATGTTTTTAAACATGCTGCGTTTATTACGGAAATCGATATCACTTCCCCACCCACGAATACGCCTCAAACCTTTTTTTAACCGTGAGACGTCTGAAGTTTCCAGCAGAGGCTACAGTTCCTTGGAACAAGGAAAGTCACTGTTTATTGTTGCGGCCTTCAGTCGTTTTATGCAGTTGTCCAAACACAGCTGGTTTGAATTACACTTCACAGATAGAATGTAAAAGGTTGTGTTTAATATTTAAGGCTATGTTGGAAAGGTAAAGATTTTTAGTGAACGGGGAGAAATCACGAAGGGAGTCCCACAAGGTTCAATTTGGGTCCACTGCTATTCCTTATGTATGTGAATTACCTTGCACTTAAAATTCAGCAAGTAAAATTGGTATATTTTACAGAAGATACTAGTGTTATAATAAATACCACTGGAGAGAAAGCAATAGAAGAGTTAGTAAATTATATTTTCCCAAGATATATTAAATGGGTCTCTGAAAATGGACTCTCCCTAAATTTTGAAAAAAAAAAAAAGAAACCACACTACATTCAGTTCTGCACAACAAATGGAGTAATACCAACAGCCGATGTAGCACATGAGCAGTAGGACAGAATGCTCCAAAATTTTGTTTGTACATACTGATGAAAACTTGAACTGTAAGAAACATATTACTGAGTTTCTGAAACAGTTAAATTCAGATTCTTTTGCTCTTCGTATTATTACTAATCTTGGAAAGAAATATATCAACCTCCAGACATATTTAGCATATTTCCACTAAATAATACCGTGTGGAATAGTTTTCTGGGTTAGCTCATAACTCAGAAAGAAAGTATTGATTGCAGAAAAGTGAGGAGTAATAGTAATACGTGATGTTCATCAACGGGCGTCAGGTAGATACCTCTTCAAGGAGTTAGGCACTTTAACTGCGTCGTTACAATACATACATTCGACTAATGAAATTCGCCATTAATAATCCATCAAAATTTGAGAAGAACAGAGATGTGCATACCTACTAGGCTAGAGGGAACCATGTTCTTTCTTATCCACTCTTAAAGCTGCCAGCAGCTCAGACAGGAATATTCGGCTACAAAAATTTTTGATCATTAACCTACTAAATATAATTTAAAATCATTTCTTTTGGACAACATTTTCTGTTCCTTTGACGAATTTCTACTAAAAAGGTGATAGCCAATAAAAACTGAGTAAGCAGGATATTAATATGTTCATTAATGTTAACACTACTCATGAATACACATCCCACAAACTGATTCGTTCCACGCCATTTCGATAAAAGAATGGTTGAAATAATCTATGGAACATGCAACAGATTATCCTGCGCAGGCCTTATCATCTCTGCATAAATACTGCAACCTACATCCGTCTGAAACCGTTAACTGTAGTCATTCCTTGGTTTCCATTTCCAGCCCCCCTTCCCCGCCCCCCCCCCCCCTACTTCCCTCCACTGCCAAAGTGAGATTTCAGTGATGCATCAGAATGTCTCCTATCAACCGATACCTTTTTTTATTGAAGTTGTGCCGACAGTTTCCGCTGTCTGATTCAGTACTTACTCCTTAGTTACTCGATTTAACTATTTAATCTTCAGCGTTCTTCTGCAACACCAAATTTCAATAGCTTCTGTTCTGTTCTTGTCTGAATTGTTTGTCGTACAATTTTGGCTTCTGTACAACGCCACATTCCAGGTAAATACTTCCAGAAAAGATTTCCTAGCATTTAAATTCATCTCAGATGTTAACAAATTCCTAATTTTAGGTTATTAGAGAAAGAATACTTGAGAATATTGTTTTAATATAATATATCTCTGCCTCATTTCACACAAAAGGCAGCATAGCCTGTTTCAATTTATCACCTTCTCATCATCAGATGATGGGTTTTAAAACATGATGGTGCCTTAGCAAGGTATGACTAGCTGACTATTTTTGACTAATCACATTGCTTGCCTGTTAACTCGGCATAGTGGTGTGTTGTAAAAACTAGAAGACTCAGTGCGAGTAGTCGTTGCAGAGATGTCGTCATCGTCAAAGACGCCGTCATCGGTCATCACTTTCATCTTTTTGCTTACATAATGCAAGTACTACATGCAATACATAGTACTAACAGAATCTATATATTTTGCTTACCAATTATTTTTTGAAACACAAGAAAGCAGGGATGCTTCTGCTTGTATTTTACAGAACTTGAAGCTTTGGGTTATTGGTGGAAGAGTCCAGTATGAACCTAAAGAGATACGTCAACACTACATTTGGAGCTGAGGTGGTTAGAGAGAGAGAGAGAGAGAGAGTGAGAGAGAGAGAATGATGATGATGAGGCAGATGTGGAAATATTGTGTGCATATATATGAGATGAAATTTAATGATGATTACATTATTTACACAGGTGGAACGTTATGCAGTGTGTGTGTGTGTGTGTGTGTGTGTGTGTGTGTGTGTGTGTGTGCTGGGGGGGGAGGGGGTGATCGTTTATTTGTGTGTGTGTGTGTGTGTGTGTGTGTGTGTGTGTGTGTGTGTGTGTGTTGGGGGGGGGAGGGGGTGAACGTTTATTTGTCTGTGTGTGTGTGTGTGTGTGTGTGTGTGTGTGTGTGTATGTATGTGTTTGTTTGTGAGAGGTGGTGTCAATTTACAGAATTCAGAGACACATATCTTTGAACATGGCGTGATTTACGCAAATATCTTTCAACATGACACCAAATCAACTGAAGCTTATGTAAGTTTTTCAGAAAAACTTCGTATTTTCGATCTCAGCGTCGTTTTTACACAGTTCAATTGAAGTTTACTGAATTTAACAGCTGTATTTTGATTGGCTGCCTCATTTTAATTGTATGCTATTATTGGCTTTAAAAGGGAAGGGAAGAGGGAAAGGGGAGGGGAAGGGTGTAGCTAGAAGAAGAAACAGATCCACTAAAGAGACTAACTACACCACTTGTCTGTTCTCTTCTGAAGTACTGCTGCCCAACATGGGATCCTTATCAGGTAGGACTGACAGATTCACAGAAGGACAGCTCATTTAGTATTATTGTGAAATAAGGGAGAGAGTGTCACGGATATGATATTTGATTTGAGGTCGAAATTACTAAAATAAGTGTTTTTTGTTGCGGTGGGATCTTTTCACAAAATTTTAATCACGACCGTTCTATGAATGCAGGAATATTTTGTCAACGCCTACCTATGTGAGGAGGAATGATCATCGTAATAAAATAAGAAAGATATAAGTCTTTTTCTTCGTAGTGGGTACCACAGCAATGAATTTATCAAAAGAAGGTGCAATTTTCCACTTCTACAGTAATAATTTCATAAAGTAAAAAAAATTATTACAGAAAAAATGGAGAATACTACCTTCCGTCAATAAAGACTGAAGTGTTTGTTTCTCCCACTTGCTGTTTGCGAATGGAATTGCAGAGAAATAGTCTCAAAGTAGTTCGATGGACTCTCCGCCACCCAAGTAAGTGTGAATTGCAGATTAGTCATGTAGATGTAGATGTGATGATGACGTCATTGATAAGAGTGATGATGTCACTGGCAAGGAGGGTCGGCCTTTCCTGGGGAGAGCACAGGCCTGCTCACTTGAAATCTCAAATGTAAGCAAAGTGGTCCAAAACTGCCACCGCGATACTCATGCGCAAACTATTTTTAGTTTGAAATCCATACCAGCACTTCTTTGATTAAATTAGGTGACATGGTTCTTTGGCTTATGAATTCACCGGCAAACTAAAAAACCTTTTGCACAGAGTCACATTCTCATGATCCGAGTTTTTCGAACAGAAAGCGAAAAGATATCTAAAAAAACATGCAAGTTAGGGGCCTACCCTGGCTTTGCACAACAGCACAAAATATCTACGAGTTGTTTATAATACGTAGTGATGTACACAAACCTTCTTCGTTTCGTGGTGGAAACTGCATCGAAAACTTCATAGTAGTTCCTGCGATTAGCCATAAAATACATAAAAAAAGGAAAAAAGGCGGTGGGGTACTTGTTGGACAAAATGGAAGTGTGGTATGTTTTTTAGCTTTTTAATTGTAATATAAGTACTTCGTAATGAAAACAGGTATTAGTATACCTGCAGTGCTGTAAAATGGTCGAAAGTGGTTGTGGGATATTGGCCTAGAACATTAGTCCAACGAAGTTGCCCAACGTAAAGTTACATCTTACCAGAGGCGCTCCATTCAAGTCTTTCTTCCTCACTGGCACTGGTTATTGTCTGTGAGACGCGGAGACCGGCGGGCGGCCCTAGGACTGCAGTAAAACTCAATGGCCGCTTCATTGTCAGCAGCAGACGAGGGATTCTCTGGTACCCGCAAGTGGGCCGTAAAATCTTCCGTCTGGACACGTGTCGACGTCCGGGAGCAAATCTCTGGTGACGGTGACGTTCTGGCCCAGAAACCGGAACTGACGTCCGCGTGCGTTGCGGTTAGCAGGCTGCTTCCTGTTAGGACCAGTGAGGGCCATATTTATTTACAAATTACAGAGCCCTGGCCTGTACTTGTGTTGTGTGCCTTACCGTAGGAAAATTTGTGATGACTAACCCCGAAGAAGGTTGCATTTTATTTGAATTATTGATATAAATATAGTTTTACTATTTCAATCTACTATACAATTTATGTTTTAATGAATTCCAACATGAATGATGAAAACTGCTATGAAGAAACACGTTTCTGCTCAATTTCACTTTTAAGCGGTAAAACACACTCCGAAATGTAATTTGGCGTTTTAGGTTTAGAGAGAATATCTTCGAAAAGATGATATATAAAAAATTTTTTGATATATAATAGTTGATATATAATTAATGTACTTGTAAACTTAAATTGATCATGTACGAGTGACTGAAGTTTGCTTGTATTGTTTCTCAAGTGGAGACTGACACCAATCAGCAGAACTAGATCTGAAAATCTTCTCAAGAACTTCTTTCAACATCGAACCTATGCCATCGAGATCTTGGAGATCACCAGATATTTCTTATCCTCGGGTACGACACTCCAAACTGTTTTTTTTTCCCACGCTAACCGTTCCACCTTTACATAGTTTAAGAAGAATTTCTTTTTGAAGCCCCGATTGTTCTTGTTACAGCTGTAACGTCCCCTTTGAACAATTATACAAGACTGTGCTTAAACTGACATACAATATTTTTAGCGCAACGCAATCTGACTTTCAAAAATCCCTACAAAAGAATGGCCCTGACTAACATTAAACTATACCTTTCAGAAATCACTTACCTCACAAAAATCTTCATTACTCGAACTACTGCAATAGAGCGAGCGCCCCTACTGCCAGCTAAATAAAAGATTCAAACTACGGAAGGCACTAACTACTGATAGGGATAGTTAGCAGATGAAAGATATTAATAGAGAACAAACAATGTATTTACCTTAATAGTCATAATATATGTAGCAGTTCATGACAAATTACAAAACTCCGCCATCTCTCTCCCCACATCCACCACTGCTGGCGGCTCACCTCCAACTGCGCAACGCTACGCGCTGTTCACAGCCAGCTGCCTAACACTACAATGGCGAGTATTACAACAATGCAAAGCAGCCACAGACTGCACACAGCACAGCCAGTGATTTTCATACAGAGGTGGCGTTACCAATAAAAAAAATCTAAACAGCCTACTTACACAGCATTGAGCCCTGTGCAGCTTACAGTCATGCCGTTTATTGCTCGTCACCTTGTTTCTATGGTTCTGTCACGTCGTTTTTCTTTTAATTCAGTTTACTGGCGTCACTAAGTTGCTTTTTTGCTTATCCGTGAGTGGCAGCAACAGCGCATATCGATAAGTGCACTGTCGTACTATCTCTGGAGCGACCGCTAGTATTTCTGGGTCGTCGTGAGTCTGGAGTTCAGTCGGGGATGGAGCGCCAGTGAGGCATGGACAGCCAGTACTTGCCGACCGCTGGCCACCCACCTGAAAAATGGTTCAAACGGCTCTAAGCACTATGGGACTTAACTTCTGAGGTCATCAGTCCCCTAGAACTTAGAACTACTTAAACCTAACCAACCTAAGGACATCACACACATCCATGCCCGAGGCAGGATTCGAACCTACGACCATAGTGGTCGCGCGGTTCGAGACTGTAGCGCCTAGAACCGCTCTGCCACTCCGGCCGGCACACACCTGAACCGTCCGATGGAAGGAGATTGGAGCGGGAACGACCCCTGGTTGGTCGTCTCATTGGGCGACATGTATTTGGTCTTTTGACCATTTCTGGGCCTCGTCAGTTGGTCATCTTGCCGGGATTGGGTCGGTTACTTCCTCGTGCAGAGATGTCGTCGCCGATGGGCAAGAGTTACCTCTGCATGGGTGGGTCCGAGCCAGTGTGCCTGGGTCGCTGTGTCTCCGGGTTCCGAACGGACATCGAGTTGAGTCGGGTTGGAGCTGCAGTGAGCTCCGGACAGCCAAGACTCGCCCGACCATTGCCGACACTCATAACTTGAGTGGGGACGACCTTGGTTGGTCGTTCGGTCGGTCGCCTCATCGGGCGACGTGTATTTCGTCGCCGACTGCATATGGAAACTCTCTCTGTATTTGACTTGTCATTTCTCCTTGTTGTTCGATGGTGATTGGTTTTAGGATCGTTGCAGTTCTCGGTGCAAGTGTTTATGCGGAACTGTGTGTAGCTTCTGTGATTTTCGCTGAGCAGATGAATGCTGTCTGTGTACTGGAGTAGGCAGTTGGTCGGTTGCGACGGAGCAGCGAGGAAGTCTCCACGGCATGACGTCAGGCCGGGGCCGCTGGTGGTGTGCACGCGCGGTGGAGTTGTGTGGCACTAGCTGCAAGTTTCGTCACCCACCGAACCTGCATACTGGAGTTGAGTAATCAGTGAACCTGTTGTGAAATCTCAACTGTTGTGAAATCTCTTCGTTGATTTCTGGTTGTTGCTTCCTGGGCTGTTCCCGCAAGCAGCAATGTGATGGTGTGCTGGAGTCGCAATATTTTGCAGCCGTCTTCCTGTATGATGTTTAACTTTGAAATAATTATAATTTATTAGTAAGTGAACCAGTGGTATCTTGTGCCTTGTGGCCTTTAACGTTCCGGTTACCTGCCCTGGTAATTGGTGTAAGTTTCTGGCAGTGTATTTTCCTTGCCGTTTCGATGCTGTCCGGCATGGCGTGTACTTTGACAGCTTGATGTTGTTCTCCCTTTTCCTTTGAGTGGTTATTGTGCCTTGACTTTGTTTGGATGCCATTTATTAAGACATAGTCCTGCTGCGATCCTCGTCCTCGCTGATATTTTTGGTTGTTGTGTCGTTGGTCGGGTACAAGGGAATTGATTGGATTGTTGGTAGGTTCTTCAGCCGTCCCTAGGTCGTCCTGCCACCCTATTATTTAGCGTTACGCTTGGCTGGCTGTCTCACCTAACCTGTTGTTAGAGTTTCCGCCCCAGGCCGACCCTTGGAACACTTCTGAGCACCTCGGTTCTGATGTTTGTGATTGTGATTTTCTTTGTCGCAATTACTGTGGCAGGCCTTCAGCTGTATATTAATTTTATCGGTTCTATGTTCAGTATATGGCCTTCAGCTGAACCTTGTGTGACGTATTTTAAGATTAGGCTTCAGCTGTGATTTATTTAAAATTCTTGTTTGTATGTAGGCCTTCAGCCGCGTTTATTTTAAAATCTGTGGCTTTCAGCCCATAATGTGTACATTCTTGTCTGTAAGGTTTCTCTTTAATTATCTTGAAATCTTAAAATGGCCTTCAACCGTACTGTGTAAATGATTATCTTAAGGTTTCTCTTTGTTCTGAATAACTGTTTGGGTTTTCAGCCATCAAGATATTTCAAGTGTTCTTAAGATGGTTTTCTTTTGTACTGTGTAAATGTTTGTCTTTAAAGGTTCCCTTTTATTATGTTGAAATGTTATTGGACCTTCACTTAAGGAATTAATTTAAATTTTCCTTAATATGGCTTTTAGCCGAAATTGGCAAATGCTTGCGTTTTAAGTATTTCCTTTGCTGATCTGAAATATTATTTGGGCCTTTAGCTGAGAACATATTTTAATTTTACTTAAGTAAGCCCTTCAGCCGTTTGTCTAAATTCTTATGCCTTAAAAGGAATTATTTAAGGATATTTTAATTTTACTTAAGTAAGGCCTTCAGCCGTTTCTCTAAATCCTTTTGTTTTAAAAGGGAATTATTTAAACCTTATTATTGAGAAGTTACTTGGACCCTCAGCCGTGAACTGATCCTTGTTGTTTTAAAGAGAAAATTGTGCATTGGTTTTCGAGGAATAAAGTTGTGTGTTCTTGTGTGACTAACAGTAACTGATCTTGGCCCCTTTCCACAACCTGATCTCTCTGTCATGCGAAGCCAGATTTCAAGCATCGAATTCTGGAAAACAAACGTCTGACGAAGTCAAAGGATATTTGAAAGATGTTTCCTTTACCAGGGAGGGAGAAATATCTATATTGTTGTTAGATACTTGTGGTGGTCAGTGTGAAAGAACTGTTTACAGCCTACTTTCTGAGGGCAAGTAACTTATTCATCTGATGATTCCAAAGAGCTTGACGGCACAGGTAGAGCCGTTTGACCTATACAGCATTCGATGCTGTAAGATGTTTGTGAGGGGACTTTCATATCTGGTTCTGTTGAGTGATTACGATGTCATTCTCCACGTGAACAACAAAATCAAGCTGTAGTCATCAGAACATTATACATTCTCTTCGCCAAGGCTTACTAAGGTACTGAAATAAGCCTAAAACAAATCAGGATGTTTAGAAGATCAGCAGTACAATTTATTAATTTATTATTTATTTATTTACATAGTTTACGCCTACAATGGAGCACTAAAATCAAACATGAAACAACAGAGACTACAATGATTAAGTTTAGGTCTTAGTAGTCAGCAAGTGTTTGTCAGGTTACGTGTGTAGTTGTCCTTATTTCTACCGACGACTGTTTTAGATGTTGTCGGCATTCTGCGCCTAGTCGGTCAGTTGCTGCGGAGTTTTCCTGTGAGCAACAAGTGAGTGTTTGAAGTTGTCGAAATAGCCGCCATCAGGTGGAATCAATCAAATTAGTTTACTATTGTTCAAGTGCATCAGCGGAAATTTTTCTGCCTTGTGGCCGTTAGTGTTCTGGTTACCTGCCCTGGCCGCTAACGTATATTTTAGGCAATGTCCTTTCCTCACCTGTTGCTGCTGTCTAACATGGTGTGTAGTTTTGGTAGCTTAGTATACACATGTATTTGATTGTGGGTAGTGACCCTCGTAGCTTTTGGTCTGCATTCTCATTTACTCTTTCGTGGCAAGCAAGCGATTTGTCAGTCGGTCCGCGACTGTCCCTTCGTTGGGTTCCGACAGATCAGGTATAGTAGGGCTCACCACTTGTCTCGCCTAAGTAAACGAGGGCAGGCGGATCTCCCTGGAGGCTTTCTGAGTGCTACCGCTGTTTAATTATCTCTTGTCAGCTATTTTAAATTTTAGGCTTATGGTTATTTGTTTTGTTTTCTTAAAATTTTGTAAAATCAATTTAACCCTGCTGTTCTGTTCGGGTCTATATGACCCGAAACGAATATGAACGTTATTTTACATTATGTAAATACCAATATATATTTATGAAACTTTGTGACTTTGTCTGAAAATGGATGAGCAGCATGTGTTTTAAAAGGTTTTAAAAAAGTTTAAGAAGTTTGGGCTTCAACTGTAATAGTTGCATATGTAATGTTCGGGTCATAATGACCCGACACAAATATGTTTAGTGTAACTCGTATTTATTTCTAAAATCTGGAAATGGCGAAAATTATTTTTGTTGTGTTGTGTGGGAATAGTGACTGCATCATTCCAACTTACTCTCAACAATCACCTAAAGCTCCATGCGTTCACAACAATGGGCTTGTTTGTTGCTTTCCCCAGGAAATAATAATTGGCAGTTCTCAATAATTGGAATGCTTTGTTTCTGCCCAGTTTGACTTGTGACACCATGGCGATGAGACCATTGAATGATCGTGAGTTGGAAGAAATAGTAAATGCCTCACCAGATGAAGGATCACTTTCTGAGTTTGAAGATCACATCAGCAATGCATCTGAAAGCGAGTGTTCCGATGACAGTTACGACAGTCCACAGCCCATACAAAATAGTGTAGAGACTTTTCTTTCTAAAAATGGGAATATAGAATGGCAGTTGCATCCACCAGCACAACATGGTCGCCTACCAGCTTCGAACATCATCAAGAGTACCCCAGGAGTTACCAGGTATGCAGTCAGCAGAATATCTGATGTAAAATGTTCATTTGAAGCAGTATTTCACACAGCGCTTCAAAATGAAATAATAGAGATGACAAATATTGAAGGGCAGCGAGTTTATGGTGAACAGTGGACAGATATTGATGGTTCTGTTTTCCATGCATACTTAGGACTCTTACTCCTAGCGGGTGTATATCGATCTCATGGGGAGTCTACAAAAAGTTTGTGGGATAAAGATACTGGGCGAAACATATTTCGAGCAACCATGTCTCATGAAACATTCTGTAAGATATCACGTGTCCTGCGATTTGACAAGAAATCTACTAGAGAGGAAAGACGACGTACTGACAAACTTGCCGCAATTCGTAGTATTTGGGAGAAGTGGGTAGAGGTCCTTCCTAAACTGTATAATCCAGGAGAAAATGTTACTGTTGACGAGCAGTTAGTAGCATTTAGAGGTCGCTGTCCATTCAAGCAGTATATCCCAAGTAAACCGGCAAAATATGGGATCAAAATATGGACCATGTGTGACAGCAAAACTTCATACGTACTGAAAGCCCAAATTTATACAGGAAAGGTGAGTGGAGCGGCACCAGAAAGAAATCAGGGAATGAGGGTGGTATCTGATCTCACTTCTGAGTTACGTGGTCAGAATATCACGTGTGACAACTTTTTTACGTCGTACAATTTGGGGCAGCTGCTTCTGAAAAGGAAATTGACTATGTTGGGAACTATACGGAAAAATAAGCCGGAGCTTCCACACAAAATGACCAACAAGGAGGTACACAGCTCTTCATTTTACTTCACAAATGACACTACTGTGGTTAATTATATTCCTAAGAGACACAAGAATGTTGTACTTATGAGCACTCTCCACCATGATGCGGAAATCAGTGACAGGGCTGATAAGAAGCCAAAAATGATTTTGGACTATAATTCAACCAAAGGTGCTGTAGACACGCTTGATCAGTTATTAGGTACATATACATGCAAACGAAAAAGTAATAGGTGGCCAATGATAGTTTTCTACAATATTCTTGATGTTTCTGCTTATAATGCATACGTTTTGTGGATTTCGGTTGACCCTAATTGGAATGCAAGCAAATTGACTAGAAGGAGAATATTCTTGGAGGAACTTGGAAAGTCACTGATAAAAGAACATATTGCATCAAGAACGCATTTCCCAAGAACAGAAGATTCTTTGAGAATGGTCACAAGCATCCAAAACCCGAATGATGTGGGTGGTGTGTCAGAATCGGTAACAACAAGAAAATCTACAAAACGTGCACGCTGTAAGTTCTGTCCATCAAGTAATGACAATAAAACAAACATGGTGTGTGGAAAATGTAGTAAACATATTTGCAAGAAACATGTAACCTACTTGTGTCCACAGTGCAAGCAGTAAGAAAAGAACTGTAGTATTTTATAAGATGATTGTATTGAAAATTCTGTTGTTTCAAATTTATGTGAATACTTGTGCCTAAACTACAATCAGTAAGAAGAGAGGATTCTAAAGTTGTAGTGCTTTCTATGTTGGAATGTAATAAAAAAACTGTAGTGTGTTCTGTACTGTAGTGTGCTCTAAGATGAATATCTGTAATGACAACTGTCTGTTGTTAGAAAATGTCAATACTTACGTCTAAACTGTCAACAATAAGAATAGAAGTATGGAAAAACTGTAGTGCTTTCTAAGTTGAATGCCTGTAATGGAAACTGTCTGTTGTTTCAAATTTATGTGCATATTTAAATGAAAAATATCCCTCAATAAAGTTGTATGCATTGTTATTATTATTATTATTACCATTATTATTATTATTATTATTATTATTATTATTACTAACAAGGTACTGGAATAGAACAACAATGTCGATAGCTAAAACTGTACCAAAATTTATGTTTCTAAAGCATTTTGATATGTCGGGTCATATTGACCCGAACAGTATATATGTCAAGTAAAAGTGAACAGAACAGCAGGGTTAAAAATTTATCTTTCAAGCTTAAAAACTGCCGCCTTTGCCTTTAAAGATTATGGTAATATATTTCAAAAATTTTTTAGTTTGATTGTGGCCCTCCGCCATTGGTATTGCACCTTGCATATGTCGCTTCTTTAAATTTATTTAATGCTATCTTAATTGGATTTTTAATATTTCATATTGTTAAACATGCTGGCCTTCTGCCTTTAAAGGTCTATGCTAATATATTCTGAAGTTTTGAAATTTATTTGTGGCCCTCAGCCATTTATGTTGCACCTTGCATATGTTGCTTTTTGGGGTTTTAAATCATTTTATTGTTATCTAATTGAATTTTTGACTTTTTTTTAAAGATTTCTTGTTGGCCTTCTGCCTTTAATGATCTATGGTAATATATTCTAAAATTATGGAATTTAATAGTGGTCCTCAGCCATTTCCACTGTACTTTGCGTTTGTTTTTTGAATTATTTTATTGATATCTTAACTGGATTTTTATCTTGTTAAGACTTCTTGTTGGAGACCTTCAGTAGTGAAAGAGTTGCTAAATTACAATAAATGACAATTAGAAGCAGAAACTGACCTCAACCTTTGGCCCTTTCCACAATCCTATTACTTGTTCTCCCCAGCGGGTTAAGCGGCTGTCTCAGCTCGTTTAGGTGAGACAGGCAGTCGGGCCAATCATTCACGATCCGACGACAACCCAACCGACCGACAGTCACCGGACCCACCGACAAGATAACTTAAACTTCACCCGACCAGGGAGTTCAACGGAACAACGTAGAAGATATTGGTGCCCACAACCAATCATACATGGAGCTGTCAAACTACACACTGTGCTGGATGGCAACAACACGATGAGGAAACTACTGTAACGTTCCCTGGCAGCACACACACTATTAATAAACTAAAATTTAATTGCACTATATACGCCGCTATGAAGCAATTCGTATATACGGTAATTGTTTAACAAAAAATATTATTTAATTTTGTACAAAGGACGTTGGTTATTATTCTAATATTTTCTGTATTAATATTCTCGATGTATTTATGATCGTAATATTTCTATACTCATAATGTAATTACGAAATATGTTAATATCTGCGATGAAAAAAATGTAAAATACAGCCATAGAGGAAAATAATGTAAGATTACAAAGACACATTCACAATCAGCAATAGTATAAATAGGAATACATAATGTGCATTCTTTGCCGTCTTCCTCGAGAGCTGAGAGAGAGGAACCTGTGACGTAGCATTATATGAATGAGCAGACTTCTTTTGTCTGTATCTATCTTTAGCCGCCATTAGAGGAGAAATTATAAAGGTGTGTAATTTTAATTATTGTTATGGTCTAACTATATTATAATTCATCAAAACTGTCTATTACTAATGTAAATTAGCTTGCCTATGTCATCTATAATATTTCTTTAAAGAATTTTCAGGATTTTTAGCGATTATCGTTGGTGTTGCTGGGCTGTGCCGCGACCGAACGATTTGCAGCGGCGGCACATTAAAAAAATTGTTCCGCTATAAAATTAACCAAACCCGTAAATCTGGAGCAGGTCAAATTAGCAGTGAATTACGAAATATTTTTATTTTACAGCGATCCTGAGGCTGACTGAAATTATTACTGGTTTTACATTTGTGCATTTATAGGCGGATAATTAACGTTGAAGTTGTTAATCTGTTGGTTCTTTCAATTTCTAAAGCAAATAACTTAAACATATAGTGAAGTGTGTTTTGTCAATGATAATTAAACGTTCAGGTCGGCTTGGCAATATTTAACCATTTTATGCTAACAGAGACAGTCTTGTGTTCCATAGCTAACGCCGGGAAAGAATTTAGTAAATATTTAAAAACCCACTGCATCTAGAAAACGTGTGCCAAGGCCGAAATACGTAAAAAATTTAATTTAAATAATTTTCAAAGTCATGAATGTTATTAATCAGTTTGAATTTATGAGCATGAGAGGGTTGCTAAAGTTCACGTAATTTTAAATGTGCTTAATTCTGTCTAAATGAATTTTTATTACCACACGTAAAAAAAAGGTGTTCTACAACAAAGTTCGTAGCGAAAGAGCAAATAACAAAAATATTTAAAGCCATTTCTTCCCCATTTCCATTTTACATAACAATCCATTCATTTTTACATAATAAATATTTTTTTTCATTAAACTGGCGCCCAACAACGTGGGGCTCGAATGAGCAGTGGCCACAAAATACCCATGAGATAATTAGGGAATTATTGTAGTCGAACTTTGTTGGAGAACAATTAATAATTTTTTCATGTATTGTATGTATTGCCTAACCAATATTCTGTGGTAATACCTGTATTGATTTTTTGCTTGAGAACACTATATACCCAGAGGCAAGCTGAAGAAGAGAGCTCATTATATCAAAAAATTAATTACCTACCACAATACAGGGGGCAGCTGCACGCAAGATAGATCACCAAAAGGTGTAGCTGTCCTGTGAGTAGTAAAGTAGCCTCAGTGCGGTGTTCTCGGATCATTAGTGGTGTGCTTGTTGTTAGTGTTCTTTTTTTAAAAAAATAACAGGACATTTGAGTAGTTAGTCATCGTAGTATATAATACGTGTGTTTCAACAAATGACCATTTCTTGTGTGATTATGTCAGTGAAACCTGAGTGTTTAGGATATTTAGTTCAGATTTTGTTTCTTTTGTTGACTATGGTTAGACTGCGTAGTCAGAAAAATATAAACATGGATAATGAACAACAGTTAGCAAGCAGTGATACCGAGTTAGAAAGTGGAGCACAAAGTAATGTTAGTGGCGTAGTTCAGGAAGTACAATGTGAGAATCTGGGGGCAGAAGGCCAAGAAATGTTGGCACTGCCAGCCAGTGATTCAGTTGAAAGTAGAAATACTGTGTCACACAAAAGCACTAGACACGGACCAGAGAGTGGTGAGGTGTCAGAAGTGCAATCATTAAGAGTTATGTTCGAGCGCATGCTCGATTTCCAAGCTACGTTTGTGCATGAACAAGCAAAGCGTGACCAGAGATTGGTAGCTGAATTTGCACGTATGCAAGCAGAACGCGACAGAGAACATGATGCTATGCATGCAGAACGAGAAACTGAACGTGATGCTAAACAAGCAGACCGTGATCGATGCCAGCATGAGAGAGACTTGCAGTTAATGCAATCTTTGGAAGCTATGCAAAGTGGGATTGTTAGTTTGAGACAAAACTATGAAACCATACCCAAAGCGGTGCAAGAACTGAGCGAAAGAGTAGATAATATCCAGGTGGCTAACGCCAGTATCGTAGATGAAATCAGTGTAGTGGCTAACAGGATGGAAAAATTAGAAATTGACACAAGTCAAACAATAGGGCAGAAAATGTCCGAACAGGCGAACAAAACTGAAAAGAAATTTACGAACTGGTTAGAGGCAAAAGACACCGACCTCAATCAAACAGTAGACGGGAAGGTGCACGCCGCGATTGAGGCCAAGGAGTTGGGCTCCAGTGCGGAAGTCCAGGACCTAAGAAGGGCGGTACACACTGACATTCCGCTGTGGCAGTTGAATGTCAACCCTCGTCTTGCGGAGCTGGGAGGCAACTTGTTGCACGGCGACGGACACGCATGTGTGACGCCAGTCAGGTCGAACAATGATAGGCATATAAATACAGCAGTGAAAAATTGCGACTGCGAGACAGAACAGGCAACCAATGTTAGCGAAACAAATAAATGTCACTCCAAAATAGTGATTGAAGAAAGTCTGATTAAAAACCGACAGTTCCAGATCTTTACAACGGAGAAGAAATCTGTTCACCATGTAGTATTTATTAAGGGATTTACAAACATTTTGCCTAGTGTTTGGAGTCATACACAGAAAATACAGTACGTTATGTCTTACATACAAAGAGACGCTACATTATGGGCAACCGAAGCAGCTGACAGTTGCGACACATATGAGCAATTTGAAAAGGCTTTCTTGGCCAAATATTGGTCAACATGTATTCAGGAGAGATTACAGAAGGAGGTATATAATCCAGAGCCGTATTCTCCACGATTAGGCAATGTGCGAAAATATTTTGAGAAATACATTAATAAGACCCGTTACCGGGACGAGCCGATTTCATCCCGGGATTTGATCAGACATTTGAAATCACACTTGCCGATACACGTAAAGGAAAAACTTATACACGTACCGGAGAACGACATGGAACGTTTATTGTCTGTTCTGGACTCAATTGACCTGACTCAGGAGGATGTTAAGGCAGCCTCTGAACAGGCTAGAAGTAATGGAAACGTTTACAGAAATGGTCGAAATAACACGCCTCCACCAAATAATGGAAACGGCGGAGGTAACAATAGGAGACAAGATTATGTACAAAACGGGAATAGAGGTAGAGTCCGGAACGGCAATAGTCCGCCGGTGAACAATGACCGGAAAAGGAGGTTCGATGACCGATATGAAACTGGCCCACCAAGCAATAGTAGATGGAAAAATGCCAGGGGGCCGTGGAACACCAATACCTATAACGATGCAAACCGAACTTGGCCACAGAACCAGAGACCCAGTCCGGACCGGCAAAACAGTGAAAGGTATGACAATAACCGACCGCCATCACAAACTGCGCCAGTTGTGCAACCGCGGCGGCCGACGCAACACAACTTACACATAGTGGAGGTCAGCGACACAGAGCAGCCACACCCATCCACCAGTAATAATCCAACAAACTAGATTCAGCCGAGATACGCTCTCCATCATCGGCTGAGGTTTGGACTGAGAGCAGCCCGACACTGAACAAAACATCGCAAATCTGTATCCTCAGGTATAATCACGGGGTACAGATAGGACATGAATTAATAACTGAACCACCCACGTGCATAAACGAGCACAAAGACAAAGTAAAAGCGATGATCGAGATCAAAATTAACAATACTGATGTGCAAGCAATCGTAGATACAGATGCTATGTCAGTGTCATGAGTATGGACCTATTCAGAGTACTGGGGAAAGAAAAGCGTATGCTGAATTTTCCTGTGAACAATTGCAAAGTCACTGGAGCCTTCAGTGCACAGCGACAAATAATTAAACTCCAAGTGTGGGTAGAGATGTATATAGGGGGAGAAGCCATAGCGTGTTCGTTCCTGGTAGTAAAGGGTTTAAAGGTAGCCTGCATTTTGGGGGAGAATTTTTGAGAGAAAGGGCCGCAGTAATCGACCTTTCTCGGGGAAAATTAAGTTTGATGAACACGGGTAGGCGGATAGAATTGTCCATGCTCAGATCTGAAGAGGTACCTGTGCCTAATTGTAATGCTATTAACATAAAATGTAGGAATCAGTGGATACTACATTTAGACAATCATTCTCTAGGACAAAATCTCTATTACCCAGACGTACAAGGTGATCAATTAAAAGCAAATGTGGACGCACTAGTGAACAAAGTATCACAGTCCGAAAATTTGAACTCAATGCAACAGCAGGATTTGGTACAGTTATTATCTAACTATGCAGATGTATTTTCAGAACGACCAGGAATTGTTAAGGGATATCAATACAATATCGAGGTGAAGCCTCACAAAACCTACTGTCGAGCCTCATACTCCATTCCTTGGGCCAAGAAGGAAATAGTAGCTATCTCTTAGCAGATCCCCAATCAGGGAGAGTACAGGGACTGTATCCGCATAAGGATGTGAAAATATTCCTACAGTAAATGACTAATAGTACTATGTATTATGTGAAAAAGGTACACCATTCTTTTGGAAATGATTGAACATTAATGATGTGTGATCTGTAGAGATAATGTACTAATGTAGAAGTATTTAGTTATAAGAATATGATTGACTTTCTCTTTTGTTTATGATTATTTGTGTTATGTCTTCTTTTTTATTAGTGTTAGCTTAAACATGCTCTAAATGTCTGCCCAGATACCCTGATTAGTGCAACTATTTGTAGTGTTAAACTGTGACAGAGATCATTCAGGAGGAACATTTTAGTAGTGATTAGTTTGTGTACTGCATGATATTCTATATGTGTGTCAAACTTGAAATATTTCTTGATACAGTCTTTCCTATTACATGTATATATATATATACACTCCTGGAAATTGAAATAAGAACACCGTGAATTCATTGTCCCAGGAAGGGGAAACTTTATTGACACATTCCTGGGGTCAGATACATCACATGATCACACTGACAGAACCACAGGCACATAGACACAGGCAACAGAGCATGCACAATGTCGGCACTAGTACAGTGTATATCCACCTTTCGCAGCAATGCAGGCTGCTATTCTCCCATGGAGACGATCGTAGAGATGCTGGATGTAGTCCTGTGGAACGGCTTGCCATGCCATTTCCACCTGGCGCCTCAGTTGGACCAGCGTTCGTGCTGGACGTGCAGACCGCGTGAGACGACGCTTCATCCAGTCCCAAACATGCTCAATGGGGGACAGATCCGGAGATCTTGCTGGCCAGGGTAGTTGACTTACACCTTCTAGAGCACGTTGGGTGGCACGGGATACACGCGGACGTGCATTGTCCTGTTGGAACAGCAAGTTCCCTTGCCGGTCTAGGAATGGTAGAACGATGGGTTCGATGACGGTTTGGATGTACCGTGCACTATTCAGTGTCCCCTCGACGATCACCAGTGGTGTACGGCCAGTGTAGGAGATCGCTCCCCACACCATGATGCCGGGTGTTGGCCCTGTGTGCCTCGGTCGTATGCAGTCCTGATTGTGGCGCTCACCTGCACGGCGCCAAACACGCATACGACCATCATTGGCACCAAGGCAGAAGCGACTCTCATCGCTGAAGACGACACGTCTCCATTCGTCCCTCCATTCACGCCTGTCGCGACACCACTGGAGGCGGGCTGCACGATGTTGGGGCGTGAGCGGAAGACGGTCTAACGGTGTGCGGGACCGTAGCCCAGCTTCATGGAGACGGTTGCGAATGGTCCACGCCGATACCCCAGGAGCAACAGTGTCCCTAATTTGCTGGGAAGTGGCGGTGCGGTCCCCTACGGCACTGCGTAGGATCCTACGGTCTTGGCGTGCATCCGTGCGTCGCTGCGGTCCGGTCCCAGGTCGACGGGCACGTGCACCTTCCGCCGACCACTGGCGACAACATCGATGTACTGTGGAGACCTCACGCACCACGTGTTGAGCAATTCGGCGGTACGTCCACCCGGCCTTCCGCATGCCCACTACACGCCCTCGCTCAAAGTCCGTCAACTGCACATACGGTTCACGTCCACGCTGTCGCGGCATGCTACCAGTGTTAAAGACTGCGATGGAGCTCCGTGTGCCACGGCAAACTGGCTGACACTGACGGCGGCGGTGCACAAATGCTGCGCAGCTAGCGCCATTCGACGGCCAACACCGCGGTTCCTGGTGTGTCCGCTGTGCCGTGCGTGTGATCATTGCTTGTACAGCCCTCTCGCAGTGTCTGGAGCAAGTGTGGTGGGTCTGACACACCGGTGTCAATGTGTTCTTTTTTCCATTTCCAGGAGTGTATATATATGTGTGTGTGTGTGTGTGTGTGTGTAGCTGTCAGATTGACAGATTCGAACCCAGAATAATATTAATAGTATGAGACCCTGAGAACTTTATTTTCAAACCAGTATTATGAAAGAGAGTTACGCACCCAGTAGTGACCCGAGGGCACCATGGGAAGCAAACGTATTGCAAATTTAAGTAACGCAAAGTTAGCACAAACAAGCTTCAATTGAAGCATGTGCAGATCGAATCAGTAAAAAGAGCTAGCCTGATGCAGTCCAAGTCAACTTTAGCCTACAGAGAGTACACTGTAGTTACGTAGGACCTTGCAAGTAAAGTGAGACATAGTTTCAAGGAGTTATTGAACAATATGCCTGAATCCGCCTGGAATGCACAAATAAAATCTACTCGAACATAAATATAGATGATTTTAGGGCAAACTAATACCACATTTTAACATTTGTTACCATGTACGCAATTATCACACACCTTGGTAAAGAGCGAACAAAGAAGTTACGCATGTGCTGTTACAAAAAATTGCACAACGGACATTGTAACTGAAAAAACTTAAACGAAAGTGCAGTATTGTGTGGCAGAGACAGACAGTGACTGTTAAAACTGCAGCAATACGTCACGAGGTTGTTTTGAACAAGCAATAAGAAACTGTATCATCGCCGAGTGTGCATGTGGACAAGGAACTAACACCACACGAACAGTGAGCCGATAATAGACGATGGACCAAGCTAGTGTCAAACTATAACTTGTACTGTGCGCGTGTACAAAAAACAAAAAAACAAAAAAACAAAAAAATTCTTTGTGTGTCAAGGGACGCCAGGAAAGCGCATTGACTACAGAGATACATTTTGTTCTAAGGTAAAAACTTGCATGTGACTAATGACAAGTCATGACATGGTGAAAAAATATTGTGTGCCCATAAAACGCGTTACTGTGACAACGGAACATTGTGCAAACCAGACTAGTGAAGGCCTACTGAATAATAACTGCCAATAACTGTGTGCGTTCTTTCCTACAGCAGGAAAAATGCCCATAAGGATAGTACACTTGTTGCATGTTTGCTGGAGCACTGCAAGAAGATGTCACACGGGCGAGCTGATATACAACGCGCATCCAGCTACTTCAGCCATGCAGCGGCCGCAGCAGCCCGTAGCAGACCAGACAGCCACACGCCTCTCCGCGCCGTACGTAGCTGTCAACACCGGGGGCGGTGACCTACACGGAGCCGACGCGCCGCGCCGAGCGCCGCTCAACAATCACTCCGCACCGCTCTCCAACTACAGCATTATTGACATATTCCAAAATATTTACACAAACTGCATAACATGTCAATGAACTCGGTTTTTGACAAACATTGAACACTTATTATGTATACCCGTAAATTGACAAGAGAAAATGAACACTAACAAGGGTAGGAGATGGATTTGTAACACGTAGGTAGTGAGAACATTATAAAAGTTACGTTGTACTAAATGATTTCAAAAAACTAAGTGATATATTCTAGGACAAGTGACCTTACAGTATATCGCAAAAATGATAATTACGAGTTGTTAAACAGACACAACAAACTTTCGTTGAACTGTATGTGACTGTGATATTATGTAACCGTTGATGACAAACTGCTAAATCATTTCAAAAGAATGATTGTTAAAGAGACAAGATTAATCATGAACCAACTGGGATGGCTGGGCTCCGGCACATTTTTGCCCAGGTTTCCGGTCTGCCTTCGCCCAAATGGGTGAGCCATGAACATATATAACCGTGGGACTAATTAAAAAAGCCATTCTATATAAAAGAAAACAGAATTGTAAAGAACGTTACTGGCACCATTATGTCAAAGTATAGAAACTCTTTGCCAAATGCTGCCAAGGGGCAATGTAACGTTCCCTGACAGCACACACACTGTTAATAAAATGAAATGACATTTAATTGTACTATGTACGCCACTATGAAGCAATTCGTATGTACTGTAATTGTTTAACAAGAAATATTATTTAAATTTGTATAAAGGACATTTGTTATTATTGTAATATTTTCTATAATAATATTCTCGATGTATTTATGTTTGTAATATTTCTATAATCATAATGTAATTACGAAATATGTTAATATCTGCGATAAAAAAAATGTAAACTACAGCCACAGAGGAAAATAATGTTGTAAGATTACAAAGAGACATTAACAATCAGCAATAGTATAAATAGGAATGCATAATGTGCATTCTTTGTCGTCTTCCTCGAGAGCTGAAAGAGAGAGGAACCTGTGACGTAGCATTTTATGAATGAGTAGACTTCTTTTGTCTGTATCTATCTTTAGCCGCCATTAGAGGAGAAATTATAAAGGTGTGTAATTTTAATTATTGTTATGGTCTAACTATATTATAATTCATCAAAACTGTCTATTACTAATGTAAATTAGCTTGCCTATGTCATCTATAATATTTCTTTAAAGAATTTTCAGCATTATTAGCGA
The DNA here is from genome assembly GCF_021461395.2 of Schistocerca americana. Taxonomy (NCBI): domain Eukaryota; kingdom Metazoa; phylum Arthropoda; class Insecta; order Orthoptera; family Acrididae; genus Schistocerca; species Schistocerca americana. Next base: position 271,812,626 of record NC_060120.1, on the reverse strand, counting down.
TTATCGTTGGTGTTGCTGGGCTGTGCCGCGACCGAACGATTTGCAGCGCCGGCACATTTAAAAAATTGTTCCGCTAAGAAATTAACCAAACCCGTAAATCGGGAGCAGATAAAATTAGCAGTGAATTGCGAAATATTTTTCTTTTACAGCGATCCTGAGGCTGACGGAATTTATTACTGATTTTACATTTGTGCATTCATAGGCGAATAATTAACGTTGAAGTGGTTAATCTGTTGGTTCTTTCAATTTCTAAAGCAAGTAACTTAAACGTATAGTGAAGTGTGTTTTGTCAATGATAATTAAACGTTCAGGTCGGCTTGGCAATATTTAAACATTTTCTGCTAACAGAAACAGTCTTGTGTTCCATAGCTAACGCCGGGAAAGAATTTAGTAAATATTAAAAAAAAAACCACTGCATTTAGAAAATGTGTGCCAAGGCCGAAATACGTAAAAAATTTAATTTATACAATTTTCAACTAAATGTTCTTAATCAGTTAGTATGAATTTATCAGCATGAGGGGGTTGCTAAGGTTCACGTAATTTTAAATGTGTTTAATTCTGTCTAAATGAAATTTTATTACGACACGTAAATAAGGGGTTCTACAACAAAGTTCGTACTGAAAGAGCAAATAACAAAAATATTTAAAGCAACATTTCTTATCCACATTCCCAAATCCATTCATTCATTTTATTTTATTTTTTTACATTATATATACACTCCTGGAAATTGAAATAAGAACACCGTGAATTCATTGTCCCAGGAAGGGGAAACTTTATTGACACATTCCTGGGGTCAGATACATCACATGATCACACTGACAGAACAACAGGCACATAGACACAGGCAACAGAGCATGCACAATGTCGGTACTAGTACAGTGTATATCCACCTTTCGCAGCAATGCAGGCTGCTATTCTCCCATGGAGACGATCGTAGAGATGCTGGATGTAGTCCTGTGAAACGGCTTGCCATGCCATTTCCACCTGGCGCCTCAGTTGGACCAGCGTTCGTGCTGGACGTGCAGACCGCGTGAGACGACGCTTCATCCAGTCCCAAACATGCTCAATGGGGGTCAGATCCGGAGATCTTGCTGGCCAGGGTAGTTGACTTACACCTTCTAGAGCACGTTGGGTGGCACGGGATACATGCGGACGTGCATTGTCCTGTTGGAACAGCAAGTTCCCTTGCCGGTCTAGGAATGGTAGAACGATGGGTTCGATGACGGATTGGATGTACCGTGCACTACTCAGTGTCCCCTCGACGATCACCAGTGGTGTACGGCCAGTGTAGGAGATCGCTCCCCACACCATGATGCCGGGTGTTGGCCCTGTGTGCCTCGGTCGTATGCAGTCCTGATTGTGGCGCTCACCTGCACGGCGCCAAACACGCATACGACCATCATTGGCACTAAGGCAGAAGCGACTCTCATCGCTGAAGACGACACGTCTCCATTCGTCTCTCCATTCACACCTGTCGCGACACCACTGGAGGCGGGATGCACGATGTTGGGGCGTGAGCGGAAGACGGCCTAACGGTGTGCGGGACCGTAGCCCAGCTTCATGGAGACGGTTGCGAATGGTCCTCGCCGTACCCCAGGAGCAACAGCGTCCCTAATTTGCTGGGAAGTGGCGGTGCGGTCCCCTACGGCACTGCGTAGGATCCTGCGGTCTTGGCGTGCATCCGTGCGTCGCTGCGGTCCGGTCCCAGATCGACGGGCACGTGCACCTTCCGCCGACCACTGGCGACAACATCGATGTACTGTGGAGACCTCACGCCCCACGTGTTGAGCAATTCGGCGGTACGTCCACCCGGCCTCCCGCATGCCCACTATACGCCCTCGCTCAAAGTCTGTCAACTGCACATGCGGTTCACGTCCACGCTGTCGCGGCATGCTACCAGTGTTAAAGACTGCGATGGAGCTCCGTATGCCACGGCAAACTGGCTGACACTGACGGCGGCGGTGCACAAATGCTGCGCAGCTAGCGCCATTCGACGGCCAACATCGCGGTTCCTGGTGTGTCCGCTGTGCCGTGCGTGTGATCATTGCTTGTACAGCCCTCTCGCAGTGTCCGGAGCAAGTATGGTGGGTCTGACACACCGGTGTCAATGTGTTCTTTTTTCCATTTCCAGGAGTATATATATATATATATATATATATATATATATATATATATATATTTCATTTCATCATAAACTGTAGATTAAAATTGAATAAACTGCAAAAAGGTGAGAACTTAAGGAGATGAGACGTGGATAAACTGAAAGAATCAGAGGTTTTAGAGAGTTTCAGAGAGAGCATTAGGGAACGACTGACACGAATGGGCGAAAAAAATACAGTAGAAAAAGAACGGGTTGTTATGAGAGATGAAATATTGAAGGCAGTAGAGGGTCAAGTAGGTAAAAAGACGAGGTATAGTAGAAATCCTTGGGTAACTGAAGAGATACTGAATTTAATTGATGAAAGGAGAAAATATAAAAACGCAGTAAATGAGCCAGTCGATAAGGAATACAATTGTCTCAAAAATGAGATCGACAGGTAGTGCAAAATGGCTAAGCAGGAACAGTTAAAAGGAGAAATGTAAGGATTCAAAGCCGTATATCACTAGGGGTATGAATATAAAGAGCTCAGATGGAAAACCAGTTCTAAGCAAAGAAGGGAAAGCAGAAAGCTGGAAGGAGTATATGCGGGGTCTATAAAAGGGTACGTACTTGAGGGCAATATTATGCAAATGGAAGAGGACGTATCTGAAGATGAAATGGGAGATATGATACTGCTCGAAGAATTTGACACAACACTGAAAGACCTAAGTTGAAGCAAGGCTCCGGGAATAGACAACATACCATTAGAACTACTGATAGCCTTGGGAGACCCAGCCATGTCAAAACTCTTCCATATGGTGAGAAAGATGTATGAGACAAGCGAAATACCTACAGACTTCAAGAAGGATGTAGTAAATATAATCCCAAAGAAAGCAGGTGTTTCCAGGTGTGCAATTTACGCAACTATCAGTTTAATAAGTCAAGGCTACAAAACACTAACACAAATATTTTACAGACGAATGGAAAAAGTGGTAGAAGCCGTCCTCGGGGAAGACCAGTTTGGATTCTGTAGAGATGCTAGAACACGAGAAGCAATACTGACCCAAAGACTTATCTTAGAGGACAGATTAAGGAAAGGTAAACCTGGGTTTCTAGCATTTATAGACCTATAGAAAGCTTTTGACAATGTTAACTGGAATACTTTCTTTGAAATTATGAAAGTGGAAGGGGTGAAAAACAGGGAGCGAAAGGATATTTGAAATTTGTACAGAAACCAGATGACAGCTATAAAAGTAGATGGGCACGAAAGTGAAGCAGTGGTTGGGAAGGGAGTGAGACAGGGTTGTAGCCTTTCCTCAATGTTATTCAGTCTGTATACTCAGCAAGCAGTAAAGGAAACAAAAGAAAAATTTGGAGCAGGAATTAAAATCCATGGTGAAGAAATAAAAACTTTGAGGTTTCCCCATGACATTGTAATTCTGTCAGAGACAGCAAAGAACCTGGAAGAGCAGCTGAACAGAATGGACGGCGTCTTGAAAGGAGGATATAAGATGAACATCAACAAAAGCAGAACGAGGGCAATGGGATGTAGTCAAATTAAATCAGGTGATGCAGGGGAATTAGATTAGGAAACGAGACACTTACAGAAGTAGATACGTTTTGCCATTTGGGCCGCAAAATAACTGATGATGACCGAAGTACAGAGGACATAAAATATAGACTGGCAATTGAAAGGAAAGCGTTTCTGAAGAAGAGAAATTTATTAACATCGAGTATAGATTTAAGTCTCAGGAGGTCTTTTCTGAAAGTATTTGTGTGGAATGTAGCCATGTATGGAAGTGAAACATGGACGACAAATAGTTTAAATAAGAAGACAATAGAAGCTTTCGAAAAGTGGTACCATAGAAGAATGTTGAAGATTAGATAGGTAGATCACGTAACTAATGAGGAGGTACTGAATAACATTCGGGGGACCAGGAATTTGTGGCACGACTTGCCTAGAAGAGAGGATCGGTTAGTAGGACACGGTCTGAGGAATCAAGGGATCACCAGTTTAGCATTGGGGGAAGCGTGTAGGGTTAAAAACGTAGAGGGAGACCTAGGAATCAATACACTAAGCAGATTCAGAAAGATGTGGGTTGCAGTAGTTACTCGGGGATGCAGAGGCTTGCACAGGGTAGAGTAGCGTGTAGAGCTGCATCAAACCAATCTCTGGACAGAAGACCACAACAACAACAATACCGAATTGCCATTTGCGCTTGGGAGTCATGATTTCTCACCTACTCCTTTTCCGTTCTTCCGCCTTTCTCTATTTCAGAAAAAGTATTTAACGTCGTACTGAGTTGACTAACCGGCTCGTTCCCTATCAGTGTTAATGTGAAGAAATATAGAAAAATTATTCTACACCCACAAGGTAACGGTACAATTCGACATGTCAAAACCCACCCCGAAATTTTTATGGAGGAAGAATACACCAAAAGAAACAAAATGCAAAATCTTACTTCATAAGACACTCAGAAAGTATTAAAAAAAAATATCTCGCCAGGCGGCTGGAGAAATGTAGCAGACAATACATTGCAATTTGGTGGACATATATATCCTTGGTTGGCAGCGCACCGGTAAATGGGTAACACGACACAAAGTGATCGTAAATTGCAAAGGAAATTTCAGTTCCCTTTAATAGTTTCTATGGGACCATTTTTCACAGTTACTATTCTCTTGAATTTGAAACTCATTTAATGTCTTTAATAATTAACAATGGTAGGTAATAGCATTCGTCTTTGCTTAGGTGCAAAGTTTCAGTAATGTGGGCCGGCCGCTGTGGCCGAGCGGTTCTAGGCACTTCAGTCCGGAACCGCCCTGCTACTACGGTCGCAGGTTCGAATCCTGCCTCGGGCATTGATGTGTGTCATGTCCTTAGGTTGGTTAGGTTTAAGTAGTTCTAAGTCTGCGAAACTGATGACCTCAGATCTTAAGTCCCATAGTGCTTAAATCCATTTGAGCCAGTAATGTGGAATCCAATGAATGTTTTCCACCATGCACAGATGAAATACGAAGAATATGGTGTGCAGTCGAAATCACAAACTTCTTCTGAAGACTTATGTGTATGCTATTTATTAGCTACCGTATTTTACGGACTTTTAAAACACACTTTTTTCTTCAAAAAACTGCCTCAATAATTCAGGTTCGCCTTATACTCGAAATTAATATAAAAATGTCCAGTGTTTGGTTTAAAATTCCAGCCAGTCTTAAAAATGGCCATATACTCGTATTCGATGCCGCGGGTAACCTATTTCTATATGGCAACATTGGATTCAACCGGCAACAGCAGTGCGCCGGTGCTACGAACGTGTGTTGCGGGGATTCGCACGCCTGCTAACACTGTCTCCCTCCTTCTCCACCATCATAAACCAGAACACTGGCTTGCCTATGATGGCGTCATTAATGTGTGCGGTGCTAGAGAACTCGAATTGAAAAGGATTCGAGTTATTGGTAACAATTTTGTTAGCAGCTAGTTTCGTAATGGAAAAGAACGAAAGGTATTAATATGATGCGGGCTACAAATTGAAAGTAATAGCATATGCAGAAGAACGTGGTAACAGAGTAAGACTAAATCTGCAAATAGAGTAGTGAATGTAAACTAGTCAAAACTAGATTATGACGATTTCCAGGGATATTAAAGGTCAGTTCGACTAATACTTTTTTTTAGTCTGGCTTTGCAGTCTAATAACAAAAATAGTAAAATTATTATTTTTTAAAAATTGCTTAAAAATTAAGGTGCGTCTCATAGTCTGCAGCGTCTTATAGACCGTACGTAAAGGTAATTTCTTATGCATTTATTCGCATGATGTGGACATTTCTTTAGGAATTGTGGAAACATTAGAAGAAACAGGAAATAACTCTGAACATTCCATGAATTGTTGTTTGATGATTGTTCTGATAATTAAAGTCCAAGCCCAAAGAAAGCATGTGCAATAATAATTATCAGTGACAAAGGAAAGATTGTAACTTTTTGACTAAACAACGGGGGGAGGAAATGCTCCAAATTAAGCTGTGTGCAAAGCCGGTTTCGTTCCGGAAAATGATAACATGAATTGTATAAATGAAGGAAAGATTTACGCAAAGTGTGAAATATGCGCCAAAATGAAAATTTCACAAGTGTGAAAGAAAAACTATTCGAAATATTTAGAACTGTTCGAGAGAGTCAGTGCACCGTTACCACGGGAGATCTGCGAGACTGGGCGCCCTGAGTTACAAGTGAGATGATCATTACTGATTTATGGGCTTCTTCTACCGACTTAAATAGATTCAGGAAACTATATGGAAAGAGAAGTCGCAAAATTACAAAGTTTACCTGTAGTAAACATCTTAAGGAGATATCATTAATAGGTAATGCTGTAGAGAAGTTCATAGCTGACGTGAATCCGAAGCTTCCTGTTTGCCCCTAAAAGGCTTTGTATACAGCCAGTCAGTCAGGTTTCGTTCAAGAACTGCGTCCAAACCTCACTTTATCGTTTGTAGCGAAAAAAAAACGGATTCGCTTACGCAGTCAACGAATGCTGCTACAAACTCTCATAAAACAAAGCTAGTGATTAGAATCAGCGGATAACTGTTTCCGCAGCTTTATATCTGTCTTCAATACCAAGACAAATTTGAACAAAAATTTAAAAAAAAAACTGTTTACTTGTAAAAAATCTTCTAATCTACGTAGCAAAATTTGGAAAAATGGGAGAGAATAATGTTCATTGTTACACCCGAAACGTCTTTCTCCCATTAGCAGAAAATAATTCATTGTGTTTGTTGGAATGCTGGCCTGTAGATAACGATACCTCTGTCTTTAGGAGGACCACTGAAGGACTATTAATAGAATTTGGATTCCACCCTGAACTAATAGTGCGATTCAACCTTTCGATAAACAGATTTTTCAGCAGTATAAAGCACTTTTAAGAAAACTGATGGACTGTATAATTTCCGATAGATCTGTGTGCTCTCAGGTTTATCAGCGGAACAGAAACGTTAACCTTCAGTCATTATTGCATTCTCAGTTTGCATCTACACAGTTTATGAATTAGATCAAGTATTCCTGGTACGCAGCACAGTATGTCTCCGCCATATCCTTTCTTTCAGGAGTGCTAGTTCTGCAAGGTTCGCAGGAGAGCTTCTGTGAAGTTTGGAAGGTAGGAGACGAGGTACTGGCAGAAGTAAAGCTGTGAGTACCGGCCGTGAGTCGTGCTTCGGTAGCTCAGTTGGTAGAGCACTTGCCCGCGAAAGGCAAAGGTCCCGAGTTCGAGTCTCGGTCGGGCACACAGTTTTAATCTGCCAGGAAGTTTCATATCAGCGCACACTCCGCTGCAGAGTGAAAATCTCATTCTCAAAAGTTTTTGTTAGTTATCATACATGCTCAGTGTTATGGTCTCCTGAAGTAAAGTTGTTCCTTGATGTGCTTAAAATCTAATTCTTTTCGACACACTTAGATATGACTTCAGACACTACCTTGTGCATCACAGAAAGTAAGCTGCTGCGTTTATCGTAATGTCTTGTTTGTCATATTTGTTGTAAAGAAGAGTAGTTACACCATTTTGAGGATGTTGGGGACTTTGAGAGTTTGCAGGTCACTCTCATTTTTGATATGGTGACATGCTACTTAATGTTCATAGGGAAGGCGATCTTTATTACAAGGTTGCTACATCTGATACTATCTAACTTCATTCAAAGGATGTAACGGTTGACAGTAAACGCTCCTGCTTGTGTGCTTGTGAAGGCATTGCGGTAGACCACCTGTGTTCGAAGGAAGAGGGTGCTGACCTAATAGACAGCAGTAAAACCATTCTGTGGCTGAGAGCCGAGTGAGCTTTTCGTGCGGAACCTGGGTGAAAACGTCTGCTGACAGCCAAGTCCCCCGGTCTTATTGGGCAGAAACATGGGTGGCGCCAGTCGGTCGGCGGCCGTTTCCTGGTAGGTTGACTAGGGCCAAGGAGTCACTGCAGCTTCGACTGGCGCATTGTATGACCTGATGGCTGACAATAAAGCAGAGTATGGGCCCTTGTTAGGTAGAAAGCAGATGAGATGGCTGAGAGTTTCTGTGAATTCCGCGAGACAGGGCAGTTGCGCCCAGGTGTCCAGACTCATCTACAAAACATATTTGTGAAGGCCCGAGGCTTTTAGCAAGTATATGGCTGTTCTTTAGAAAGTTCGAAATGGATGCAATAGGGGAGATAACGATATCTTTTCATGGAGGGCTGTGGTTCCATCCAAGTCATGTTTTTAGCAAAGACACAGTGTAAACTTGTTGGAAAGAGGGTGCGAAGCTGAATCTTTTTTCCTTTTCTACCAATTGATTTTTAAAGTCACTGGTTGGTCAAATCTGTGTATACAGAGCAAGGTGGCGGTCTTCCCAGCTTCGAATGCCGAGCTCATGGCTTGTGCTAAAGTGGGTGTAGCCTAAGCATGCAAATGTGCTATGCTGCCGAGCTCTGGAGGAAAGTTGTAGAGGAAGAGAAGAGCACTCTTGTATTGGCGCTTCGCTACTAAAGAACAGCAATTCTTTACCTAGACGGTGAGACTTGTGTCCTCTGCTTGTGTGCCACTTAGAGCCTGTGTCAGTCATCATCTGAACCATCAGAGGTACTGCTTCATGCAGCATGCACCCAACAAGTTAGCAAAAGACACAACAAATGCGTGGGAAAGAGACTGCGAAGCTGAATCTTTTTTCCTGTTTCTCACAATTAACTTTAAATTCTCTGATTGGTGAAATCGGTGTTTGCAGAGCAAAGGATGCTCTCCCAGCTATGAATGCCAGAGTCTAGCTCATGATTGATTTGTGCAAAAGTGGGGGGAGTCTAAAATGTAAATGTGCTTTTGGTACTGACCTGAGGAGGAAGCGAGCAGAAAGGAAGTCGCTCTCTCTTGTACTGGCGCTTCTCTAGTAAAGAACTGCAAGTCTCTACCTAAACGATGAGACTTGTGTCCTTTGCTACTGTGCCAGTCACCAACTGAACCGTCACAGGTACTTCCTCTATTATCACGCACACGGGTGATGGGCGGGTGAACTTAATTGTCTTGAGTCGGCCGTCTAAACGTTTGACAAATTCCGTCAGGCACAGTCGTGGCACGAAGTCAAATTGGTTTGGAAGACCAGAAAATGGTTCTACCTGCACACTGGAATCCACTGGGGTTTCAGAGGGCCTAGGAAAGTACCTGACTTCCGAATTAACCAAACGCGAGACCGCGTACTTACATTTTTCGGTAATGCGCCGTTAATAACAGATTGCCACTGTCCACGACTTCAGTCGCCGTACGCATCGTGCTGTGCTGCCCTGACCAGCAGGAGGGTAAAGTATTCGCTGCTGCGGCGTAGGGCTCTAATATACTGGGTGATCAAAAAGTCGGTATAAATTTGAAAACTGAATAAATCACTGAATAATGTAGATAGAGAAGTACAAATTGACACACATGCTTGGAATGGCACGGGGTTTTATTAGAACCAAAAAATACAAAAGTTCAAAAAATGTCCGACAGATGGCGCTTCATCAGATCAGAATAGCAATAATTAGGATAACAAAGTAAGACAAAGCAAAGATGACGTTCTTTACAGGAAATGCTCAATATGTCCACCATCATTCCTCAGCAATAGCTGTAGGCAAGGAATAATGTTGTGAACAGCACTGTAAAGCATGTCCGGAGTTATGGCGAGGCATTGGCGTCGGATGTTGTCTTTCAGCATCCTTAGAGTTGTCGGTCGATCACAATACACTTGCGACTTCAGGTAACCCCAAAGCCAATAATCGCACGGACTGAGGTCTGGGGACCTGGGAGGCCAAGCATGACGAAAGTGGCTGAGCACACGGTCATCACCAAACGACGCGCATCTGTCGGACATTTTGTGAACTTTGTTTTCTTTGGTTCTAATAAAACCCCATGTCATTTCCAGCATGTGTGTCAATTTTTACCCCTCTATCTATATTATTCCGTGGTTTATTAAGTTTTCAGGTTTATACGGACTTTTTGTTCACCCGGTACGTTTCTCAGCACCCTATATTTTTCTTTTTTGAATAGTGGAGTACAGATGCTTGGTGGTAGCGCAGTTTTGTGCCATAACCTGCATTCACGTTTATGAAGTCTGATAAGGCGATTAGTGTTCTGGTTAGTGTCGTGTGTCGATCCCCAGGTGATCACTTTGTACACCATAGACCGCATGTTAGTGATAGCGTTTCTTAAATAAAAAAGATTTGTGTAATGTTTCTTTCGTAATTTTTGTTGTCTTGTAATGTTAAGAATGAATAAATCGTGTCATTTAGATCACAACTTCTCCCCGAGTTCTGATTAACAGCTCCTTACCATTTTATTATTACAGTCTAGATTAGAAACAGGAGTAGAAGCTTCTCATTTGGCATGCCCTGCCAGGATCTCTTGCTTTATTAACGATAGTCTTTCATTTGGCGAACCGTTGTCAGGATCTTGGTCCTTGGCACTTCTGTGATGCTGTCAGTTTGCGTACTTGCCGAACAAGTGCGCATTATTAAGAAAAATATGGTTCATTAGTATGCTGTAGATATTTAATGCTCTGATTGTGTTGTTTATGCGTTTATTTGTTTTACTTATAGTGCATTTGTGTTAGCGACTTCTGTGTCATTTGTCGACCGATTTCCCGTCGTTCCTAACGGCGTTGTCGTACTATTTTTGTGGTGTTTACTATTGTACTTGCTTTGTATTTGGTAGTTCTTGATTTTGAATCTCGTGTACTACTGTCATTGCATTATACTGCGTATATCTTGTGAGTTAGATAATAGGTTGTCCACGTGTTGCACGGATAATTAAAGTTGTTGTTGATAGAGAATTTGAATGATAACGAGAAGTAGGGCTAGGCAAATAGAATAGGAGCGTAAAAATAAAGCATACGTCATGGAGGAAGAGCGCAATGAAACTATTGGGGCTCCGTTTGGACATAGGGAAGCGTTGCTGTTGAACAGTGTTAGCAACGAGGTCGCACAACAAAGGAATCAGGGAGACGAAAGCGAGATGGCTTTTCTTGAGGGGACAGGCAGTGTCAAATGGCGTGTGATAGAGGATGTGGGCGTACCACAACATAACGAGGCAGATGTGCTTATAAAAAATCGGGACAGAGAAGGCAAGACGATATCAGAACGCAATGATGCGTAAACTACAAAGCAGAAATCATGTATGAGTTCGGTCGATCACGATACTGAAGAAAACGAAGAGGACTTCGATATAGTGGAATTTTTAATGGGAATGGAGAAGAAACTTGATAGTCTAAAGGGAATGGAGGAGAAAATTAATGAGACGAGGACGGACATAAAAAATATGAGGTGCTCAGGTAAATCAAATGCGAAAGGAACACAAGTTATGGGCAAATAATCTTCAGGAAAACCTACTGACAGTAAACACCAAAGCAATGAAAGGTTTAAAGATTGTACATGATGCTAAGAAGACGGCAGAGAGCGCCAAGACAGTAGCAAGTGTCGCTAGACGAATAGCAGCTGAAGCATCGAAAACGAGTAAACTCATAGGATTGCAAGGACGAGAGGCGGTGACCAATTTGAGCAAGATAGTCGAATGCGTGGAAAAGCGGCAAAATGACGACTCAGCGCCCATGGACAAATTAGAATGTGAGCTACGCAAATTAGGAACAGGTTTGGAGGTAACAACTGCAACTGCAGTAAGCGAGACTGAAGAGGTCACGACTCTCCTTTCGTTCAAATTGCAACAGGAAGCGATCAACGCGCGCGTGGAAAAGAAATTGGAGGAGGCGTTAAGGAAAGAAATTCTAATGTGGCCAAATGCGTACGCAACAGAACCGGAAACAAACTCAGTTAGGACGGATAACTGTATACCGGTAGCGCCAAACAGAAGATGTGCTGAGATGAACGTCGCGTTTTCTCGAAGCCGAGGAGGGAGCACAAATGAGGAGACGTCGAACGAGAACCTCCGAAGGTAAGATATTTTCCGAAGGACGGAAGTTGTCGATGAAACGCCATTTGATTTTAAGCAATTCTTACAAGTCCGAAAATTCGAAATTTTCGGAGGTGAGGGTAAGTTTACTCACCGACGCACTTGGATATCACAATTTGACCTTTGTGTACCTCCCAATTGGCCTTTAAAATACAAGCTGGACTTTATTTTCGGACACTTGCAAGGGTCAGTTGCGGAGAAAATGCGTGGAATATCAGCAACGTGTAAAAGTTACCAGTGGTGCAGTCAAGGTTGTCCGACATAGCGACAGCAGGGCACCTGGCCAACATGGCCTCATCGGACTGTATGAGTGGAGGCAGGTGTTGACGAGTCACAAGCTGTCAACGACGTCCTGACGGCGCGTGACTACTTTCGCTGCTGCTTCCGGCTTCCAAGGCCCTGTAGGAGCTATCGTTGAATGAAAGGGCATGTGTGGCCAAAGGGGTGGAACTGCAGAGTGCTGAATGGAGGAGCTTATGTCTCTGGGGACACGGGACAACGCAGATGGCGATGGCAGGTGGTGATTCATGTCAAACCTGTGTCCATATGCCGCCTGGCTCATCCCATGAATGTTTTCAATAACAGCAACACATTGTCGACTACCACGTCTTCCAAGACGGTCAGCAATCGAGATGCCTTAGATTGCTGCCCATTTATTATTATTTGTTTTGTGTAAAGATTCACATGTTTTATGTCACTTATATGTTGTTTTGTTGTGTTGCCACTTCTGTGTTTGCACTAAAGGAACAGGCAGAAACATGTTAAAGAAATAAGCTGAAGAAATGACACATGACACATGCCATTCTTTTATATTGGGTAAATGTGGGAACGTTTGTGTTCTGTCAAGCAATGAATGCAGCGATGTGTGATGTTGTAGTCTTCAGCCCCGAGACTGGTTTGATGCAGCTCTCCATGCTACTCTATCCTGTGCAAGCTTCTTCATGTCCCAGTACGTACTGCAGCCTGCATCCTTCTGAATCTGCTTAGTGTATTCATCTCTTGGTCTCCCTCTACGATTTTTACCCTCCACCCTGCCCTCCAATACTAAATTGGTGATCCCTTGATGCCTCAGAACATGTCCTACCAACCGATCCCTTCTTCTAGTCAAGTTGTGCCACAAACTCCTCTTCTCCCCAATTCTATTCAGTACCTCCTCATTAGTTGTATGATCTATCCATCTAATCTTCAGCATTCTTCTGTAGCACCACATTTCGAAAGCTTCTATTCTCTTCTTATCCAAACTATTTATCGTCCATGTTTCACTTCCATACATGGGTACACTCCATACACATACTTTCAGAAACGACTTCCTGACATTTAAATCTATACTCGATGTTAACAAATTTTTCTTCTTCAGAAACGCTTTCCTTGCCATTGCCAGTCTACATTTTATATCTTCTCTACTTCGACCATCATCAGTTATTTTGCTCCCCAAATAGCAAAACTCCTTTACTACTTTAAGTGTCTCATTTCCTAATCTAATTCCCTCAGCATCACCCGACTTAATTCAACTACATTCCATTATCCTCGTTTTGCTTTTGTTGATGTTCATCTTGTGTCCTCCTTTCAAGACACTGTCCATTCCGTTCAACTGCTCTTCCAAGTGCTATGCTGTCTCTGACAGAATTACAATGTCCTCGGCGAACCGTAAAGTTTTTATTTCTTCTCCATGGATTTTAATATCTACTCCGAATTTTTCTTTTGTTTCCGTTACTGCTTGCTCAATATACAGATTGAACAACAGCGGGGAGAGGCTACAACCCTATCTCACTCCCTTCCCAACCACTGCTTCCCTTTCATGTCCCTTGACTCTTATAACTGACTTCTGGTTTCTGCATAAATTGTAAATAGCCTTTCGCTACCTGTATTTTACCCCTGCCACCTTCAGAATTTGACAGAAAGTATTCCAGTCAACATTGTCAAAAGCTTTCTCTAAATCTACAAATGCTGGAAATGTAGGTTTGCCTTTCCTTAATCTATCTTCTAAGATAAGTCGTAAGGTCAGTATTGCCTCACGTGTTCCAATATTTCTACGGAATCCAAACTGATCTTCCCCGATGTCGTCTTCTACCAGTTTTTCCATTCGTCTGTAAAGAATTCACGTTACTATTCTCAGCTGTGACTTATTAAACTGATAGTTCGATAATTTTCACATCTGTCAACACCTGCTTTCTTTTGGATTGGAATTATTATATTCTTCTTGAAGTCTGAAGGTATTTCGCCTGTGTCATACGTCTTGCTCACCAGATGCTAGAGTTTTGTCAGGACTGGCTCTCCTAAGTCTGTCAGTAGTTCTAATGGAATGTTGTCTACTCCCGGGGCCTTGTTTCGACTCAGGTCTTTCAGTGCTCTATCAAACTCTTCACGCAGTATGATATCTCCCATTTCATCTTCATCTACATCCTCTTCCATTTCTAAAACATTGCCCTCAACTACATCGCCCTTGTATAGACACTCTATATACTCCTTCCACCTTTCTGCTTTCCCTTCTCTCCCATTTCATCTTCATCTACATCCTCTTTCATTTCTAAAACATTGCCCTCAACTACATCGCCCTTGTATAGACACTCTATATACTCCTTCCACCTTTCTGCTTTCCCTTCTTTTCACTTATAACACAGTATATATGTACTCTGCAGAAAGATCAACTTTATACATTATTGAACTATACATGAGAGAACACAGGGAGCTAGGGGAGGGGGGGGGGGGGGGGGAGGAGTGACACGGAAAGGGTGTGCGGTGGCAGTATGGGTGGAATCAAGGATCGTGCTATGAGATCGCTCATCTCAAGAACAAATAAATGTGTCCAAGAGATTCACATGGTAACGTGCTGTAATAATGCATAAAGGTGATTATTCAAATTATGTACGTAGCAGCATTCTCGTCATTGGCGTAGTACAGACCTAACACTCCCTGTAGTATGAGAACGGTTCTGAACAGTATTACCAGGTGCTTACTGCTTAACAGCTCTTTATACTTGAAGATTAGCGTCAATTGTGTCTTTCACGTCAAGATGTATCATCTTGGATAGCACTTGATAAAGACACGCTCATACATCGTAGTAATAATCATAAGAGAGGCAAGTCATGTTACAGTTTCTGTACAGTCACTACTTTTATGTTCACATCGCTGAATAGATTCAGTGAATTTATAACAGTTTAAACATTCTTAATTTCAGGCAAGAAAATTCACTGCTTTGTATTGACACTCACCTCTTCCGCCGAAATCGAGGCGCAACTCACCTATTTAAACAGTTGTAATATTTTATTTGTAAATGATTTGTGTAAGTGTAACTGCGAGGGTGTATGGGTAATTAAGTTATCTGCTGTCTGCTGGGGCAGCAATGAGATAAAGTCACATACTAATTCAACGTAGGGATTTGTTCAGATCTGACTCGTTTTGACGAAACATCATCAGGTGTGGAGAAACTACCTCTAGTGTTGGTCGTAAACAGACATTTAGTACTCCGTCAGCCACCCCTTCATATCCGTATTGACGGAAGGAACATTATCAACCCATACTACAGTAGTGTTCAAGATGGCTCTGAGCACCATGGGACTCAACATCTGAGGTCATCAGTCCCCTAGAACTTAGAACTACTTAAACCTAACTAACCTAAGGACATCATACACATCCATGCCCGAGGCAGGATTCGAACCTGCGACCGTAGCGGTGATGCGGTTCCAAACTGTAGTGCCTAGAACCGCACGGCCACACTGGCCGGCTACAGTACTGTAACAAGGTGTTTAACACGGCAAGCGAATTATAGTCCTTTTATTATATGCAGCAGAAGTGCGTCTGTTTTAACCGCCTGTTGATGATTTTACTGCACTTGAGGCTCTCGGCAGATGATGTTGTGGTGTTAGTTTGAAGACTGGTTTGATGTAGCTCACCACGATATTCAGCGCTGCCTCTCCAATTCTGGATGACTACTCCGACCTGCATCTGCCTTAATCTGCTTACTGTATGAAAGCTTTGATCTGATCCTACAATTTTTACGCTGGAAACTTCCCTCCGTTGCTAAATACGACTATAATTTGATGACGCAGCATCTATGTTAGCAACAAATCCCTTATTTTAGTCAAATCGTGCAATAAATGTTTATTTCTTCCTGATTCTATTGAGTACAGCTTTATTACTTACTGGAGTCCCCAATACAATCTTCACCATTCTTCCGTAGCACGACATTCCAAAAGCATCTATTCTCTTCATGCATCAACCGCTCATCCTTCACGTTTATCTTAATGCTACACTCCAAAAACCTCCAGAAAACATCATTTAACACCTTAATTTATAGTCAGTGTTAAGATTTTTCTTTTTTTTTTTGTAAATATGTTTTGCTACCACAAGACAGCATTTTACATCCTTATTATTTCGGCCATAGTCCCTATACAGCAAAATTCATATACTAATTTTAGTGTCTTATTACCAAATGTAATTCCGTGATGAAGATTGACTGCAATCACATATACTTTCAAGTAAAAGCTGTCGAAATTTAGCAAGACTGCCATAGTGACAACAGCACATTATATATTAACTCGGCAACTTACCATACGCTGAGATGGAGCATACTGACGTAAATGAGAATGTAGAAACCGTTGACGGTGAAGCGATTTTCGCTCGACCGTGCAGACGACGCCGGGAATACAATGAAAGTTAAAGGTCCTTCAGCGCAGCCATCTAGCGGACGAGAACCAAGTATGAGACCATAAAGCGGGCCATAAATTCTGTCTGGATCCCGGACGAGTATTGGCGCTTTACGACCTCGGCACGTGTCTGAGGAATTCACCAGGACCTGTTCCCTGCGGGAACGAGAACACGTCGTACCTCGTCTGCAGGCATCGAATAGCTCACTGAAGCAATTGCGTGGCTTGCATTTTGTATTTTACTCCTATGTAATATAATGTATCCACGAATATCAGTCGACGGGAGAGGTATGCGGCCACAATATTTGAATTAGCAATTTTAACAGGACCTATGGTTTTGATTAACTGTCATTTCAGCAGCTCCATCGTTCCTCAGATTACATATTCCATGCTTATGCTACTTCATATACATCAAATTTCGTCGCTAATTTTGCTCACTTCTTCACACTACTTTGTTGACACTAACAGACTACCAGTAGTGGATGTTTCAGTACTAACGACTGCTTTGCAATTTTAACATTCCAACTCTCTCAGTTGGCAGTAAGTACGTTTTATTAATTTATTAACGACTCCTCCAATAGTTGCTACCCAACACTGACGGATAACATGAAATGCGAACATCCGCAGAGTAGAGAGTTTTGAAAGTCGTTTCCGGAAACAGTTTCAAACAAAAATATACTCCCTCACCGTAAAGTATAATACGCTAGCACAACTTATTCCTGTTCTCATATGGTTACCTATGAAATTTTTCCATGGTACCTACTGTTCATAAAACTCGCCGAATTCTACGAGCGGCACTGATCTAATATCTATCCTATATGTGACTAATAGCTATAATTGTAACATACTAAAGTTGACAAGAGAGAAACGATAGAAGTAGCATTACTGAATAACTATTGTTGTGACGTACACTACAGCGTCGTCATTTGACTGTTTTTTCGAACTTGATAATTTTCAACGTTCTTTTTTCGTTTTTTCTTCCTTTTCACGTTTCATGATAATCGATGAAAGGAATGGCAGGGGACGACCAGTTTTCTACGACGTGATTTCTAGCTTTGCCTGCAAATTCGTGAACGGAGACTGAGACAAATGATGGGCAGAAAATAGATTGTAAGGTGTATATCATAACTCGCCATTACATTGAAAACAATATAGCCAACTTAACGCTAGATATAGTGGGAATTAGTGACGTTCGGTGGCGGGTGGAACAGGTCTTTTAGTCAGGTGAATACAGGGTTATAAATACAAAATCAAATAGAGGTAATGCAGGAGTAGGTTTAATAATGAATAAAAAAATAGGCGTGCGGGTAAGCTACTACAAACAGCATAGTGAACGCATTATTGTGGCCAACATAGACACGAAGCCCACGCCTACTACAGTAGTACAAGTTTATATGCCAACTAGCTCTGCAGATGATGAAGAAATTGATGAAATGTATGATGAAATAAAAGAAATTATTCAGATAGTGAAGGGAGACGAAAATTTAATAGTCATCGGTGACAGGAATTCGAGTGTAGGAAAAGGGAGAGAAGAAAACATAGTAGGTGAATATGGATTGGGGCTAAGAAATGAAAGAGGAAGCCGTCTGGTAGAATTTTGCATAGAGCATAACTTAATCGTAGCTAACGGTTCAAGAATCATAAAACAAGGTTGTATACATGGGAGAATCCCGGAGATACTAAAAGGTATCAGATAGATTATATAATGGTAAGACAGAGATTTAGGAACCAGGTTTTAAATTGTAAGACATTTCCAGGGGCAGATATGGACTCTGACCACAATCTATTGGTTATAAACTGCAGATTAAAATTGAAGAAACTGCAAAAAGATGGGAATTTAAGGAGATGGGACCTGGATAAACTGACTAAACCAGAGATTGTACAGAGTTTCAGGGAGAGCATAAGGGAGCAATTGACAGCAGTGGGAGAAAGAAGTACAGTAGAAGAAGAATGGGTAGCTCTGAGGGATGAAGTAGTAAAGGCAGCAGAGGATCAAGTAGGTAAAAAGACGAGGGCTAGTAGAAATCCTTGGGTAACAGAAGAAATATTGAATTTAATTGATGAAAGGAGAAAATACAAAAATGCGGTAAATGAAGCAGGCAGAAAGGAATACAAACGTCTCAAAAATGAGATCGACAGGAAGTGCAAAATGGCTAAGCAGGGATGGCTAGAGGACAAATGTAAGGATGTAGAGGCTTATCTCACTAGGGTTAAGATAGATACTGCTTACAGGAAAATTAAAGAGACCTTTGGAGAAAAGAGAACCACTTGTATGAATATCAAGAGCTCAGATGGAAACCCAGTTCTAACCAGAGAAAGGAAAACAGAAAGATGGAAGGAGTATATAGAGAGTCTATACAAGGGCGATGTACTTGAGGACAATATTACAGAAATTGAAGAGAATGTAGATGAAGAAGAAATGGGAGGCACGATACTGCGTGAAGAGTTTGATAGAGCACTGAAAGACCTGAGCCGAAACAAGGCCCCAGGAGTAGACAACATTCCATTAGAACTACTGACGGCCTTGGGAGAGCCAGTCCTGACAAAACTCTACAATCTGGTGAGGAAGATGTATGAGACAGGCGAAATACTCTGACTTCAGGAAGAATATAATAATTCCAATCCCAGAGAAAGCACGAATTCTTTACAGAAGAATGGAAAAACTGGTAGAAGCCGACATCGGGGAAGATCAGTTTGGATTCCGTAGAAATATTGGAACACGTGAGGCAATACTGACCTTACGACTTATCTTAGAAGAAAGATCAAGGAAAGGCAAACCTACGTTTCTAGCATTTGTAGACTTAGAGAAAGCTTTTGACAATGTTGACTGGAATACTTTCAAATTCTAAAGTTGGCGGGGGTAAAATACAGGGAGCGAAAGGCTATTTACAATTTGTAAGAAACCAGATGGCAATTATAAGAGTCGAGGGACATGAAAGGGAAGCGATGGTTGGGAAGGGAATGAGACAGGGTTGTAGCCTCTCCCCGATGTTATTAAATCTGTATATTGAGCAAGCAGTAACGGAAACAAAAGAAAAATTCGGAGTTGGTATTAAAATCCATGGAGAAGAAATAAAAACTTTGAGGTTCGCTGATGACATTGTAATTCTGTCAGAGACAGCAAAGCACTTGGAAGAGCAGTTGAATGGAATGGACAGTGTATTGAAAGGAGGATCTAAGATGAACATCAACAAAAGCAAAATGAGGATAATGGAATGTAGTCGAATTAAGTCGGGTGATGCTGAGGGAATTAGATTAGGAAATGAGATACTTAAAGTAGTAAAGGAGTTTTGCTATTTGGGGAGCAAAATAACTGATGATGGTCGGAGTAGAGAAGAAATAAAATGTAGACTGGCAATGGCAAGGAAAGCGTTTCTGAAGAAGAGAAATTTGTTAACATCGAGCATAGATTTAAGTGTCAGGAAGTCGTGTCTGAAAGTATTTGTATGGAGTGTAGCCATGTATGGAAGTGAAACATGGACGATAAATAGTTTGGACAGGAAGAGAATAGAAGCTTTCGAAATGTGGTGCTACAGAAGAATGCTGAGGATTAGATGGGTAGATCACATAACTAATGAGGAAGTATTGAATAGAATTGGGGAGAAGAGGAGTTTGTGGCAGAACTTGACGAGAAAAGGGGACCGGTTGGTAGGACATGTTCTGAGGCATCAAGGGATCACCAATTTAGCATTGGAGGGCAGCGTGGAGGGTAAAAATCGTAGAGGGAGACCAAGAGATGAATACACTAAGCAGATTCAGAAGGATGTAGGTTGCAGTAGGTACTGGGAGATGAAGAAACTTGCACAGGATAGAGTAGCATGGAGAGCTGCATCAAACCAGTCTCAGGACTGAAGACCACAACAACAACAACGCTATTCTTCAACAGTCTGAGGGCGAAACATGGGAGCGCGATTTTAAGCATTGTTGTGAGTCAAGGTCTGTCTCCGAGAGTGGAGGTAGTAGTGTCGGTCGACAGCTCGCAGACAGAAGACGTGTCACGCTGCCCTCACGTCGGTGATGGCAGATCTTACCACACTCGAGGCCTGATTTCATTTATATAGCCAGGAGAGATTTAAATGTCTTAACTACGCTTGAATGTGGAATTCAAGGTAAAATTCGCAAGCGTAGCGTAAAGCGCAATTGCAGGGTTAGGCTCGTGATTGTTAGTCCGAGTTTGAAATAATCCCATGTTGGGCTTGTCAGTAAAAGAAGCCTCCTTATCCTCCAGATTATAATAATTATTTTACACATCCCATTCATAAATGTGCTGTGGTTATTAAATGTTAATGTAACTTGGAAATTGAAATAACTGTTGCTATGACACTCAGCCATTATTGATATCTATGTCATTGTCATTGTCTATTTTTGTTCATGATGATTTATGAAGTTTTTAAGTAGACTTAAATTATGAAATCCCTTGTTACATGTTATTTAGTGGTTAACAGGACCCAAAAAAACTCCTTTTTATTCAATTCATTCTTAGGAGCAAAAAGCTTTTGCCGCTGCTGCTGCATGTTGCTGCGAATTGCTGTAAACCACATGGAAAAAAGGCAATCATCTAGAGAGGTAAGTGTAAAACTTGGGGCCAAAACAGAGACACTGACACACCACAACATGTCATGTACTCTAATCCCGTAAATTGTGTTGTACAAGTCTGTATTACTTGTAAATTCTTGTTCAAAAACGCTGTCATATTGGTTATCACAATGTTAGTTTTAAGTTTTTCATGGAACGATCTGTTGAGGGGTCAAATGACAGTGAAACAGACACTAATACAACATGCGCACAGTGTTATGCGGGTTAGATTCCGTTTACTGACAGCTCAGGTTGCTTATCGAGTCCAGTTTCACAGACGAACATAGGCTTATTAGTTGTAGGAACGTCACATATTTGTTGCATATAGGTTACAAGATAGATACATCGTTCGTTCCATAAACAATTTTCAGGTGATCTTCAAGAACGTACAACACGTCATAAAGCAAGATTACGCAATAAATATTTACAAAAAAGAGATATGAAGCTCTCTCTTCCACAGTACTATGCGAGATATTTCTCGAGGAAATGAGATGAGTCAAAATTCTGAAACACACACACACACACACACACACACACACACACAAAGAACGGACCCACAACAGCGAGGGAATTGTCTGAATGCGACGGAGGTCAGTAGATGTGTTGTACATGTACAGACAAACAAATGAGTAATATTTCAGAAAAAAATTTGAATATTTATTGAAGAGAATAAACTTCACAAACTGGACGAGTCAATAACGCGTTGGTCTACGTCTGGCCCTTATGCAAGCAGTTATTGGGCTTGGCATTGATTGACAGAGTTGTTGGATGTCGTCTTGAGGGATACCACGTCAGACTCTGTCCAAATGGCGCGTTGGTATCACACCACAGTCCGGGGTGTCTCCAGATACGGTGCGGCCACGGATCTCATTGACTGGACTGTAATTGTCCCACTTCAAACTGAGCCCCGATGACCAGCCAAGACGTGTCTGCGGACTCCTCAGGCGGCGGTGGGACACCAACCTGATGGTCGTCCACCATACGGCCCGACAGGCCTGACAATCAGGAGTGATGGTATGGGGTGCCATTTCTCTTTATAGCAGGACGCCTCCGATTTTTATCTGCGGCACACTTACAGCACAGTGGCAAGTCGACGATATTCTACGCCCCAGTTTGTCGCCTTTCATGGCAAGCCAACCTGGCCTTACATTTCAACAAGATATTGCCCGCCTGCACAAGGCGAGAACTTATTTTCTTCGTACTTGGCAAACCCTACCTCAGCCAGCAAGGTCGTCGGACTCTCTCCACAACTGAGAACGTTTGGAACACGGTCCTCAAATCAGCTCTGGATTTTGATGATCTGATGCGCCAATTGAACACGATATATCTCAGGAGCACGTCCAACAACTCTCTCAATCGATGCCAAACTGAATAACTACTTGCATAATGACCGGATGTGCATAAACTTACTATTGACTTGCTCAATTTGTGAAGTTCTTTCTCTTGAAAAAATCATCCACTTTTTGTGGAATTGTAGTCATATGTTTGCCTGTACGTCACATATACCGATTTTCGTCCCATTTGGATAATTCCATAACGGCTTCGTCATGCGCCTTTTTTTTTTAAGAGTTACCATTTAACTCTTCACAAACATGATGTAACTGTTTTTACACTGAAATGCATAATTTACCACACTTACTTACACAGACTGCACTGAAAGTGTACAGAAGTAAGATTTTATGCTATTTTTGTCAGAAACTGACATTTTGAGCCCGTGGTTGCGTACAAACTATAGGTTGACTCTTACACAGAAGATTACAGCAACCAGCCACTTTTTACAATGCTATTTATTTATTTAAGCAGCGCCGTTATCGGTTTCGAACCGATAGCTTCATCTTCACGTTTTACATGAGATTTCGTGTTTTGTTTACCCACCTGACGAAACTTCCTTAGGATAGTGATGCCCTACAACCAAAACAAGATGTGAAACAACGTCTCTTTAATTGTAATTGTGCTTCACGACGATTTCAAGTGATGTAAACAAATTATTATTATTAAATGGAAGATGTTTCGGTTAGTGACAATGAAGAAACCTCGGTATTACTTTCAATTGCAAGTTGCTTATCATCTTGCAGCATCGAAAACTGTATAATGAACTTTTGTGTATATATACATATACATATATATATATATATATATATATATATATATATATATATATATATATTTGTTTTTGTGACACACATCTGATGATGGTCACTAAACACCGAAACCGGTAATCTGTTAACAAAAAGTTTGTGGCCACAGACGTAAATTAAAGGAAACTTATTACATATACGGGTCACTGTTTTTCTTCGTGACGATGTCGCAGCTTGTGATATTTCATTATGTAAATGTGTGTGACACTAGAAATTAACAAACTGCTAATGTTTGGTTACATTGAAAGGGAACTGATTAAAATCAAGATAATCAAATAAAGCAGTTAGTTATAAAGTGTTACTGCAGTGATATTACGTAAATATTATGGTATATATTTGAACAAATGTAAATGATAAGGGCCAGACATACATAAATAAATATTACAACTATGGATATATTTTGACATACGTTGAAAGCAAAGTAAATGGCTTGGGATGGATGTGTGTATATAAATATTACAAAAGTGGACCTTCTTTTTTTAACTTTAAATTGGAAAGCAAGTGAGTGAATCTTTGAAGAAAGGCAGCATTGGCTAACTCTATTTTTTCATTCAGGAGATTTTGTGGTGATTTGCTTTTATATATATGGAATATATGTCAACCTATACATAGTAAGATTTTATATTATGCTCAGGTTACTTGATAGCATGCGTCACGTAACCGTCAGATGGGTCTACTAAGAATTCTTTAACGGGGTAGGCGGAGGTGGCTTCCATTAGGTCCTTTAGCAATTTTTTGATTTATGTCTTGTTATTAGTGAAACTTTTTATGGCTGTTGTCAACTTACTGAATGCGCGTGTTGCTGAATAACAGACATGTTGCTGGAATGAAGCGTCGATAGCCTTTGTCTGAACAAAAACACCAGTTGTAAAATCACTGTCTGGCTGCGATCAGGCAAATAATAAACGGTTTTAAATACTGTAAGCCCCTGAATAAAGCCCACCTCGATCGTACAGTTATGACAGAATCCAGACAGAGTCAAACAGAAAAAGTAAAAAAATGGCTCTGAGCACTATGGGACTTAACATCTGAGGTCATCAGTCCCCTAGAACTTAGAACTACTTAAACCTAACTAACCTAAGGAGATCACACACATCCATGCCCGAGGCAGGATTTGAACCTGCGACCGTAGCAGCAGCGCGGTTCCGGACTGCAGCGCCTAGAACCGCGTGGCCACCGCAGTCGGCCAGAAAAAGTAGTCCAAACTCCTAGCCTATGTTGTTAGCAAGGGGGCACCCAGTGCGTATGTGATAAGCGTGTAGACTGAACACGACCCTGGTTTGCGGTCGCTGAATGGGCAGCTGTACCCTGCTCTGGAGACCACGCAATCTCGCCACGTGACATGATGTGAAGGAGGAGGGCGTGACCCTGCCCTCGCTACCTGCTGCGGATACGTGGTGCCGCCGAAAGAGAGAGCGAGTGAATGTATGGGCCACTGGCCAGAGCACACCAACGGCCAATGACTTTAAATCTTCGTCCAGGACAGTGATAGCCAAACCGTCAATCGCGAGCTTCTGGTAGCTCATAGGGACATTTTAGCAGATCATGGTTGGCTAACCTGGTTTGCTCCAATAGGCTCAGACCGTGCTCACGATAACAACTGTTAGTTTCTTCCGTGATACTGCGACTATCATTCAAGGATACTACGGAGTCAGCCTCGTAGTTGAATGTATACGCATTAGGTTGTGCCTATTGTTTTGTATGTATTACATTTACACATTGACTCTAAGCTTGGTTTACTCTAACGACGGCGTGTTCAAGGAAGAAAATATAAAAAAGTTCTGGATCCAGTTAATGGACTAGTTTATGTGTTGTTTACCGCACTATATAAGAGTATAAGTTGGGGAGAAAGGGAATTTCGCGCATCACATCAAAACGTTCACTCAGGATTGAGAAAGGTTATCCCACTGGAATCTGCTGCAAGGAGAGAAAAGGTAAGACAGCTAAAATCTAAAGTTTAAACTCAACTTTATAAAACCGCTAGACAAAACTGAAAAATCTCAGGCGTTATTCCGTGTTTGAATAATTATGGCGCAAAATAAGCACCATGCCAAGATGGTGAATTAATCAAAATTCCACATTTAGAGGCTGCAGATTCATTATTTCATAGTTCCAGAAATAAAACTGAGGTAATGTCTACAGTTAAATCTGTTCAGCTTTCTGCAAAACAGTAATGAGGATGGTTGAGGTTATGGTTTCTGATGTTACTTCACAACTTAAAACTGAATTTTGTAGTTGCACCTATTTCTCCCTAGTACTTGAAGAACCGTTTAGTATACAGGGTGTCCCATTTATCTGATGACCCCACGCATGGCGCAGTAGATGGCGAAAATAGGGAGACCAGAGGGCAGACAGGACACTGTGCCACAAACAACTAAGGAATGGGTCCCATTGGCCGCAGGTGAGGTCAAAGGGGCCATTACAAACACCAAGAACAAAAAAGCTGCAGGCTCTGACAGACTTCATAACAAATGTTTAAGAGACAGTGCTCCCATACTAACGCCAATGTAGACGAAACTCTACCACAACTGCATAGAAACAGCCTCCATTCCAGAGCAGTGGAGACAGTCAATAGTGCCATATAAAGGGAAAGGAGACCCCAAGGTCCCTAGCAAATAGAGAGGCGTAGCCGTAGAAAAGTTACCTTTCAAATTGTTCATAAAAATAATAACAGAAAAAATAAAGCAAACAATCGACGAACACCTCCCTGAAAGCCAAATGGAATTCAGAAAGGGAAAAATCCTTTGACTTTATGAACATAAAATTTATGACCAAAAACTAGAGGAAACCCAAAGTGAAAACATTGTATGGACACGAATCATAAGCACAACACTGCGATGGAACAAAATAACGATATCGGACAAGCTCTCCCCATCGGAGCCGATAAATCAAATGAAGTAGGTCAATGAAATCCACTGAGTCCTCCGTTATTTATCCTTGCAGCGGAAGAATAAGAATACTCTAAAAGAAGGCTGTAATCTCACATGCATATGCAAATGATATTGTAATAGGCGCAAAGGACATTAAAAAATTACAAGAAGCAATAAGCGATATGGAAGATTGGCGTGTCGAACACGGCTTCGAAATAACTGTGGCGAAAACAGAAATGATGGTACTCCGAAATAGAGGAGAAGCACCTGCATCATGCGAAATCTTCATACGGGAGAGAAAACTGAAAATCTTACCAGACTTCAAGTACCTAGGGGTCACAATAGAAACAACTGAAAATGTTTCACAAAACGTAGCAGAGAAAGCAATGGAAGCAATAATAGCAGTCCATGAAATAGAATACATTAGATCCCTAAGCCTAGAGAGAGCAATGGCGCCGTTCATAGCCAAACTATAATACTGACGTATGGCATAGAAATTATCGGACCACAGCTTACAGTGAAAAGCCAAACGACACAAGAAAGAGTAAAGGCGACCTATATTACGAAAGCAGTAGGAGTGTCCATAGTCATACTTGTAAACCTGCAGGCGAGGGAACCCTTCCTCAATGAAGACCTACAGACACACCTGATGCTATCCAACACCAGCGCCACTAAAAAAGTTGAAGGAAAAACGGAAAGACGTACCTCCGGAATTTTACAGCACGGAACATGGACAAAGGAAAACTTCGAAATGAGACACGTGATCAGCAGAATGGCAGTCCGTGGTTTCCAGCACCTTATTTGCAGCAACACGTCATATCATGAGCCAAATGCAATGTGTGAGCGTAAACTGTGTCATCAAATATGGAAACGTTACCATATGGAACTTTATACCAAAAGTACAGGGTCAATAAGAGACCATGCAAATCAGAATAAATAAAATTTCTTGTTTCGTATATCATTGTCATTCTACTGTGAACTTGTATGGCTATTTGGCTGCAGTAAACACTATTATAAATCATAAATGTATGCAAATAAATTTTATACTCACCAGTGTCATGCAGGGACATGCTGGAACTACCTGAAATTGGTTTCCACGCATTTCTAACATCTACCCAAGAAAAATATTCATCAAATGACGTAATTCACATTAAGAAATTGAATTAATTGACGGGACAGATATTGTTGCTAACGATTGTGTCACAGAACACATCGCGAATTGTGTGGAAAGAAACATTGGTCGTATGTGTCCTTGCCGACTCTTGTTGAAAAAAGCCGCAGCTTCGTTCTCTTTCACACAATTCATTAAAAACGGTTGCAACATGTTTTGCAATTATCTTTCACTGTGTCGTTAGAAAAGGCTAGGCCTATTGCTCTGTCACCAGTAACTGCACTCCACACTCCTATTTCCTGACCGTGAAGAGGTTCCTCCTGGAGCAGAACAGATCTATTGATCCTCCAATGTCGACAGTTTTGGGAATTAACACACCTGTGTAAATGGAACAAAGCCTTGTCTGAGAAAAAAATGAAGTTCACCATCATGCACTTGCATGAAAACCCATTCGCAAAACCTAAACCTATGTGCAGAATCGCCAGGTTTAAGTTCTTACCCTACAGTTACTTTATAGGGATTTAGCCCGAGTAACTTAGCAGCTCGCGGTGAAGGACGTCTAAGAGACTTCTTAGGGGAATTTTCTCGGGGGTATGCTGTGTCATCGAGATGAGCTTCTTAGAACACTGTACGTCGTCGTTTAAGCTTGTTGCCATGAACCGTTCCCTTTTCACGAAATTCATTCACGCATTTGTGACTACCATCACGACTCGGAATTCGAAAACCTGGAAACTTCTATTCAAACAATAGTCGGACAATAGGAGCGTACTCTGTACGCACATACGAATCGTAAATAAACACTCATTGTGGAATGCAATATTTCGGTCTTGCAGTTGTTGCGTTCGCAGACTTCACTGTTACACTCGTGATGTTTGTTTCACAGTTCGAGTGACACTGGGTTTGTAATACAGTACTACCAGGGAGAAGCGGACCCATTCGACCGGCCTGCGCGGCTTCGGTCGCGAGCAAAACAACCCCTCAGCGCAGTCATCAGATACACGAAAAACATGTAGTTGATACTGCTCAGTTATCCGTTTTGTGCAAGATTAGCTTCTGATAAATAAGAGAGGAGCTCGTAAAAATTATACGTCTAACAGGACGCACTACTGGACAGGACATATTTTTAGCAGTTAAAGATCTTATCAACAATAAAAACACTGCTATAGAGGAACTGGAGGGTTTAGCAACTGATGTAGTTCGTGTGATGGAGGGAAGAGATAAGGGATTCGTAGCATTGTGTCTCAAATTCTGTCTCACTGTTGTGTAGTAAACCAGCAGTCACTGTGTAGAAAGCTCTCAATTATGAACAACGTAACCAAACAGTCATAAAAGTAGTGAACAATGTTAGAGCACACGTAGTTCAGAGACGTTGGTTCAGAGCGCTGACTGATAAATCACACTGCCATTGTGGCTATTTGCTGTTTCATATGGAAGCTCGTCAGCTTATTATAGGCAGAGTTTATAACATTTTAAAGATTTGCTTCGTGCCTTAGTAGAATTTTTGAAAAAAAAAAAACGGAGCAAATCCGTCCGCGATCCAGTTTGGATGCAAAATTTTGCTTTTCTAGCAGACTTACTTGAAAGTAAGTATAAATACATTCGTGGAACAATCTAAGATGTACTGCGGGAGAAAACCTCATCCAAGCTGAATATGAACACTTGGTTTTTCAGATTCGAGAAGTCAATTCAACAACAGCTTCCAAGGTTTGAAAACCATTTCAGCTGTTGCAGTGTTTGTTAAATCGCCTTTTGTAGAGATTGATGGTGAGAAGTTCTGTACTTGTATCATGGAGCGTTTTGGTTTTTGAGAAGACAGTACTGCAGTGGACATTGAACTGACTGAGTATCAAAATGACAGTAGTAGTATTTTGATATCAGACTAATATGCAAATTAATTAAATTGATCAATTAACCATCCCTACCCCCAGGGCAACCCCACCCATCTACACCCCCGACCACACCCTCCCCCACCCCTGGATGACGTCACTTGTTTCCTCAGTTGCACAAGTGTCCCAGCTTCCTCCACCACATCCCCCCTCCTACCCCCTCCCCACCGCCACAAAAATTGGTTCAAATGGCTCTGAGTACTATGGGACTCAACTGCTGTGGTCATAAGACCCCTAGAACTTAGAACTACTTAAACCTAACTAACCTAAGGACAGCACACAACACCCAGCCATCACGAGGCAGAGAAAATCCCTGACCCCGCCGGGAATCGAACCCGGGAACCCGGGCGTGGGAAGCGAGAACGCTACCGCACGACCACGAGATGCGGGCCCCACTGCCACAACCTAACCTATTGGCAGATATTTTGAATTTTGGCGGGAATTTCTAATTTTCGTGGGAATTGTTTTTATGTCCCAGTGCTATGCTGATGTGCCCACCCCACCCCCACCTGGGAATTCGTGAGAAATTAAAACTGGCAGTACCCTTTCTTGGACTCGAACCCTGGTCCTCCTGGGCGGAAATCCCAAGTGTAACCAATAACGCAATTAAATCACCAGAGGCGCTTGGACTTGACAGAAAATTAAAAATGGCGCTGCCCCTTCTGGGGTTTGAACCCTGATTCTACTGGATGGAAACCCTGACTGCATCCCCTAACACATGGAAACTGTCGAGATGCGGAAGAGGAAGGTTAGGTTAGTAAACTTTATTCATTTTGGTCAGGAAACTGACGCAAATTTCGATTAATCACAAAGATCGGTACTTATTACACAACTATACGCATAGTGCTGCACAAGGAGGCAAAAAATCGCAATACAGCGCAAAAAATGACGATACCATACAACTGGCGTTATCTTGCTGGGAAAAAATAACGCAATACCACTCTAAACTCACACAAATATCGATCCTAATTACGTAATTAATCACAAGGATTGGGCCGAATTACACAACTATATGCATAGCGCTACACAAGAATGGCAAAAAAGAGCAATACACCACAAAAACTGATAATACCATACAACTTATGTTATCATGCTGGGAAAAAATTTGTCAATACCACTCGAAACCAGCGACAGAAACACACAAACTCTACCTACACCTACAAGCTGGTGGGAAAGAGGCTCGCGTGTAACGTGCTACTTGTTTGACGTCAGAGTCGCTACACACGCCTACTAAAAATCACCCTATAGACCAGCTAACCGAAGCCAATACACACTATCACAGCTGATGGAAAAATACGTAACAGTTCTAATTAAACTTCGAAATTGTCACCAAAAAACCAGCACTCATAATAAATGGGTCATAATGCAGCACATGTACTGGGGAACATCGTCGTCTTAAAAGACTGCAAAGGGCGGGGTAGTTGAATGTATGTTCTCCTCCTGTAAGTAGGCTGTTTAGGTTCTTATATTGGTAACGCCACGTAGCGCTCTGTATGAAAATCACTGGCTGTGCTGTGTGCAGTCTGTGGCTGGGTGGCATTGTAATATTCGCTATTGTAGTGTTGGGCAGTTGGCTGTTAACAGCGCGTAGCGTTGCGCAGTTGGAGGTGAGCCGCCAGCAGTGGTGGATGTGGGGAGAGAAATGATGGAGTTTTGAGAGCAGATGATATGGAATATGTCCATCAGAGAGAGTAAATTTGTAAGACAGGATGTCATGAACTGATATATATATATATATATATATATATATATATATATATATATATATATATAATGACTTTTGAACACTATTAAGGTAAATACATTGTTTGTTCTTTATCAAAATCTTTCATTTGCTAACTACGCCTATCAGTAGTTAGTACCTGCAGTAGTTAAAATCTTTTATTTAGCTGGCAGTAGTGGCGCTCGCTGTATTGCAGTAGTTCGAGTAACGAAGATTTTTGTGAGGTATGTGATTTGTGAAAGGTATAGGTTAATGTTAGTCAGGGCCATTCTTTTGTAGGGATTGTTGAAAGTCAGATTGCGTTGCGCTGAAAATATTGTGTGTCAGTTTAGTGTTGATCAGAATAGGTAAAGAGCGAAATGTCTGAGTACGTTCAGTTCTGCTCAGATGTTTGAAAATCAAATAATGTAAGAGGTTTATCAGCACAGTAATTCAATAATTTTTCTAAGGGGACGTTTCATATGTCGACCCTTAGCCGAGGGTACCTCACTGGAATCTTCTGATTTTTTCTTGTAGTTTGTGTAATTAGTGTAGCTATTGTTTATTGCTAGCACGTAATTATACAGAGAATTTCCTTTGTAGCTGTAGTTTTTGATTGTTGTACAGTAAAACAGTTTTGCCATGCATGTAGATTTGCACCAAGTATTTCGCAGCAGCGCTTGCAATTAACTAGATATTATTTTCAGTGCTAGGTTAATGGGTTTTCTTATTTTGCCCTTCAAATTGTGCTTTTCTGTGTTATCGTGTGAAATATTGAGAGAATTATGGCGTGTGAAGAACGTAATACTAGGCTCCAAAGTAAACTGAGAAATGACAGTGAAGACGAAAGCAGTGTGTTAGCGCCACCGTGTAATGAATTCACTAATGTTCAACATAGTAATTTGGTAATTGTGCATAGGGAAATGGAGCGGGCGGCAAATAATGGTGTGGACAGGGAAACAATTAGTGAACAGGGAAGCATTATCGATCGATCGGTCGGCAACAGCTCGCCTCAGGAATCCGAAATGACAGGACACAATCTTGCAAATATTGCAGATTCAGGTTTTGCGTCCTCGCCGTTTTCTCAAATAAGTCAAGACACATTTTCTGCTTTTCAAAATGCGAATATTGCCGGTTCAAATGCACTGCCGAATAGCACTGAGGAACATGTTTCAGACACCAGTGCATTGTTATTACAGTTAATGCAACAAATGGGACAAAAGCTTCAAAAGTTAGACACAATTGAACAAAATCTTCAAAAGCTAGACACAATGGAACAAAATCTTCAAAAGTTAGACACAAGGAACAAAATCTTCAACAGTTAGACACCACGCTTGAAGAAACACGTGAAGATTTAACTACTGAGTTACAAAACATCGAATCGAAATGTCAAAAAGTCTGTAATGATGTAAAAACACAAATTTGTGAGCATTTCAACCTATTTTTTCGCGGCATGAAAATGCATTACAGAATCACGAAGCAGCCATAAAAGAACTACAAACTATTGTTCATGAAAATCACGAGACCTTGCGGGCTAAAATTGACTCAGTTGCATCTACCGATTCGGTTACGCTACTTGCAAAAACTCAGGAAAACTTAAAGGACACAGTAGATACTCTGAAAATTGGTTCAGAAAGACACATGGAGGAAATTAGTTCATTATCAGAGAAAGTAGTCGAACTTTCGGATCAGCTAAATAATTTATCTACGAAGGTAGATGATAATCTGAATGACACAAGACCGGTAGTCTTTAATGATACAGAAGGGTACGAACAAATTAGGAAATTCAAACAAAATCAGAATCAAATTAATACGCAACACCAAAGAGAAATCCGGGAAGTACAAGATCAGTTGACACAGGTAATACAAGAATTACATATTTCAGAGGACACTCGCGCTCCAATACGGGGAGAGGGACATAGAAACACGGAACAGCCACAAAATAATAACACAGGGCACTTCGGAAATTATGAAAGAAATTGGCAAGGTACACCGAATTTTGAGACGGAACCGCCGAAACGACGTAACAATGACCGACATGCGACTCGCCGACATGATGATTTTGACAATAAGCTGTTTATTACTACACGTAAATTCAAAACATTTAAGAATTCCGGCAACGACATTCATCCACAAGCGTGGCTTCATCAATTCTCTCATTGTTTTCCTCCCAAGGTCCTTAGAGCACAGATAAGAATTTGTGTGTGGCTATTTAGAGAATGAACCAGCTGTAAGAATGCGATCGGTCATTCACGATTGTCACACTGAAGGAGAATTTTATCATGCCTTCCTCTCAGCATATTGGTCTCAAGCTATACAAGACCGTGTAAAACATAGCATCGTAATGATGAAACATTTCGAACAATCTGAATTTTCCAGTCTTGTGAAATATTTTGAAGATATGTTGCACAAGAATCAGTACCTGTCAAACCCATACAGCCCCTCAGAACTCATCCGCATTTGCTTAATCAAATTGCCTGAACATTTACGACATATATTTTGGCTGAACGTTGCAAAGACGACATTGAAGCTTTTCAGGGACTGTTACAAGAATTGGAAATTGACACTGACAATCGCGGAACTTGAAAACAGGAGCACAACAATTACAGGTCACATCCGTCACAATTCCGCGATGACAGAAATAATAACTGGGCACGACAAGGCTATTCTAACAACGTAGATCGTGACCAAAACAGACACCACCCGTATGACAACCGTTGGCAGAGAAGAAATAGTTACAGAGAGAGATCGCATTTCCTTAGTAATGAATGTGACAGAGACAACCATAGAAACAGACAATATGGGAACCAAAACAATTATTATCAAGGGAGACAGAATAACTTCAGACACAACGGTCCTCCGCGCAGTTACGACTCAGGGAGAAGTTCTGCACCACGTGACCGACAAGAAATTAATTACAGAAATTACCGACATGACGACAGACGATATAATCATAATGACAGACCTGAATTTCATCAGAACTTGCGGGATTCAAACAACAGGGCAGGGCCTTCTCGTCAAGGTGAATTTGTAGAAGTTACGTCTCCTAATCCCAATGTTGTGTGCTGTCCTTAGGTTAGTTAGGTTTAAGTAGTTCTAAGTTCTAGGGGACTGATGACCATAGATGTTAAGTCCCATAGTGCTCAGAGCCATTTGAGCCATTTGAACCTAATCCCAATAACGACGCACGCCAACAAAGAGATAGCAGACAGTGACTCGCACCACAGGCAGCCACGTGCGCCGGCTGGCTCAGAGAAAAATAACGTAGATGCTAACCTTGAGAAAAATTTGAGTATTCTTTACCGATGTGCCATATACCACATGATAATTCCGTTGAAGCTGAAACTCTGAGTACTATGAAGAGTAAAGGATTGTATCACATTTCACATGTAAAACCGTTTATTGAGAGATAATCTGCTTTTTAACTTAGTCTTTGCTATAAAATTTTTCACTTCATTTTACTAGTACCCTTCGTCACACTTATAAACTGTTATCATGCAACAATGTTTTGAAGTTAACTATCCAGTCTAGAACCTAGGGAACATATTTAGACAGTAATTACCACTGCATTGTGATAGTGAACAGAGGACACAGTGTTACTGTGTGTGTACATTCTTGCTTGTTAGTTGCACGATTACGTTACGACTATAAGGCTTACATACTTAGAACATATACTGCTAATGAGAATTTAATGCAACATTTTGGTTTACTTGAAAAGACATTCCTTATTTGAAGTAGTTTCCGTGATTTTAAAGATGACTTAGTATTTGGTTTCTTTGACAGCTACACGATTATACCACGACGCTACTAATGTGTGACACAATTTACATTGTTGCTTTTGCACTGTATCTGTTTTATATCTGAACAGTTTTTCTGTATTATTCTGGAAAGTAAAACATGTTTTAGTAGTAACTTTTGTGGTATAGCTACAATGAGACAGCCTTTTCTGTAGCGCAACAATACGTTACAGCACAGTACTTTCTTCATCTCGGCAATAAGCATAAAAACTAAGATACCTATACGCAAAGCATTTCACTTTTGTTTATGATGAGGTGAGTACATCGACTTCAGCAGAACTTTGCCTACAGAGGACGATAACTACGACACTTCCACAGAATTATCTGCCAGCAAGACGCACATTTAGGGCTACAGGACACGCATTTGAGTGATTGATTTTGTACTTAAAACATTTATGTTTAAAGATTTTTGAATTACAATGATACAAAGGTTTTCTGTGATACATTTCATTCCATTGGTGTAATCTGTAACACCTGAGGGTAGAATTACGTTAATCCTCAGGGGGGTACACGCTTACTTTGTGTACCATGTGTTTGGCAAGCACAAGGAGCCATAGCTAATATGGTATTTGCTTATACAACTTTACACATCGGTACCATATTTCTCTAACACATTAATTACACAGCTATCTGATCATTTAACTGAGAGAGACAAACATTTTTTTTACTACATCAGTGACAGATGTTTACGCAATTACACAGTTGGATAGCTTCACACTTATGAAATTGTATTTTGTCTATACTTTCTGAACTGTTCATATATTTTTTCGGAACCATTGTGATACTATGAGAGCTTCGAATGATGTATTTGGTATGGGATCATAATTTTTAAAGTACTTTCGAGGTAGGTGACATTATTGAAATGAACAGAGAATTTTTTTAGGTTTTGAAATTTTTGTGGTTCATGGTGTGGGTTCCTGTAGTCATGTCCTAGTGCATGAACCACGGACAACGTATGAGTGGCCAAGTAAGTGGTCCCGATAGTCGGGATACCAGTTACTTTGGAATAAGGCTGGGCATCTCGGACATATTCTGAGTCGTGGTCACCTTTGTGCTCATACGGCAAAGACTGCCAAATCCACTGGTTAGTCCCTCAACCGTTAGGGGTAAAACCCAATGGGACTCGGGGCAAGTAAGGCTAGCAACCTGCTTCCTTGGTATTTTAAATATGATGCTGGCAACAATCAGAGCAAAATGCCTCGGACCTTTGGAGGTGACAGAGTCCCACCTCTAACTGACAAACCAGGGACTCCTAAGATACGACTTGGCAAACAAATGGTAATGCGATGGGGAGCTATTAATATCAATGGGGGCTACTCTAGGAAGAAAGTAGAGCTGGCAGAGGCTGCAAGTAAGATGGGGCTGGACGTTTTAGCTGTTAGTGACATTCGGGTAAGGGGTGAGAAAGAAGAGAAAGTGGGGGAATACAAGGTCTACCTGTTAGGAGTCAAAGCAGGAATAGCACTATGGGGTGTAGGGCTTTACATCTACATCTACGTCTACATTGATACTCCGCAAGCCACCCAACGGTGTGTGGCGGAGGGCACTTTACGTGCCACTGTCATTACCTCCCTTTCCTGTTCCAGTCGCGTATGGTTCGCGGGAAGAACGACTGTCTGAAAGCCTCCGTGCGCGCTCTAATCTCTCTAATTTTACATTCGTGATCTCCTCGGGAGGTATAAGTAGGGGGAAGCAATGTATTCGATACCTCATCCAGAAACGCACCCTCTCGAAACCTGGCGAGCAAGCTACACCGCGATGCAGAGCGCCTCTCTTGCAGAGTCTGCCACTTGAGTTTATTAAACATCTCCGTAACGCTATCACGGTTACCAAATAACCCTGTGACGAAACGCGCCGCTCTTCTTTGGATCTTCTCTATCTCCTCCGTCAGACCGATCTGGTACGGATGGTTCAAATGGCTCTGAGCACTATGGGACTTAACTTCTAAGGTCATCAGTCCCCTAGAACTTAGAACTACTTAAACCTAACTAACCTAAGGACATCACACACATCCATGCCCGAGGCAGGATTCGAACCTGCGTCCGTAGCGGTCACGCGGTTCCAGACTGTAGCGCCTTTAACCGCTTGGCCACACCGGCCGGCAATCTGGTACGGATCCCACACTGATGAGCAATACTCAAGTATAGGTCGAACGAGTGTTTTGTAAGCCACCTCTTTTGTTGATGCACTACATTTTCTAAGCACTCTCCCAATGAATCTCAACCTGGTACCCGCCTTACCAACAATTAATTTTATATGATCATTCCACTTCAAATCGTTCCGCACGCTTACTCCCAGATATTTTACAGAAGTAACTGCTACCAGTGTTTGTTCCGCTATCATATAATCATACAATAAAGGATCCTTCTTTCTATGTATTCGCAATACATTACATTTGTCTATGTTAAGGGTCAGTTGCCACTCCCTGCACCAAGTGCCTATCCGCTGCAGATCTTCCTGCATTTCGCTACAATTTTCTAATGCTGCAACTTCTCTGTATACTACAGCATCATCCGCGAGAAGCCGCATGGAACTTCCGACACTATCTACTAAGTCATTTATATATATTGTGAAAAGCAATGGTCCCATAACACTCCCCTGTGGCACGCCAGAGGTTACTTTAACGTCTGTAGACGTCTCTCCATTGATAACAACATGCTGTGTTCTGTTTGCTAAAAACTCTTCAATCCAGCCACACAGCTGGTCTGATATTCCGTAGGCTCTTACTTTGTTTATCAGGCGACAGTGCGGAACTGTATCGAACGCCTTCCGGAAGTCAAGAAAAATAGCATCTACCTGGGAGCCTGTATCTAATATTTTCTGGGTCTCATGAACAAATAAGGCGAGTTGGGTCTCACACGATCGCTGTTTCCGGAATCCATGTTGATTCCTACATAGTAGATTCTGGGTTTCCAGAAATGACATGATACGCGAGCAAAAAACATGTTCTAAAATTCTGCAAGAGATCGACGTAAGAGATATAGGTCTATAGTTTTGCGCATCTGCTCGACGACCCTTCTTGAAGACTGGGACTATCTGTGCTCTTTTCCAATCATTTGGAACCCTCCGTTCCTCTAGAGACTTGCGGTACACGGCTGTTAGAAGGGGGGCAAGTTCTTTCGCGTACTCTGTGTAGAATCGAATTGGTATCCCGTCAGGTCCAGTGGACTTTCCTCTATTGAGTGATTCCAGTTGCTTTTCTATTCCTTGGACACTTATTTCGATGTCAGCCATTTTTTCGTTTGTGCGAGGATTTAGAGAAGGAACTGCAGTGCGGTCTTCCTCTGTGAAACAGCTTTGGAAAAAGGTGTTTAGTATTTCAGCTTTACGCGTGTCATCCTCTGTTTCAATGCCATCATCATCCCGTAGTGTCTGGATATGCTGTTTCGAGCCACTTACTGATTTAACGTAAGACCAGAACTTCCTAGGATTTTCTGTCAAGTCGGTACATAGAATTTCACTTTCGAATTCAATGAACGCTTCACGCATAGCCCTCCTTACGCTAACTTTGACATCGTTTAGCTTCTGTTTGTCTGAGAGGTTTTGGCTGCGTTTAAACTTGGAGTGGAGCTCTCTTTGCTTTCGCAGTAGTTTCCTAACTTTGTTGTTGTACCACGGTGGATTTTTCCCGTGCCTCACAGTTTTACTCGGCACGTACCTGTCTAAAACGCATTTTACGATTGCCTTGAACTTTTTCCATAAACACTCAAGATTGTCAGTGTCGGAACAGAAATTTTCGTTTTGATCTGTTAGGTAGTCTGAAATCTGCCTTCTATTACTCTTGCTAAACAGATAAACCTTCCTCCCTTTTTTTATATTCCTATTAACTTCCATATTCAGGGATGCTGCAACGGCCTTATGATCACTGATTCCCTGTTCTGTACATACAGAGTCGAAAAGTTCGGGTCTGCTTGTTATCAGTAGGTCCAAGATGTTATCTCCACGAGTCAGTTCTCTGTTTAATTGCTCGAGGTAATTTTCGGATAGTGCACTCAGTATAATGTCACTCGATGCTCTGTCCCTACCACCCGTCCTAAACATCTGAGTGTCCCAGTCTATATCTGGTAAATTGAAATCTCCACCTAAGACTATAACATGCTGAGAAAATTTATGTGAAATGTATTCCAAATTTTCTCTCAGTTGTTCTGCCACTAATGCTGCTGAGTTGGGAGGTCGGTAAAAGGAGCCAATTATTAACCTAGTTCGGTTGTTGAGTGTAACCTCCACCCATAATAATTCACAGGAACTATCCACTTCTACTTCACTACAGGATAAACTACTACTAACAGCGACGAACACTCCACCACCGGTTGCATGCAATCTATCCTTTCTAAACACCGTCTGTACCTTTGTAAAAATTTCGGCAGAATTTATCTCTGGCTTTAGCCAGCTTTCTGTACCTATAACGATTTCAGCTTCGGTGCTTTCTATCAGCGCTTGAAGTTCCGGTACTTTACCAACGCAGCTTCGACAGTTGACAATTACAATACCGATTGCTGCTTGGTCCCCGCATGTCCTGACTTTGCCCCGCACCCGTTGAGGCTGTTGCCCTTTCTGTACTTGCCCAAGGCCATCTAACCTAAAAAGGAAAGGAATGGGACCCAGCGTAGTCGCAATAAGGTATATAAACGAACGACTGATGTGGATAGATTTGACAGTGTCTAGCAAGAAAATTAGGATTGTGTCAGTATATTCGCATTGTGAAGGGACAGATCAAGATAAGATGGATAGTTTTTATGAGGCACTCAGTGATGTAGTTGTTAGAGTAAAGGACAAGAACAGTGTTCTGCTCATGGGTGATTTTAATGCCAGGATTGGAAATCGAACAGAAGTGTATGAAAAGGTTATGGGTAAATTTGGAGAGGATATGGAGGCCAACAGGAACGGGAAACAACTATTGGATTTCTGTGCCAGTACGGGCTTAGTAATCACAAACTCCTTTTTTAAACATAAGAACATTCACCGGTATACTTGGGAAGGCAAGGGAACCAGATCTGTCATTGACTATTTAATAACAGATCAGGAATTCAGGAAGGCTGTGAGGGACACACGTGTATTCAGGGGATTCTTTGATGACACTGATCATTATTTAATCTGCAGTGAAATTGGGATTGTGAGGCCGAAAGTGCAGGAGGTCAGGTCCATATGTAGGAGGATAAGAGTGGAGAAACTTCAGGATAAGGAAATCAGGCACAAGTACATAACAGCGATCTCAGAAAGGTACCAGTTAGTTGAATGTAGTCAATTACAGTCATTGGAAAAGGAATGGACAAGGTACAGAGACACAGTACTAGAAGTGGCTAAAGAATGTCCTGGAACAGTAGTGGGTAAAAGTAGGATGAAGCAAACAGCTTGGTGGAAAGTATAAAGACTCCATTTATTACTAGGCTAATTACTGTTTAGCTCTACAGGGCCTTTATACTGAAATGTTTCCCCACACCACCTAGTATTGTCTTTCTATGTGTGTGAGTAACTGTATGTCCACTGTTGTGGGTAAATACATACAGCGTGCACAGGGCGGTGTGTGAAACTGATAGCGATTACACGCTTCCGCTGTTGTAGAAATCTGCTCCAGATGCTGCAGATACCGTGTTGAGCTGAAAGTGGTAACCAAAGTACGGAGAAATATTCTTCGGGGCTCTGTTGCATAGCAATCAGATTGCTTTCAGTTCTGAGAAATGTCCAGTTACTATTCTGGATTTGAATGATCCATGAAGTGACTTCTTTTCCGAAGAAAACATCGAACTATTTCACTAGAACTGAACGCTCCCGTCGGAACTGTTCTCAACTGGTGTTTATTAGTAAATCACAATAGCAGTATATCGCTGGGTGTATAATAAGACGTACCTTCTTGAAATGAACAATATTTTATTGTTCTATTAACTGATTTCCTTCCATATGCACTTATATTTTACAATGTGAATCAAAAACTCGCAATGGCGTCGATTTTTTACATCACAAGAATGGCTCTCCTCTCCTAAAATTCCTCTTAACAAGAACAAACAAAAACTATATCCTAAGAATAATTATGTGAGCGCTGACCGCCACAGAGTAATAAACAATATCTTTGTCTCTCTCTCGCACTGTCACAGCAAGTTACGCTGCATGATACATCATATATGCCCCTCTTGTGGACGAACGTTTTTGGGCAAAAACAAACACTATATTGGTGATTGTTTATGACGCTGCATTAAAGTCCACTAGAGTATTAATGTCTACTGTATTTCTTATGATATTTTGGTATTAGTGAATGACTATCTAAACGTAAATTATAGATTTGGGTGCATATACTGCTGACAAAGCCTGTGCTGAATTCCTGATGCAGCTTATATGCATAGCTTACATGCTTGCTTTTATCATTTGTCGAGGATGGCATGAGATGTGATCAGAAACCTTTTTCATCATCACTCAAAGCTTCTGTCACTCGCCTTGGGATGTCTCAAACGGATAATCTAGCCATTCGGCCAAGCCCCACAAAGGGAAACCAAGGAAAACCTTGGGGTAGATTTACCATCCTCGTATTTCTCATTTGCAAAGATAATTAATTGAATTACAATGGAAAATAAAAAAAAAATATTTACAATATGGATTTTTTTATTTTGAATGAATTTTAACACTGTTCACAAAAGAAACACAACACTGTTAATCTTCTGTATCTTGAGGTGAACCGTCGACGTGTTGGTTCTACGTCCATCTACGATTCCCTTCTATCAGTCATCTCCAGGTAACTGATTGAATTCTATTCCCATTTCACCGTCTCCTCGTGGGTATTATGGTTTTCCGCATATGGTTAACATGAAAATAAGAGTCAGTGTAAGTTCCGTGGAAAAGGTGTTTGATCTATGCTGAGCTGAAATAGAATCTAATCTAAAGTTCTTTCTAAATCTCTGTCCTGAATTCGAAATATTCCGAAGTCGTAAGATGTTCTTCATTTCTATCAACAGCCCTAGAATGCACTATGCACAAATCCAACTTGTGCTGCCATGTCAACTTATGCTCATCATCTTTCAGATGGACTTTAACACTTGTTGATGTGCTTATAACTGAAAGGCATTCGCTCAGTTGGTAACTTCGCGAGCAACAATTGATATAACATAATTGACATAAACAGGTATGTTACAACAATAGAACAATTCTAAAGACAATGTTCATCACAAAAGATTGAAACAAAGTAATAGGCGTCCTTTCAAAACTGAGAACGGTTACCCCTTCCGAACAGCATGACTTCAGCTCAGTGAGTAAAAAAGCAAATACAAACATACACTGAGATTGTTAAATTGACATAAGAAAAAATATCTTGCCATAGACCAGATTCATTTGAGTCACTAACCCATGGTCATTATGCATTGTGAAACCTGATTGAAGTTACTATCAACTAAATAAATATTTTTTTAAAAGAAATCATTCATACTATAGCTAAATTCTCTGCATACTGAAAAGAAAACTTATCTTTATAGTGGAAAACAAATACATAATGTCTGCATATCTCTCGTACATTATGCCTGAAAAGAAAAACTAACTACTAAATTGCAAAAAGAAAGGAACTATCCTAAGTATGATTCATAGGTTTAATGAAAATTCTCTAATCAATATTATTTGATAAGAATAGTATTTTCAATCTTCAGAATCTTCAGTCATCATGAAATTGCTTTAACAAGTGATGAGGATACATTTCTTTCACCTTTCCATTCTTCACATCCTTCAAAACCTAAGTTCCTGGATGGGGTATTTTGGTAATCACAAATGGTCCTTGATACAATAATTGCCATTTTGTGTTCTTCCTCTGAATAAGTGAAGCCTTAGGATGAGTTTTTACTAAAACTTGGTCTTTCACTTTATATGCTTTTATTTTTCCAAGTCGATTGTCAAAATATATTTTCCTTTTCCTTGCCTTGTCCATTATATTGAGTAAGGATTGTCGTACTTTATTTTGTAGGTCTATTTTGTTAATAGCTACTTTAGGAATTGGTCGAATCCTGTCATTCTGTTCCTGTTTTCCAAACATCAGTTCGTATGGGGTGTATTCTGTCGTAGTATGTGGCATATTGATTACAATTTCCTGAAAATCGTGAAGATAATTGATCCATTTGGGTTGCTGGTTGTGGCAATATGTTCTCATGAACCGGTTTAATTCACGAAAAATTCGTTCCATTGGATTCGCCGAAGGGTGGTATACTGATGTTAGAATTTGTTTTATACCACAACTGGCTAATGTTTGCCTCCAACGAAATCCAGTGAACATTGACCCCATTGTCAGAAAGAATAGCCTCTGGTTTGCCTACCTTGACTATATAATCCTTGACCTGCTTCTTGGCTATGGATGCAGCAGTAGCTGATTTTAATGGATAAAGTTTGACATACTTAGTGGATATATCAAGAAAAGCTACAATATATTTGCATCCTCCCCTTGATGATGGTAGAGGACCACAGACGTCGACCGAAATGATTGACAGCGGTTTAGTGGGTATAATAGGATGTAGGAAATCTTTCACACAAAAATTTCCTGGTTTGGCTAGCTGACAAATTTTACATTTCCTTAACTGTCTGTGCACTTTCCTGCGAATGTTTGGGAAGTAGCAATATGCTTAAATCTTCCGAGCACACTTTAATACACCAAAATGTCCCCAAGTGATGTGCATGTGCAAAATTAAGTCATTCTCATTCTTCTCAGGAATATACACCTTCCAATTATCTGAATCAAGATGCCCTTTGAAAAATAAGACGTCGTCCTCAACTTTGTACAGTCTCTTCAGATCATCGTTTCCAGGCTTTGCCAAAGTTTCCTTTATTGAATGCCAACGAGGATCTTCATTCTGTAGTTTTTCCATGTTCTTACACATGTCAAGAAAATGTTTCCTATATATTCTATCAGTCCGTGATGTTGATAGTTGACAAATCTCCATCTGGCATTCTAGACAGTGCATCAGCGATGAAATTATCCTGTCCACTTAGGTATTTAATTTCAAATTGAAACTCTTGGAGTGAGAGCGTCCATCTTGCTAATCTTGGATGTAATAATTTACATGTTTGCAAAAACTTAACGCTTTGTGGTCACAGTATACTGTTGTCTTCGCTCCATATAAGTAATAGTAAAATTTCTTAAACGACCAGACTACGGCCAATGCTTCCCTTTCTGTAGTCGTATATGTTCTTTCACAACCAGTTAAGAGTCGGCTAGCAAAAGCTATTGGACAGAAAGTTGATTTTCTGTTTATCATCTTTACTTGGAAAAGGCATGAACCTATTCCAATTTCCGAAGCATCTGCCATTAAACCGAATTCTTGGCTCATATCTGGATGATATAATATTTGTGAATTGACTAAAGCATGTTTTATTGCTTCAAATGCATTCTGACATTGTTGCGTCCATACCCACGGAGTATTTTTGCGCAACAAGCTGTACAACGGTTCTTCATTAATAGAGTGGTCGTGAATGAAACGCCTGAAAAAAGAGAC
Source organism: Schistocerca americana (assembly GCF_021461395.2). Lineage (NCBI taxonomy): Eukaryota > Metazoa > Arthropoda > Insecta > Orthoptera > Acrididae > Schistocerca > Schistocerca americana. The sequence continues at coordinate 271,768,436 of NC_060120.1, read as the reverse complement.
AACTCCGAGGAAGCCCTTTAACTGCCTTTTTGTTGTTGGAACTGCAAAGTTTTTGATTGCCTTTAGTTTCTCGGAGTCCGGTAAGATGCCTTTTCCATTTATAAGATGACCCAAAAATTTGATTTTATCTCGAGAAAAATGGGACTTTTCCAGATTTGCGGTTATGCCTGCTTCCTTGAAACGTTCAAACACTCTTCTCAATAAATCAACGTGCTCCTTCCATGTGGTCGTAGCTATGAGCATGTCGTCCACAAACAAAGTTAAATTGCTACGAAGTGCAGGTCCCAATGCATAATCTAGAGCATTTATAAAAACTCCTGAGCTCACGTTTAGCCTGAAAGGTAAAACCTTAAATTGATAGCTTCTACCTGCATGTACAAATGTGGTGTACTTTTTTGATGGTTCGTCTAGAGCCACCTGCCAAAATGAACTTCTCAAATCAATATTTGTTAAGTATTTCATCCCCTCGAACTTTTGAATTAGCTCATGGATATTTTCCGGATGAGTTCGCATGGGCACGATAATCTTATTTATCTGCCGTGCGTCTAGCACGAGACGAACTTTTCCTCCCTTTTTCGAGACGACATGAAGCGGACTACAGTATGGACTCGTCGAAGGTTCGATCAGATCCCATTCTAGCATCTGGTGGATTTCCGCACCAACTGCCTTTCGTTGATGCCACGGTACTGGATAAAAAATACGGCAGAAAACTTGGTGTGGTATCACATCTAAATGGCATGTGTATCCCTTGATTACAGCAGGTCTTTCTTGAAAGACTTCATGATATTCCTGTAGAAGATCATATAATTGCTTTCTTTGGTGTTGTTGCAAATATTCAGGTTCTTGTGCCTTTTCATATACCATATCTTCAGGGTTTAAAACTGGTTGCAAGTAATTAATTTGGTAATACCATACAGGTTTGCTATATATCCACTTTATTTGCAGCTTTCGTCCCTGACAATACTTTCCGTGGGTACTATACTCCCTGAGAAGATTCACTTGATGTTTCTGATCCATTATTGTAAAACTGGCACGGCCTAGAGAAAAATCGATGTGCCAATTTCTCTCTCTAAATTCATCTATACCCAGGATACAGTCCTCAACCAATTTTTCTATTACAAGGAACGTGCAATTTATAGCTACATTTCCTATATCTAACTGGAGTTGAGTCTGCACTTTAACCTGAGAAGACTTATGACCAATAGGACCTACAATTCTACAACACTGAACAGGAAAAATGGGTGGATTTGCTTTCTGAAGTATTCTTTGAAATAACTTCTCAGAAACGACATTTACTGCTGCTCCTGTATCTAAAGTAACTTGCACAATAATGCCTTCAATTGCCGCCTGAATTTTCGCAACAGTATCAGTGATATGTTCCTCTTGACAAGGCATCATATCCTGCTGAAGTTCTTCTATTAATAATTTGCCATCATTGTACCGAGAGAAATTGACGCTTGAATTTTCACCCCTGAAAACTTCCTCGACTGCACCGTCGGGGCTTCTGACAGTCGAGTTTAGTTTGACGATTGTCCATTATTAGTAGATGTCTGCTCCGTTACGTCGGTTATTATTGGTGGTTGATTTCTCCATTCATTTGCATTATCATTTGGGACCCAACCTCAAGTTTGTGGTTGGTTGTGATATTCTTGGGTTGGTTGCTGATATCGGCGTTTTTGCTGATAATTCCCTTCTTGATAGTATCCTTTCCTCTTCTTATTATCCTTCCTCCATTTCCGTTTATATGTTTGTTCACATTGTTGGTCATGATTACACTGGTCGGGATTTTCGTTACCAAATTTCACGTTTTTCTGGAAATAATTCACCTGTGGGTTTGGTGAATTGTGTGCAAAAGGTTTGTTTCCATACTGTTTGTTGTTACTATTGTATTTGTTAGGTTGGTAACTTGGCTAGTTATAGCGCACACGTGATTCTTCGAACAGAATGTCTATTGAATCCAATGTGGCTAGAAAATCTTCCACATGTTGCTCAGGCACATGTAGAAGTTTTTCCTTAACTTCAAGTGGAAGTTTGCCCTTTAATATTCGAATGACATCCTGCGTCGGGATTGGTTCATTCCAGTATTTGCTTTTATTTATATACTTCTCGAAATATTTTCTTAAAGATCCATTTTTGAAATAAAAAGGTTGTGGGTCAAAAACTTCCTTACGTAGTCTTTCTTGTACTCCCTTATTCCAGTATTTGTGCAAGAAAGCGCGTTCAAATTGGTCATAATCTTGACACCGATCGGATGTTTCTGACGCCCACATCGATCCATCTCCATGTATGAATCCTGCAACGTACATAATTTTTTGTTGCTCAGTCCACATTTGCGGCAATATCCCTTTAAATTGCTTGATAAATACCACGGGATTGATCGACTTCCTTTCGGGAATAAATATCTGGAATTGACGATATTTAAGCATTTTTTCTTCATTCATAGTCACAGGTGTATTCTGATGGCTACTTTTTTTTTTTTTTTTTGAAATGAACAATATTTTATTGTTCTATTAACTGATTTCCTTCCATATGCACTTATATTTTACAATGTGAATCAAAAACTCGCAATGGCGTCGATTTTTTACATCACAAGAATGGCTCTCCTCTCCTAAAATTCCTCTTAACAAGAACAAACAAAAACTATATCCTAAGAATAATTATGTGAGCGCTGACCGCCACAGAGTAATAAACAATATCTTTGTCTTTCTCTCGCACTGTCACAGCAAGTTACGCTGAATGATACATCATAAAAGACACAGTCAAGGCAGCCTGTAAAAGGAAAAAGAAGGCGTATCAAAAATGGCTACATACTAGAACTCAGGTAGACAGAAAAAGTTATGTTGAAGAAAGAAACAAAGCCAAACAGATGATTGCAGCATCCAAGAAGAAATCTTGGGAAGACTTTGGAAACGGGTTGGAGACTATGGGTCAAGCTGCTGGAAAACCGTTCTGGAGTGTAATTAGCAGTCTTCGAAAGGGAGGAAAGAAGGAAATGACAAGTATCCTGTGGATGCCTTGGGCAGATAGAGGGAATATTTTGAAGAGTCGCTCAATGTAGGTGACAATACGATCAGCAATGTTTCAGATTTCGAGGTAGAATGGGATAGGAATGATGATGGAAGTAGGATCACATTTGAGGAAGTGGAGAAAATGGTCAATAGATTGCAGTGCAATAAAGCAGCTGGGGTGGATGAAATTAAGTCGGAACTCATCAAATACAGTGGAATGTCAGGTCTTAAATGGCTACACAGGATAATTGAAATGGCCTGGGAGTCGGGACAGGTTCCATCAGACTGGACAAAAGCAGTCATCACACCAATCTTTAAACATGGAAACAGAAAAGATTGTAACAACTACACAGGTATCTCTTTAATCAGCGTTGTGGGCAAAATCTTCTCAGTAATTGTTGAAAGAAAAGTGCGAGTATTAGTTGAGGACCAATTGGATGAAAATCAGTGTGGGTTTAGGCCTCTTAGAGGTTGTCAGGACCAGATCTTTAGCTTACGGCAAATAATGGAGAAGTGTTATGAGTGGAACAGGGAATTGTATCTATGCTTTATAGATCTAGAAAAGGCATATGACCGGGTTCCTAGGAGGAAGCTATTGTCTGTTCTACGAGATTATGGAATAAGAGTCAAACTTTTGCAAGCAATTAAAGGTCTTTACATGGATAGTCAGGCAGCAGTTAGAGTTGACGGTAAATTGAGTTCATGGTTCAGAATAGTTTCAGGAGTAAGACAAGGCTGCAACCTGTCTCCACTGTTGTTCGTATTATTTATGGATCATATGTTGAAAACAATAGACTGGCTGGGTGAGATTAAGATATGTGAACACAAAATAAGCAGTCTTGCACATGCGGATGACTTAGTTGTGATGGCAGATTCGATTGAAAGTTTGCAAAGTAATATTTCAGAGCTAGATCAGAAATGTAAGGACTATGGTATGAAGATTAGCATCTCCAAAACGAAAGTAATGTCAGTGGGAAAGATATATAAACGGATTGAGTGCCAAATAGGAGGAACAAAGTTAGAACAGGTGGACGGTTTCAAGTACTTAGGATGCATATTCTCACAGGATGGCAACATAGTGAAAGAACTGGAAGCGAGGTGTAGCAAAGCTAATGCAGTGAGCGCTCAGCTACGATCCACTCTCTTCTGCAAGAAGGAAGTCAGTACTGAGACTAACTTATCTGTGCACCGTTCGATCTTTCGACCAACTTTGTTGTATGGGAGCGAAAGCTGGGTGGATTCAGGTTACCTTATCAACAAGGTTGAGGTTACGGATATGAAAGTAGCTAGGATGATTGCAGGTACTAGTAGATGGGAACAATGGCAGGAGGGTGTCCACAATGAGGAAATCAAAGAAAAACTGGAAATGAACTCTATAGATGTAGCAGTCAGGGCGAACAGGCTTAGATGGTGGGTTCATGTTACACGCATGGGAGAAGCAAGGTTACCCAAGAGACGCATGGGTTCAGCAGTAGAGGGTAGGAGGAGTCTGGGTAGACCAAGGAGAAGGTACCTGGATTCGGTTAAGAATGATTTTGAAGTAATAGGTTTAACATCAGAAGAGGCACCATTGTTAGCACTGAATAGGGGATCATGGAGGAATTTTATAAGGGGGCTATGCTCCAGACTGAACGCTGAAAGGCATAATCAGTCTTAAATGATCATGATGATGATGATGATTTGAAATTTTTGCAGAAAGCTACGACGTTTTTGAGATTTGACTGAGGTGTTACGATGTTAGTATTACGATGATGATGTGTATTATGCTGTTGAGGTATGTTTATGATAAATGAGATAATGCTATATGAGGAATCTGATTATGCTATGTAGTTATTATGATGAAATATTGAAGACGTGTTGATGAATATGTATATGTGTAATAAGGTAAGGAATAAGGAGTAGTGGTTAGGGACTCTGATTTATGAAAAGGATGTTGGAAACCAAGAATCGCACTTTAAGAGTTATGAAATGTGTGTAAATGTGTGAATGTATCACAATGCCGGAGAAAAGTTTTTGGACACTGTTATATTAATAGGATTTTGTTTCTACACATTTGTAACGCAAATTCTTGCACTGTGAAATTTTTTATATGATACTGTCACTGTAGTGCAAACTGCTGTCGTAAATATTTCGGTAAGAAAGCCAAGTGACCTTGACGTAATGCGTTGTGAGTGGCCAGCTGTGCCAGCCGCCTAGAGAAAAAGCCATTAGGTGGAGAAAAAAGAGGCCATTAACCTCACTATTGACATTCCTTTGTAGAAAGCATCGCAAATATGACACGCTCATTACTTGGAAACATATGATTATACTGTGGAGCACGTGCTTTGTGCTACTTGCTGAAATGCTTATGAATTGATGGGAAATATTCTCACATCTGCACACCTGATTATGACAAGGGTCTTTCTACGAGACTTGAGAGAATTTCTACTGACTTGTCAAATGCCACATGGCTATTGAATGATGTTTTTAAGCTTTGCTTTACGTAGTTGCTTATTTCATGGGATATCTGGTTTCCAGCTCTGTTGCAGCATTGGTTATACAAAATAAAATTAAATGCATTTGCTAATGTGAACACTTTCTGTCAACAGATCTATTAAATAATAATTTTTTGACAAAAAGGGAGCACTTGGAAAGGAAAGACCAATAAGAAGGGACTAATAACAGTAGCTGCATACATAATTTTCTTTTCACATACTCGGTAATTTTTTTTGGTAGAGTAACTTGTTGTGGTGCACTACTTTAATTACATAGACATTAAGATGCGAATAGACATTTCCCTTATCTGCATTGTTGTCTTTAGTGTAATATCTTTTCTGCTTGAGCTTTGCCATGTTTAGATATTAGTTATTGCATTTGCTGCTGCTGTTTGCCAGGCATAGTGCGGCTAAATTTCACTTTGTATTACTCTGTTATGCCAGTTTTACTACTGATTTATTTTCTTGTTGCTGCACATTGGCTCATATTAGTTAGAATGTTGCATTTGCTTTGCAAATTTATATTTATTGTTGCTAATTTTGCCAGTTTGCATTGTTTGTCATTGCTGTTTGTGTTAATTGTTTTGTACTGCTGCATTGCCTCATCCCTTAGTATATATATCTGAGCTCAGTAGATTTACATTAGCTTAAGAGGGGGTAGACTATATAATAAACTGACTATGGAGAATAGGGAAAAATGCATTGAGAAGTTATACGAAAAAAGATTTGGGCCAAAATGAGTATTGTACAATGAGAAATAATTATTTTGAACGAAATATGAATAGAGTACAGAAAGGAGGTATAGAAAGGACTTTTTGGGAATAATGATGAATGAAGGGAGAGCTCCAAGAAGTAAAGAAAGTTTTGTTTGCAAAATACTGCAGTAAAACAAATCCTGTCCTTTCCTTTTGTATTATTCCGCTATATGTTTGTGTACCATTGTGTATTTGTGTTCTTCCTGCCTTTATGGGTTTTTCTGATACGATTTATATTGTAGAATTTTTCTAATACTCAGCTACATTCACTATGATGAGGAATACTGTTATCCTCAAATATAATTTGCATTAATAATATGTAATTTACTCTGTAAAAACGTTTAGATATTATTAATTCTGTTCTGTTTCAATGTTCATACATGAAATTAATGTTTCGAAAACTATTCTCATTATTTTATTCATTTTCTTATGTCATAATTCCAGTAGCATTGATGCACATGTTTATTTCTATTGTTTTGTAATGCCTGTATTACTACAAATGTTATCTGTACTATTATATTCTTTAATGATGTATTTGGCACATTTGTAATTGTATTCTTATGTTGTAAATTTATAATTGTATAGACACCAGTTCATCAAACTAAGTTACATTTCACTGCACACTGTTTCTGTTGGTCATAGTATATGCACAATATGTAAAAAAAAAGGGATTGTTAGTGTTTGCACGTGTGTTAATAATTCAGCAAGTGACTGGTTAACAGCATTGCTGGTTCTAAGGTCAACTACAAAAACTTCGTGAGTGCACAATGGTGGTTTATGGACTTGCTATATTGTCCGTAAGACTCTTCAATGGTGATTGTGCACCTGCTCAGTCGCAACAGATGGCTGCTGGCTGTATCTACAAGGACTGCAGTGGGTCTGCATCTTTGATGGCCCACCAATACCATTATTTCTACAAGGACTGCATTGGGTCTGCACCTCTGGTGGCCCACCAACACCGTAATCTCTAACAAGACTACAGTGGTCTGCTCTGTGATGACCTACCTACCAATATTCTTCAACTTCGACTGACTGTGCTGTGGGTTTGCTCTGTTATGGCCCATTACCTGTCTGCATGTCAAGAGTCAGCACTGTCTTTCCATTGGAAGGACAACACTACTTCTTCAAGACTGCATGGAAATCCACTACTTCTGTGAGCAATTTCTTTTACTAATGAGACTTTGTAAAAAAAAACTGTAATTACTATTATGGTAAATGATCAGGACTGTCTTTATGAGAACAATTTTTGCTTTTGACCAACAGTGTATCAATATCTTTGTTATTGTAACTATGAAAAAATTTTTCAAATCGGTATAGGCCACTGCCCAAGACAATTTGTAAAATTTTTTGTGGGGAGCATGGGGGCTATGTAAGCATTGTGTTTAGGTTCTTATATTGGTAACGCCACGTAGCGCTCTGTATGAAAATCACTGGCTGTGCTGTGTGCAGTCTGTGGCTGGGTGGCATTGTTGTAATATTCGCTATTGTAGTGTTGGGCAGTTGGCTGTTAACAGCGCTTAGCACTGCGCAGTTGGATGTGAGCCGCCAGCAGTGGTGGATGTGGGGAGAGAAATGATGGAGTTTTGAGAGCAGATGATCTGGACGTGTGTCCATCAGAGAGAGTAAATTTGTAAGACAGGATGTCATGAACTGATATATATATATATATATAATGACTTTTGAACACTATTAAGGTAAATACATTGTTTGTTCTTTATCAAAATCTTTCATTTGCTAACTACGCCTATCAGTAGTTAGTACCTGCAGTAGTTAGAATCTTTTATTTAGCTGGCAGTAGTGGCACTCGCTGTATTGCAGTAGTTCGAGTAATGAAGATTTTTGTGAGGTAAGTGATTTGTGAAAGGTATAGTTTGATGTTAGTCAGGGCCATTCTTTTGTAGGGATTGTTGAAAGTCAGATTGCGTTGCACTGAAAATATTGTGTGTCAGTTTAGTGTTGATCAGAATAGGTAAAGAGCGAAATGTCTGAGTACGTTCAGTTCTTCTCAGCTGGTCGAAAATCAAATAATGTAAGAGGTTTATCAGCACAGTAATTCAATAATTTTTCTAAGGGGACATTTCACTCCATTTACAATCACAACCTGCCGAAAATCGAGGCCCTCTCCCCCCATTCCCTCCATCCACCTACAGGGTCGATGGACGGTGGGAGGGAGCTACTCCACCAGCAGCCTCAAAGCACGTACTGGCTGCAGTCCATGTTGAGTTGATGGTCCTTCACTGACACAAAGACAGGTGTAGTTAACTAAACAATAGGAGCTGAAAGAATGGCTGTCCCCTAAACATCTCGTTTGTCTGAACTATAGTGACACAGCCATCCCTAATGGTTAGGGGCGCACCTGCAGCGACGACACGTCACAGACTAGGTATGTTCCCAACACCTCCAATAGGCCTCTCGTTCAGTGATGGAAAACACTTTATTTTAATGTCAACAACACTTTCTCGCATTCCTCCTGATGGTCCTAACGTGGCACCATGTCCATCACATGCTACCCTTCTTGGATATTGTTAAGTCCTATTTTCAACAGACAGCTCCGAAATGCAAATGTTCACTATGTAGAGGCTCCTACATCCCACTACAAAGGATGTCTTGTGAATGAATTGAGCATTATCAGTGGCTGTTATTGAATTTACCTGTCGATTTACTGATTCTGCCAATGTGGAAGCACTGACTGCTCTATTTTTCTTTCTGCAGACAAGACTTCCAGTGGCAAAATCCATTTTCTACAGATCACCATACTGCACTGACAATTAAACCTTGCAAAGTGAACTACAGATCGTCAAATATGGAAAGACTCTTACTCATTTACACTTCTCTGCCACTGAGGGCAAGAGCTTGAATATTAGAGTGTGAAACTGATCTTCAACCTGACAATATATAACCGCATAATTGTTTTGATGTAGTAAACATACAATTCGTATTTTGCGCCATACAAAATCACCCCTCTTGCATCATTTGTATAGCTATAGACCTCAAGACACTCATACATATAGTACGAAAACTGTTGCACAAAGTCTGGGTTTGTCCCCCTCGGCACAAAGACGTTAATCTCACTGGTCCCGACCTGCTTGCTTGCTTGCTTGGTTTATACACCAACCTCCAGATTCTGGGGTTACAACTGCACATGCATTTTTCTCATGGTTTGCAGAATATTATACCATTTACACTATACTTCTCGATGTCAAGCACATAACAATATCACTTGTGAAACATGATTCTGAAGATACAGACTGGAAATTATTTCTATACAAACCCGAAACTTTAGCGAGGTGGAGCATGCTGTAATCCATTGAGTAACTAGAAACTTATGCCATCTGCAAAGGCCTTTAAGTGAAAACTCGAAAAAAATAGATGACACTGATATTTCCACTCACAAATACTGGTGTCGGTGATGTAACAGATTACAAATCATTCCTATAATTTGCCAGGTCAACTAAGGTGTTTCTCATGTCTAGAGAACCAGGAAAAGTGTCCTCCACCTGTCTTTCACCTGCTAGATGCACACACCACAATCTATCTTCCCTCAACTAAATAAAGGCGAGAAAATTGCAGAAGCAGTCAACCGAGCAAATTACATGGGAGGGAATAACGGTACAGCGTTCACGCTCGTCCATATTGGATCTTCTCATATTTCCATGCGATCACGAAAACTGTCCAACACATACCAAGTATTGGCTCGCTATTCGGCCGTCTAGAGGAGACACAGTTAAGTCAGCTACATTCCTGCACCCCAATAGGCCTCTCCATTTGGACACCTCCTACTGTTAGCTGGTAACGTGAATCATTCCCGCCACAGGTCACCGGTGCTGCACGACAAGCACACATAGGCAGAATTATCCTAGAAAAACGGCCACATGTAAGTTTTATCCCTGTGATTACAATTAAATGTTACAATCCTGGTCTCAGTTGAACGACATTCGACAATGAGCAAAGTATCGGAAATACACCCTGCTGACGGCTGTGGCTCTGGAAATAGAAATATCTGTACCATTCCTATTGCTCGACATACTCTTCCCTTTGCTGTCACAGTATTCCACATCAAATCCAGACCCTCCTTACAACTGGGCACAGTCATTTACCTTGCACATGTCGGAACTCACACACATATATTTCATAAACCTGATTCTCAATGCGAACCTATCATGTATCCCCTACTAGTAAGTATAATACTTGGCCAATTACTGATCGCTGGCGATACGAAATAATACTGGCCGAAAATCAGCGATGGGTGAACATGTGTCATGAGTTTTTCTTGCGAGCGGTACCGCTGTGTCTTAGAAAGAGAGACGTAATCGTCTTACAAACCGCCAGATGTTAGAGACCACAGCCATATTACTGTCACAAGCAGTCTTGGTTCTACAGGCACAGACAAGTATCCATGTTAAAAGCTATACTGGCTTTAAAAATCGAAGTATGGCGTTACCTACCAATGAATTGCTTCTTTCAAATACAGCTACTCTGAATGTAGACGATGATCGCCGGAGTGGATATTGTCAGGCCAACAGTGTGGTTACATGTCACCTACGGTGCAACCCCGTAATAAAATTACCGAATTTAGAAAGTGATTCGGGTAAGGAACGTGGTATAAAACTGGTATTTGCAACTCCCTCCCGCCGCCGCTAGATATTTCTCCAGTATTTTTAACGCATTCGGTCTCGATGCCAGACATTCTCGCGAAGGTTGATTGAGAAGGATCACAAACGGTAGATGGTGTGCTGGTTGAGGTAATAAGAAATGTACACAGGTTTTTCAGTTCTCTAGTGTTATACTATCCACTAGAAATGCTGCCGGGGACTTGAAATCAAGTCTTTCCTTTCAACCACATACCTGCCTTGGATCCTATGGAGAAGTTCTTTAATGATTACAGCCACCAGTCTGGCACTCTCATATCTCGAAATGGGTCACCTTTCTCGAACCTATCTACTACAGTAAAATTTTAGATAGTCCATATGCCTCTTGCAACTTTGCTCATGTGATCGTTCCAATTTAAGCCAGAACTGAGCAGAAGTCAGAGTGAGGTACATCGACCACCTTCTGCAACCTGTGTAGAAACAGAGTGACCCAAGTTAGTGCGACAGGACCATTTTTTGACCATTCGGTGGATATGGGAACAAGATTTTGTAGCTCCACCAACAGTATACGATGTGTAAAGTCAGCGCCAAACGAAACCTGCTCCTGCAACACAAGGTAGTTTAAAAGATAGTATGGGAACTGGGAGAAGTACGAGGATTTTGCTACTGTATTGTGCTGCTCCCCGAAACTTCATATAGATACTGCAGTCTGAAGCAAATCTGCATCCATCAGGACCTATTGGTGTCTATCACTCCAACATGCTACCATCGTTATTCTGTACCATCCAACAGAGAAACATTACGAACTATAAAAGCTACACTAACTTCATCCAATAGAGAACTTCATAAGAGTTTTACTGCATGTTTCTCCTCCCATATATCGAAAACAAATACTGTCTGCATGCCGGCATCGAGCACATGTAACGATCCTATTAAATATACAGGTATTGATCCATTTCACAGATCAGTGCAAAGTTTCATCGCCTGTACTGTAGGAGGATGACCGTATCCCACAACCTATACAATAAGTCGCATGAGACGCTCCCTGTGACCCTGTGTCGTTATTTGAATCATTGCTTTTATTGCTTTTTCTGCTGTAACACGCTTTGTAAACTGCCATACATTTTGTTTTATACGCCATGACTTAGAGGTCCGTATTAGTTTCTAAACTGACATTAACAAGTTCTGATCCATTTCTTCTCACAGAAAACTAGACGTTACACAGTATATATCATGTTGTTACTGCTGCTACTACAACACACCACCCACTGGATGATTTTAAATAAAAGACAGTTACAACATAAGAAACTGGAAGAGTTTGGTGCCGTTGTGGACCGTTTCCAAACTGCTGTCCGAAGGTGATTGACGACCTCTACATCTATAAAGGTAATATCACTTTAGCTTGTGCCATCACATATTTGTCTAAAGCAGAGAAAAGAGTTTCCACATATTAAACTGTGTTAATAGCACATATTGTCTTTTTGTTTAGTAACCTGTCTTCCAGAGTCGCAGTTTTGTAACTGATATATGAGTTATACCGTGTTTTACGACAAAGAAATTTCCTTTCTGTATCAGATCCGTTTTGCTTTATTTAAAGCATCTTCAATGGTCACTATAATAATTTTGGTTTTGCCTACATGTCGGCCCAATGAGATCGTTAACAGTTCCCATTTTTCAATTACTTGCTTACATTTTTATTACTCATGTTTATCCCTTCCTACATTATTTCCATGCCTTACCTAGATAGGTTTGAATTCCATTTGAACTATCGATTTGGACTCTTAAAATAATTCGTTTTTGTTAGACTTCATCAGTATGTCTGCTTTCATGTCACAGAGAAAGTAGCACCTTTTTCTTTTTTGGGAGTTATTTCTAATTAATTTTATTCCCAGTTCCAACACTGAAAGCTGTAATCTTTCTCCTCTTGCTACTGTAGATCTCAAATGGAAGAAGTAAAATATGGCATTGTTCGTACTACTCTGCGAATACTACACGAATTATGTAAATTACGTGGAACAACTTTTCTGACCTCAGTGAGCCAGACAACTGCTACATATCATTTGCTCACTGTAGGTCAGCTGGCTACAGGCCGAACAAGGCAGTTGGGAGGGAAACAGGGCACGCGCAGAGGAATTAACGATGTTTTATGGCTCACCCTCTCAGAAGATGTGAATAATGACGCCAAGCGGAATGGCAAATACGAGAATGCATTGCTCACCGTCCACTGTCTATGTCACGTTTCGTGATGATAAACTCGAGTGTTACTGCATCCAGCGCCGAGAGAAAGTAAAGTGTCCCATTATTAATGGAAAGACAGAAATCGTACTCATCACGCGAAATGTGAAGAGCGCTCCCAGTGTCCCAGTATTACTCAGTAATGACGCCTTTTGTTCCATGTGAGTAGACGTCGATTATAGGAAAGGCGCTACCAACACATTTAGGTAACTCTGCATTTCCTGCAGGTTTTAAAACATATGTAATTTATACTCAAGTTCATGAAAAGCAAAAGACCCTTAGTCATAAAGTAAGTTGCAAAAACGAATAAAACCCTCCACTGAAGCACAAACGCGTTAGTTTCATTTCCTCAATTTGTTTACTGGCATATCAGTCACAAAACTAAAGAATTCCATATTTCACTTAAGAAAGCCAAATTGCAATTATGAAAGTCTTTAATTCTTATAGTAGTTACGGGTTGGGGGCAGTAGTAAGTACTCCATTGAGCAGTGGAATGCATTCCGACAACACAGAACAATATAAACTGTAGGTAAAGGTGCTGTAGCCGGAATAAATTTCCGCTTAAAACCTGTGTGTACAATCGTGTTTGTAACACCGATTTAGTGTCCCATGTCATGTGGGAAAAAAAAATGTTTCAGAGCAAAAATATTAATCTTGTCACGTAGAAATACAGTTCGTAGTTAAAGCTGAGTGTTCCCATGTAAAAAAAGAAGAACTACTTTATTTCTGTTTTATCGGCAACATTGTCATATAGTACGTTTAATACGTTTAATTGTAAGGAAGCCGTCATACATGAGAATACGGCTTTCCTTTTTATTTTAGAACGCGTAGTTCGAGAGTTATGTCTCAACGAAAATAAGAAAACAAGAGACCGCGGGATGAAACAGGGTGAAAAAAGGAAAATACACGAGCTTTAGTCTTGCGCTAACAGTAGGATGTATCATACTATCCCATTTGTTCACGAGATATTTAGAATTTTTGGCTCCACTGATTGTTTTATCCTCTTGTGATAACAAAAAGCCATTTTTTCCAATTTTTTTGATGTATGAGTAACGTCGACCACTGTGTTTTCCAAGATACTCTAACTGAAGTTACTTGCTACTCTGACTGCAAGTTATATTACACTTACTTAACAATAATGCTCCAAATTAAATTTGAATTCATACCGTGTACAGTTTATGCGAACAAACTGTGGTTACCTGGAAGCTAACCACCCCTCCTTTGTTGTCCCATCTAGCGGTAACCTGCGCGCGCGAACCAACAAAACTAAACAGGTTAAGATGGCTCTGTTGTCGACTGGAAGAGACAAGACATCCGATTCCTTGTATGTGATCTGGTGGCCAGAGGAGCAGGTGCGTGTAAGTCGTCTGTGTGGGTTTCAGGTCCACCGTTGTCAGCTCTCCTAAGTGTCCACGGCAGCATGCGCGATTTTCAAAATATTGGCTGACTCTTCATTGGAGTGACTAGTGACCTATGTTTTTGAGATACTATGCCAAAATGGCAAATGTAGAAGGAATATCACCAGTGAGGATTTCATTGAACGTTGAAAGACAAATTAAAATATTTATCTGTGTCACTCACTTCTTTCTCCCACGGCAAGTTTCGATGGCTTACACCCTCGCCGTCAGCTGGGTTAATCGACTGAATGAGAATTTCTTTTCCTGGATGTAATCAGCTGTCTGCCCGACAGTTCATTTCACTACAAATTACTCATTTTGTGTCACGCTTTAGCGTAATATGGCACTGAAATCGTACATTATAAACAATGACATAGCTACTTACTACTGAATTCAGTACTGTATTATGATAACACATGACACTCAATAACTAATGTGTAGTGAAAAAAAGGGTAACCCCGTCAATTTGCTACATCCAGGAAAAGAAATTCTATCCAAATCACCGATCCAACTAAAGGTGGAAATTTATTTATTTTCTGAGTCAGGAGCTACAAAATATAAGGAATTTATACATACACACCCATACAAGATTGAATCCAAACAGTGTTAATATTTGCCCAGAAACGAACGACTGCTATAGTATTTTCTTGCGCCTTGGACAGCTGCTCCTTCTTGCAATAATAGCAGCGCCATAAATACAAGCCCAGATGTTTCGTTGTCTGTATCTCTCCACATTCAAACAGAGTTGTCTCTTGTTAGTATTCGTATTTCATTAGCTTGGGCTTAAACTTGATGACGTCACGCAGCCGCGGCCGGCTGACGCAATCGTGGCGGCGCGCCAGCGGGCGCGCACACTTTAGAATACCCAGTGTGCGCGTCCGGGATAACGCTCCGCTGGCACTGTGAAAAAAAGCTACTGCATATATAAGCGAGCGAGAGCCGCGCAGAGGCTCATTCGCGCTGCTGCTGCTGCACAGGCAACTGCATTGAACGCCGCCACGATGCCTTACAGGAGAATTCGTCGCCGTTCTAAGCATACAGTTTATAAAACCATCGAGAACATCGAGTTCGCCACAACATCTGGAGACAAGAAGAACCGCATATCAGTTAAGAGTGTTGCTGCTACTGGACTTGTCGACGGACCTTGTGTTTTCTGTGGTTGTAGACTTAATTTTAGTATTGATATTAATGATACATTCGATCATGGTAATGGTTGGCTCACTGTAGCCATTGTACGTGGAGGTACAGGAGTACCTAGTGTTCCTGGACTTGAAAGTTTTGTTGATAGAGACATTATCGCCTATCGTACCTACCATATGGCATATGGTAGCCTGGTCAGTGGTCTCCGTCCGGTTTGTAAGAATTCTGCTGGCTTCACCCCTGCTTGCAAGTGGCTTAACTATTTTGCTGCCATCAAATTTTCTACGACTTGCTTGACTGACGTATTTAGTGGAAAAATTTATCGCAAACACTCTTCGCAGACTTCAAACTAGATTTAGGTGAAATCTGTCCATTCAGTCAGCGTTACTCATTTTCTTCGACTCTCTCCGTTCGGGATTATCGGCAATTTTCATGGCTATGTCAGGAGGAGCAATGCCTATTATGCTACACAATTTATCAATAGTTGTTGGCTTCAGACATCCATGAATTTTTTTCTTGCACTTCCATTAAGGGCCACATCTACTTCTTAGGTGTGGGCGGAATGATACCACGCTAGGAATCTCACTTATAGTGAAAAGTAAGAAGTGCCACGATCGAGGGAAGCGAGAACTGGTTCACACAAATTTGCTAATAAAAAAGTAACAAGCCTATTACAGCGAAGGATTTTTCCTCAGCACATGAAGTGTTAGACACCTCAGATGTTCCACGGCATATATGTATATGTGTGTGTGTGTGTGTGTGTGTGTGTGTGTGTGTGTGTGTGTGGCACATCTCTGCAAGTCTGCCACTGCAGGTACATCTACAAAGGCAAACCTTTACAGATACACCTGACGTGTCTGGGATCCTAAAGACTAACAAAACAGCCACTCGCCTCCATCTTTTTTTTTTTTTTTTTTTTTTGAAGTTGATGTATATTTTACTGTGTAGAAACTCTGTAACTGTTCCATTTACTTCGATGGCAGCCAGAGTTGTCACCTGCTGCAGTTAGTAGATTTTCTACCGAGTTATTAATTTGCCCCCATTACGATTAAATTTGTTGGTCCGTTTAACAGATTTCCCTCTTCCATTAGTTAACGCATTATTCCTGCAATACGCGCGGCTCCCAATAATCCGGTTGAACCAGCCGTTGTGGTGCGTTAAGCCCTCGGTGGACGGCAGCGTGTTAGCATGCAATTGAAAGGACCGCTGTCACATTCATTTAACGTTGTTGTCATGGTGGACTCTGTTTTCATATTTCTTTGCTAGTTATTATCGTGGTCGGACATCGTAACCTGACCCGAGGGGTTCGAATGACGAGAGAATAGTGCCTGCGCCGATGACGATAGCTTTTGCGCGTACAACACCTGTGACTGTTGGGAGAGAAATCTGCTGTTTATGAAGTTAGTGTACATTTCTATAACAGAATATGCGTCTTCCGCAACATTTAAGGTCCCACCTACGTACGTTAACACTCTTACGAAACACTGGTAATTACATGACACAGGAGTTCGTAGCATAAAAAAAGTGACGCACCCATTAGGGGAGTAGGAAAAGAAATGAAACTTCACGTGGTGGGAATGTAGGTGACACACAAGAAACGAACAACACCAGTGCCATCTGACAGACATTATACCTATGAAATAGAATAACTTATCATTTACATAGCCGTCGATGGTGTGTAAGAGTCTAAAGTTACTCTGACACCCGGCCGGGACATTTGGTTCCTTCACTGGTTTTTGTCAGGCAATGTATGTTACATAATTCTGAGTTGTACTGCAGCTTAATCAACATTCTTCTGAACAGCAAAGATACTTCGTTTTAATATATGTTTGTTGCTGTAAAATCGAGTAGTAGTTCAGCGTCTCGTTACAATTTCCAAGTACGCCAATATTTACACGAAATTTATACACGAAAATCACTCCTCTGTTAAACAGAAGAAACCAAGCAGCCTTCACGTACAGGTATAAACCTCGCAGCATTTATTAGTTTTGTTACCTCAGTGTATGACCCTGGTTTCGATTATGTGGCGTGAAATAATCGTTTTGTAACCGCAGAATATTTGTAAACTGTGCTTGACTGAATCGATGATTTCGTCACGTTGTCTTTGTGCTGTTACAAAAATTACATTCACCGTGCTTCAAGGGGGTTACGAGTATACAAGATTATTTCCACTGGATTCAATGCCAATTACGGAAGTCATTTGATACTGAAATATAAAATGAATTTGACTGTGTTATAGGCTGTAAATGAGCGAATATTGAAATTTGGTTCCAGGTTTTGTTTTCTTCCACTCCAAGGAGCAGAGCGGGCTGTTTCAGATCCAGCCCATTGAACGTGACTGAGACACGGTAGATTACTGTTACCTAGCCGTCTGCAACTTAACGCTGTCACTGAACGAAATGAAATGATCGAACGACATTGGTGGCTGGGAGTCCCCACCTGGGGATGTTCGACCTCCGAGTCTTTCGAGTTGACACCACAATGCACGACTTGCGTGTCGATGATGATGAAATGATGATTAAGACGCCACAACACCCAGTCCCCGACCAGAGAAAATCTCCGAGGTAGCCAGGAATTGTGTTCGGGCCTTCTGCATGCCACTCATACGCACTGACTACCCAGCTAAAGAGGCGTAGGTAATCGCTGATTATTTGAATGCGAAGACACCACTACGTGACAAGAGATGTACATTGATTTCGTGTCGGTATAGGCAGTTATTGCGCTACTAACTGAAATAGAATAAATGTATAAGTAAAATTGGTTTCATTTTACTTTCTTGAAAAATCTATAAATTTCTGTAAATGTATGTCTTCTATCTGCACACCTAAACTGAAATTTGCAACAATGAACTTCAGTTTTAAAAGGATAAAAAATAAATTCAACTCACGTCTGCTGCTGCAATAACTAAACAAAGATAACCTTTTTCACCCAGTTTAAACGAGCGCTACTGTCAGTTGACATCATTGCAAAACATATTACATTCTCTGATTCATCGAAATACTGTGCAACTAATAGTACCACAAACAAGAATATCTTTTTGCTAAATATCAAAATCGAAAATATTCGGTCGAATAAATACACTATGTATAAAAGAAATTTGCATTACTTGAATGGACAGCAGAAATTAGGACACAGATTGGAGAACTCAAAGAAAACTACGCTCCAGACGGAAAAGCTTCCTGAAAGTATGGGAACGCGAAGGGTGTACTGGGTACATTTGAATTGTGGTGCTACAGAAATGGTCAGTAAAACACATAGAATAACCAGTACTCCTGCAACGAGGGTACCAACCCAGCCCACGCTGACCGCTACCGTCATGCAGGAGCGCTGCCCAGTCGCTGCAGGAGAACTGGCTATTTTTCGTGTTTTACTGTCTCTGTTAATAAATATCGATAAAACAAATGTCGCACTAAACTAATGTGGCACACTTCTATCGAATGTACATGTAAAGTTCACTTTAAAAAAAGCATTGTTTGTAATAGGAAACAAACCAACGCTTTCCGTCAACACAGCGTCGCATGAAACAAGTGATGAGCGATATTTGTTTGGGCTGAACCCAACTACACTTTGCTAAAACCGAATTGCAAATAACTGTCGAAACACCAGAGAAAACGCGCCTCACGACTCTTGGGAGAGATGTCCTGTATATCTAAATACACGTTGCACGTCGTATCGATAGGAATTGTGCATAGAAACTGTGGTACATGTAAGGTACTAAGTACGCTACTGGCCATTAAAATTGCTACACCAAGAAGAAATGCAGATGATAAACGGGTATTTATTGGACCAATATATTATACTAGAACTGACATGTGATTAGATTTTCACGCAATTTGGGTGCATAGATCCTGAGAAATCAGTACCCAGAACAACCACCTCTGGCCGTAATAACGCCCTCGATACGCCTGGGCATTGAGTCAAACAGAACTTGGATGGCGTGTACAGGTACAGCTGCCCATGCAACTTCAACACGATACCACAGTTCATCAAGAGTAGTGACTGGCGTATTGCGACGAGACAGTTGCTCGGCTACCATTGACCAGACGTTTTCAATTGGTGAGAGATCTGAAGAATGTGCTGGCCAGGGCAGCAGTCGAACATTTTCTGTATCCAGAAAGGCCCGTACAGGACCTGCAACATGCGGTCGTGCATTATCCTGCTGAAATGTAGGGTTTCGCAGGGATCGAATGATGGGTAGAGCCACGGGTCGTAACACAACTGAAATGTAACGTCCATTGTTCAAAGTGTCGTCAATGCGAACAAGAGGTGACCGAGACGTGTAACCAATGGCACCCCATACCATCACGCCGGGTGATATGCCAGTATGGCGATGACGAATACTCGCTTCCAATGTGCGTTCACCGCGATGTCGCCAAACACGGATGAGACCATCATGATGCTGTAAACAGAACCTGGATTCATCCGAACAAATGACGTTGTGCTATTCGTGCACCCAGGTTCGTCATTGAGTACACCATCGCAGGCGCTCCTATCTGTGATGCAGCGTCAAGGGTAACCGCAGCCATGGTCTCCGAGCTGATAGTCCATGCTGCTGCAAACGTCGTCGATCTTTTCGTGCAGATGGTTGTTGTCTTGCAAACGTACCCATCTGTTGACTCAGGGATCGAGAGGTGGCTGCACGATCCGTTACAGCCATGAGGATAAGGTGCCTGTCATCTCGACTACTACTGATACGAGGCCGTTGGGATCCAGCAGGGCATTCCGTATTACCCTGCTGAATCCACCGATTCCATATTTTGCTAACAGTCATTGGATCTCGACCAACGCGAGCAGCAATGCCGCGATACGATAAACCGCAATCGCGATAAGCTACAATCCGACCTTTATCAAATTCGGAAACGTGATGGTACGCATTTCTCCTCCTTACACGAGGCATCACAACAACGTTTCACAAGGCAACGCCGGTCAACTGCTGTTTGTGTATGAGAAATCGTTTGGAAACTTTCCTCATGTCAGCACGTTGTAGGTGTCGCCACCGGCGCCAACCTTGTGTGAATGCTCTGAGAAGCTAATCTTTTGCATTTCACAGCATCTTCTTCCTGTGGGTTACATTTCGCGTCTGTATCAGTTCATCTTCGTGGTGCAGCAATTTTAGTGGCCAGTAGTGTAATTAAAGAAACGAAGGCATGTTAAGCGCTTATCATCCCTACCTCCTTTCCACCTCGTACATAAATTCCCCAAGGCAGTCTGCTTGTGGCCCTTTGGACTATCTTTGGACGATAACGCTTGGCAGCCCAGCACTGCACAGTGTACCCTGTCAGCCGCCACTCTGGCTGAGGCAACTAACGCTGGCCCGAACGGACACTTAAAATCCAACGTCACTTGACACAGTTCCATCGACATACGGGACGAGCTGGTTAACGAGATTTTGCGCTCTTAGAGCTCCCCGGCGGCCGTTGTCGGTTATATTTGCCCAGTAAATCACAGTTTCCCTACGAAAATAGACGCATGTAAAATTTTTACGTTAGTTCTATTAAAACGTACATTTCCTTCATGATCAATTTTCTAGTCATGTTAATCTGTCTGTAATATACATAAATAAAACTTCAATATCCATGAACATGTAATAAGACAGAAAGGAAAGGTACTGTTCAGTCAGTAAGAAAATGAGCTTATAAAATTTTAAAAAATTGACCGAAGTCACACCTGAGAGAAAGAGCACTTATATTTGTATAACATCAAAACTACACAATTTTTTCCCTGTTTGTTTAGTAAGAAAGTATAACAAACTTTTGGAGAACGCGAAGGTGGAAAGAAGAAAACTTTTGATGTTTTGCAGAAAGTGAACTTGTATTTTATGTTACAGTCTTCTGACGGAGTTAATCACCAGTTCTACCAAGAGCGCCACGTTTTTGTTGAATCGTCAGTGTGCCATTGCCTGAAAATGGGGTACTCCCATAACACGCGAATTTTAATATGAAAATAATTAATTACACAAATCTTAGATATAACGACGCGTTTTCGAGAGGCTCTCAGTGTGCTGGAGCTTAGAAACAGAATGCATTCGTAGTGTGTAAGCTATAAAACAAAAACCATAGAATGTGGGCATAGAGCGCCACATCAGAGACAGCTAACTCCTCCAGTGTGACGACGGCTCTCGCGTTATTATAAAATGTGTAAGCTTGGCAGCTACCACTGCCTGTCGTTCAATGTCGTCATCGTTATTAAGTGACCCCTCCCCCTGTTCTGGTCTCAAGTTTTTAAAAAAAAATTTATACAGCTATTGCAATAGTCGTAAGGCCATTTAAATGGAATCGTGTCCCTTACATATTACGTTATGTTATGTGTGTGTGCGTAGTGTGTGTGTGTGTGTGTGTGTGTGTGTGTGCGTGTGTGTGTGTGTGTGTGTGTGTGTGTGTTTCTTTATTGAAAAATTACCTGCAGTGCTTCCAATAGAATTTCGGATTGTTTACGTACCTGCATTATGATACAGTGCTTACGTAAGGGCGGTATTCCGTCCATGAAAATTACGGATTTTTAAGTCAAAAAACCTCTATTCCTTTCGTATGTGCTTCATTGATGTGAAGGACGTGTCGATTCACATGCTAGATGGAGCGCACTGGCGGCCCGATTGGACACTCACTTGAGAATAACTGTGATGTGAGGGTTTACGTGTTCAAATCTGGTCACCTCCTGCTGAAATGGGCTCCTGGCCTCTGTAATGAAATGATTCCAATACCAATTAATTAATGCCAGATGTGTAGCTGAACATTTGCTTGCTATCACGAATTGTCAACACGATTAACTAAACTTCGCGAGTTGATTTGCAAGTCCCGCAGTGAAAGCGACGTGCCATGCTGTCAGTGGAGAACATAGGAATTACCGGTGGAGAGCGCAGGAATTACAGCTTAGCTGAAGAATAAGAAGGAGAAGACTGTTACGAACTGAGGCACAGATTGAAATCAGCCGAGCTAAGTGATCCTTTAAAGCGAATGTCTTATGCCATACAATATTTACTTAAGCATTCACAAAGTCAAAGCTGCGAATGCATGTAGGTATTGAAATACAATGATACGTCTATTTTCGTGAAAATGTGTCGTTTACAATACCTTAGAAATAAATAGTAATAATGCAGTTGCTGTCCCAAGGACAAGCACAATTTCTCGCCACTGCCCTTATAATCGGCGTGTCAAAATCATCAAGACCTTCGCATCAAGACCAGAACGTCAACGTCTGAAAAACAGTTCTCTGAACTTCTTCCTGTAAAATATTCTTGGATCCACAGCACAAATAATTCGTATTACTAATATGAGAAAGTGTTCTACAAGATGTACCATAAGGTCTAATATCTTTCGATTATAAGCTTCATTTTTTGTAAATTAACGATAACAACTATTAACTACACAGTGATACGTGAAAGAAAACTGTATTATCCCTTGTAGCGTTACTACGATGCGTTATTAGAAAGCTTACACAATGTCAAGTCATGAGAGTTGATTGGCAAAGTGATATACTATTATGTCTTCTATGGATATTCACTCTTACTTGCAAACGTCACATGCCGAAATCTTTGCCTTTTGTGAAACCTCAGGACAACCACTGTCAGCCCGCACGGAGCACTTAACACACCTTAGCCATGACACTTTCGGTTTGGAGTTACTATACAAGTTATTACAATACAGTCAAGGAATCTCATCATCATCATCATTATTATCATTAGCAAAGTCCACATCTTCCTCATCTCCAGTAAGCCTGTCAAGATAAAGTTTCTTCTTAGCCTGTTTATCTCCTCGTGTGCGTACAAACATTCGTCTCTTGCTGATTGTATTTTACTCCTACAACATAATGAACTGCTAATCAGAACAATCAGATCTTCTGAACTCTCCAGTTGCCGTTTGTTAGAAAAAGACAGCATGAAGTCCTGAAGGAAGCTGGCCTAATAAATTAAGGTACTGGTCCAGCAGATGATGCAATATCAAAATTTGACGTCTTTTAGTCACAGCCTATGGAAGAAAGTTGATTTGGCAAAATATTGGGGTTGGATGACCAGTTTAAGGGTGCATTGTTAACAGCGGCAACTTTTCCGATGCTGCTGAAACTGCCAATCTGAAACTGTCCAACAATTCCCTCAGGCAGATTTCTCAACCAATCAGAAATCTCTTGGATTAATTAGTTTTAAGGGGTGTCGCATCTACTGGCTGAAGATAATGTGTGGAATGTGGCGGTAATGACAACGTTATATTATTTTCTTTGGCCCACATGAGTGCATCAAGATATTTGTGGGCTGAGTGGTCCACTAAGAGAAGGACCTGTTCTCGTTGGTAAGATTAACACAGTTCTCTGAATGCTTCAGCCGTCATAGTAACAAGTATCCAGTCATCCACCCTGAATCAGTAACCTGTCATGATGTGCCAATTGGTGCACTATCAAGAAGTTAATCCTTTGTCCTTTCTCTCGCAAGGATGAGGGCAGGGGAAATAACATTTCCAGAAGAGGTCATACAGCACATCACAGTAGCATTAAGATCTCGTCCTTCGCTGGGTTTTGTATCTACTTGCCTTTTTTCTCTTTCTGCAAGTGTTTTAGGAGGTCTGTTGTAGTCGACAACGCAGACTAATCTGCATTATACATTTTTTTGGCTTTATGTGATTGGTTTGCAACCTCATCAGGCTTCTCATAAAATGCGTTGACTTGTGGCTTGTTAAAACCTTGAGCTTTTGCAGCATAAGTCAGTTGTGGCTGCCATAATCAAATACTTTATCATTCTGTACCCATGCAACGATGTTTTATCTGAAAAGAATACATAAATCAAACATATTTAAACAACTTTATTTGGTAATAACTTTAAACTATAAATTTTGGTTCATAAATTCAAACATAAAAGTATGGTTTTTACCGAATAGAATAATAAATGCTTATTGTTTGTTTGATTAATTTAAGTAGGTATTTACGAACCATCAATGTCTGCTTGCCGAATCGATTCCCAATTTCTTTCCTCTTGACTTACTCTTACGCCAGTTTCGTTATATCATTCAGAGTAAGTCCAAATAGTCTCGATTCTGTCTTTAATGTGCTCTACTAGCTCAATTTCTAGCTCTACTGGAGGCCTTTGCTGCAGCCGACTAAACCGTTATCAACTCTTTCAACTTTTTTATTCTTGCCTAGAATTCTTCTTCTTAAACGAGCCTGAGAAATTCCGAAAAGTTTTGAGATATGCTGTCATCTATTTTGTTTGTTATTAACAGCATAACAGGCTTCTGCGTCACCTCTGAATCCCACGACTGGCTATTATTGATCGTTTATAATTTCCAGATGTATATCTAAAATAATAATAATAGTAATATTAACAGTCAACTACATATTATGTTACTATAAAGAGAAAAGAATGGAAAGACAGGAAGCGTAAACAGATTGTTTTCCTGGCCATTGTGTCAGTTGTATACTCCTGTAGCCGGGGAAGAAGTTGGTAATTGTACTCATGGAACGGTTCCTCTCGCCTACATAGAACCATAGACGAAGCTTATTAGACCTTTCCTTGCTTTTTTCCCCTACGCCGACTTTCGTATGTTGGCAGTGATAGCTGGATGTCTTCTTTTGCTGCTCACAACTGTTGTGGTTCGTGGAGGCCTAACGGTTGTCCATCTTCCGAATTCGCGGCGATACTGCCAAGGCGGTCGTCTCCGAGTCGTGATCCAGTGCAGTGGGTGCTGTCGGAGTTTCGTTCGTCATAATTACGAAGAGCGGCCAATGGCGCAATAGGACGACTCCACGCCCGCCCTGGTCTCTTCATTCTACCTGATCACTGACGCCGTCCTCACACTAGACGAGGTAGCTAACGTTGGCGTGGATGCGGACGGAAAATCCAGCGTCACGGGAGACAGCGCTGACGGCAGCCGAGACGAGCTGTGTAACATGATTTGCGGTCTCACCGTTCTCCAGAACCAGCTGTCGGCTTTTAATATGGCTGCCAAACGACACGGTTTATTTAAGGAAATCGACGCGCGTACAGTTCCTTCTTCAAGCTATTAAAACGCACATTTCCTCCCTTTTCCGCTTGCTAGTTGTATTTTCCTGTGTATAGTATATACACTGAAGAGCCAAAAAAACTGGGACATCTGTCTAATCTCGTGTAGAGTCCCCGAGGGCACGCAGAAGTGCCTCAACACGACGTGACATGGGCTCGACTAATGTTTGAAGTAGTGCTGGAGGGAGCTGACGCCATGAAAATCCTACAGGGCTGTCCATAAATCCGTAAGAGTACGAGGCGGCGGAAATCTCTTCTCAACAGCACGTCGCAAGCGATCCCAGATATGCACAATAATGGTCACTTCTCGGAAGTCTGGTGGCCAGTGGAAGTGCTTAAACTCAAAAGAGTGTTCCTGGAGCCACTATGTAGCAATTCTGCAAATGTGGAGTGTACTACTGGAATTCCCCATGCCTGTCGCAATGCACAATGGACATGAGTAGATGCAGATGATCAGACAGGATGCTTACGTACGTGTCACCTGTAGGAGTCGTATCTAGACATATCGGGGGTCCTATATCACTCCACCACCTTGAAGATTCCCCTGCTGACATTAAGGGTCCATGGATTCAGGATATTATCTTCATAACCGTACACGTCCATTCACTAGATACAATATGAAACGAGACTCGTCCGACCAGGTAACATGTTTCCAGTCATCAATAGTCCAATGTCGGTGTTGAGGGACCGATGCGAGACGTAAATCTTTGTGTCATGCAGTCATGAAGGGTACACGACTGGGCCCTCGGCTCCGAAAGCCCATATCGATTATGTTTGTTGAATGGTTCATACGCTTACACTTGTTGATGGCCAAGTACTGAAATCTGCAGCAATTTGAGGAAGGGCTGCACTTCTGCGATGTTGAACGATGCTCTTCAGTCGTCATTGGTCCCGTTCTTGCACGATCTTCTTCCGATCGCAGCGATGTCGGAGATTTGATGTTTTGCTGGATTCCCGATATTCGCGGTACACTCTTGAAATGGTTGTATGGGAAAATCTCCTCTTCATCGCTGCCTCAGAGATACTGTGTTCTCTCGCTCGTGCGCTGACTCTAGCCCCATGTTCAAACTCCCTTACCTCTTGATAACCTGTCATTGTAGCAGCAGTAACCGATCTAACTACTGCACCAGACACTTGTTGCCTCATACAGGCGTTGCCGAGCGCAGCGCTGTATTCTGTCTGTTTACATATCTCTGTATTTGAAAACGCTTGCCTATACCAGTTTCTTTTTCACTTGAGTGTATAAATAAGAGCTTCATTATCCATGAATACATAATAAGACAAAAAGGCAGGGCACATGTCCCAGCCAATAAGGACATTCCTATTAATAATTTAATAACTAAGTGTTACAACGTTTAGAGAACGGGAACGTGAAGGAAAAAAAAGGAAAAATATAAAGAGACACGTGATCCAACGGGGTGCGAATTCGCTACTGAATGTTTCGTAACATGGCACGCCTACCAACAAAACTGTACTTAAGTATTGCTACGAGTGACTTTGTGTTTTATGTTACATCACTCTAAAGGCTTCAACCTCCGATTTGCTACTAACTGAGATTTAATTATAACAAATCCTACCAATAATACACTTCTCATGAATCTTCAGTGGGCCGTTATCTTAAAATGGCGTCTTTCGTGACACGCAACTTATGACACGAAAGTAGATAAACACTAAACTTCTTTAACTACCAATACGAATTTTTCCATCATTTATCTACAACAAATCGTACCAGTGACGATGCGTTTTTAAGAGATCTTCTATAAGCTGATGTTTAAAACCAGCATATATTCGTATGGTGTAAGTTTTAGCAGAAAACCCATCAAACATGGGCTGCAAATGAACAAGACAAATAATATATGGCGTCCCGAAGGCTGCGATTGTGATGTAGAGAGCATCGTTGCTGCTGATTGGTTCAACTTTACGTGGCACCTTCCTCAAATATCGCAGACTTTAGTTTGTCTTTCACACGACGAAATAGCTCCTCAACGTGAGGTGTAAGGCACCATGTGATTGCTCCGGGCGCCTGTTACCGGCCGCAGGTGAAGTCTTTAGCAGCGTACATCGCAGACTACCGACTACGCTGTCTAAAGACACAGATCTAGCACTCTTGTCTCACCTTGTAATTCCCATCATATGTTTTTCTCTTGGTCAATGAGAAAAATTCATTTCTTTTAGTACATTTAGTATTGGAAGATCAGGTCCCAGTGTTTTAAATTGGGAGAGTTAACACACATTGATTGTAAGCTTTCTCTTTCAGACATATCAGAAGCTCAGTTTTTAATCTCACCATAAAACAATTAACGTATAAATTAGCTAGCAATTACATCTTTATCTACGAGGAGATAAATCTAGAGAAAAAAACAAGAACTTAGGAAATAAAGAGCTCCATGTACAGAGGAAGGCGCCCGCCTCTGTAGCTGAGCGGTCAGTGCGGCTGACTGCCATGTGGGGGAACCGGCTTCGATTCCCGATACTGCCGGGGATTCTTCCTTGGTCGGAGGTCAGGTACGGGGTGCACTCGGCCTTGAAAGGCCAACTGAGGAACTACTCGGCCGATTAGTAGCGGTTCCAGGGTCAAGAAACCCGGCGACGAGGAGGAGACCGGTATGCTGTGACTATACAGACCGCTGTACCTCAACCAGTGACGCCATCAGTAGAAGATGACACGGCGGCCGGTCGGTCCCGACTGGCCTGTCTAGACCCACAATGCGATGCCTTGCCTTTATCTTACACAGGAAGGTAGGAGAGACGATTATGGTTTAACCTGCTGTCGACGACCAGGTTATTAGAGCCTTACCACAGTGCCACCTCTCTTAGTCATACAAGTGGGGGAAAATCAATTGAGTGGTGGGCAGAGTTATATGACGTCACCAAACTGTCTTTGCAAATGAACTGCAGACTGGAAGTAACATCTCTAACAATGGAGCCACGTGACAATGTGATTTTTGTAAATTTTTTATGTTAAGAATACGTGATGTTCGTACCTCATGCATGTTTCCCTGAGAATTCGATGCAAATCTAAAAAATTCTCGTTAAAATATTCCCGAGAAAATAGTTTTTGATGTATTCCGAGCGTCTTCAATATTCCAATGCAAGGCCGAATTCTCGACAAGCAGTGTAACTATCGCAGAATGGTCATCAGCCATGTGGGTGGCCCGGATTTAATTCCGGGCGATCGCAAACTTTTAAACAAAAGCGCATCTTCTAAGAGCATTTCCACGAAACCTGAAGTACATTCAGATGGGAAAAAAGTCGGTAGCGCTCGTGTCTAGTTTCGTTTCAGTCATTATTTTGTCGTTTATTCTCCTTTCAGTTCGAATATCTTTCTCATTTAATTACAAATGTCATCAAATATGTGCTAATCAGATTGCAAAATGCTCCAATCGTAGCGCGAAACGGTGAATGTGTCCTGGACAGAGTTGGGGGTGTAAAAGAATTGACTAGCTTTTCGACTTGTCTGGAAGCTTCAAAGACATTTAAATCAAAACACCTTGACATATTCGCGCTTTTTTATGAGTTAATCCCATTTGCCCAGCTCAGTGAACTCTCTCAGCTGCCAGGTGTTGACAAACCTGCTGGCCGCAATTTGTGGGCTAAAGTCCATGATCGTGTCCTCAAAAGCCAGAAGATTCGCCAACCATAGGAAACAATAAATAATATACATATCACATAGCTGAAGAGTATACATGTAATAGCTAAAAATGTTTTCCACGTGGGATGAAATTTCTGCGGTGAACTTGTTTCTAGGGTGACGCTAACACAATTTTTTTTTCATTTCTGGGTTTGAGGTGTTAATTGTTTCCACGAGAGTACCATTTCTCCCCCAAACCCGCTCTCTGTTACATGTATGATGAGTGGTGTAAAAAAAGTGGACAGAACTTTGTGGTTCTAGAGAGTGAGTTGCATCTACAATAGGTAGAATCCGAGAGTGGGGGTTGCATCTATAATAGGAAGTATCCCAGAGTGGGTATGTAGGCATCCTAAACTCTAATGACATGTGCATGGGGGCTTAATTAAATATAATGCAAATGATTTTAATTTTAGTCGCTGTCTGTCCGGTTACGCAGTCTCGTAACCGGTTGGCCCTGACTAGTAGTAGTACGCAATCTGGCTGCATAGAATAACAACAAAGAATGAAAGGAAATTTCCGTTAACACAATTAATTGGTTGGTTGTTTCGGGGAAGGAGACCAGACAGCGAGGTCATCGGTCTCATCGGATTAGGGAAGGACGGGGAAGGAAGTCGGCCGTGCCCTTTGAAAGGAACCATCCCGGCATTTGCCTGGAGCGATTTAGGGAAATCACGGAAAACCTAAAACAGGATGGCCGGACGCGGGATTGAATCGTCGTCCTCCCGAATGCGAGTCCAGTGTCTAACCACTGCGCCACCTCGCTCGGTCAACACAATTAATTAATTAATTAAGTCCCCAGCAACTATAAAAGTTACGAAACAAAAACTACGAAACAACAAAGCACAAGTGTAACTGTTCTGTGTGTGGAAGTGTGATTCAACGTACACATCCGGCACGGTTCTTCCTCAATACGACAAGGTATTTTAAGCACCATTTACACTGAAGTAATTAAAAAAAACAGAAATACTATGATTGCACATAGAAATCAGAATTACACTCTAATACATGAACACAAGCCAGATGCTTTGTTGACTGAACCTGTGGCCAAGAAGCATTGTTACTTACGAAATTTGAAATACAAAATTTTTTTTATTACCTCATACATATTGACGAAAAATACACTCTGATAATTACAACATCCCCAATCGAACAGCATCGGCTGTCTAGCCCATCAGAACAACTGCACACGACATGCTCACAACTAGTACTGCCACCAACATCGTCTCAACAAGCACTGACTACGGCAACCTCAGACCAACAACTTCCCACAGCAACTTCTGAACAAGCAGTCTGCCAGTGGAGGCGGCGGAATAAAACTCTTTGGCGCAATCTCTGGCGCTGTGACTCAGTGTAGCCACTTTTCATATGCCCCTCCTCCACGGGCTAGAATTTGATGGTATTTTTTCCAGCATTGGTGGTGAAAATAGCACCAAATTTGTCCAAAAAATACAGACAAAAATAAAAGATAATATTAATAACTAATATCACATCACTAAATAAATTTTGGCTTTGCACTGACCCTTCAATAACCTAATATATGAAATACAGTAAGGAATACAAATGCTTTCATATATGTGATTTTACATAATAGTTAACACAAGTATCATGTGGTTAAACAATTCAATCAATAGCGTCAGCAATGCCGAATATGTGCAGGTTAGAGTCTCATAACTTTCATAAACAGTAAATACACAAAAAATCTGTTTATACAAACATTCACATAAAATCTTGTCAATACTTCAATAAACAAGTAGCACTCCTCAGAGTAGTTGACAGTTCCAACATTAGCACCCAGCAATAGTCAACAGCTGCAAATAGAAGTCTCATAACATTTCATCAGCAGTATTTAAACAGCTCCAACAGTGGCATCCAGCAATAGCGAGCAGGCACAGACACCAACAAGTGACATTATGTCAGTAGAAGCAGTTCCATCAGTAGCACCCAGCATTGTTGAACTGGTGCAGACACCCACAAGTGACATTATGTCAGTAGAAGCAGTTACATCAGTGGCACCCAGCAATGTTGAACAGGTGCAGACACCAACAAGTGACATTATGTCAGTAGAAGCAGTTCTATCAGTGGCACCCAGCAATGTTGAACAGGTGCAGACACGAACAAGTGACATTATGTCAGTAGAAGCAGTTCCATCAGTGGCACCCAGCAATGTTGAACAGGTGCAGACACCAACAAGTGACATTATGTCAGTAGAAGCAGTTCCATCAGTGGCGCCCAGCAATGTTGAACAGGTGCAGACACGAACAAGTGACATTATGTCAGTAGAAGCAGTTCCATCAGTGGCACCCAGCAATGTTAAACACGTGCAGACAGTAACAAGTCACATTATTTCAGTAGAAGCAGTTCCATCAGTGGCGCCCAGCAATGTTGAGCAGGTGCAGACACCAACAAGTGACATTATTTCAGCAGAATCAGTTCCATCAGTGGCACCCAGCAATGTTGAACAGGTGCAGACAGCAACAAGTCACATTATTTCAGTAGAAGCAGTTCCATCAGTGGCAACCAGCAATGTTGAACAGTGCGGGTAACAGTCCATAATATTGACTATCACTAATTAGACAGTTCATCAGAGTTATCAGCAGAAATTAAACATTTCCAAGTGGCATGCACCAATGTAAATACGTGTAAGCACGAACAACAGTTTGAACGCACACACAATTGCTTTTACAAAATTATCATCAATGCTGTTACATTAAACATACAAATTATAATAAACACACAAATGATATCAGATAATTGTCATATTAAATATTAAAGATACACAAATATCAGTAAACCTATAATATTTATGGGCGTCAGTGCAAGCCGCAACAAACAAGTAAAATAATACTTAGGAGATAGGTCGGTACCAATTATTTGGTATTAGGAAAGGAAAACACACAAAACACACTCACTCATCTTTCATACACATTAAGTACTACTGTGTAATTGAATAGTGTTAACTGTGTAAATGCAATTCTGTCAAAGATTTGATGTTCGACATGTGTATCAAGTAGTAGTGGCAGCAATGTATAACAGTCAATAATAGTTAGTCAATGTCATAGTCATCATGTCAAGACCAATGTTTGCCAAGCCAAATCAAATGTACGGTTGCTGAACAACTGTCAGTGTGCCAAGGTATGCAAATACTTCCTCTCTCCAAAAAAAAAAAAAAAAAAAGTATATACTGCTTAGTGATTTAACAAAGTGTGTATGTAGACAATCTTCCTTCCACTTGAGTGTTCTAGTCTGCCATCTTCATCCTCCTTGTTCCATATAAACTAACAAAAAAAAAAAATGCTCCTCACTTACTTTACCTCTTATCCACCAAAACTCCAATAATCATCAGCATCACATCAACTTAATACTTCAATAATACCTCTTACGTCGATACATATAAACCTTATCATCAATATCATTTACCTTACCTCTTGTCCACCAAAACTCCAATAATCATCAACTTCACACAATCTCAATACCTCAATAATACCTCTTCAATACGTCGACACATATAAACCATAACGCCAATATCATTTCACTTCCACAACAACTTTTTCCTCTAGTCAGTCTCCTCGAACAAGTACAGATAAAATCCTAGTGCAAACTTCAATTCATCATCCCATACAATCCGAAGACGCAATGTCCACACACAACCTCTGTGTAATCCATCTGACCCAAATCTTCTACTCATTATGAACTATAAAATACATTTTGGTTACCTTGTCCATCATTAAATAAAAGAAATGCATACATAACCTCTAACAGCCTTTAGTTTGAATAACTCTCAGTAAGTAAGTACGAGTATGGAGGGTGAATGATCGTAATATTTCACAGTGTGTACACCACTTCAAGAATCATGGCAAAACAGAAGCAAACACGTGGAGTATTTCTTGTGTCAAGTGTCACTTGCTATCTCAATTGCTCACGAAGAATGCAGTGTAATAACTGTCAATGGTCTAAACCTAGTGTTGGTATGTCATGTCGTTAGCTTCCTTCCTATTAGCATAAATTGATACAGCTTCCATAAAACCTCCAGCTCATGTGACTTCAATGAAGTTTCTTGTACCAACGTCGTTCGTAGAATTATAGCAGTTCATTTTCTTATCTTAAAAATATAAGGCACTGAACGTAAGCAAAACATGCAATAGCGAGTAAATTTACCAGTAGAGAACAGAATGTCAACAAGTGGATGGAGCACAATCCCTACAACGAGGCTCTGCCAAGCAAACAATCTATAATTAATACCATAGTGTGACCTAACCTCCATGTTCGTACACAGTATATCAGCATTTCTATATACCAAATTAAATAGTAATTATGACAACAAAACAAAAATGTGTAAATATGCAATCCATACGCAAAGCAGCAAAAATGTATCTTACATAAGAAACAGGTCATTAGCATCATATCAGCATAAGCAAATAAATGTTCATATGTAATCTTAATAAGTAAACATGAAGCAGATACATCACAAAGTATAACTTACAAACATAACCATATCAGCACAACTAATCAGGTGACAATTATAGTTTAAATAAATAAGCACAGCAGGCACATAATAAAAAAATATGACATCAGTGAAAAAGCAGAGCAGCTAAGCGATGCGGAATGTACATAAGTAACAACCCTGTTCATTAATCACTCATTGTCAAAATCAGTTAATGTACGCAAGCACGTCACTTCACAAGTAAATTCATAGAACATGAAATTTAGCACAAAGTATGAATCACGTAATCGCGAGCAGCAAATTACGTCTAAAATACATACCTAAGTGGAAATATGTTACCTGAAAAATAACCTCAATTACTAGTTACCGTTTTAGATTATTACTTTCTTCTTTGAAATTACATTCTTCCGGAAATTTTCTCGATAGCAAGTCCTCTTAACGTCGGACACACACAGAATTTACCTGAAGGTCTTAAATATTTTATGCAACTGTATCCTGAAATATACTGAACGTTAATAACATAATTTATCAAGTCACTATAGCTTTATACTGAATTTAATCAGAGAAATTAGACTGTGTATTTGTTTACGGCTGTCAGTGCATTCGCACTGAGCGCTCGATCAGCTGTAGGTACGCGTGACGTAGGAAGTAATTGTTTACGGTCAACGACTGCCTTGTGCGCCGCGCAGACTTGACTGTTGCTTTGAGTATGTGCCGCCGCCAGAACACGGCGCGGTATCCTTGTATTCTCTGCGTGTTTACGTATAACTGTTAGTTTCTCGTAAGTATGTCATTCCACAAAAATTTTAACGTTCGATATATGATGTATTCCCTTAGAGCGTCGAGATTTAAGAGTTTCTACTTCGGCAGTGTTATCATGAGTAATTTTGCGAACTCTATATGGACCGTTATAAAGCAGAAAAAATTTGCGACACAAGCCTTTTCCTTTGTGAGGCAAACGATGAGACTTAATTAGCACCTTTTGACCAACTGACAAGGTTTTTAAACGACCAGGACGTTTAGCTGATTTCTCTCTTCTAGCAGCTGCAGATGCAATATTTTGTAGAGCCAGGTTGACAACTTCATAATTTCGCAGTTTCCGTGTAGGTGGAAAAGGAACGATTTCAGAAATGCGATTTGTCGGTGCTTTATTTTTTAATATCAACATAGGCGGTAAGGAAGTTGAACCATTAGGAAGTTCATTCAGAATGTTTTGAAAAATATGAAGATACTGATCCCAAGTTCTGTGATTCTGATGACAATAAAGTCGACACAATTTATTGATTTCCTTCATCCATCTCTCTGAAGCGTTAGATTGAGGGTGAAAAAGTGAAATGAAAATTGGTTTAATCTTACGACGCCGTAGAGTACGATGCCAAATTTTAGAGCGAAACTGTGATCCATTACCTGATATAACCTTATCAACATGACCCACTTCTTTAAGAAAATGTTTGATGAAAGCATTAGATACTGAACGATCTGTTGCTTTGCGTAAAGGTGTAAAACACACATATTTTGATGTCAGTTCCACTGCTACCAAAATGTACGCAAAACCATTAGTAGAACGAACCACTGGACCGAACAAATCGACTGCAGCCATGTCCTTTAATTTCGCTGGAATGATAGGAAACATCAGTGCTCTGTGAGAAATAGTTGGCGGCTTAGCCTTTTGACATGATTTGCATTTGGCAAGAACAGATCGAATACGTTTTTCCATATTACTGAAGTAGCAATTCTCTCGTAATATATGAAAGCGTTTTCTGGGACCAAAGTGTGCATAACTGAAATGTGTATACCAAATTAATTTATTAATCCACTCATCTGGAATGCAAACTAACCCAATAGAGTTGTCGACCGATTTTCGTTTAAAAAGAATATCATTGCGAACTAAACAATACTGCCTAATCGCTACGCTTTCCTTTCTCCTCCACTTCTCCTTAATGTCCTTCCAGATTGGATCTTTATTTTGCTCCTTAGTGATGTTCTTGAGCGAAGACGAAATAAGCTTTTTGAACGCAACACCTTGAATATACATCAAACAATAATTGTTTTCATTGCAGTCCTCCTCAGCACTTTGTTTCAAACCCATAGATGCACGTGATAAAGCATCAGCAATAATATTTGAAGAACCCTGTATGTAAACAATACTAAAATCAAATTCCTGTAGATACAGCGCCCATCGTGACAATCTTCCATGAGTTAATTTTGTTGACATAAGAAATTCCAGAGCTCGATGATCGGTGTAAACCTTAGTATGTCTCCCATACAAAAATGTCCGAAATTTTGTGAAAGCCCAAACAACAGCCAAGGCTTCAAGTTCCGTAATCGAATAATTCTTTTCTGATTTAGAGAGAACACGACTTCCAAATGCATGTACTACAACGCCGTTTTCTTCTATCTCTTGAAATAAATGTGCACCTAGGCCTTTGTATGATGAGTCCGTGCCGGCCGCAGTGGCCGTGCGGTTCTGGCGCTGCAGTCTGGAACCGCGGGGCTGCTACGGTCGCAGGTTCGAATCCTGCCTCGGGCATGGGTGTGTGTGATGTGCTTAGGTTAGTTAGGTTTAAGTAGTTCTAAGTTCTAGGGGACTTATGACCTAAGATGTTGAGTCCCATAGTGCTCAGAGCCATTTGAACCATTTTGATGAGTCAGTCACCAAACAAAAATCTTTAGATACATCTGGATGTGAAAGAAGTGGAGCAGCAACTAAAGCATCACGAAGTTGTTCAAATTCTGATTGAGCTTCCTCATCCCAACACCAATTAGAATTCTTTCCAGATAGTTCACATAAACGAGGTGTGGCCAAATTGTCCAATCTAACAAAGCGTCTAAGAAAATTACAGACACCAAGGAAACTACGAACATCACGTTTGTAGTAGGAACAGCATAATTACGAATAGCGTCTACTTTCTCAGGATCAGGAAGAATACCTTCTGTAGAAATAATATGACCAAGAAATTTCACCTGAGAACGACCAAATTCAGATTTTTCCAAGTTCACTGTAATGCCAACTCTTGCAAAAATTTCGTACTAATGAATCCAAAATTTTGATATGCTCACTCCAAGAACGTTTAGCAATAAGAATATCGTCAACATATGAAGTAATATTGTCACGAAGATAAACAGGTAAAATTTCGTTTGAACTACGAATGAATGCTGCAGAAAATATAGTAAGTCCAAACGGTAATTTTCGAAATCATCGTTGGGTAAAATAGTCATATCCGGTCATTCTTTATCGACTCTCTAGATAGATTGATAGTTGAAGAGTTGTTTTGATAGATGCAAAGAATAGTAAAAGAGTAGGCAGCAGTGCAGAAAACTAAAAGGGAAATAGCACCACTACAGCCCAGGGCCCTGTGCACGCTACGGCACATATTCACTTAGTGTAGCGAATCCCCTAAGGACTTACATAGCCGCACATAAATTCCAGTTTGTGACTTAGTGGCCAATTTGGTGGAAATGTGTACATAAATTGATCCAACCATGAACATGGATGTATGTCATTCTTAGAATTGCGAAAGATCTTAAATTTCTGAACAGTGAAAAAGTGTTTATAGGCAAAGTTTTCGCTTCGTGGCGACAAAGACCTACCGCGTCTATCCAAGCCCGAAAGTCGATTATTGTCAAGTTCGCGCGCCTGGCGCTCTCTTGTTGCATTTCGTAAATGAAATAAACTATTTTCTTCAAAACCCGCTGCTATCGGTGATTCCAAATTTCTTCTACTGTCTTTTCCTACGATTTCGCTTTCAATTTGTTTGACTTGCTTTCGTAACGCCTCAAATTCCCTTTTAACGCGTTGATTAAATTTTCCCTGATTTTCAACATGTTTATTTATGCTCTGGTACTATTCTGTTTCTGCAAATGGCAATGGAGCTGTATCATCTGAATCTGTGTCCCCATTTAAACTAAGACTTGTCAGTTTATCTGAAATCTCCTCAACTCTTTCCAATAAGTCACCTATCTGTTCTTTCTGTTTATTTACGTCTTCCGTAAGTGTCGCGACTTGGGTTTCGGTATTGACACATTTAGTAGTTAACTGTTCATACTGTTGTGCTAGGTTATTTAATATGTCATTTGGTACGGATTCCTCGATTCTTTCAAATATTTCTTCCATATCGTGTGCACGTTGTAAATTTAACTCTGAAAATTTTTGTACTATCACGCGGTCTCTTTCTTCCTGTTCCCTATCCTGTTCCTTTTGTCTTATTTCTATTGAAATTAATCTATTATTGTGAGCATTCAAAATCGGTTGTACTTCTTCTCTAATTTCTTTCTTTAATTCATCTTTCATGTTTTTAAAACATGTCCCTATTCGTGAGTCTAACCGTGTTTCCATTGTTCCCATATCAGTTTCTAACCGTGTTGCCAATGTTCCCATCTCTGTTTTGAATTCAGATCCTAACTGTGATCGCAGTGAGTCTAACCGTGTTTCCATTGTTACCATCTCAGTTTTAATTGTTCCTATATGTGAGTCTAACCGTGATCCCACTGTTTTTAATTCAGATCCCAAATTTGATATTGCACTCATCAACTGCTCCACATTGACTGGTTCGAAATTCTTTTCGCCCCTAACGTTTCCCGCAAAACCAACTTCCTTCGTCATAGCTGTAAAGCTATCTGTGTTCGATACTATTCCAGAATCTTCTGTCGTTAATCTCGTATTTTTTGATTGTGAAAAGTTTTGAAATGGTTCCGGACTATTTTCCCGACTTATTAAATTGTTTTCAACTTCATTATTCATCATACTGTTCTCCTGTGTTGGCGAGTTCGCCATGTCAACAATTTCGTCATTCTGACTATCGATCATTTTTGCCTTTTTCTGCGATCGCGTAATCATTTACAAAACATACAAAACTCGTCACTATACGAAAATTAGACACGATGACACTTTATCTCCACCAATACCATTCACACGAAATGCTTTCCGACAAACACGATTAACGAACAATTGAAATTTTCATAATTGCACAAAATTGTCAAACCCGTATACAAGACATCAATAATTAAATTCTGCAAAAATACCATTAGAAGAATGACAAGACAACTACAAATGTTCAATTACCAACTCTACACATGCAATATAGACTACAATTACTAAACTACAAATTACTACAACAATACTACTGTCTGCTATTTTTACTATCAAAAGAATTCCAAGGGACGATCCGAAGCAGCGGTCGCCACGTGCATGGGGGCTTAATTAAATATAATGGAAATAATTTTAATTTTAGTCGCTGTCTGTCCGGTTACGGAGTCTCGTAACCGGTTGGCCCAGACTAGTATTAGTACGCAATCAGACTGCATAGAACAACAACAAAGAATGAAAGGAAATTTCCGTTAACACAATTAATTAATTAAGTCCCCAGCAACTATAAAAGTTACGAAACAAAAACTACGAAACAACAAAGCACAAGTGTAACTGTTCTGTGTGTGGAAGTGTGATTCAGCGTACACATTCCTTAATACGACAAGGTATTTTAAGCACCATTTATACTGAAGTAATTAAAAGAAAACAGAAATACTATGATTGCACATAGAAATCAGAATTACACTCTAATACATGAACACAAGCCAGACGCTTTGTTGACTGAACCTGTGACCAAGAAGCATTGTTATTATGAAATTTGAAATACAAAAATTTTTTTATTACCTCATATATATTGACTAAAAATACACTCTGATCATTACAACATCCCCAATCGAACAGCATCGGCTGTCTAGCCCATCAGAACAACTGCACACGACATGCTCACAACTAGTACTGCTATCAACATCGTCTCGACAAGCACTGACTACGGCAACCTCAGAACTACAACTTCCCACAGCAACTTCTAAACAAGCAGTCTGCCAGTGGAGGCGGCGGAATAAAACTCTTTGGCGCAATCTCTGGCGCTATGACTCAGTGTGCCACCTTTCACACGTTGTGTCATTTATCACGACATGACAACTGCCATGTTGGATGATATGTTGGCATGGGTCACGTTATAAGACATGACATCCCGTATCGTGTTACTTTACTTGACAGGATGCATTATATTACATGACGGTGATACTAAAACTAAGAAGTAAAAAAGCGCAAATGTGTCAAGATAATTTGATTAAAATATCTTTGACGCTGCCAGATACGTAGAAAAGCCATTTTTCTTCTTTTACATCCCTAAGGACAGGACATATTCGACTTTTTTATACTATGATAGAAAATTTTTTTATTCGATTTCCTAATTTTTACTCTACCGTAATTGTCACAATAGCATGCCATAGTTTGGCAACCAACGTACATTTTGGTTGACTCAGGTGAAGACTGATCGGATACAAGTTTTTTAAACTGTTTTTCCAACCATGTGGCTTATATTGTAGCAAGGGATAAATATCTTACAAATCAACAAGACGTCCGTTAATTACATGTATTTGTCTACCTGCGTACAAAATTTGAACCGATTCCCAGAAGTTCGAAAGATAGAGCTGGCGCAAGTAAAAAAGCTCACACAAATGTAAAACGAAAAACTAGTCCAAGTTGTAAATTTTTACTTTTTTTCGTTCTATGATTAGTTTCGGACCGACATCCATTTTCAAATCATGATATCATAGTCGAAAATGGCAATTCCGAATATGTAGAAAAGTGCACTCAGATGCCCTGATTAACAGAAGTTCGTTACAGAAACGTGTTTTTTTGCACGTAAAATCTGAATGGAGCTAGATTTTTGAAACCTCATTTTTTATTTATTTGATTCAATTTAAACTGTTTCTGTGCATTTAGTTCACATAGAAACATATTTCACGTGCTGCATTTAGCTCGACTTTAAACCACCATAATTCGGCAACGGATAAAGATGACTGCCTTTATCCGTTTATCCTTCGTCCAAAGTTTGAACCGATTCGTACAAGTGCAAATTATTGAAGTGGCGCGCTTCTGAAACCTCCGTGAAAGATTTAGTTTCTTTTTAATTTTTTTATTTGCACGTAAAATCCGAACGATGCACATACACTACTGACAATTGTTACACCACAAAGATGACATACTAGTGACGCGAAATTTAACCGACAGGAAGAAGATGCTGCGATATGCAAATGATCAGCTTTTCAGAGCATTCACACAAGGTTGGCGCCGGTGGCGACACCTACAACGTGCTGACAATGAGGAAAGTTTCCAACCTATTTCTCATACACAAACAGCAGTTGACCAGCGTTGCGTGGTGGAACGTTGTTGTGATGCCTCGTGTAAGGAGGAAAAATGCGTACCACCACGTTTCCGTATTTTATAATGGTCGTATTGTGGCCTATCGCGATTGCGGTTTATCGTATCGCGACATTGCTGCTCGCATTGGTCGAGATCCGATGACTGTTAGCAGAATATGGAGTCGGTGGGTTCAGGAGGGTAATACGGAACGCCTTCATTCGATCCCTGCGAAACCCTACATTTCAGCAGGATAATGCACGACGACATGTTGCAGGTCCTGTACGGGCCTTTCTGGATACAGAAAATGTTCGACTGCTGCCCTGGCCAGCACATTCTCCAGATCTCTCACCAATTTAAAACGTCTGGTCAATGGTGGCCGAGCAACTGGCTCGTCACAATACGCCATTCACTACTCTTGATGAACTGTGGTATCGCGTTGAAGCTGCATGGGCACCTGTACCTGTACACGCCATCCAAGCTCTGTTTGGCTTAATGCCCAGGCGTATCAAGGCCGTTATTACGGCCAGAGGTGGTTGTTCTGGGTACTGATTTCTCAGGATCTATGCACCCAAACTGCGTGAAAATGTAATCACATGTCAGTTCTAGTATAATATATTTGTGCAATGAATACCCCTTTATCATCTGCATTTCTTCTTGGTGTAGCAATTTTAATGGCCAGTAGTGTAGAAATGGTGTCATGAGGTGAGCATTAATTTCAGCCCAATGAATGTCTTTTGCAAGAGGAATTTATCGATTCGCGCAATTTTCCTGGGTGCCAGCTCCGGTTCGACATTAAACCATGCTTTAAATACCATAATATAACCACAGTAAGACAGATATTTTGGTGGCATGGCGGTTGGTGTGAGCTAAACCAGAAAACTTTTACCACATGTTCCTAGCTCAAATAAGTACCGTGCACCGAGACTTCCCAATCCCTCCTCCGAAGACACTGTTCTGCTCAAGGCGTTCCTAGACATATATGTTATTAACACATTTGTAACCGTCACTTTTATGAAAAACTCAAGTCTTCGTACTTGTAATTACATAGCATGCACAAAAATCCACTGTTTATTGCCAATATAGATTCTTAGCTAAGAGTATTTTGTAAAAGATTGATAATAAAAGTTATTTAAACTTAATAATGTGACAAATAATGTTTTTTCGTCTTTATGTATTTTTCGCTTCACGGAAATGCTCATAGAACATCTGTGTTTTTAAAATTTACTGCAGCCACAAACCGAACCCAGATTGCCCACCTGGTAGGCGAGGTTTTGTAACCTCCCCACCGAAATTTTAAAAGATATTATTTGAAATACTAATGCATATTTTGCTAAGTGTAACCTCCCAGAGAATTTTTTGAAACACAATAATTGAATGTTAACTAGAATACAACCTAACGTAAGCTCCCAGCAAATAAATTCAATGACAATAAAAATGAGAATCGCAATCTCACTCAAGGTGTAAGCTGTCACGAAAATAATGAAAAACAATTCAATGCTAATGAGACTTCAGTCACAATGTAAACTCAAATAGACCGAAATGTCGGTCTTTGTCCCTGTGCAAAATAATCATAATTTATTTCTTACCTCAGTATAACTGCATGTCAAAGTTCTGCTCTTATTGTTGGCCGCCGCTTGGAGGAAATTGATTGCAAAAATTTTGAATTTAAGGGAAGCTTTTCTTTAAGGAATATCAAGGGAATATTTCTTTCATTAAAGAATTCTTTGTTAAAAAATTGCTTTGAAAACCAAAAATTATTATTGGGGCGATTATTGCACAAATTAGTTACAGTTAATTTACATTATTAGCTGAGCGCATTTAAAAATAATATACCTCATCCTGAA
The DNA here is from genome assembly GCF_021461395.2 of Schistocerca americana. Taxonomy (NCBI): domain Eukaryota; kingdom Metazoa; phylum Arthropoda; class Insecta; order Orthoptera; family Acrididae; genus Schistocerca; species Schistocerca americana. The sequence goes on along the minus strand of NC_060120.1, from coordinate 271,725,760 downwards.
TCTTGACCAGAGTGCCATATCGACGCCCGCCGACTCCTCACACACAACTGTACTCGACTACTACTACCGACATACTGCTCTGCCCTACTGCTACTGACAAACTGCCCACTGACTACTGCTCGCAACTGTACTGCACGACTACTACTGACAGACTGCTCGCAACTGTACTGCACGACTTCTACTGACAGACAACCGCTTGCAACTCTCGCGCGGTCAAGCGCAGACTAGCCACGATAAATGGCTCTCTGGTCAGAGACTCTGCAATGCCTCGCCATCGCCGCCACACAACATACGTGTTTCATAACCCTCCACTGGGGGGGGGGGGGCAAAAATTTGGCAGCGATGGTGAGTCATTTGGACTTGCCAAGCACGGCAAAATTTTTTCTTTAATTAATCAACTTGTACAATTTACAGAATATTTAGATACATGAATTAAATGTTGTGTACATGCACCGAGTACAAAACATTTCAGACAAAGACAAGATATGAGTACAAAACATATTAGCAAATCAGAAAACTGTATATACAAATTATTTGACAGATAACAAAGTGCACACGCACTGAAAAAATTCTTTAGCATTTTCAGAACAAATAAACAGAATGGTAAAAAAATCATGTTGACAAGTGACATGAGTGCACATGCACTGCAGTTGAGAACATATCAGCAAATGACGAAATGTATATACAATGAGTAACAAATGACATAAGTGCTTACGCACTGAAGTATTGAACATACAGAATGAGTACAAATCATATTGAAAAATGAGAAAAGTGCACAGGCATTGAAGTTCAGTAGAAAACATATTAACACATAACATAAGTGCACTTGCACTGTAGTTCAGAACATATCATCAAAAATAAAAAGGTATATACAATATAAAAGACAAGAGTGCACATATACTGTACTTCAGAACAAATCGAAAAAATGTCTTTAGCATTTTCTCAACAAATAAACATAATGGCAAAAAAAAATCATGTCGACAAGTGACATAAGTGTACTCGCACTGGAGTTCAGCAAATCGAAAAAAATGTATAGCCCATGAACATAAATGATGTTAGCAAAAAATGATTTTCACTATGTGACAAGAATTAGGATAGGAAAGGGAAGGATTGCATCATGGTTGTAGCACTTTAGATTGCACACAGCTGTTCTGAAAGTCCATATCTTTCCACATAAGTACAACACCAAGTGACACAATTTGAAGTTCTTTTCCCATCAGAATTTATCAGCGTAGCCAAGACACTGAACTGTCGTAGTAATATTCCATGTTTTCATTTTGGCAGTACATTAGGTACACCAAACAGTGGGACCATAATAACGTCTTCATCGCTCACGGTGGTGGACAGCATGTCGCGTCAACACCACGCTCTTACAAGGCACACCAACGTAGAATTAGTGCAAAAACCAAACATAGTGCTCCATGATCATGAGGATGCACAGGACAAATGGATATTGCAGTAATTCAGGGTAGTTAGCTCATAAGGTGAAGGACATTAAGTCACATAATAGGCTTCATTGAGAATTACCGTAGTAGTTTGCGGCATTCATAGCCCAGTTATTGAACATTTCTGTACCAAGTATGTAGTATTACAGAATAATGTTCATAAAATTAAATTATTGGCATCATGGGTAATCGTATTACAATAAACAGTGGCAGTCCTAGGCCAGTTACAAAGCATATTTAGTATGACAGAATAATGTTCATCAGAAGTCTTAATTGAAAAGGAGAGTCAATTATTGGCCTAGCATTAACATAATACATTGAGTGATACAAATTATTGGCACTCATTGGCCATTTACCAAAACATGAAAAGTCAACATTGAAAACAAGAGCTAATTAATGGCATAATTAATAACATAATTCATTTAGTGACATTAATTATTGGCACTCATTGGCCAGTTACCAAAACATGAAAGGTCATAATTCATTTAATTAGATTAATTATTGGCATTCAGTGGCCAGTAAGTATTGAATAGTATAAAACATTGTTCATCATTCAGTATTATTCAGAACTTTCTTAAATGAGTAGCATTATTTGAAACTGGTGATACACACCATTAAGAAGTCATGATTAAAAATCAGTTAATTACAGTCATAGCATTAATAATCATGGGCATTATAAGTAGTCTCATTACAATAAACAGTGGCAGTTATTTTTTTTGTATCATTAAGAAGTCATTACTGAAGTGACATACTATTCAGAGCTGATCAGTATTATTCAGAATTCTCTTAAACTAGTAACATTATTTGGGACTGGTAATACATTTTTTTGTTAGCAATGCATTGCTTAGGGTAGTTATAGGGGAAAGCAAGAGAGAAGAATTTGCTTCTGGGTTATTGGTATAAATGAAAAATGTGTAACGTCATTCGTCATAAGTCAGCTGTGGCAAGATTATGAAACAAGTAGAGTATATGTATCCACATTCATAGATTTAATGAACAACTGCTTATAGCACATTAATCTCATAAATAATTTCTCCTGCAAAAAATATATAAAAATGGATTATTAAGCTGAAAAGAGAAATGCATTTTATGCTGAAAAGTAGTGAACTTCGAATTAACAGGTAGTGCAATGTGTATAAAAATGTGTTCCATAGCTGTCCTTTCCAAAACCTTCTAACCTGCTAACCTGCTAACCTTACCTTGCCGGGCACTTGCCAAGAAAAAATACGATAATCATCAGTAATTAGTCATGTGAATATAATTGCATAAGTGGTCATAAAGATTAGTAAATGGCATCATAGCATGTTACATCATAAAGTGGTTTCATTCAATAAACGGTTTAATATTTGACCAATGGTGGTTGCCTTTCGATTTTCTGGTTCTCAAAGTTTCGACGTGTACCACATTGGGATGAGGAATGCTGCGAATCCGATATGGTCCTGCGTATAGAAGTTCAAATTTACTGCACTTACCTTTTATTCTGCTGGATAAAAAGTGTGTACGCACTAATATCTTCTGTCCAACGTGAAAGTCGCGGCGTGTACAAACCTGTTTTTGTTGTCTTCTCCGGCGCTCTGCGGCACGTTTGATGTTGTTCAGCGCAATGTCAATTATTTCATGGTGTCGTAGGCGACGACATTTAGGGAAGTTTACTAATTCTTTAATTTTGTTTGGTGGTTCAACGTTTTTCAGTATAACAGACGGAGTTAGCATAGTGTATTCATTTGGAATGGAATGAATTACATCTTGGAATGAGAGTATGTGTGTATCCCAATCAATATGTCTTTTGTGGCAGTATATTCGGCACAGCTTACCAATTTCTTTCATTAATCTTTCACAGGGGTTCGAAGAAGCATGGTACTTGGATATATAAATCGGAGAAATGTTTCTAGCTCGTAACATGCGTGTCCATATAGCAGAACGAAATTGTGATCCATTGTCAGAAATTACTTTCATCACATGCCCTACATGAAATAGAAAATGTTTTACAAATGCTTTCGAAACAGTTTTAGCAGTAGCTTTGCGTAACGGAGTGAAGGTAACAAATTTTGAAGTGAGCTCAACAACGACAAATATGTAGCAAAAACCTCTGTTAGTTCTCGGAATCGGACCAAAAATGTCTACAGCGGCCATGTGTCTTAATTTAACAGGTACAATGGGATATAAAGGAGGAATATGTGAAGTGGTGTCTGACTTAGCTTTCTGGCAAATTTTACAAGACGCTAAAACTCGTCGTATACGTTTCTCCATGTTGGTAAAATAACAGTTCTGTCTCAGTATAAGAAAACATTTTCTTGCTCCGTAATGTGCGTAACTTAAATGAGTGTACCAGATTAATTTGTTAACCAGTTCGTCAGGAATGCATAATAACCAATTGTTGCTGTCTGGATGAGAGCGGCGAAACAGAATGTCATTGCGTACAGTGTAATGGTGTCTAATCGTAACATTATTTTTATCTTGCCAAAGGTGTTTAATTTCTTTCCACACGTTGTCTTTATTTTGTTCTTGTGCTATGTCCTGTAATGACGACGAAATAAAATTTTCAAATGCAACTTGCTGAATGTACATGACACTGAAATTTGCTTTGCAGAAGTTGGTTGCTACGTCTTGCTGATTGTTGCTGAGAGAACGCGATAGTGCGTCTGCTATAACATTTTGTGTGCCGGGAATGTGAACAATCGTAAAATTAAATTCCTGTAAATAAAGTTTCCATCTGCTTAATCTGTCATGAGTAAATTTAGCCGAAAGTAAAAATTGTATAGCTCTGTGGTCTGTGTAAACGGTGGTATGTCTGCCATAAAGAAAGTGCCGAAATCTCGTAAAAGCCCATACAACACATAACGTTTCCAATTCTGTAACGGAATAATTTCGTTCAGCAGGCGATAGAATGCGACTTGCAAATGCGATGTTTTTAATTACTGTAGAGCCATCTTCTTCAATTTCCTGAAAAATGTGTACGCCTAAAGCGGTGTTGGAACTGTCGGTGGCAATGGAAAAATTTCTGCTAAGATCTGGGTGCGATAAAAGTGGAGCATTCAACAAGGCTTCTTTCAAGTTCACAAATTCAGAATGTGCTTGCTTATCCCATGACCAAATTGTGTTTTTACCTGTTAATTGACATAATCTAGGCGTGTCTAAAGCAGAGTGATGAATAAATTTGCGAAAAAAGTTAATTAAGCCCAAAAAACTACGTAATTGTTTCTTCGTCGTAGGAACAGTAATGTCACGTAGCGCTTGAAGTTTTTCTGGATCAGGCGCAATGCCTTCTGCTGAAAGTACGTGTCCAAGAAATTTTATAGAAGTTTTGCCAAAATGCGATTTACTGAGATTAACTGTGAGTCCTTGTGTATGGAAAGTTTCTAACAGACGTTCAAGAATCATATTGTGTTCACACCAGATAGCTTCTGCGATAAGAATGTCGTCTACGTACGTCGTAATTCCGTCCTTAAGTTCTGTCGGAAGTATTGTGTTCAAACCGCGAATAAAAGCTGCTGAAGAAATAGTTAAGCCGAACGGTAATTTACAAAATTGATAACAGTCGCCAAAACAGAGAAAAGCTGTATATTTTCTACAGTTCGGATGAAGCTGAATTTGCCAAAATCCCGATTTCAAATCTAATGTGGAATAAATAGCAGTACCATGAAATTTCTGTAAAAGTTCCTCTAATGTCTGTGGTCGATCTGTTTCATTAATAATAATGTCATTAATGTGACGTGAATCAAGTACGAGGCGAAGTGAGCCATCTTTTTTCTAAACAATATGTAGCGGGTTTATGTACGGACTAACTGCCGGTTCTATAATTCCTTGATCAAGCATATCCTGCAACTCTTTTTTAACCTGTTCTCTGTGAATATATGGAATGGGATAATGCTTTGCTTTAAATGTGTCGTGCTGTTTCACTTGAAATTCATACATAAAGCCGGACATAGTACCAGAAATGTTGTCGAAAACTGGAGCTTGCTGTAAAAGAATTTCGTGTAGCTGTGTGCGTTCGTCGTTTGTATTTGCACTGCTCTCTTTAACCTTATCAGAAATCATCTGTATTACGTCGTAGTCAGCTTCGTCTGGAGTGTTATAGTTGTGTACATACGTATCCGTGAACAATGTGGGATTACAGTCTATGACACGTGATACGGAAATGACCTCTGTGCGGTTAATTGTTTGTTCTTCCGCAGATAGTGAGTGCTGAAATTCTAAAGCAAATTGTATATTTTCATCCTTCAACATTCTGAAAATCAACTACTGCGTCTTGTTGTACCAGAAAATCCGTACCTAAAATAACGTCTGTTGTCAGTAAAGGAACAATCCAAAAATTTGAGTGAAAAGTGTGACCTGCAATACAAAATGATAAATGCGTCTGTAATTTAACGTCTACTCCTTTACTCGATACTGCTTCCTTCAATTTTGTTTTGCCTAAAGGTAATGTCGGATAGGTATTCTATTTGTTAGACTCGTTAAAAGTTTCTTCATTTATTACTGATATAGGTGATCCGGAATCGATTACTGCTGAAAATTTCGATGAACCAATTTTAATTTCGATAAAAGGATGTGAAATAGTTTTCTGAACAAATGGTTTTTCCTGCAAGAGAGTGTCTCTGATATCGTCAAAAGTAATTATATTTTCATGAACAACATTTTGCGTGTCTAAAGTAGTGCTTGTGTTACTGGAAGATGCGGCTTGTACAGTATCTAGTCAGATTCTATCTGACGTGTTACTATTATCAGGAGGATGTTGTGGCATTTCTACTATTTGAACAGTTCTATTACTTCTTCCAGACGTGTTACGCTCTGGATGATACCTACTGTCGGGTTCATTCATGAGAATAGGTTCTTGTGTATATTTTTGCTGTTGGTATGTCCGACTGTTGTTAGATGTACGCTGAAAATTGTGCTCATCGTTTTTACGTCTGTCGTGATAGTCATTCCTATACGGTGCATTGCGATAGGAATTGAAATACTGTCTTCTTTGTACGTAGTTGTTTCCTTGCTGTCGTGCGTTACTATTTGTTGTATCTGGGACTATACGTCCACGCGGCGAAACATTAAAGTTAGGTTGACCTTGTGCATTACATTGTTGGTTACGTATGCTAACCGGTTGACTTTCATGCTGTTGCGGTGGAAAACTTCTATTGTTACCAAAATGTGGTTCCTGTTGCTGATGATTTTGACGATATTGATAATTAGAATTTGGTCTGCTATCAAAGTTCTGGTAGTTGTCATTCCTAAAGCGTCTGTTACTTTTCCTATTGAAATTGCGTGACTGATCGTAATTACTGTAAGTTGGTTGGCCCTGGTTATTATATGAAAAATTTTTGTTCACAAAAGAATAATCAGATTGCTGTACTTCTAAAAGCTGTAACAGATCTCTGAATGCCGAAATGTTTTCTTTTTGTTGACCTGTTAGAAGTGACACTCTTAATGACCTTGGTAGTTTAGAAATGCATAATTGTATGAGTGCAGATTCATTGTATGGTTCACTTAGGTACTGGTTTTGTTGCACCATGTGCTCGAAAAATTGCGTGACACTAGGAAAATTCGAGTTCTCATAATTCGGTAAACTAATTAATTGATCTTTAATTCCGCGCTGTGTCGTCTTCGACCAGTACGCTGACAGAAAAGCATTCTGAAATTCCTCTACTGAATAACATTGTCTCGCGATCGCCCTAATACGAGTTGCCGGTTCGCCTTCCAAAAAGCTGCAAATAAATTCCAGTTTGTGCGTTACGGGCCAAGTCGGCGGAAAAGCAAAGCTAAATTGTTGAATCCAATCTAGCGGGTGAATCTGTGTTCTGTCGTTTTTAAACACTTTAAACTTTCTCACTGACAGAAAATGTTTGTAATCAAAATTATCGTCTCTGTGTGATGAAACAGGTTCAGGATTGTAAGAGAATCTGTTGAACTGTGATTGTTCGGAATCTAAGTCCCGTACTCTCTGTAGATTACCCAAATTATACGCGCTGTGCGAGTCTGACAAATGTTCGCAAAGTGGCGTCTGCTGTGATGTGTTATTAACTGAAATACTTTTCATCTCTGTTACTTCTTGCTGTAAACTTGACAATTTTCTACGCAAGGTGTTATTAGATGAATCGATCTCATTAATTGTCTGCTGTAAATTTTGAAATTCAGGTGTTTGGTTAAATGAAACCGGTGCAGTATCGTCTGATTTATTGTCATTAGTATTTTCGATAACATCAATACGACTGGCCAATTCATCACATTTTTTAGTCAGTATTTTTACCTGCTCATCAGTTTTAGTGTCAGACGCATTAATCTGTTTTTGCAATTTACGCGTAGTTTCATTCAGTTTTTTAACGTCAGTTTTGACGACATCTGAATCCTGTGTTAGTTCTAATTGTTCGAGTCTGTCGGTCACTGTTTGAAAATCGGTTGTGTATGTGTCTGTTTTCGATTTAAGGTCAGAAATTTCGTCACGTAGTTCTGTGTTCGACTGTTTGATGGAATTAATTTCGTCGGACACTGTAGCAATATTGTTGTCTACATATGTCTTCGCTTTCGCGAACATTTTACGTTTGTCTTCTTGTCTCTGTGCAGTGATTGTTTCCATTACCTGACGTTTTACTTTATTTTGATCCTGAATAAATTTACGGAAACGCGTATCACTGTTTTGTATGTGAACACTAAGACGTTCGTTAATTTGAGAGTTCTGTTGCTCGAATTTCGCGTCTATCTTTTCATCCACTGTGCGCGAAAGTTCTGCTGTCATTGTTTTAAACTCGTCGCGTAATTGTGTAGGTTTTTCAGAGCATTGTTTAGCGACTGTACTAATTTCCGCTCTAAGTGTTTCTGTTGCAGCTGTTTGCATTTCCCTTAATTCCAGAGCAACAGACCTAATTTCTTCGCTACTTTTTCTTGAACAAGCCTCAATTTCCTCGCGCAACTGCTCCTTAGTATCGTGACACTGCGCGGCAACGTCTCTAATTTGTTCACTAAGCTGTCTGGAATTGTTGTCTAATTTTTCATTTAGGTGTTTGTTCTGTTCACTAAGTTGTTTAAAATTTTCATCATTGTTGTCTAGTTTTTTATTAATTTCATTAAGTTGTTGTTTGTTCTGTTCACTAAGTCTGTCTTGTTTTTCACTCTGTTGTTTGGAATCGTTATCCTGTTTTTCAGCCATTCGTCGTAAAAATGCCATAACTTGATCCCAGCCAAAAGTAGCTGTTGCATTCTCAGTACTGTGTGGTGGTATATGTGCAATTGTCACGTTTTGTGCGACCATTTGGTCATTCTGCATTTTACAAAAAGGTTTGCCAGTCAAATGTACACTATCAGTCATTGTTTCGGAATTAAATAGATCCGTCCTACTTTGAGTATCCTGATCACTTTCATTGGAAAAATTTGACTGTACATCACTTGAATTTTCCGAACCGGGTGCATTAAGCTGGGCAGTGCTCATTACAATAGAGCTCCCCGCGTCATCAATTGTCGTCAAATCAACAGAGGACATAACCGAGTTCGTTTGTTCATCATTAAGATAAATATCATCATTAGCGGTTGGAATGCACTGATTCTCAGTGAACGCAGGATTGTTATCATTACACTGCGTGTTACATGTCCTGTCGGTAAAGTTGTTTGAGTCGGTAGTTTCATTCATAACACCTCGCGATACACTATTCACAGTCTTTCACGGCATTTTTACAATAGTCAATTATTCACAAAACAAATAAGCACAATGCAAAAACAACACACAAATACAACAGAGCAACGAATTGCCGTTGACCTGTAGAAAGAAAGTCACAAGATTAGTAAAAGCGTTGCGCCAAATTCTAATTTTTATCTAAGCAAATAAGAGCAGATATCTGACTGTTTTCAAAAGACTCTCAACGAAATACGATCCTGGCAGGGTCGCCAAGTGTAACCGCCCTACCAAAATTTTAAAAGATATTATTTTAAATACTAATGCACATTTTGCTAAGTGTAACCTCCCAGAGAATTTTTTGAAACACAATAATTGAATGTTAACTAGAATACAACCTAACGTAAGCTCCCAGCAAATAAATTTAATGACAATAAAAATGAGAATCGCAATCTCACTCAAGGTGTAAGCTGTCACGAAAATAATGAAAAACAATTCAATGCTAATGAGACTTCAGTCACAATGTAAACTCAAATAGACCGAAATGTCGGTCTTTGTCCCTGTGCAAAATAATCATAATTAATTTCTTACCTCAGTATAACTGCATGTCAAAGTTCTGCTCTTATTGTTGGCCGCCGCTTGGAGGAAATTGATTGCAAAAATTTTGAATTTAAGGGAAGCTTTTCTTTAAGGAATATCAAGGGAATATTTCTTTCATTAAAGAATTCTTTGTTAAAAAATTGCTTTGAAAACCAAAAATTATTATTGGGGCGATTATTGCACAAATTAGTTACAGTTAATTTACATTATTAGCTGAGCGCATTTAAAAATAATATACCTCATCCTGAATCTTGACCAGAGTGCCATATCGACGCCCGCCGACTCCTCACACACAACTGTACTCGACTACTACTACCGACATACTGCTCTGCCCTACTGCTACTGACAGACTGCCCACTGACTACTGCTCGCAACTGTACTGCACGACTACTACTGACAGACTGCTCGCAACTGTACTGCACGACTTCTACTGACAGACAACCGCTCGCAACTCTCGCGCGGTCAAGCGCAGACTAGCCACGATAAATGGCTCTCTGGTCAGAGACTCTGCAATGCCTCGCCATCGCCGCCACACAACATACGTGTTTCAGTTTCTACGACAGAGCCACGCTGCTTGTCAGCCAAAAAAATTTACCTTGGAGTATTAAAGATGCCCGGAAAAGGGCAAATTCGATTTTGTCGATTATTTTTGAGAGTCGCATGGACAGTGTTGGGTCACTAATATGTGAGTCCTGAAATTCACATATCATAATAGCAAATGAATACAGTAATCTGAGTGCCATGTGGCCTCCTTGTAAGTCGATTTGCTCTCACCGCTTAAGCTGCCGCGCACTAGCTTACCGGACAAGGAGCTGAGACAGACACGGGTTTCATCTACACGGCGGATTGACGGCCGTCGGTCTGGTGCAGAGGGCCTGTCTGGATGTAGCGTTTAGGTGCTTCACCCTCAAACGTTACTTCATCCACATGCCCTAATACCTTTTGGGTATGACCAAATTTGAATTTCCGTCTTCTACCCTGAAGTATTTAAATTTGGACGAAGTGAACAAGGCATACCTGAATTAACTTGTACTTACAAGCAGAGGTCCCAGCGGTGCGATCGACTTTTTGAAACTATCTGCTGATGTAGGTTAAGATCCCACGTATCACACACTGCAGCCATTCACCCAGGTGCGTGCTCATTGGCGAGTAATTGACGAAAAAAAACCTCGGAATTTTGTGCGATATTCAATAGCGTTATAAAAGATTAACATTGCAGTTTAGTTGTGTGATGTAATAGGTAGGATAAAAGTTTGGAATGTAGGAGGATGTGGGCTTGTATTTCGTTAAGTGCACGAAATCTTTTTTTTGATTTTTAAACCTTTAACGGAATAACTTTGATCATCATTTTTATTCAATTAATCGGTGTAAGTGTTACTTTTTTATTTTTGTTCGTTTGTCACAACAATTTTCATCACCGCATGAACTTCTTCTTTTGTTTCTCTTACCAATCTGAAATTTTTGTGAATATGATCTAAATTATAGTTATCTATTATAATATTCAATTATTTGAAAATTCCCATCTATCAGCTGAAAAACAAAAGACCAAATAATCTATTTATGTTTCTGCAATGGTGCGAACAATCTATTTTTGTTACTAGATGTTCAATTTTTTTACACGATAATCGTGATACAAACATTTAAAACACAACCTAAAAACCTACTGCATTATGGACAAAATAACGCCCATGAAAATGTAAATGAAAGGCGGATTTATAAGTAAAACGAAATTCAAGCAGAATGAGAAATAGATATAATGAAGGCAATAATGTGGACAAAAAACAGGGTGATAAAACAATATATATTAAATCAAAATTTATACATAAATTTGAAGACATATGAATAAAAATTTCGTGTGGAGAAAAAAATGATAGGAAGAAAAATGAGAGCAAATGAAGAAGTTGTTATTATGATTAAAATTATTTGGTGAAGAAATGCAATGAAAAAATTACATTTAGATCAACTAATTAAACACAAATGGTGTTGAAAGTCATTTCGATAAAGATTTAAAAACAAAACAAAAAATATTTTGTGCATCTGAAGAGATTCGAACCTACATCCTCCTGCATGCGAAGCCTTTGTCCCAGTCATTACATCACACACCCACACTATTTATAGCAGCTTTTTCGACGCTGTTCCGTGACGTACAAAAATTTAGCTAGCCGTTGTGGTCGAGCGGTTCTAGGCGCTTCAGTCTGGAACCGCGCGACCGCTACGGTCGCAGGTTCGAGTCCTGCCTCGGGCTTGGACGTGTGTGATGCCCTTAGGTTAGTTAGGCTTAAGTAGTTCTAAGTTCTAGGGGACTGATGACCTCAGATATTAAGTCCCATAGTGCTCAGAGCCATTTGAACCAATTGAACAAAAATTTCGCTCGCAAACGAAGGCCCATCAGAGTGAATGACTTCACAGTATAGATAGTTTCAAAAAGTCGATCACACCACTGGGACCTCTCCTTTTTATCTTGTTGATGTTCTTGAAGCTTTTGGCGATGTTTCGCAGCCTGCTGTTGCTGCTCCTTGTGCAAGTTAATAAAAATAGGTTCTGGTAAGAGGTTTGACTTTGTCTTTAAAAAGTCTTGGCCATGATGTCATTTTCCACCAAATGGTTCACTTCCAAATTCTGATACACTTTCACTACTGATTATAATATGCACGTGTATTAGTGATGACAACAGGGCTCAAAACACTTCCACTTCCTACCATCCCTGACAACCATTTGCGTCATCAGCCTCGAGACATCAAAGTCCACGTAATACCTCTACGTTCAGGCTGGTGCTGTTATTCTGGTTCTTGTTTACAAGCTTTTGACACAGGTTAATACCGTTACAAAAACTAGAAAAATGTAAAAACTTGCAGCTTGAGAATAATTCTTACAGTAACTACCGCTAATTATTTTGTTGACAATGGTCTACTTAATTTGATTTCAGTGCGTTTTCTGCTCTGATTTTCAAGCATGTGTTTTGGATTTTTATGTTTTTCTACGAAAGGGTTACATCTGTTTTGTGTTCCATATTAGGATTACAAGTAATGAAAGTAATTTTGGTGTGAACACTTTTGTGAATCAATGATGCTTCTGAATTCAAAATTACGCCCAAATTTTCATATCTCAAATTTAGCTATTCTGTATTTGGGATAAAACTCACAAAAACTAGGAAGTATTTCAGTGTCTCTAAGTTTTAAAATGGGAAATAACGATCCAAAAGCTAATTTAGTTAATTATTTAACTTTATTGCAGAATTTGTAATTTTCATCTTTTGGTTTGTTACTGAAATTAACATGGCTATTTCTATGATGTTAACGCTCAAAGGTTTGTTTATATGTAATATGCGTCTTGTCTTCGTCAAAAAAAATTTTCTCGATAACTGTGTAGCTGCAAATTTCGTTGTAAGTCTACATTGAAGGTAATTTTTAATAAGCTGTAAAATCCATATTATATTTCTTGACTGTAGAACTTATAGTGTGATGACAATTGCTATCTGTCAAAATATCGTGTGAACAGTTTGAACACGTTATAAAGATAAACTAGAAAGTTTTACTGCCGATACCATCTCCATAATGTTAATTACACGCTTGTTTAGGTGAATGCTGCCCTGGTCCCTAACCACAGCTTCAGAACGTAGGATGGCGCAAACAGAAATATTCACAGGATTCACTGTCCTCTCTTAGGCGCAACGCACAGAAAAATACCGTGCCGCGAACGCATGGCGGCGACGACCCAGGGACGTCAGCAAAGGCACACAGGAAGTGGCCCAGTGAGAGAGACGCAGGACGGTCATACCACGAAGCAGAGTGTGTCGTCTTTGCCAGTCAAAGATACTGATGCACGGGATATTTTGCATCTTCTGACTGTTCTGCAGCGAAGCAGGTTCTGGATGCATCCATTACGGTCGGAAAAAGTGAAGAGTTGTCGTATATCAGAGGTAATGAAACAACTGAAACTGTATTCTGACTCTATCCTGACTTTTTACAGAAATTTTCAAAGGTGTTCCTATATTGTATTAGAAAAAGTGAAGGAAAGCTACGAAGTGCAGACATACTATTTATACAGAAGAGAGATTATTAACAATTTGAGGTAAGTGGACATGGAAAAAAAGTATGTTTGTTAAGCGATAATTCGTTTAAAATATTTATTAAAAGCAAGAACAAATATTTATTGTTCGTCGCTGTTTCAAGGAAGCACAAAATACAGTACTGGCGATTAAAATTGCTACACCACGAAGATGACGTGCTACAGACGCGAAATTTAACCGACAGGTAGAAGATGCTGCGATATGCAAATGATTAGCTTTTCAGAGCATTCACACAAGGTTGGCGCCGGTGGCGACACCTACAACGTGCTGACAGGAGGAAAGTTTCCAACCGATTTCTCATACACAAACAGCAGTTGACCAGCGTTGCCTGTTGAAACGTTGTTGTGATGCCTCGTGTAAGGAGGGGAAATGCGTACCACCACGTTTCCGACTTTGATAACGGTCGGATTATAGCCTATCGCGATTGCGGTTTATCATATCGCGACATTGCTGATCGCGTTGGTCGAGATCAAATGACTGTTAGCAGAATATGGAATCGGTGATTCAGGAGGGTAATACGGAATGCCCTGCTGGATCCCAACGGCCTCGTATCAGTAGTAGTCGAGATGACAGGCACCTTATCCTCATGGCTGTAACGGATCGTGCAGCCACCTCTCGATCCCTGAGTCAACAGATGGGGACGTTTTCAAGACAACAACCATCTGCACGAAAAAATCGACGACGTTTGCAGCAGCATGGACTATCAGCTCGGAGACCATGGCTGCGGTTACCCTTGACGCTGCACCACAGACAGGAGCGCCTGCGATGGTGTACTCAACGACGAGCTGGGTGCACTAATTGCACAACGTCATTTGTTCGGATGAATCCAGGTTCTGTTTACAGCATCATGATGGTCGCATCCGTGTTTGGTGACATCGCGGTGAACGCACATTGGAAGCATGTATTCGTCATCGCCATACTGGCGTATCACCTGGCGTGATGGTATGGGGTGCCATTGGTTACACGTCTCGGTCACCTCTTGTTCGCATTGACGGCACTTTGAACAGTGGACATTACATTTCAGATGTGTTACGACCCGTGGCTCTAACCATCATTCGATCCCTGCGATACCCTACATTTCAGCAGGATAATGCACGATCGCATGTTGCAGGTCCTGTACGGCCTTTCTGGATACAGAAAATGTTCGACTGCTGCCCTGGTCAGCACTTTCCTCAGATCTTTCACCAATTGAAAACGTCTGGTCAATGGTGGCCGAGCAACTGGCTCATACGCCAGTCACTACTGTTGATGAACTGTGGTATCGTGTTGAAGCTGCATAGGCAACTGTACCTGTACACGCCATCCAGGCTCTGTTTGATTCATTTCCCAGGCGCATGAAGGCCGTTATTACTGCCAGAGGTGGTTGTTCTGGGTACTGATTTCTCAGGATCTATACACCCAAATTGCGCGAAAATGTAATCACATGTCAGTTTTTGTATAATATATTTGTTCAATGAATACCCGTTTATCATCTGCGTTTCTTCTTGGTGAAGAAATGTTTATGGCCAGTAGTGTAAAATAAACGCAATCCCGTTTCTTTGAATTGGTTGGTTGGTTGGTTTGGGGAAGGATACCAGACAGCGTGGTCATCGGTCTCATCGGATTAGGGAAGGATGGGGAAGGACGTCGGCCGTGCCCTTTCAGAGGAACCATCCCGGCATTTGCCTGGAGTGATTTAGGGAAACCACGTTTCTTTGGAGATGTCATTCTTCCGGAAGCTAATTCGAAGCCCTTTTTTATTCTTCCTGACACATCACGAACACGTGCCTATGGTTTTTGCAGCAAAATGGGAGGAAATCACTCATGTTTCCTATTTGCTGTGGAAACTGTCCAAATCCGTTGGTTGTGTGGCTGATAAACAAGTAAGAATAAGGGCACTACCACTTTTTGGCTACACCTTTGTGAATTACAACCAGTTTTTTTCAATAGTATTGGTACAAGTCACAGACTCTAATGAATTATGTGTAGCAGTGGTCGCAAAGCGATGGACTAGCTATTTACAACAGTAAATATTCATCGCTCTCTGCAATGATGACACCTTATTATGACAGACACAACTCCATTACTGGGTCAGATGTTTGTTTATATTTCGTGGCAGATGAGATGATATCCCTTCACGCAAATATATTGCAACCTTATGCTCCGAACCAGTGGACAGACGAGAGAGGAATATTTAACAACAGAATGTGAAGGGGACTAAAATCAGTGCATTGCGCTTTTGGTGCGTTAATATCTAAATTCAGAGCTTTAGGTTAGCCACTGTCCTGCAGTCCTTTAAAATTTCATATTGTAATACATGCTATGTGCGTGTGCACAACGTTACCCCGAACTGTGACGTACCATTCTTAAGACCTCATTACGTCAGGGAAAAAGCCAATTAACGATTTACTCATTAATCTGAAATAAAAGCTAAGAAAGTTTTTAATAATTATTCATCATTAAGTACAATACTATTAATGATGTGATTTATTGGCTAACGCGCTTCGTCCAGTTCACAAACTAAGTTATGCCACGCTGTGTCCTGGACACTGTGACCATAATACACTGCGCGATTATGATCGTATAGTTGAGTATACTTTTCTATTATATCACATTACGACATTTAATGAATATAGCAGCACACTACCAAGACTAACTGAAAGCAGAGACTGAAAGAAAGAATTAAGTGAACATTCCTCTTTTATAGTCGTAATTAGATCTGCACTCTACCAAAACTGCAGTTCGGTAATTTTGGTACCCTACATAAATGTCGCAATGAATGGTAGGGTTACCGGCAGAGTTGGTAGCATTGGTAGGGAAAGAAACATAAGTGAATGTGTGAGAGATGACGTTGGAGCCGAAGATTTCTCTTTGCTCTTTTTGTTTGTTGTTTGCTTTGAACACAATTAGAACCACGCATCGGTCAGAATTGGTCCGTTGATGTATTTCATATCCTTACAAAATATGAATTACATGTTATAAGTAATAAAAATTATCCGATCACGTAGCTTCTGCTCTTTTATGTAACCAAGCAATTATTATTTATGCAAGGACAGTTCACTCGAATAAACATTTGTTATTTTGTGCTAATAGTAGCTCCTTCATCATGATCAAAGGTAAGTTTCCTGCTATCGCTAACTGCGAAAGCTGCTTAACAATAACAGAAACTTGTTTTATGTAAGTTCGATGAAGTATTCAAGCTATGTTCTGCGTTTCATTTTCTTTTTAAAATTTTACCGTTTTTTTTTTGAAGAAATTGCGTTTTCTAGCTCTATATGATAAATTTGCATTGTTTCCTCATTTTTACTGCAATGGCCCTTTGTTTCACACAAAAAATCAATAACTTTCGAGTGAAATCTGATTTAGACTTAGGTAAGTTTCCTGCTATCGCTAACTGCGAAAGCTGCTTAACAATAACAGAAACTTGTTTTATGTAAGTTCGATGAAGTATTCAAGCTATGTTCTGCGTTTCATTTTCTTTTTAAAATTTTACCGTTTTTTTTTTGAAGAAATTGCGTTTTCTAGCTCTATATGATAAATTTGTATTGTTTCCTCATTTTTACTGCAATGGCCCTCTGTTTCACATCAAAAATCAATAACTTTCGAGTGAAATCTGATTTAGACTTTTACGATTTCAACTTTGCTATAACTACTTTTTATTTTTAAGTGGCAGGAGGATAACTATGTAGAACAAAAATTTCTGAGGTGACGTGGCCCTTCATATCGCCTCACGCAGTTTCTAGACGGTTCACCGCTTCCAGTTTCTAGGGGAATCTAATAAGGCACTGATCGCACACACGAACAAAGGTAACGCCCGAACGATATGCAACACACCTAACATACAAGTAACGCTTTTACGATCTTAACTCACCAAAGGTATTAGGAAAAGTACCGTAGTCTGCGCTTAACTAACGACAGTCTACGGTAACCTATGGTAGAGTCACAACTCTAGTTGTTATAGACGCTTTTACATTCCTTGACAGATGTGTACAGTACTACACCTGCTCCTGCTGCCGTTATTGGTCGATTTGTCTTGCTTCTGAGTATCATTAAGATTTCTGGTTGTTAGGAGTGAGTGAATAGGAAATGGGTGGCTTTCTTGTGTTAGGCTCTAGTAGTACACCATCAGCGTCTAACGTGAGTTCGCATGGCCCTCCAGGTGGTTGTCGACTGCGAACCGAAATCAGAGGCCCAGAAGAGGAGGGAATCCCTCGACGTCGGCCCACCTCCGCCGCCTGCCAGATTCAATACGCGGCAGCGACCGGCGGTGGAACAAATTCCTTGTGACGGCTGCCGCACGCAAACCTACCCCTGTAGGCGAGCGGGGCGAAATCTGGGGGAGGCACGACGTCTGCTTCAATCCAGGCCCCTTCCGGCTGCGGTTCATTGAATTACTCGCCGGTCGCCATCCACTAACTGTATCCTCTGCTAACAACGTGAAATCTTCATCAGGCTGAAGTCGGTTTAAGCTACACCACACTTTACGCGACACGTATGTTACGTCTGCATACTGTAACCCCACTTGGTGTGCCGATACATAAAACTGAGTAATTTCATCTAACTTACCATCTGTGGAAGCAATGTTTACATATCAATTCTTTGGTCAAATATTTGAGGAGAACGAATACAAAAGACACCCTGAAAATTACGCAACAGGTCTTGTTCGAATTTTCGTAGCCAAAGAAAAAGTGATAATTGGGCAATGGTGAGGCACAGAGCATTAAAGTTTGCAGTTGATCCTCAAATCTGAATAATTTGGTTCTAACGCTGATTTTGTTCTGGATGGCTTTTAACATCTGTATTCTTTCATATCGACCTAAAAAGAACAAGAAACAGACAATAAGATGTGGAACATACAAAAATAAACACATTTCTGGGGAAATACACTGCCAACAAAACATAATGATAGTCATAAGAACATTTACACATACTAGTAGACTTAACTCTATAACTTGTTGTCCGAAAGTACTTCATCACTCACCACTATCATTAAAGATGTGTCCATCGTCCAAACATATTGGGCTTAGTGACAAGAAAAATTCATCATCAAACTATAGTGATATAATATAAGAGGGACACAACATGAACACTCTTTTTAATGTCTAGGTTTGTCGTATTTCAATCCAACAGTGAGGACAGTGTTTTGCCTACCATGTTTCCTGAAACTTACCTCGCGCAATACGTCACAACATGTGTCTCACTGACGAATAAAGATGATGGGTATTCAGAAGTCACCTTCCAACTTGCATACATTCTGAACACCACTGTCGCCAGTTACACAGAATGTTTTGAAAGTTTCCTTCACATTGCTGTCACCTACTTTCTCAAAAAATTTAAAAGGGCAGTGGCAATTAGGTCCTTCATCCTTTTTATCGACAGATTTTTCAGGACGAAATGTGTGTCCTTAATCTGTCTTGCATCTCTTCTGCTTAAAGATCCGTTGTGATGTTGAAACGTCCCCTCAGAAAAATTATATACGTGACTGGGCTTAAACTGACACACAATGTTTTTAGCGCAACGCAATCTGACTTTCAATAATCCCTACAAAAGAATGGCCCTGACTAACATTAAACTATACCTTTCACAAATCACTTACCTCACAAAAATCTTCTTTACTCGAACTACTGCAATATAGCGAGCGCCACTACTGCCAGCTAAATAAAAGATTCTAACTACTGAAGGCACTAACTACTGATAGGCATAGTTAGCAAATGAAAGATTTTGATAGAGAACAAATGATGTATTTACCTTAATAGTCATAATATATATAGCAGTTCATGACATCCAGTCTTACAAATTTCAAAACTCCGCCATCTCTCTCCCCACATCCACCACTGCTGGCGGCTCACCTCCAACTGCGCAACGCTACGCGCTGTTCACATCCAGCTGCCCAAGACTACAATGGCAGACAACAATGCAAACTAGCCACAGACTGCCCACAGCACAGCCAGTGATTTTCATACAGAGCGCTACGTGGCGTTACCAATAAGAAAACCTAAACAGCCTACTTACATAGCCCCCATGCATCCCACAAAAAAATTTTACAAATTTTTTTGGGCACTGGCCATTACATATTTGTTAAAATTTTTTTCACAATTACAATAACACAGAAATCAAATGCACACACTTATTGATACAATGTTGGTCAAAAGCTAAAATTTTCTCACTGTCCATAAAGACAGTCCTGATCATCCATCACAGTAAAATTGCAGTGTTTTTTTCTTCTCAAAGTCTGAGCAGTAAAAGAAAATGCACACGGAAGTAGTGGATTTCCATGCAATCGTGGAGAAGTAGTGTTGTCCTTCCAACGGAAAGACAGTGCTGACTCTTGACATGCAGA